>NC_051195.1:27650888-28340471 GCF_015220075.1 Falco rusticolus | reverse complement strand
GGTATCCCAGGGATTCCTGGAGAAGTTCACTATCTTTTCTATTATCTATTATAATAGCATTACAGCTATTGAAAGTCATTACAGATTGCAATGCTGTTTAACCAGTGCTGCGGATGTTACAATTACCCTCTGAGATCACAAACTGTAAGGAATATCTACTAAAAAAAAAAATAAATCAACTTACCCAACATGGGCTTCCATACAGATGCAGAGGTCTAAATGTACAGAGGAGTTAAACTATTTCTTACTGTGGACATCCAGATTTTTTGTGTTCAAGGAGTCTTTTCTGCAAGTTGTTCTCTGAAACAATTTCATTACTCTTTGCCAGCCTGAGGATGGAGTCAGCTGATTTTCCAACCGATGAATGGCTCTATTCAAAGACTTAAGCTTTGGGTTAATAATTGAGCCGTCCCCTTCTGGGACTAGCTCAAGGGCAGGTGGCTGGTTTGGTGCCTCAGTGGTTCCACCGCTGCAGGGAGTGCAAAGGGGGCCAAAGCTTGACAGGAGCTGGCTCTTGAGGTGACAGGGCAGGTCTGCTGCTGTGCATGGGGACAGGCTCACACTAGCCAGTTGCTCCTAAAGTAGTATAGTCCTTGCTGAGAATGCAATAGCCCCAACGGAAAATTAATAAACTGAGAACCATTGGCACTCTGAAGGACCAGTATAAGCTTTAGAAGAAACCAGCATAAGATTTAGCTTTATATTAACAGGTTTTACTAACAGCCTTAATATTACAAGCCATTGTAATTAATTTCAAGTGCTGTTCACTTGCTTGTCTCCATAGACAGCACCACACTGCTCGTGGCCCAGGTGCTGTTGCAGGTGATTTGAGTTCCAGTGACTGCCACTGCTCAGGGCTCTTGTATGGAGAGCAGGATGTGCGCTGCCCAAGATTTTCAAATGCATCATAACTGCCTTAGAGCCTTGAAATTCAGACAAGGGCTGAATTCCCAGTTTCTTAAGACATTTTTCAGAGTCCTCCACTTGAACACTGTGAACTGCAATGGGCAACAGCACACTGATGCTTTGAGCTCTCAGACAAAGTATTTTCATTCTAGTTAAATTATGACTTGCAATTAGCAGGTACTTGAAATAGATATTAAGAAGTAGGTAGAAAGAGATCCCTAGAAATTTCAGGATTTCTGATACTGTCCATTAGATGTAACTTGTGTTTGGAGTACTGCTGGGAATAGTAAAAAAACATCAGCATTAATTCTATGCCAGTTGGCAATAGAATTGTCTTCAAGGCTGTTTTCTCAGTTCTAACGCTATGAAATGCCACATGGGACCAAACTTGCCGATTCTCCCACTTGCAGCTGTTCTGCAATAGAAACAATCAGGGATTTTTTTTCCACTAGGTTTCAAGCTTCTTTCTGCTTGAATGATGAAAGAAAGATAAACAATATACATGTTACAGTTAGACAGACTGTTCAAATGAGATGGGGGGGGGGGGCGGGGGGAGGGAAACAGGGAATACCCCAGAGCAGACATTCTTAGCACATACTCTTGACTTGTAATTGGATCAGCATTCAGCGTTTGCAGGGAATATAGGATTTTATGTTTCTCCAGTTTCTTCTGCCCATAGATGCAGTAAGAAGAGCTTTAGGCAATAACAGTAGCAGAAAGGCATACAACAGTAGGGAAACATGCTTCATTTTTTGTTATGGAAAAATGTGGTTTTCCTCTCTTATTTAGGGCCTGAGACCTTTCCACATTGTGTAGCCTGAGGGGAGCTTCCAGCACTGTCACAGTAGGCACGTGGCATTAAAGTAGTCTCTTGTAACAACATGTCACTAACCAATGTGAAGATAAAATTAAGAAAAAGTACAAGCAGTAATGGTTTTAAAATACAAAAGGGTAGATTCAGGATAGATGTAAGGAAGACATTTTTTATGGTGAGGGTGGTGAAACACTGGAACAGGTCACCCAGAGAGGTAGTAGAAGGCCCATCCCTGGAAACATTTAAGGCTGGGTTGCACAGGGCTCTGAGCACTGATCCTGCTGAAGATGTCCCTGCTCATTGCGGGGGGGTGGACTAGGTGACCTTTAATGGTCCCTTCCAACCAAAATGATTCTATGAAGAAGCAAACACGCACACTTACTTCTGACCGGGACAGAGACTAGCATGTGCTAGGAAGGATCTGAGGGTCCTTACTGCTGGAAGATGCAGTGTCAGGACCTCTCAACCTTTCCCTTCCTCAACAGTTGTCAAGTCTTCCCCAAAATCAGCACTAATAATTGAAACTGAAGTAGTCAAAATTGTCTTCTTTCTTCTCCTTCACAGCCTGGACCATCCCATATTTTAGTACTGGTGATAGTGACCCTGACAGGAAGGATTCTCACCCCTCCACCTTTTCCTCATATACCAGCTACACGCAATGATTTCTGACAGCAGATCTTAAACTCTGTCAGAAGTTCCTTGCCCTAAGACAGTCTGGACTGGAAATCACATTCCTTAGGTGCTTTCCTTAGTCTTGTGTGGTGTGCAACGGTGTTTCCCCAGGGAAGGCGGTACCTTATCCACAAGCTTCGGACAGCTCCTGAAGCGAGAGGTCTGTCAGGAACGTAACACCCAGGAACCTAACAGCTTGCTTCCAGTCACTCCTAAGAAACACCCGAGATGTGTTTCCCAAAGACACCCAGAACAGTCCCACATCAAATGGAGAGCAAGGGTGGACATTTCTACCCAGGGCGGTCGGGGTGTGACACTTGCACGAAGGAAAACAAGGCAGATAAGCACGAAGGTTCGTGCAAATTCTGTCGGAGGCACGGCCAAAAAGCAGCGGGAAGAGCTGCCACTGGCGTTTGTCTGGCAGGGATCCCCCACCAGCACTGTTTCCTTCAAATGCATTAGAAACTGAAAAGGAGTGTATGAACGATGAAAAGAGGTGTATGGAGGAGTGGCAGGGAAGGGACAATGCTGCTTAGAGGCACCCATGGGGGCTCCAGCTAGGCGACAGCGGGGGGGGCCTTCTGCCACTGCCGCCCACCCCTGGCCGTGGGCGGGCTCGAACCCTCGGTCCGCCGGCGCGGCGCCCCCGCAGTCCTCGGCCGGCTGCGAGGCTGCTCGGAGGCGGCCGCCGCGCTCCGTCCTGCGCCCGCCGCCGCGGAGGGGCCGCGGCCCCGGCCCCGGCTGCAGGTAAGGTGCGATGGTCCTCGGGGAGCGCGGCACCCTCCGGCCGGCAGCCTGTCCCAGCACCGCTCCTTTCCCGGGGGCGCTCCTGCCTTCCCTCTTCATCCCTCCCGCCTCTGCTCAACTGTTTGTTTTTTTTCTTAATTGTTTTTTTTTTTTTTTTTAATGTTAATTTTACCTCTGAAGTATTACTAAGATACGTTCTGCTGGATTAAAATAGCACAGAATAACTCAAATTGGTATTAATGAAATAAATCTGAGAAGTGAGTTTCCCCCCCAAAAGCCTGCAAAAACTTGTTCTTAAAAACAGCGAATGGCATATGGAGAAACTTCTCCCAAAAAGATAATCTAAGCAGCAGCTTCCATTTTCCCCCAGCTCCTGGTCAAATCTGCACATCTCACCTCAGGTGAATATGTAGATGAACAATGTGCCAGTACTTAAAAAGGTGTACAATGTTTGAATGACAATAGATCACGTAGATTAAACCTGCTATTGGGCATTGAGTCATGATGAAAGTAAATATTTAAAGCATTTTATTTCTCTAGCAGGTTTTTTCTAATTATAAAAAAAATCACTTGCCTATAGACATCACTTCAATGTCTATTCAAACTGTCTAAATAGGATTATTAAAGGTGCTCTTCATCATGATGCAACTCCAGGTAATTCTAATGACTGTCATAGAATAAAGGTAAAGCAGTATGTATTTAAAGAAAAGGAAGACTCTGAAAGTCATGCACTTAGCACGTGTTAGTTAGTTAAATCTGCATTAGTGAAAAAGAAATAAATACATGTTTGCTTGAAAAATGCAACATACTTTCAAAGCCCCTGTTGTGATTTCCTCTCAGGCTGAGCTCCTGCTGACTTTGAGCTCAGTTCCACACCTCAGAGTAACACCTCTGACTTCAGCCCTAGCAGGTACAAAAGCATGCAAAAATCCTGAGCCCAGGACACTGAGAACATTCACATTTTTGTGTGGCAGTACAATTAAAGCATTTCTTCCTGTGATTATCATGTACTAATATATGTGTTTCTACTCAGTAGTTTTAATTGCATTAATTTGTGTCAGTTCATTTCAAATGCAAAAGCTTCTAGATTGTAAAAACCAAACCGTGATGAAAGCTGATTTTCTCCTCCAGTCTTTCATCCTGTTGTGCTGCTCAAAATGGTTAGTTTGTAATCTCCTGGTTACAGGGACATGTTACTAATTCAGCAAGGAATTACAGATCTGAATCAAACTGACAAATAGTTGTTTGGTGACTAAGTGTCCCAAGAACACTTTTTCTGGAGGTTTACAGGCATATGTAAGAACAGTCAAAACAGGAAAAATCTATGGTTCAAACTCCTAATTTGCATGGAAAACAAGGCATCATTGGGGCATATTCCCTCCCTTCTTCCCCTTTTCCACCTAAACAAGCAAGCCTTCACAGTTGCAAACAAAATTAATTGCAAACCAAGGGGTTGATTCTGTCATAAATGAGAGGCACATTGCAAAATACTCAACGAGGAGAGAAGATTGATATGATTAAGTCTAATCTGCTACTGCAGGGGTATTATTTTTTCCCCCCTCACAGGCTCAAGCATGTGTTCAGTGACATATAGTGAGATGTCCCTCATTCTCCCATGCCAGAGGCAGCATGGAGGGAAGACATGGACAGATTATTTGGGTCCTGAAGAGTTTCTACAACATGAGAATGCTTGAGGAAAGCTCACAGACATCAGAGTCTATGTGGGGAGACTCTCCTCCAGGTTAAAAGCTAGAAGATTCTAGCTCTGTTAACTTTCATAAGGAACAAGAATTTAAGCTGGCATCAGAAAGATATGATTTCACTTGTCTTTTCAAATTAAGCTGTTACTTAATCTGAACCAGCATATTCTGTCCAACTTTCTGGATTTTCAACTATTTATATTAATCATATCTATTTTGATAGTGCCCAAACAAAACCATGGCTCCATTTTGCTATGGGCTATAGAAACAAGTGAGCCTGGTCTGTGTAACCGGTGATGTGTGGTATCAGGGCTGCAGTAGCACTGTGTCTGCTTTCAACCCACACTTGTGGGTGCCCTTTAGAAACTTGGGGGCCTAAAGTGCTCACCCAGGTGGCTGTCAGGTCTCAGCTGGGACATGGGAGACCACCCAAGCCATCAGTTAGCCACGTGAAAACTGTTTGTACCTTTCCGCAAAGTCAAAACCTTTGTTAAGGTGCCTTTGAGGTTTCAATCATTTGAATGTTGCCTGCCTCTTTGACTTGACTCAAACATATTCCTTCTTTAAGGTGCATAAGAACTGAGCACATCTCTGCTCTTTGCTGCTCTGGTGTAGCCACAGGGGCAGGTTGTGATTTGTGACTGTCATACTGGTGTGGCAGAAGGTGATCCCTGGCTGTCTGTGGGATTGCATGTGGGAGGACCTTGTGGTGTTGACATAGACCTCAAAAAAGATAGTAAAGGTCTCAGATTCAAGACCTGTGGTTTGGTACAAAGGAACTCAAACATTTGCAGATGTATGTAGAGGTCCAGCTGCACAGATAGCAGAACTGGGATGTACAGAGCAAAAGATTTAAGTAAAAGTCTATATACACATACAAATAACCATTACCAACCTCACAATCTTCAAATTACTTTGGAGTAATGGCAGTAATCATCAACCATGACTCAAACACCACTGATACCTGCTGGACTTGTATCTGCAGATACTTGTATCTGAAAGTATATTTAGGAACAAGGTGGAGGTAAGTTATTTAATCCATTGCCTTTTTTACCAGAAAATAGCCTGTGTGGCACACTTTCTATAGTTTTTTTCAACAGGCATGAACAGAGCTTGTAATGAGTGCTATATTTAAGCAGTCACATTAATACATTCATTTATTAAAACCTATTCTTTGAATGTTTACTACTACATCAATTTCTGTACATCACTGAAACCTTTCAGTTCAGTATTATGCTGGTTGGAAGTAGTGCATCTGACACTTATTCCATGAAGGCAACTCCTACAACTGTGTTGCCATCCTAAGCACCCAGTTGTTATAAATCTGAAATTCATTTTCTGGGAAAATTGTATAACATTAACAACATCTCTGCCAGTTAAATTATTTCCCAGCTAACCCAAGAGATATACTAATCTATTTAAAATGCACAGAGTGAAAACAACAACAGATAAGCGTATAAAATAATCCTATCATAGGTTATGTAAGTTACTCTAAGGCTTTGATGTTTATGAAATTGATAATGCAGAGAACTTGGTGAGAAATACAGACCTCAATCTAGAAAAGCAAATGTCTCTAACAATTAGACAGTATTTGTATACTTAATACTGTATTAGCACCATACTGCTAGTCTTTAATCCTTTTGTGGTTAGAAGCACAGATACTAAAAAAAAATATTTAAATGGCTGCAACAGTGGATTTCTTTGACTTAGCTTATGAGCTTCCAGTGTATTTTGAGGACAGTGATTTTACATGTTTACTTAATATATTATTTGGGACATTGAAATACATCACTGAGTTGTTGCTGATACAGTCTGAAATCTTGCTATGCTAATTTTTTTTCAAAGAAAAAATTAACCTGTTCATTATACAGATTTATTCAGGATCGCTCTTTAAAGAATCTCATACAACGCCCTATACATATATAAGCAATGTTTAGTTGAAATCTTTCTGACAGCTCATTTTGCTAAACCAGAGAAGCAGATTTTAATTTCTGGTGAATCTTAAGTTCATTCTACTTACTTTAACAATACGACCACCTTCTGCTGTATCTTTGATCAAAACATCTCAGAGCAAAAACACTTGAGAAAGACATACAGATTGGAGCAGCTTCCTGAGTGTCCCAGTGAGAAAGTGACATTTTCAGCTATTACTTGTATTACCTGGCACATGTGACAACTGTATTGATCAGAACATCGGAGCATAACTGGAATCCAGTATTTCACTTTGAACTATTGCTAGATGGATCAGCACTAGAGACTTAACCTCCATTCAATTGCTGACATAGCTCTGTCACCACAAATGGCCCTTGTACTGCCTGTCTGCAAAGGAAACATGACAAGACAGCTGCTTTCCATGGACCAAGTAAATCTAACTTTACTTACTTGCCCAAGGAGGCTTTGCATGGTTTATGTCCATGCTAGCAAGATCAGATGTGCCTAGGGTTTAGAAACAAGCTAGCTGGTAAGCCAAGAGCCAGCTTCTCTGCCAAATAAGAGGGTGCCCCTTATAATAGGTTGCAGACACATACATTGGTCCACTTTCATCAGTCAATTCCCCAGTTATACCCAGAGTTTTGCTGCTGCTGGGTTTTTTTCCTTCCAATTTGCCTCACAAAAAAACCCCCTCTTGCTACTTTTCACTCAAGCTGCACTGTCTGCAATATTACTCAGTCTTAACATGAAAAATAATATGTGAAAACTTTGCATTTTCTTCTCTTTTGCAATCTATATATTTTAGGGAGACTCAAAAAGCATCATGAAACTAGGGCTATCCTAGGCAGACACCCAGGTTGATACAAAGACAGATAGCATGTCACTTTATTCCTCAAAATGCTGTCTGACAGTAGTCACTGACAACCAGTTGTGTGGAGTTGGCATTTCTGAGTGATGAGCGAAAGTTTCTTACTCTTCCTTTATTTTCACTTGTCACTTGTACACAGCTGAAGGGAGATAAAAAAAATATTTCCTATGTAACTTGGAAATAAGAGTAAGGAAGTCTGCCCAGAACTGTAAAAACGAACGAAGTTGGTAATATAGTGTCAGGTGCCAATTTGCTAAAAGCAAGGGTACGAGTGAAGACTGAATAAAGAATCTGGAAGTGACAGTGGCATTGTGGGACCATATCCTGTCAGAGTTTTTCCTTTTTACTTCTCTGCCACTCTGTTCCTGAATATTATCTTGTGTCGGCCTTCCATATATCCACTCCCTTTCTCCCACTGAGTATTTTCAGCTTTCCATGATTTTCTTTCCAATTGGTTCATACTGATCTAACAAACAGAGGATGGAGTAAAGAATTTGTATATAGGCTCATTGGCTACGCTGCAGTTATAGTGGGCAGTACAAATAGGACAATTTGTACTGAGCGGGGGAGGTAGTTATACTGCTTTGGCACTCTGGCCAAATCCCTCCTGAATTTCTAGCTGCTTCTCAGTTAAGCACTTAAAGATACTGTCATTCAACACTTTGGATTTGGAAGTCAAACACAATTACAATGCTAATTTAGATTATACTAACTATAAACCCACTATCAACTTTTTAAGTTATTTTAAGACAATTCTACATGCTGTTGTAGATGCCTGAAACAGCATCTATGGGAATTCAGGCATATGGCTGCTAGCATATGACAGTGTCTTTATTTTTTAGTATTTTCCATACATCCATTGTGGATAAGATACTTCAGTTTAACCGGCATTTCATCCTTTAATTCATTCACACAAAATTCACTTCCAGTGGAATTTTAAGACACTGCTACTACCTCTGCCAGCTCTCTGCCTCATCTCATTTCAGTCTGAGGTTTGTGAAACTTGCATAATTCACTTTTCCTCTCATGCTGAAGATAATAAACAGTGAATTCCCAGAAGATATGCCAAAACATTAGACACTATTTTACAGCCCTAATCTGATCCAAAGTAGAAAGCTTTGTCTCATCATATGGGAAACTGGGGCAGATACTTGTTACCTTCGCCTCAATTACTTAATGGTGTGTTTAGAACTCGAGGATGTGTCAACATATGCACAATAATATGGACAGCATGTAGTCTGTATGATAAAACCAAATGGTTCTATTCCATACAGAGAACAGCTTATGTATATTTTTCTAGGCTCCAGGAAAGAGGAAAATATAATGGGTCCTGCTGAACTAGTTTTAAATACCAGTAGTTAATAAGTTCTACATATGCAGGAAGGAATTGTGCTGTGAGTGTATAGCGTTTGATGAAGAAATACATAATAAAGGACAGGTCCAGATGTGCAAGCATGCCAAGAGGCAGGCTTTTCAATGCAACAAACCAGCTCAGTAAGCCCCATAAAAACCAGGACAGCAAAGAAAATGTCTGTGTGCATGTAAGCGTGTATGCACATGCAGCAATGATGCAGCTTAGGTATTATCTGTGAAACTGCTTAAGATTTCAATAGCTATCCAATTCTGTTCCTTGGCTGGCATGTGGTGTCTCTTTGTGGTGGTGGGCTGCCAGCTGACATGGCAATTAGATCTCTTGATTAATGTTTCTTGCACAGATATGAGATTCTCTCTTTCCTGTGGTTTCCATGCTCTATTCTTGAGCATACAAAATTAATCCACACACTATAGAATGGATCTGACCTTTCATGTGTTAAAGACTAAAATACACCACCCCATTCTCCCTCAAAATTGCTATATTGGATGTTGGTTAAGATCTGAATGTAAACCAGTTGGTTTAGAAAAAGATTTGTAATCAGCCCATTCATTTTGATCTTCATCTGCCCATCATTTGATCTACATCACAGTAAAAACTAAAACCAAAGTACAGAAATACCCATAGGTTCCCTTTATAAAGGATCTTCAGACACATTAGGAGCTCATAGTAGCAATTCAAAAGCTAAATATAAAAAAAGCTTTATGAAGTACTTATAAAGTCAATAAGGTTTTCTGGGAAACCAGAAAGATAATATTTTTTTAGCATATTTTCCTGTGAGATAAAGATAGCAAATGTAGAAAGTATCCATCCAAACCCAAAAGGAGATATACAAAAGACATCCCACGATATGCACCGGGAGTGTTACAGAATCAGCATTTAGAGAGCAGTGTTCTGACAACACCATCTGCTCATTTGTGCTGTATCTTCCTATTACAGGCTCTCTTAATGTCTCATGCGTGATTTTATGTGGAAGTCAGTAGGAGTGTGTGATTTATTTTGACATTAATATTTACCAGGCTGGTGTATGCTTAAAGTATTCAAGATGCTGCGAATTTTCACTTGTTTAAAAAGCCATTTAAATGGCTTTAATTTTTCTTTGGAGACATGAACAACTTTGTCACTTCACCACTGTTACATACAAGTCAGATACCATTCACACTGCATTAATGTAAGTAAAAGCAGCTAGTGTTGCTCTCACTAGAGCTACAGACTGAAAGAAAAATTACTTTGGGGTAAAAATGATTGCTAATGTTTTATGTTGGTTACTAAAGGAGGGTGAAATAGCTTCAAATTCCTTGCCGTTAGTAATTTATTGTGAAATCGAAGTGCAAGAGACCCCTGAAAAATTCATTCTGGACATTGAGAATAGTATTGATTGTCCCTTCCCAAAACCTACAACAGATATTTCATTTGTATTTATTAACACTTAACAGTTGTCTTGCAGATCCTGGGCAGGTAATGTCTGTTGCGTAGGTTTTTTCCAAAGTTTTGAAGCAAGTCTTACAAATAAGATTTCAGTGCTTGATGAAACACAGAAGGTTTGCACAGTCCATGAATTTCAGATCTATTGCAGGACTGAATTAAACTATTGATTGATACTGTTTTCATCCAGAAATGGATTACAGAGCTGACAGATTACTTAAAATAACCATTATGGATGTGAATCATTGTGGTGGATTGACCTTGACTGCATGTCAGGTGCCTGCCAAACCACTCTATCACTCCCTGCTCAGCAGAACAGGGTGGGGAGAACCTAAGATGAAAAAAAACCACCCAACTTGTGGGTCAAGGTAAAGGCAATTTAATAAAGCAATAGCAGAGGTTGCGTGTGCAGAAGTGGAGGAAAACAAAAGATGTTATTCTGTACTTCCCATCAGCAGGTGATGTTTGGCCACGTGCTGGGAAACGGGGCTTTGGTACACACAGAAGTCACTATAGAAGACAAATGTCAAAACCGAACACACGCCATCGCTGCCTGCCCCCCGTTTGCTTTTATATCTGAGCAGACATTCTATGGTATGGAATATCCCTTGGCCAGTTTGGGTCAGCTGTTCTGGCTGTGTCCTCTCCCAAGATCTTGCCCACCCCAGCCTGCTGGCAGTGGGGGAATGTTGGAGGGACAGACTTGGCACTGTGCCAGCACTGCTCAGCGGTGGCCAACACACCGGTGTGTCACCACCACCTTTCTAGCTGTGGACACAAAGCACAGTGCCACGGGGGCTGCTGTGGGGCTCAGCCAGAGCACATACAGTCATAGTGACAACAGCAAAGAAATCCCATTCAGAAGAAAATGTCACCTCAGCCAAACATTTTGATGTATGTGGATGATTTTACGTATGATTATTTATACACAGTCAAAGGATCTTTTTTAATAGGTAGAAACACACTTCTATTTCCCCGTTAACAAAAGGCTTAAGATACATATCATGTGTATTATTACTACCCATGTACCAGAGATGTTGCTCAAACAGCTGTGATCTAAGATGGGGTTGTGTATTTTCCATTCAGTGGAGAGGACTGATGCACCAGAGGTGTACTCATTTACAGATACGCACAGCAGAGACAAAACACAGTGTTCATGATTTTCCTGCGTATGATGGCATTATTTTTCAAAGCTACTTTTCCTAATATTTAAAGGACAGATGCAAAAGCAAAAGAGCAGTACTATACTGGAATGCAACTTCTATTGGCAAGTGAAATTATTGCTGATGCTATGCCTTTTGTGAAGTTTTGAGGGTTTATTTAATTGCTGTAAATTTTTACTAATACATTTATAGCAGCAGCTATTGAAGATATAATATCTTTAGTGTTGAAAACCTTGTTAAATGTGTATATTTGAAATGTAGATGTGTTGTAAAACATTACCTCTGCACTTTGTTTTTTTTTCAAGGAGCTACAAGAACTTTTGAAACCACACCTGACAATGTGCAGTCTTAAGTGCTACAGTCTCAGAGCCCTTTTTCTATTGATGCTGTGTAGGTAAGAAATATCTGCTAAGGAAACCATTATTTCTTCAATGTATGATAATATCAGTTAGTTTATAAACACTTTAATTAGAAATATATCTGACCAGGTAACAAAGCCAAATCTACTTGATAGTTGAATCTTGCCTCTTACAAAGATTAAACAACCTGGATATTAATAACAGAAATACAGGACTAAACTCCTTCACAAATCATCTCAGCTGCCTTGACTGAGCTACAGATTTTTTTCACTGAGAAGACTGATGGGTGAAAAAATAAAAGAATTTAACTTAAGCAGACAATCCTTCACACAAAGGATTACCTTGCAGATAGTGTCAATATTGTATCAAATGCTTAGCAAATTTAGAAGGGTGCAAGGTCTTTGCCTGGAGCGTAGTACCTTGCTCAAGGACAGAAGCATGCAGTCCACCTAGATGTACTACAAGCTTGAGGTAGTAAATTCATCATTGTGCATTTATTACTAAAGGAGAGCGTCTTAAAAAGAATTACCTGTTTAAATAATTGTCATCTTATTCTCTGCTGATGAAATCGTGAAGTCTTTAGAAAAGCTGAATTGTGTTAAGATGGAAAGTGAAACTGATTCCTTCTGTGTACAAGTACCCCCTGCTAACAGTGCAGTTGCCATGACAAAAAAGAAAGAAGCGGAGAACTTAAAAATACACTCCTTCTAGAAAACTGGGGAAAAAAACCCTATTCTTTGTAAGTAAATCTAATAAGGAAGTGCAAACATGGATAGATTAAACATTATCGCTACCACCTTTAACTGAAATACTTGAAGTTTGTTAGCCCATTCTCTGTGTAGAATTGCCAAACCTGTTTGGTCTCCTAGTAAATTCCTCAATATAAGATTCTGCCTGAGATTTAATTCAGATGGGTGTATGAACACATATTTATCTAAAGTCTCCACCTGGTCATGAGGGCCAGTGGAACTGTCCCCTGAAAGGGAGTTTAACACATCCATCTCCCCTCCTTTCTCCAGTATATATAATCTCTATAAAGAGATCTCTGTCCAGAATACATACTTGCTCCAATTCTGCCTTCCTTCCTCATCAGCTGTGACTTGCCATCTTCTATAATCACTGAATGATTCCTGGCTTTGCAGTAATAAAACACTGCTAAGAGACCAACAAGATTTCAGAAGCATCTAAGTAACACAAAGGCAAGATTCCCAGAGAGGTTCAGCCTGCAGTACGTAATTGCCTTCGTTACTGTAAGGCAGACTTTGTGAATCCTTTTACAGTGTCACACAGCTAAGAGTGTCCAGAAGCACAGGTAACTCCGATGGATACTATATAGGAGTTCTGTGCATGCACAGCACCTGTTTAATTGGACAGAGGTGTGCAGCATTGAGCTGGTCTGGTCATGTTGTACCCAAATCCAAGCCCAGCAGCAGCTCTGCCCCTCGGCCAGCTCACAGCCAAGATCATGTGTGGGTACACGGATGCCTTTTTGCAGTGCACAAATTGGGAAGGTTTGGTGGAAGTGGAGTTCAAAACAGAAACTATCCTGATTTGCATTGGAACAGAAAAATATTTTTAAGCAATACCCCAGGACTGAGGTGTACTGAAAGGAAGGGCCAGGATTACTCGCCAAGCGGTATCCCTGAGGTATTCCACTTCTATAAGCTCTGGCTAATGTGTGAAAAGAGTTTCCTCTACTGAGTACTTTCTAATCAATGGTGAGGGGTGGGTTTTGTTTTTGTTGGGTTTCTTAAGTTTATAAATAGCTGGAGCCTTATCTTCCCTGTCATATACAGAGAACAAGATTGTCACAACACACATACTAGCAGTGTCACACCAGGCTATCAGATAAAGGACATTTAACTTCACTTACAGCACTTGACTTTAAATTACAATACGGTCACATCATAGACACACACACTCAAATCTATATAATCTGTGGATTTGCCTGAATGGTCACTTTCCCAGAAATATTTTTATGAAGTAGAAATGAAAAAAATTATCAGAGTAATTAACAGAACTTACACTTCAAATCATTATCAGGAATCAGCCTAAGTAAATATATGGTATTCGATCCCAAGAAAGGCTCCCGTTTATTTCAGGAAGGGTGTGTTCAAAGAATGCTAGACTAGAGTTGTAGCATCAGATCCAGAAAATTCTGTGGGATGTTTATTTATTTGGGCTAAATTTAAGTGCAGTTGCATTATTTAAGTATTTGTTCCTGTACCTGGTAAGTGGTAACATAATGCTACTGTTTCAGCCTCACCAATTAACCAAACCCCAGTACTGTTTGTTTTGAAGCAGAGGATTAGTCAGTGATAGATACAGGCGATTCTGCTGAAGTTTATCTACAAAGACCATACAAAAGCCTGTATCCTTGAGCATGTCAGGTATGAAACAAATAGTAACGCCTTTGTTTGTATCTGTAAGCCCTTTGCCTGTCAGAGGATTGCCTGAAAAAAGCTTTTTTTCCCTAGCTTTTCCGGAGGGTGGTGTTTCAAAAGCTTGATCAGACTGCGTCTGGCATTTTGTTTCTCCCTCCTTTCAGTTCTAAAGTGCTTCTGCCTCTTTCATGATGCATAGCTTCTGACAAAAAATACCCAGGAAAAATATTCCCATACATGTGCCTAGACTATACTTTTGTTTTAAGCAGTGATGCATACTAGTGTTTAGGGCAGATGTTCCTTTTCCCCCCCTCTGGTTACCCAATAGTTCTAAGATACTAACTTCAAAGTATCTTAAATAACAAGCAGTTGTCGTAGCTTCCAAGTAGAAGCTGTAGCCTGTAAAAAAACCTAAGTTTTTGAGCCATAAGAATAAGTAAGGAAATTAAATAATTATAATTCAGCTTTTATGAAAGCAAGCATGGGTCATTGAACTTGACTGGTTTAAAACATGCATTATACATTGACAGCCCAGAACAAATAAGTATTCCTGGCTATCAAATAAATAAACATTCAGTTTTCTTCTAGAAAAGCCTATTCTCTCCTTAGTGTCTGGAACAGCTGTTTCAAGGCAATTCCATACTTAGATGCATGCCAAAGTATTTCAACGTATTTTCATTAAGAAAATGGAGGAACTAAACCATATGCAGTTAGTTAAATATAACAACACAAATACCGGGTAAAAGAAAAGCTTAGATGCATTGATGAGAAGATGTACATGCATGAAAGTCAACAAGCCTCAGCTTTTACTTTTATCCTTTCTGACCCCTGCATGAGACTATGTGACAAATTACAGGAATGTGAGCGGCTGTGTGCTCACTCTTGTTTAGTGATGAATGGGGCACATGAAGAGTACTTTGAAGGAGGTGGGGCACTGGCCTTTAAAATTTAGATAAGGGGAGCCACTTAAGGCATTAACATCTGTAGGCTGCCGTTCAACACTGACAATCTACTGAGTATCCCTGAATTACCAAGATGGTAACACCACACACTCAGGTTTAGGAGACATCAGGTTCCTCTTGTACATTGGCTCACCATGATGGGACTTCTCAAATATTGCATGGCAAAGTAGCACATTAGTTCACCGTCTCAATTACTGCATGACAGCTTTCCCACGTAGAGTCCTTAACTATAAAAATCAAAAGACCAAAGATATGATGCTACACCATGTGTTAATGAGGGAAATCAAGAATTACCTCAGAGGGTATCCACAGGTGATTTGAGGGAAGGACTTCCATACAATAATGCCAAATATTTGAGATATATTTCAGAAAACAGCACCAGACCACTCTAGAATTACATACCAATCAGCAGAAAAATATTATACCCTTGCAGGGGAAAAGTTTTCTTTTACTGTTTCACAACATATGAAAGTTATTCAAGAACAATTCACAATTCAGTAAGGCTGTGAAATTAAACTCATGCAGCTCATTGAACACTTTGTTAGAATTATATGTAAATTACAAAAGCAGAAATATCTATTGTTAGAACAATAGTTAAGAAATAGAAACATATCTGAATGTAATTCAAGTCCAGCACTTTTATACAACATAAAACTGGCCTTTTTATTTATATTAGTGTCTCAATTCAAGCATGATAATACTTGCTAGTTTAGGACACAACTTATGGGATAAACATTCCTTATTTCAATGCTGGCATTACTCAAGACCAGAGTTAACATTAGGAAATCACAAGTTCACTAGCAATAAAAAAAATAAACAGGGACAAAATAACGGAAACAAATAGGATAATCCAAACATTTAAGCTATATGAGTTACAAGACTGCTAGTGAAAACCAGCAACTTACGTGGGAGCAGGGTCAGTTGAACAGAGAAGTCACAGAGCAATAGCAGCACTTCAAAATAGCTGACAACATCTAAATGCACATGTATTCATTAAGACCATCTTAGCATTCAGATTTTGCCAATCTAAGACACCAGATTATTCCTAGATGAAAACCACATTTTCCAAACCACAATTTCCTGACAGCACAGCTCAAGCTGTCTCAGAAACACAGTAAAATTAAAATCAAAGGAGCAAGCTTGGGAAAGTTACAGGAGACACAGAAATATCATTAGGAAAAGCAAGAAGAATTTCTAGGAGCAGCTTTAGGAGAAATTGGGAAGAAGAAATTCAGCAAGGATGTGGCAGGACTAAGAAAGACCGCAAAACACCAGTTTGTACTTAGATTCTTCTCCCCAGCGCTGAGCCGCCACAGCTACAGCTCTCATAGCTGCTGTAGGAGAGCAAAGGGGTAGAGCTGGGTACTCTTAGCAACCAGCCGCTTCTGGCATGTGTGGTAAAAACCAAAGAAACCCTCTCCTCCTGAATATAGAGGTGACCGCTCTCCATCAGGGGAGACAGTGCCTCTGCCTGCAGCCAGCTGGGCTTCCTTGAGTCAATCAATGATTTGCTTCTCACTTTCATAATTACAGAATAGTCCTCCCTCCACTTTTCTCAAATCATTGACAACAAATAGTCAATGTACCACTTGTGTTCTAATTTACGAAGAGCACAGCCTGAACCTGTGGCAGCTGAGCGCACCCTGCTCTCACTCTCAGGTGCTGGCCATAGGGGTTAGGCAGAAATTAAGAGCAGAGCTATAGTATCTTTTGCTATGGGACCGCTTCTTACAGGGTAACAGCTCTCAGCGGCCTCAGGTGTCCCTCCCACGGCTGCTAACCATCAAGACCCAAAAAAGGTGAAGGGGGAGGAATATATAAAAATGAAACCTGATGTTGTCTGGGTAGAGAATTGTGGTTCAGGTATGCATCTTCCTCAATCCCTTTACTCATCTCTCTAATGAGGTTGTTGTAGGGGCCCTAGAGCAAAAATGGGGTTTGTAAGTGTTTATGTTTGAGTTCTGTAGATCACATTTGTAGCTGCTTCTGAACAAGACAATGGTTTGTATTCTCATTATGCTTCACTGATTTTGCCCAACAGAATTATTTCTGTAACCTGTTTAAAAATTGTGTTGTAAAAGCAAGATTTTAAAAGTGTTTTTATGTACTAATCTCTGAGGCTAGTTTTTGTCTCTTTCTCTATGAGCTAAATTTGATGTCTTTAATTATGTAAAAAGAAGCTTAATTTTAAATGCTGAAATAAACAATCAACACTCCTCCCATGTTCCTAGAATATAACAATGCCCTATTTACAGAGAAAGCATTGAAGAAGACAACCATTTTCTCAGTTGAAGTGTTCAGAAATGATAGACTTTAAAGAAACAATAGGTTTCAAAGTAAAAAAACTAATAATTTTTCCAATAAGAAACTAATACAGATCATAAAATCTGATATTTGCTAGAACACTCATTTTCTATGAAATGCAAACACACAAATGTTTCATGATATTTTATCTGATGGGCCATAATCATCAATAACTTTGAAATTAATACAGTGTTTTCCTGGAATGTAATTTCTGCTGTAATTGATGTTATTTTAAGATATTCTTACTGTTTTCATTCCTTTCAGGTCAATGAAAATTCCTGAAGTCGAAGGAAAAGGTGAAATGCTACCTCCAACTATAGAAAAAATAATAAAAGGATACAACAAGTATCTACGTCCATTTTTTGATAGTAAGTAGAAAAGCTGTTTTGCTAAGATTGAGCCATAACATAATGCAGTGTCTGAAACTCACCAATGAGAGCAAATGTTTTTTTGCTGTACCTTTTCTCCAGTGTTTGGCAGTGAGTGATCTGATTATACGTGATGTGCTATGATATAATAAGATGTAGCTTAACAGCTTTTGTGGCCCAAGGTGAAACTTGCATTCCAGGCCTTCAGAAGCAAAACTTCCAGACTCTGTTAGAAATTTGGCTACTGATGTTCGTGTGTCCTCAGTGAAATAAGCTGTAATGCTTTGCATATTTAAAAGCGTAGTTTTCTCTAATTTCCTAAATATTAATTACAATTTTTTTATTAATGCTAAGAAAGCTTTATCTATCAAAGTACTTATGAAAACACAAGCAAATCTTGTTACTATACCAAGCATTATGTGCATCTACCGCAAGATTGCAAGGGAGTTATTTAATAAATGATTCTTTCCTCAGGCCTTAAAGGTCACTGAACTGGCTCACTGCAGAACTGTGAGGGAAAATGAATTGAAAATGTCAGTTCCCTGTGTTGGAAGGCCACGGTCACCAGGTTGGAAGACCTGTGTAGTCTGCTGCACCAAGGTTGACTTTACTGCCCTGTAGTGCAGTCAGTGTTAAGCACCTGAAATCTCAGTGACAAACGTTTTCCTTGCTTGGATTAGGCAATTGCTTGTATCAGGAATACTGAAGGCAGAGATCTTCACCCAGTCTCAAAACCCTTCAGTAACTGCAGAACTCTGAAAAAGATATTCTGCATGTTGAAAAGATGCTTAGCACCATGTGTCTGTCAGAAAATAAACTCACGAAGTGAATGCTAGGCAATAGTTCTTAAGTGAGATATTCAGAAATGTTAGAGGTTTCAAATTAAGACTCTTACATCCTTTTATAGCCTACTTAAAAATGATTGATTGAAGGTTTTCTCAGACCACGCTGTTACCTCTTGCCATCCAAATACCTGGTGAGACTATCAGCCTGTTCAATAAGGGCACTCCACATCATGTGCAATATGTGAATCCATTTCATAAATACATTAAAATAAATCTATATTTTAGGTTTAGGAGATAGGGAAAACAATTTATCTGTTTGGTTTTATTGTAATTGTCTCAGCTGCTGACAAAACTGCTATAAATTTACATGATCTAAGAAGACTTTTCAGAAAAAGAAAAGTAATGCTAATAAATAAATGAAAAATCTTATCATTGGAGATGATGCATAATGGAAAATAACTATATGTTCAGTGGCCATTAATGCATTTCATTCATTACTTCATGCTGGTACTGGAGGTATGTTGGCACTACCATGATGGATGCATTCTGGTAGGCAGCAAACGGAATTTCTTTGCAAAATCCTATGATAGTATGATAGTAGTTAAGACCAATAGTAAAGCACTACTGAGTTATGAGTCTTCCTTTTCTAATGTGAGCCACCTTTTTTTTTTTTTTTTTTTTTTTCCCCTCAGCTGTTGTAACTTAGCAAGGCTATGACCCTTTTTTGCCTGGGGATTTTGTTCAGAGGGATGCTAAGGACTTTCTGTGTTTGCCTGGGAATCCCAGAGGAGCTCAAGCATGGAGCAAGTCTATGTCATATGCAGAGAGAGTCTAGCATTTCCAGACAGTGCCAGCATCACTGTATATGCTCGCCACAGTTCAGGCATGCAAACTCTGTCTTGGAAATCTGGAAATCTTAGATGGGTCTGTATTAGCCCTGCTGCTGAAGTAATGGGCTGAGACTCTCAAATATGTTTTATTGATGCCATTTCTAAATGCAGGGTTGGTGGTTTTGTGAGAAATTACTTTTTTTTTTTTTGGTAGGAATAAGAAGGTTAAGATAAGCCAGAAAGTGCTCATCCATATTTTTGGACCTGTAGTTGTTTGCAAGGCTATCTGGGATGACTTTCCATGTGATAGAGGCATGTGTGCTCAGGGTGGGGTGGGGAGTTGTATCTGCTCAGCCCTGACCCCTCTCTGTTACTGGCAAGGTGCACTGCAGCTCAGATGAGATTCAGGTCCAGGAGAGGCTATTGCTCTTCTCAGAAGCAGAGCTAGTAAACCACCTAAATACTTAATTTAACAGATCAGTGGATTGTGCTGGTCTGTGTGACCACAGCTATCCTAGCTTTCTTCTGTGTAATGTTCTCTTTATTTCTGTGCATATTATCTGCCTGCAGCTGGTGTATCTTGTATCTGTTCTTCATGAGAAACATTTTGGTGTAACTGGCTTTACTCAGAATTATACCAATGGCTACAGCACACTAGCTAAATAGTTGATCAAACCAGAGTATCAAGGTACTCAGGCGTACTTCTGACTTTTTTTTTTTAACCTGCCTTATGCCCCCAAATGTTTAATTGGTATGACATTTGCATGTTAATAGTAAGAGACTGATCTTACAATCCTTTTTTGATTGATCAAAGTGCTGGTTTGACTTGAGCAGGTTAATGAACAAGTGCATAATAAAAACATAAAATGGGGTGTTCTGGTACTGGTAGAGATTATCACCTACTATAAAAACCTGCACGGTTCTAATTGTATCAACCTATCAATGCTGATTTACTCTGAGAAGGAAACTTGCATTTCTAGCAACATGAACAGAAAAGGATGTATATGCATGTTAACCCCAAGATGTGTGTTTGCTGTCTGAAGCGCATGAAAGGATTTGCATAAAATGGGAACCTAGTATGTGTATGTTAATATACAGAAATATATATATATAAAATCTACAGTCATCCCCTTTAAGGCATGTGGCTTTATTTGATTTTTATTTTGCCAGTATTCCTTTACTGTTAAAAGTGTGCATATTTCTGTTTATCTGGTGGTCAGTTAGAACTGCGCTTCTAAATAAGCATGAAGAAGTTTGTTTTAAGACTAGATGGTGTTATTTGTTGGCATCTACAATGCTTTGAACTTAATGTTACCTAGTTATAATGGAACACTGAAATGTGACTTATTTTTTTTTAATAAAGAGTGAGAGGGCTAGAGGTTAGGCTGAATTTTAGAATAACGTAATTCAAAGTCATGTCAAAGTGATTTGCCCTTGAAATTTTTCTTCAAGCAGGAAATGAAGATTTTTGCAGTGATGCTTGCTGTCAAGATACAATCATACTCTTACAAAATTAGTGTCAATGAACTCCTTAATGTTTAGCAAAGTGCTTTTTTAGTCCTGAAAAGAAAGCATTAGGTATAAACAAATGATCATAAAATGAAGGTTCTATTTTTCCTAAAGCCAGGAGAAACAGAAAAATTTACTAGTCAAGGAAACTTTATGGCAGCTCAGAAATGCTTAGTTTAATAAACCCTCAATGTGCCTGTCTCCTGTGTTTGGTCCTTGTGCTGAGACTAGTAGGTGGCTGGAAATTACCTAAGTGGCTCCAACTTGGCTAGTGTTGCTAATGAGGGGATTATGACTATATTAAGAGATTTTTCTCTTGAATCCAATGACTGTGCATATAACACAAAAATTGTCGTCTTCTCTTGCATGGATTGGAACTAATAGTTTTCTAGATTTTTGAGCCTGGATTAATCTCACCTTGCTTTACTCATCTCCTCCCCCTCAGGTCACCCCTCCAGACCCTTGCTACTGAAACCCTGCTATTTATGCCTGGTACAGACTGTCATTGCCCTTGAGTAGGTGCCTACAGTTAGACCAGGTGAAGCCAGTCTTAGTATGGCAAAGGTTTGCAGACAAGTGAAATGGAATGTTTTATGTCTGGCCGTGGTGGGTGGCACATACCAGTTACCAAATTGTGGGGGTACTTTTACACAGTGTTTAGTACAGAGGAGTCCCAGCTGGACTGGCTACTCGGCTCTGCCATCTGAATGTTATTACTAAGAGTGTTCTCTTTCCTTAACTATAACGCCTTAATGTCCCTCTTTGAGCTGGTTCATCAAGCAAATCTTAATAAACTGAACAGATAGACCTGGGAAGTTCCATTAGCAAATTAAAAAATTGCCTAATCTAGAAAGATTTTAACCATTCTTTGGAATGGAATATGAAATACTGCTATACTAGTGTTAGTAGATACTATGCCTTAACACAGTAATATCCATCCTAGACTTTCAGATAGATGTGAAATTCTTCCCTAGAAAAGCTGACATAAGAGATTGAAAAATGCACAGTTATTTACCTTAAATGTGCTACACAACCCTGACACTTTATCTCAGCAATACAAGCTGATTTCAACAACAGTTTTTTTTGCTGAAACAGTGTACATCAATTTTATAATTTTAGGTGCTGTGCCAAACCTCTCTGAATTAATGAGCAATTCCTGCTGACTTCAGTGAGCCTTGGATCAGGTTCATAGAGTTGTTAAGGGAGGCATAGGATCTTGTAAATAATTTTATACAAACAGATTTTGTTCTGTGATTGAATGTGATAGCTTAAGTGTTCCAATTAAAAAGAGACACTAGGAAAAGGTCACAGCTAAGTATATTTGAATATGGAAGCTGCTTTCAAGTGGTGTAGAAAAGTGTCATGCTTAAATCAGTTATTCTAAACCACATTTCAAAGATATTTTTTCCCCCTTAGCTTTATAAAGAGTAATACATTTCACGGTCTTAAGGTTTAAATTCAAGAAAGTGAATTAAATCTTCAAGTCCAACATTCTGTGTAAGACCAGTCATTATATTTTTTTCTCAAATGTTGTTTATATTAAATTCTATGAGTTTAATTAGATTAAGATATTTTAGTGCTCCAGAGTTTACAGTTTACCGCCAAATGAGACCAGGAGATACCAGAATGTTTGCTGTTTCTAAGACCCTTTGATTTAGTGAGACAAGCCCACAGGGTACATGAGAAAGAAATACTAAGTAATAATCATCTAAAGACTACTTTTATGTACGAGTTATCCAATGTCTAATCTTGCAAAGGCAAAAAGCCCAGAATATCTATGGCCAGTTGTATATGGGGAAAAATATCTTTTGAATCCCTGATGAAGCCTTAAAATTATGATTTAATAAATCAATGACTTGGTGCATAAAGTGTAAACTTCAGTATACAGTTGGTAATGTAGATTTTCCTTCCTTTCCCATGGAAATGAGAGACACAGTGAGACTATCACTGCCAACAAACCCAGCTTCCTGCAGGCAAGGTGGTTTGGTTTTTTGTTTTATGGTTTTCCCACCCCCCTTCAAATTAATTTTTTTCTAACTTAATTACTGTTCATCATTTAATGTCTCTAGAACTCAGCATTTATCTGAAGTTTCATGTTGTCTTTAGCTTCCATAAACTGGGATCTTGCTTTGCTTTGTCAGACAATGGGTACAACTTAACTACTGGATACCTTTTCTGTGCACTTACTGCCACTGGGGCAAATCGCCGCTTTGGCTTCTCTTTGAGCAGCTGAGTAAATGCTGTTCCTTAATTTTTGTTACAACCTTTGATATTAAGCTTCCAGAGTTGTTTCTGTATTCTGGAATATTTCTCTGCTGTTTGCAGATTTATTCTTTTTTTTCCAAATGTGGAAAACAAATCTTGTCACAGTAATCTCATAACAGTCTTGCCAATAAGTCTAGATTGCAAGACAACTCAATTCTGTGTATTGCTCCCTGTTGCAATAGTGCTTCTGCCAAAGCATAATGCAGAAAGATGATGTTGAAATGATTATCTGTGACAACCTCTAAATCCTTCTCAAAGGCACAGCTTGCCAAGATAGTTTCCTATCCTGTATGTACTGCCTGCATTATTTGTCCCCACCATGCTAATTACTTGCATTTGGCTACATGAAAATAGGTTTTTCTGACAAATGATTAAACAAGCTGTTGTTGTTACAATCCCCTCCACTTTTTTTTCTTGTCCACAAACTGTACTAGTGGAGCTACATCACTGTCTAAAGATCACTGATGCGAACAAATAGGATTGAAGCAGATTCCTGCTAGAAATGGCTCTGTATTCTGATGTTTTTATATCAACAGTTACAGCTGAGATGTCAGAGGGCATGTCTTAATCTGTCCTGTCTCTTCACATAATGTATATTTGTCAAGAAAGATGTCTTGTGGTTGGAAGTTAAATGCACTGAAAAAATCCAAGCGTAATGTATCACTTCAGATAAAAGTCCCTTAATACTCCAAAACAAAGCAAAGCTGCAATAAGGCAGACACAAACAGTTTTTCATGAAACTATAACAAATTGTTCTAGTAATACTTTTCTTTCTAATTCTGTTAGTTGCATAGTGTTTTATCCAGTATGGCTGCAAGGATGAGGTATTCTTTCAAAAAGCCATCTCTTTTTTTGAGATATTTCCAAGTGTCAGAATTGTTTTAAGTTTTTTATTTAACTAAATGAAAAAGCTAGTACTAACAGCTCAGCACAGGCAGTGCTGATAGTGCCGATGGATTTAAGTAGTAGGTGTTCAGAGTTAAATACATACATGACAGTGGTGGTTTGTTTTGTTGGCACAAAGTTTAACAGGCTGTGATCGTTGCAGTGATCCAAACTTAATTTTTAGGTATGCTCTCTGTCACTCTTCTGGCTGCTTTCCCATACAGGATTACTATGAATACTTGTAAAATGTGTAAAGTAACAGTCTTTGTGCACCAGTTTCAGTAAAAGTTAAAATGTATGTTAATTACTGTGCACCCATTGCTGTAACAAGGCACAGCATTTGGCGTTTCTTTGCTGTGTTTTGAAGGTTCCCTTTGCTAATGCAGGACAGACTGACTTTGGTTTCCTTCTGAAGATGTCATTATACATACAATTCCTGCCAAATGTATGGAAATGTAGGAACTGACTGCCTCTGGTCTACTGCCTGGTTTTTGACACTGTCAATAGGAGACCCTTCAGAGGAAGTTCAGGGGAAACCCTGGTGGATAATTATGGGAAGGCTCATTCTGTTAATACTTTGCATGTTTAGTAAGGTGTCATAAATTGTATTTAAGCCTCACATACAAAAAAGAAATTAGCATTTAACTACTAATATTGTTCTGATTTGGTAAACTGTTAAAGCAAAGCTATTCCCAGCAGCTTGTGTTAATAAAGACCCTTCTGTAATTGTCATGCCTCCTCCCTGCCTTCCTGTGAAGACTAGCAGAGCAGGATGGTTTTATCCTGGCCACCTGACCACTCCTTAGCACTTGTCCTGGCACAGCCCTGCCTCACAGTTCGATCAGTTTGAGCTTGAAGTACCTCTTAACCTAAGCTAGATGTCTTTTGGTGATTGGGAGTCACCCAACGCTACAGTTCTGTTGTTACCTAATATTTTGAGAAACAGTGCAACAGGAAATAAGGAAGAGATGGACAAAGTCCTGTGTCTGTGATTCTGGAAAATTTAAACCTAATATCATTTCAGTAATATTTCTGGAAAGTCAACTTTTCATCTGAGGTATAACAATAGCACTGATGATACTGGAATACTGCTAGTGAACGTTTCCCCTAATCTGTATAGCCTTAACCAGGCAAGAATCAAATGTTGTTCCTACCAATATAATGTGATATAATAGGAGAGTCTGACTATTCCCAGCCACAATTCCCACATAGTCAGCTGAACACTGCGTTGTCATCTCCTTAGGATGGTCCATCTTTAAGCATATGCCTTGTATGGTGAGGTTCCCCTCCCCAAATTCTTGTGTGACAGTTGTCAATACTATGTTCTGTTACAGTCATACATGGGGAATCTGTAGGAAGGCTATAAAAAAAAATCAGGAAATGGGTTATAAATCACACTTATTTTTAAACAAGGATTTTTGAGGGTCAGATGTATCTTTTGAAGCTGGCAATATTGTACCTGTCATGATATAGTACAATGGTAAGCATAAGTATCAATTGACTCTGCTGTTGCACCCTAGAAAATTGGGCTGAGTTTCCTGGAGGGGCAAATTTTTAACCCTGCAGGGACAAAACATAAGTGTTTTCTTAGAGTATCAAAACCTGCAAAGAATGGAAAAAAAGAGCAAGCTGTCAATTGTCTGGGAACTTTTCAGTTAAATAATTTTCTTCCACAGCTAGCCTCCAAAGTCCTCTTCCGATAGATGAACAATTTCTTCTGATCTCTGTATACAATTTGTAATATATAATAAACATGTAAATTACCATCAGGGGATGCTGCAAGCCTACAGTCCTGCTTTAAGCTGGAGCTTTATATTTGAACTGAGTCCGGAACAAAGCATTTATAGATTTTCAGGACTGCCAGATGTTTAACACATGTATTACGAATGGAAATTATTTGGAAAAAAACCTAATACACTTACACCACTTAAAATGACATTTTTCTTTAGTGTTATTCAGCAGGGTAGGTTGGACCTCATCTTCCTCTAGATGCTGTTTGGGAGTATATGAGCTATGTATATAATGCTTTGCAGGGAGCCATGAGGAGGTTTCAGCAGTGTGCCTGTGATAGACTGGCACCATCAGCTACACAGATCTTATTTAAAGTAGTTGTGTGTTTCTCAGTACTACTTCCTGTGCTTCTCAATGACTTGGAAAGATGCATTTATGTAATATGAATTTTCTTGTACATGTACTCTATTAATTATTTTGCACATAACCAACCAGGAGTAATGTCTTGTTTCCATGAAAGCTCTGCACAAAGTCTGCATTTTGAAACATACAGCTGGTGATTTTCCTTCTGACACCATGAAATGCACATTCACAAGGAAATGAGAGTCTGAGCATGCTAACATTACAATGACAACTACTTAGGTATTTAATCACACTGAACGAACATTCATTAGATGTTAATATATCAGGAGAATAAAATTACTAGTTTTTCTTGATAAATGCAAATATTTAAATCGCAAGTTAACTGCTAATGGTCAAAAGCAAGATGCTGAAGTGCAGTAACACAATATAGAAGATATATTCTTAAATAGGCAGTAAATAAATTCACTTAGCTACCCCATCTTGATATTAACCATATGACATTACCAGGTGCAACTCCTTAGTTCACCAACATTTGATGGACCAGATGTTGCAACTGGAAGAATTCTTTCCAGTGCTTTGCACCTCAGAGCAGAAGGGTGTGATGTACCATGGGGATTGTGCCTTCTGCACCTTATTGTGCAACAATTTTCCCAGCACTCTTTTCTGGAAATAAAAAAAAAATAATTATATAAATCAGGAAGTATTTAGGAAATAAAGCATGTTTATTAAAACCAAGATACTGTTAATCTAGAAGTATTATATTTTGGTTATGAAATTGTTAAAATTCTTTCATAAGCTAAGTTTGAGGAATACTTCCTTTTAAAAAGATACTAAACATTTGGAAACAAGTGGATTATGTTGTGGAAAATTTTCTAGCCAGTTCTCCTGAACACTGAGTATTTAAGAACTCTGTGCTAGATTCTGACTTTCTCTTTTTTGCAGATGGTCCTGTGTCAGTTGGAATGAGTCTGGATATTGCAAGCATTGATACAATATCAGAAATAAATATGGTATTGTAGCTTTTGCAATCTTTTTTTGTTTTGCTTGTTGATAAGCTAATGTCTTGTGTTTACATCTGCTGGCAGTGTGACTTTGAGGCTTTTCTTCTTGTGCAATCGATACGTGTTAGGAGATGGAATTTTTTTTTTCACTACAGACAGCGGTTATAGCACTAGAATAAGTATAGAAATGTAGATGCAAATCACATGTCTCAGACACAAACAGAAATTTGCTACTGACTATTAATCTTAATGAAAGGCATATAGAACAGTATTTATCTGCCAGATGAAATGTCTAAATCTTTATGCATCTCAGAAAATGAAAGATATATTCACATGACTTTGAAACCACCACTAATCTCTTTCCTTGAGATTAGACACAGCTGAACTCTGCTTGTTTTCCTCTTTTACTGTTACACATTAATTTATTCCAGCTGTTTCATTAATTTTTTATTTATTTTTGAGCAAAGTATGATGTGGAGTATACTTTTTCTAATTAAAGATACTCCATTGGTACATAGAAATAAAAGGCAAAATCCATTAATCAGATATTCAGTATTGGAAAGTGTGTGTGTATATATATAATGTGTACATATATATACAACAAGTACCTCACCATTTAATTACTGAGGCTTCCACAGGAATTGAGTATTAGAATCCCTCAGCTCCTAGTAAGTATTGGCTAGTATTAGAAAGGGGAAACTAAGGTTAGAACTTAAGATGAACTTCTCATGCTGATAAAAACATACCATAAAAGCTAAAGTTGATTAAAAAGTTGCTAAGAAATAGTACGTTTTTATGTAAGACTACAAGGCATATCTGAACTGAAGATGATTTGGGTGGAGAGTTATATACAAGGTCTTGATAAATTTGGCACCGCTGTTTCCCTTGTGATACTGAAAGAATAAATTGTGCTAAAAATGATGATTCCCTTCCTATTTCACTAACTTCTTTTTCTGAGTTTATACATTTTTTCCAAAGTTTTCTTAAAGTGCATTTTTTTGTAGTAGTTTGTAATCAAAATGATGTTTGCAACCACTTATACAAGCATTCTAAAGTTTAAAGATTTACAGAGCCAGATTATCTGCTTACAAAGCTCTAGATGACTTCAGCTGATTTATAGCCCCAGACTTAGGCCATCAGTTTATACTGTAAAATTCCAATGACTGTAAAACCAAAATCTACTCAAGATAATATTTCTTAATGATAACCTCACATCAAGTGCTGGAAAATTTGGCAGTACAAGAGCCAGTACAACTGCTGTCAGAGTGCAAGCATTTGGGAACGGGACATGGAGAGTCACACACAAGCTGTTTGTGCCCAACAACTGTTTCCATACGCTTTTGTAAAACAGAATCTAATACAGGTTTGGTCTGTGTGATAAATTTGTTTTTTCTCTTTCAGGACTACACGGCTACCATATTTCTAAGGCAGCGATGGACTGATGAGAGACTTTGTTTTGATGGTAATAAGAGTTTAAGCTTAGATGGCCGGCTTGTGGAAATGCTTTGGGTACCGGATACCTTCATAGTTGATTCAAAAAAGTCTTTTCTTCATGATATCACTGTCGAGAATCGTCTTATAAGAATATACCCTAATGGAACAATCTTGTATGCTCTACGGTATGTATATACCACATAATAGCCTTTATGTTTGGCTTCTACTTACGTTTTGAACTTTCTGGGTTAGCATGATTTTATGCTTAAGAAACTGGTCTGTTTGTAAAAGTAGAATATGCATGGTCTTGTAGTGTTATGAATATGTAATATTATTGACCAATATGATGAAATTTAAGAATTTCATCATCAGGCTCCTTTTTGTCCCTAAATAGACCCTTCTGCTTTCATGTAGAGCAAATACAGGAATCACATGTTGCCATTCTTGTTTTGCAATGAAGACGCCACAAAGGAAAGCAAGCTGTGATGACTGATTTGGATTATTTATTGCAGACTATCCCTTCTAACAGATTTTGATAAATATAAAAAAAATTGTGAAATATGTTGCAAAATATCAATAAAGGAAAATGCAGACAGTAAGTGAAGAAGCAGTAAGGGGGATCTTTTTCATACTGCCACTAAACTTGGTTATTCTGGAATGGTTTCCTGTTTGGGATGCTATTACTCTTCCACACTAGATACCAGTAAATATTAGATTTTTTTTTTCCTTGCAATAGATATTTGCCTGCAAATATTAGTTCAATAAAAATGTATGGCTTGCTTTTGTTCAAGGATCACCACAACTGTTGCATGCAGCATGGATCTGACCAAATACCCGATGGATAAGCAGATGTGTACTTTGCAACTGGAAAGCTGTAAGACACTTAATCTTTGCTATTTTTATACAGCTAGAAGAATATCTGTGATCTATTTTAAGGGCTGTTAAATATTATTATTGAAGAGGCTGGAATTTTCAAAAAGCCAAGGGACAGTACCTGACCAGTCCCTGTTGAATGACAATAGTATCTGTATGCAAAGATAAATGCATGAGGCATCACTGAATATAGTGTGGCAGTACTGAAATGCTGCCATGCTGTTAATATTAAACAAAATCTCAGGAGATTATCATAGGTTTGATTTTGCAGTGCATCCTGCAGTTATTCTGTTGCTCTTCAGGGGGAGGTCTGTTAGCAGACATTTTCCATCATAGCTGAGATTTTTTTTTTTTCTTTTTCAGATAGTATATATTTCCATGCTCACCACCCCCACCCCCCACTCCCCCCGAGGTACAATTCCTTTAAGAAAGAAAGAAATTAGAATAAGGCTATTTGTAAGGCATAGATTTCATATTTAATTAATTTACTCTTTTCATATTGAAAAAAGTTAATTGCATAGACAGTTTGCTTTCAAATGGCTGTATACAGATCCTACTGTGACTTATTTAAATGTCTCTGTGCCAGTGCCCTGGGAAAAAAATGCCATCAATTGATGGACCAAGACTAAATGTACCTTTATACATTCTCATTTTATCAATGAATGTCTTCATAATTTTAGTGAAAAGTTTGCTCTCTAATACTTTACAGACATGATCACTTTATAAGTATCCAAATGTGCATGTTTATAGTTAAATTTTTGCTATTATTCACATGACAACTCTCTCTCAAAATACCCTTTTACATTATCCCATGCAAAAAGTAACAATTCTGTAAGATGAAACTATATGTTCATATATATTAATACATATTCATAATCTTTTGGAAGGTTTTTCAGTACTTGTCAGGTTTTAGTCCTTAGCATTTCAGGCGTGTGTGTGTGTTCTTTATCTCTTGTTGCTCATGACCAATTAGAAGATTGCTGCAAAATTTCACTTTAGACAGAAACACAGAGGAAATCAACCCAAAAACCTTCCTCACACAGGAGTCCCTCTAGAATCAGCAGTTTTGTAAGATCTGTTTAACAAATAGTGAACTGAATTAGAATTTGGATTTCTCTAACTTATTTCTCTTTGGAAGAGCATATTGGTAAATAAATGTATATGGATTTACATCAACAGCATTGCCTAATGAGTCATTTAGTATTTTCTCTAGTTCCAAAATGAAATGTGTCCCACAGGAACTTAAAATTTATTTAACAGGATTTAAAAAAGGAAAAATCCCTATATAATTAAGCATTTTTCAGAATGATTCCATCTGCTTTTTCAACAGCACATGTGTCTCCTGTCCAAGGGGAAAACATAGTAATGTCCTAACAAATGTTCCCATGACATTGGTGTTTAGCTTTGAGGAAAGCAGCTAGAAGCAATAAATAAAAAAGGAAAGAACATGCCTTTAGCTGTGGCCCTTTTTCTTCTGTGCACTATAGGTACTTTTGGGTACCCTGGAAATGGTGTTCCCTCATGAGATAAGCTATGTTAGTTTATAGACGAATAATGAGATCATCCTGGAATACTGCTTGCAAATACCATTACCTGGAATTAAAATAGTGAATGCAAGCATCCATACACATCCACACAGATACTGATGTTTTTGAATAGAATGTAAAATATATAGCAAATATTTGAGCTGAAACAGTGTTACACCTTCTATTAAGTGATTACTAATGTAAAGACAAACACGACATGGTATTACCAAGTAATGGCTTTACGTGGTAAAGCATCCGGAGTGGCCTTTACAATGTGCTGCTCTGCTGTTACTAGTTAATAACCTTAATTGACTTATACTTTCTACATGGCAAAATACATTTCAGCCAAAATGTCTGTTGTTCCCCGCACCCCCATTATAGCAACACCAGAAGGCAGTACTGGCAGATGTTAGGAGACAGAGAATTGCCACTCTGAGTCTCTGTTGATATGGCAGATGTGACATTTTGGGACTTGGAGGGCTCCTGGCTTGGCTGGTGCTGCCTGGGGGCTCATGCTCCCTGCCATGTGGTAGGGAACACCACCATTTGTTCACGCTGGGCTGAAAGCTTTTTTCCTCATTTTTTTTCCTCCCACACAGGCCTCCAGCCCAAATACATATTCATGTCTTGGGCCCATCTGAAATATTATTTCCTTTCTGAACTTGTCCTTTAGCATTTTTTCAGTGAAGAGCCATATGAAGGCACTTAAGTTGTGCTTGACAATCAGGGGAAATTAAAATTAGCAACAGAAAGGTAAAGAAACTCATTTGTATTAAGTATTATGAATGTTTAATCCCAAATTTTCTATTCCTGTAGTTAACCCTGTTGACATTAGCTGCTTGTACTGTATCAGCAAAGTACAGGAATGAGACATTTTTGGGCTTGAGGTATTAGTTAGAATGGAAACTCAGTTTAATGTAAAGAGAGTAGAGATTACTTGTAAAAGCCAAATGACATGGCTTAAGGATTTTTGTCTCTAAATTTTTTATACTGTCTATAATTAGTAAAATATTAATCCCCTGAATAAAGAGTAACTTTGCATAGAGGGAGCACTGTACTATTTCACTTTACTGGCTCTTGGGAAGACTCTCCCCATGAAAATTCTTCACAAATAGAGTTTTGGAATTAGTATTTTCAAAGAATTTCATAGAAAGGATCACCAAAACCTACTAATTGTTCAGCCAATGAAAATACTTTGGAAAAAAAATGATTCTATTAAAACAAAACAATTCATTTGGAGTTATTCTTGTTATCACCCATCTGGGCATCAAGAACTTCCATCTCACACACCTTGGAAAACTGAATATCTTGTAAAAATAAATAAGAATTTACTGTGGTACTCTCTAGTTCTTTAGGCTTTATTCAAATATCTGCAGTTCATTTATAGTGAAGGAAAGTAAACTGAATCTATGCCTGGAGTCACACGTAAAAACTGCTTCTATGAACCTCTGTTTTGACAGAGGACAAAGCAATCATTTGTTTCTAGGAAATGTTACTTTTATTTTTCGTCTCTCAAATCCGGGAAATTTCCCAGCATGTGATTTTAGGGAGTCAAGAGCTTAGCTTGGATGGGCCTGGTTTTGGCTTAGTCTTTTGACGCAGCAGTGTTTTGGCTTCAATTGCTGTATATGTGATAACATGACCAGAGATTCCCGGTCATGGTACATCTTCAGAAAACTGCCAGTATAGTGAAAACAAATTTTACATTGAAAGAATGATCAGGGAAAGAATTTCCAGGTGAAATTGGCATTTTAATAGGTAATCAGCACAGTTTCCTTGAAATGAAATTTCTGAACTCCTGTTTTTCCTACATTAAATGGCTGTAGGAAATTGTTATGTTTTGTCATGGCAAGAAACAAAGCCATTAACTTAAAAGTATTAAAATGCTCTTTTTATTTTAATGCATCTCTTTTTTTGTGATTCTAGAGCTTTGTTCTTTTTGCGCCCTATACCCCTGTGCAATGTATTGCATTATTGTCTCACTGTAATTTACTTACAATTGACTGAAGTACTAAAAATAGTCATCTGCTCATGTTTCTGTCCCCTAAGCTTAGCTATTAACTTGCACAATATAAGTCTGTCAAACACAAGAATGATTGAACTAAGTAAGCTAAAGGAAAAGATGTTCAAATACTCCCTGTTAACATGTAAATTACATTAACATAATCTTAATCATATACGGTAGTCTGAAAATTGCCTACCTTTTAATATAATGGGAAAAAGCTACAGAGGTATTTTAGCTATGATTGTGCTGCATATTGACAAGTGTGTGCAAAATACAGTTGCCTTCTAATAGATGACTTGTACTCAATCCCAGCTCCTGATTACTACTCGAAGGTTAAAAGGAAATCTTCTGGGGCCTCTGAAGCGTGCCACACTGTTGAGCCTGCAGAAACATCAGCATCTAAGCTGGTGTCCTTGAGAAGCATCCAATCTCCTAAGCCAAAGTGTGGTCCCAAGTGAGGACCCAAGGCCAGCTCAGAGCATAGCACCAGTGTGCAGCAGCCCTGCTGCTCTCCTCATCCCTTCGTTGCCATGGGAATAAGGACCAAATGTGCTGCCGTGAGAAACAGCATCCTGGGATGCAACAAAGGGCATGCTTAGAGTTTAGTCCAAATGCTGGCAGTACTGTAATTTGTAGAAGCTGTATTTCTTTAAAGCTTAATAGCTTTTGCTTTTAGAATACCATGTGGTACTACTCTCTTTTATTAGTTTGTCTATACTAGAATAAAAGATACAAAAAAGACCACCTCCAAAAAACTCTCAGCTTTTAAATTACAAGACTTTGCATGTTATTGGGAGTTTTGTTGCAAACAGACATCACATTCTGCCAAACCCCATCATTGTTTATGTCCAATTGTTCTTTCAGCCAGATAAATAAGAAACAGCTGAACCATAAGTGTGCTCAATGCAAATTAATTATTGTGTAAAATAAACACTTTTGTTGGCTTGTGTATCACTACAGGGGGTTATAACATCAATGATGTCATGTTTTATTGGACTAGAGGAAATGATTCAGTTCGAGGTCTGGACACGCTCCGGCTGGCACAATACACAGTAGAAGACCACTTCACCTCCGTATCTGAAGCAGTATATGAGACAGGTAAAAGTAACCTTATAACGCTTTCTAGGTACAATTTGGAGTATGGGTCTGGAAACAGAGCAACATTGAAAAGCTGAGCACATTGCGTTCTGTTAGGGTGACTGTTTCGGTTTTCTACTAGGTTATGTTCTTTAAACAATAAATACTTTTCCAGATGCTAGCATCAGGGACCCAGCTAACGTAAAGGTTGGGAATTATTGGGTGTTTTCTTGGAGGCCGTGCATTATCTGAAAAGAATGATAAACAAGAGAGGTACTACTTCTGTGTAATGACAGGGAGAGCTCTTGTGAAGGAAGAGCAGGCTGTAAATTGGGCATATAAAATGGAGAGTGACCAGGGACCCTGGGTACCCAGCTCAGAACACCTTGTCAGCCTGCCTGGAAACAGCCGCTCTGGCTTTTTTAGGCAAGTCAAAAGCCTCTATTCAGCTACGGAAACTTCTGTGAGTATGCTGGGTGCTTTAACAACTGCAAGGAGTTGGGTTTCGTGGCTAGTACTTCTAGGAGTTGCTCTTCATTGTCAGCAGAGCACAGACTGCCCACCCTGAGGTTCCCCTGCCCAAGGAGGGGCCAGAAGCATTTCCACAGACCTGCTTTTCTGCTGATCTTAGGAAACTGCTGTAGAAAGTTTCCTTTAACTGCAGGACTTAATCTCAGGAAAATCTGCTCCTGTTTATTTTGCAGAGATTTAGAAAGGGCTTTCAGAGAGTTCAAGACCTGCCAAACCTGCTTTGTGCACTTTGAGTTACTCTTAGGTCCTTCATTGCTGCTCTTCACTGTGTACTCAGTTTCTCTTCTGTTCAAGTCAACATGCCAACTGAAAGGGTGATCTTTAAATGAAGACACACACATCCTTCAAAGCTGTAGTTTCACCAGAGGACATGTTACTAGTTCTGAGCCACAGAAATACAGTTTCTCTAGTCCATCGTTGGGTTTTTCTGCTTTAATAATTCAACACAGGGAAACTATGATCTAATTTCAGATATTAATTCAGGCTAAAAGTCAAAGTTCTGTAAATGGATATAGAAATACATACTAGCAGGCTCCAGCATCACAAACTATCTTGCTACTTACATAAACGACATCTGCTTGCCTTCCTCCTCTTTACAGCTTCAGGGTAAGTATCATCGGGTTCAATCAAAGGAGAATAATCCTTTACTACTGTTCTGCCCAGAGGGTATTAGGACCCGTTCACCATACAGGAAAGAAGAAGAGGAAACCTGTTTAATTCTTACCACCTTCTATCAAAGAATCCAGACTCAAAAGCCAAAAAGTTATATTATTATTTTTACCAAATAGTCTAAACCCAATTTCCAATTACAACTAAAAAGGCATGATCAAATGAACTGTGCCCTTTTCAGTAAACAAGGATGTCTTGCTCCCTGTATGTTGGCAGGAATCATATGTATAAAGTCAAAAGCCACTTTTAATTATACATTTTAACACATGCAACTTAATTTGATTAAAATTTCCTACACCTGCTTGTTTCAATGCCTGTGTTCAAGAAAGCCATGTTATCAAGTGCTATGCAGTATTTTTAAAATGAAACCTCACAATCCTCTTAATTTTCTATTGACTCATTATGTTTTAGTTGCTATTTTCTACAGATTCCTTTTTAGGAAAGCAGTGCCTACTGTAGCCCATATTAAAAGAAAAAGCAACCAGATTATGGAACTATGTAATAAATTTCAAAATGAAGAATGATGCTTCCCATTTCCTTAACACCATTAATAGATATCTGAGAGTATTTTATGAAGAAGAGTTACGTTATAAGTAAGTTATTTATAATGGTTACAATTCAAAAGGGTAAAGCTAAAAATAGCAAAGAACTGTGTGTAGTATTTCCTAACAGCAAAAAAAGCAATCAGGATTTGATACTCTGTGAACTTGAACAGACAGTACAGCTGCTGTGCAAGTGAAATATTGTACAATGCAAAGCCCAAGTTCACGTACAGCCACTGACAGAGCCAAATTTAAAACGCAGTCGGCAAAATTCCTGCATAAATAACTTCAGTAAATTTAAGAAAAGGACACTGTAGATTAATCTTGTTTATAGAACAGCATGTATCACATAATAGCAATCACATTATTGTAATCACGTAATAGTAAGTACTTTGAATAATGTTAGCTAGATTGCTGGCTGGGGTTTGGTGTCGATTTTGTTTTGGTACAGACCAATTTCATGTTGGACATGGGTAAATAAATTTATAGGACCACTTTCAACATGTATTTAACTATAGTCCTTGTTCTACATACACTGATACATAGTTTTGGGGTCCAAGAGTGTATCTGCATCAGTGGGCGCTGGGTTTTTATTTTATCTGTCTAGCCAACACCACCTGCGTTCTCAGAGTAATAAATAGTGATATAAAAGCTTGCTTTTCTTATTGGAAAAACATAAAAGCAATGAAGGACTGTTAGTTTTGCTTTTTGTGTAAATAATCATAGTACTAAGGCTGGAATACGCTTTAAGAATTCATTTAATCTACTCATGTTGCAAGGCGAGGTCATCTGTATCTACAGCCTACTTCCTGACAGATGTTTCTAGGAGTCAGTTAGACAAATCTCCAAAGTGTCTGCTTCACAAGCTCCCTAGATGATTTTTTTTTCTTGGTCGTTATTACATGCATATTTTCCTCATGTCTAATCTTGATCTCCTTTGCTGCATTTCAAACCTATTATGCAGACATGGAAGACATTTTTTTTGCTGTTTTCCAGCAGCCCTTTCAGTATTTCAAGACAGATATATCTCTTTTCTCAGACCAGCAATCTTCCCCTTTTTAATTCGTATAACCAGTTTTCTAGATCTTCTGTCTTTGCTGCTGTTCTCCCATTCAATTTCTCATGTCTTTGCTGATGTGCAGCACCCAAAACCAGGTACCTTGTTTCCATCAGGTATCCTCCAGGGAGGGAAGGTTTTATTAAGTTTTACTGTTCATCTTTATCCATTCCAGTATTCATATCCAATCCAAACGTGATACTTGCTTTTCTTGCAGAAAGTTTTTGTAAGTTTTTGACTTTGCTCAGCTTGTGATTCTTTCTAGTACTCCACTTCCACTATTGTCCTGTAGCCACATGTTTCCCGCGCTCTGTTTGGGGAGCTAGTAATTCCCATCTGAGTGTAGGACTTTGTACTTGCTTTTGTTGCATTGTGTCTTATTTTATTCAGGCTGGTTTTGAAATATTTTTGAAGTCTAATCCTGTTCTTCAATGGAAGAACAGCTGACAATCCTCTCTTAAAAGACAGTTGGTGTGTCTTCATGTTTGCTAGTGAGCAGTACTGGGCACAGGACAGACCCCATGTGTTCCCACTCAATAAATGCTTCCATTTTCACAGCAAGTGATAGCTAATTAATCTCAATTAACATTTTTGATTGGAGAAAGAAGCAAAACCATCATTTAATACTTGAGCCTAATTGGCTGTTGGTAGCTTTTCTTCTGGCTGGCAGCTTTCCTTGAGTCTTGTTATCAGTACTGCAACCCCCCTGCTGAGCCTCCGGCAGTGGCAGGAATGAGAAGGCTCAGCTTGCTGTGCTCTGCTTGGCTGCTGTGCCTTCGGCCTAAGCCCGGCAGGGAGAGTTATGTCAGGCAGTCAAGGCTCTCCATGCACTTCCCCGCTTAGAAGACTGTGAAGTCAGCAAAATGGCATATTAAGGTGGTGTTATTTTGACAGAACAGAGGGAAAGAAGACACAGAAGCATAAAAAGTCAGTCTCCGCTCCTTGATGCACAAAGGCAAAATGTTTGCCCTCTTGAAAAAGACTGCAAAGGGGGCTGGCTGCTGTTTCTTGTCTGCAGTCACTGCCAGGGTTTTGGTGTCTATCACAAATCCTGCTTTAGCCTCCTTGGATTGGAGGCCTTGTCAGACTTTGGTTGGTTGTGCTGTGCTGAAACTGCTGGCCACTGGCCACCCTGCATTGTTGGCTTCTCAGGTGGGAGGTCATGGCTAAGCCAGTGATGGGTTGCTGTCATTTATAATTAGTGATCTTAAAATCAGAAAGTATAGAAAGTATATGTAGACTATAAAGGGTGTATAAGAGTTTATAAATATAACATACTCTTACACAGAGTGGATATTCATCAGTCACAGTCTCTTTCTCTCAAAACAGAGGCGTTACCTTGCTTTGTCCTATGGGTCCATCAGCAGTTTCCCAAGGCTTAGGAGGCTTATTAATTAACAATCAAAGTTTTCTAGGATTTTATATTCTTCTTTTTTGAGATACGGTACACTGAGTAGCTTCTTTCATTCCCCCTATCAGTTCTTTTATAAACTGTAATTACTCTCCAATTGTTATTTCTGAGAACATCATCTTTGCCTTACAGGGGTTACAAACAATCTCAAACCCATATTCAGCATAATCTTATCTGCTGAGTCTTTGGTCAGCCTCATCTATGATTAAAGCAACGACATGCATATATATCTGTTACCATGTTATGTTCCGCTGGCCTATCTGAGCTCATGTAATCGTTCTTTGTAAACAAGGTTTTCCACTTGAGTTATGATAGAAAACTTTTCAGCATCAATTGTTTTTGTGACTCTTCTGCAATGTAGAACAGTTTAGAAAGAAAACAGTTTTGGAAAATGTATTCAGAAAGTTATGGTAACTTGAAAACATATGGAAATGCAATGAATGAAATGAGTATCAAGGATATTAGGAAGAGGCATTTTTTTGTTAACTTCTGGGAAGTTTCTTGTAGTAGAGACAGAAATACACAGATTTTTTGTGGTTTTTTACAGGTAAGCTAAATAGATAAATACATATACACAGAAACACTACATGAAAGGTTTTATTTCATTCTTAGGAAATTTGAATTTCAAACTTAGTTTCTGTGAAGCAGTTTTGTGAAAATGAAACACACATTGAGAAGCCTGGCCTGATCTTTCCTTTCCTTTGATTCAGCTCTGAAGAAGTAGGAAAAGAGGTAGTTCATAAGGTTCTGACCATGAAGAACAGAAGATTGTTTTCTCAGGGAGGGACAAAGGAGGTGTAATAACATATTAATCATATATATTGACATCCTTAGCATCCTACATCAGTCAGAGAATTGCATTGCAGTTGCACAATTTATTTGTTGGGTAAAACTAGGGATGCTAGTCGTTCCTTCATGCGTATGTTTGTTGTAAACAAGCAATAAGAATTTGCATACTGAAAGCTACGTTTTCAGTGCATAGTTAAGGCAGTAATATTCTATTGTAAGCTTTCCTGTACTGTGACCTTAGAAGGTGCGAGAAGAGAAGAAAATGATGCATTGGTAGGGTTATACCAATGTGCTTGTGTGAGACGTCACACATTTTAGCTGGCACCCAAGGGGTTATCATACATATTTCATGGTAGAGAAGAATGTGCTCTTTGTGCCTGACCGCACACTCCTGTGCAGGACGCCAAAGTGCTTCTTACATAAAGAGTGATGTGGAGCAGTCTTTTACTGGCATAGAATTCATTAGCAAGCCCACAGGGATTAACTGTGGGGAAGATTCTCCCATCCTGTAATGTTAGAGTGGAAGTTAAAGAACCACTGACAGCATTTGTAGGGCATCAGTCCTTCCTATAGGTGCCTCTGCTGTGACCATCCACTGGTCAGAAGGCAGCAGGGATGCAGCTTCTGCCATCAGCCGGGAACAGATGCCATAGGGAAAGTGGGATAATAAAAAGATGAATGACCTAGGGTGATATGGAAACATGTTTGTTTAGGTTTAATCTATTTCTCAGGCAGTGCAGCAGTAGTCGGTGTCAATAAAATCATTGGTATTATGGCAAGATCTATAGAAGCGTCAGATAGGCAGTGCTGTAGATTAGAATATTGTTTTTAGTAAGCCAAAAGTCAAACCTTGAAGGCAAGTTATAAAGAGGATTAAACAAGCTTTTCCTGCCTTAGGCCCAGGCCTGCGCCTGCTCCACCACTGGTAGTCTGTGACGTTACAATTTTTATGGTACTGAAACAAAAGTGATCAGGTGGAACCCACTGAAATTTTATCTCTTTCACCTCTTTTTACTTTCTAGGCTACTCTTATTTTAATTTTCTTTCTCTATCTTTTTTTAACAGTAGTGAGAGTTGGAGTAGGTGTGCTGACTACAGTCTGCCATCCAGATTTGTTCTTCATTTAAAAGTAGAGCTAGTGTCTGGTTTTGTACCTCTGCCCTCTAGTAAATTCTATAAAGCTCAAGTAACTCACTTAATCTTCTTTCTCTGTGGGGTGATCTAAGCAGAATACCTCACCTTCTGGTGGATTTAAAGTATATATACTGAAAGTCATTTAGGTTCAGACTCATCTGAACACAGGAATTTGACACTGCGGTAAGTGCTACCGCTATGCCTTTGCTGCAGTTAGCTATCTGCACAGAGATAATTTCAATCATGTTATCAAATTTAAATCACAGCGGTCACACACTGAGGTAACCTCCATCATGAGCCAGAAACCTCAATGAAGAAGCATCTTTTCACTTTTGCCAACAATGAAATATTTGCATTAGACTCGAGCAAGGGGCAAACTTGTCGGTTTTGAAGAGTTAACTTGAGCTGTACTTAACTCCAGTAAAACCAGGACTAGGATTACATGGACTTGTTTCACTTCTGATCTGACTGATGGCACCCAGCCTCAGATGTGCGAGTCAAAGGCATTACTATCTCATATGCAGCTCATGTAATAGGAGTAATAAGCCTGTTTCTTTCTAAAGATGATAACTTTTGGTACTTATGGAATGTAGATGAAAAAAGGACTGTAATATTTCCCTATCTTCATTTTTTCCCATTGCTCGTTTCTTTAGCCTGATAAGTATGCATTGCATATTTTTTCTTGACTACTTCTTCCTTCAGTTTATTTCAAGAGGAGCTCATATGAATTCTATATATAGGCTGCTTCAAAATTTCCATTATAAAAGCTCTTCTGAACTCTTTGGAGAAATGCTGACACTATTATTATCATGTCCATGATGTGTCTTTGGATTCTGGCAAGCAAAAAGCCTTAAGGTTGGAGAAATGCCTTTTCTTTGTTCCCCCAAAAGATGCTCAACTATAAGCTGTTCATCTCTATTTCTCTTTGTTGTTCACATTACTTCAGAAACTTCTGGCATCAGGAAAAATAACACAAAAGAACCCAGGAACGTTTAAAGGGCTTGTCTACACTTGGAAATTGCAGCAAAGTGGCAAAGCGTGACTTTCAAGTTTGAGATGTTGAACTAACTTCCCATGTACATACTTGACTTTAATACTAAGGTGAATGGAGGTAGAGTTGTAGGGCACTAATAAGGAGTGGGTACAGCTGTACGGCTCTGTGTTGGCTATTTCAGAATTTTCCTTCTTAAAGACAAGCTCTAAGACTGAACCAGAGGAACGTCCAAGTGCCTGTGCATATATTGTTGTTGCTAAAGTGCATTCACGATTCTGTAGTTCTGTCCTGACTCACACCATGCAGCACTGGAAACAAACATAGGTCCTGGAGATCATCATTTGTTGGATTAAAATAGATGAAGCCAAAGCTATCTGACCACAGTATATTCAAACATTATTCTCTCACTGATATTCTGGTGTGAATATTGTTAAACAAATATTGTTAAACACTTTAACACTTAATTTTGAATTTGGAACTTCAGAATAAGAAGTCTTTTCTGCACATTAAGCTAGCAAAAAGCAAGCTTTTTCCTTACTGTGATCCATTGGACTAGTATCAGATCCTGCTCTTGTGTTGCTCTAACAGCCAAATCTTGCTCAGTTAGTGAGCTGGATAACAAATTCAGGCTTTGCTGTCAACAAATTCAGTGTTCTGTCCCCTTATGAAAACCAATTCTCTATTTTTGTTCTGGAAATTGCTCACTTAGAAGCAAATAATTTATGTCACAAAGAGTGACACCGCTCAGAACAACACAAGTAATGCACTAATTTATAGAAAAAACAGACAGTGAAGATGCAAAGATATTGCTTATTTTTAAGTGGAATATAAGAGGTAGATCAGCAGTATCAGAGACGATAGCTTTGATCCACATCTTGAGCAATAGTAAATGAAAAAGAAAATAAACCAGATATGTGAGGCAGTTAAAGGTAAGGACCCATGCTAACTTCATGACATTACAATTGTTATGCTAGCTTATATGGTGGCTTATACGTTCTTAAGGATTGGCCACAGCTATTAATAAAATTGCAGATTTCTTTGTCTTGTGTTATATAATGAAACATCAATTTTGCATGTTGATAGATTTATCTTTTCCTTCTCTCTTCCTCAGTGAATTTCCAATTCAAGGTGTCTGTAATGGAACTCTGGATACGGTGACTGGGTGCTATATATTTTGTATTTTTTCTTCAGTTCAATTTAGTCTTCATGAAAGAATTTTTCTTCATTGTGTTAAATCTTTTTCAAGCTTGTTTTTAAGCTTTTGCTGCATTGTAATACAGGTTGATAATTTAAAAACTTCTTATGAATTGCACCTTCACAATATTTTTTCCCTCCTCTTTCCACAGGACGTTACCCAAAACTAGTGTTTCACTTTGAACTCAAGAGGAACATCTTGTATTTCATACTAGAGACATATGTACCATCAATCCTACTTGTTGTGCTCTCCTGGGTATCATTTTGGATAAGCCAGTCATCAGTTCCAGCCAGAATCTGCATAGGTGAGAAGCTGATAAACCAAACCTAGAGCTGGATCATTAAGATGCTTTCTTTATTGCACGTACATGGCATCCATTTCCAGAAGTTGCAAATGCTTCTGAGTTTTACGGAATTACTTTTCTGGTTTGCTATCTACAGTACATCACGCAGTTTCCCCTTAAAGCCTTGCTATTCATTAACTAAGGAAACATCTCGGGGACCTACAGGAGACTTGGAGGCAGGGGAGGCTGTTGAAAGCAAAGGAATAAATGCAGTCATTTTGGAAATAATTTCAATATATTCAAACACATGGCATGCACAGACAGAATTGTGAGGCTTTTGTGAGGTCTAAAGATACATACTAATTAACACATGAATAATAAGAGAATTATAAGAGATTAAATATAATTAATTTCAAATAAAGGATATTCTGAAAGGGAAAGCATGCAAATCAGTTCTGATCAGACTGCAGGTGGGGTGGGAAAACACTCCTACAGAATAGGGAAGAAAGAAAGATTTCACATCAAACCAGGCCAGTGGGCAACTGCAGCGAGCAAAATGATAACTGAATGTTTTAAAGGGAACATTTGCATAATCTTGCAATAATAATGTGTTAAGCATAAACATACATCCTATAACACCAAAATCTCTCTTGTTTTAATTTGCAGTGTTCTCAGCTTTGCAAACATTTTTCATGAGTGTGTTTTTAAGCATTTAATTTCAGAATCACAAGGTCATTTGAAAGTCTGCTTTTCAAGACATGACACATTAAATGCTGTGGCACACTAGGAGTGCACAGAGCCCAGAAAAACTGTCTTGCAGCAAAGGCCCTCATTGCTATCCATGTTTTATCAGAGCTTGTATTTTTGCATTCCACAGGTGTTACCACAGTCCTTACTATGACAACATTGATGATGGGAGCCAGGACTTCACTTCCAAATGCTAATTGTTTTATTAAGGCAATTGATGTGTACCTTGGTATCTGCTTCAGTTTCATCTTTGGAGCACTGTTAGAGTATGCTGTGGCTCATTTCTGCGCTCTGCATCGACTCGGTTCAAAGGAACTTCCAAAGGTATTCTAATTCTTTGATTGTTGTTCTACAAAACAGACTTCAATTATACCTGCTAAAGAGAATGAATTATCTTAGCACTAATGGTAAATGTATTTAAGGAAGTTTCTATTTTAGAGTAAGAGTAAGAATAACCTTGAGAGACAGAAAAAATTATTTGTATGCCTATAACTTTTTGAAAGAGATCAAACAAACTGCATCATACTTCCACAAATTCTTTCTTTTGGCACATGCTTTATGACCATTTATCAATGTGCTAGACATATCACAAAAATATCACAGGCACTTATCTCCTCAGCAATGGCATACTCTTATTTGCAGTTCAAAAATTAGATGGAGCTCAGTCACTTGATCTTATTGCAAAATCACAAAAAAGAAAAGATTTTAATACATTCCGTTTATGAAACCTTCTGCTGCACATACATTGAACATGAGTCAGTTTACTAGCAGATAGCTTCATGGATTAGGTGTATGAGATCCCTATAGCCTTCTGCTTGTACCTTCTCTTTCAGCAGCTGCAGCTGAAGGTCAGGCTGGCATTCACTTTCAATTCTGCATTATTATTATAGCAGCTCTTTCTGCTGCCCTAATGAGCTTATCACAGCTCAGAAATACTGTGAAATATACTTAAAATAAAAAGGGATCAAATCAACATAGGCATTTTTGAGTCTGGTGGTTGTTCTTGCTGAAATAATCAGGACAGGTTCATGAAGAAGTTTTGTCACATCTTCCATCTCCAGTGTTTAGCATGGCTTTCATAAGCAGTGAAAAAGAAATCACAAGGAAGTTGGAAGCTGATTGTCCTCCAGCTTTTAATTATGGAACTGAATCTAATATGCATCATAGAAAAGAAAATATTAAGCAGCTTATGACACTTCTGGATGAATAGAAAGAAGTAAAATGTGGAAAGTGAGAACAACAGGAAAAAAAAAAAAAAGCAGGAAGAAGTCTGGTTGTGTGCTGTAGGCATAAATGGCTAGAGTAAGAAAGATTGTTACCTATTTAAGCCAAATTAGAACAGAGCATCATAAATGCCTAAGCAAAGCTCCTTGCTAGGCTCAATAAATGATACTGAGTTCAAGCAGAGAACCTTAAAAACAGTGAAGATCAGCCAAGATGTATTTTTTTTCATGCTTAGATAGTTCAACAGCTAATATAGACTTTTGGCTGTTTGGATGAGAGACAGGTTCTGTTCAGCTCAGGACTGTCATTAGATCTAGGTGTGTGGAGACGGACTAAAAACCAGACCCAAACTTGAGCCAGTCAGTGGGTTTTAAAAGGTGATGTCTAACAGGAGAATGTCTGCAAACGGGCAAACACTCATTTCGAATGAGAATTTGAGTGGAAAGCCTGAAAGTAATTTTTCTTGGCAAGGAAGCATCAGTGACAATTCCCTCTGAGCATATCCATCTTGTGAGGTAAGTGGTTGTCATTTTGCTCATAGAGCAGGAAAAAAAAAAAAAAAAGCTTTTTGGAAGTTTGGGTAAGAAAGTAAAGTGTTTCAGTGCTTGGATGATTAAGCATCTCTGGATGTGAAAGGCACTTAGGACTGCCCTTGCTGTCACCTACCTGGGTCAGATTCCCTTTCATCTGGAGCACATGTACTAGTGCTTGCAGATGGGGCAGACATGGGAACTTGTAAACTTGAAAGATGTGCATGGAAGTGAGTGGAGGTACAGCCCTAAACTGAGGAAGGAAGAAAGACCAGATACAGTTTCATGATGGACTTAGTGGCTGAAAAGATTGCTCTGTCACTTCAGGCATGTTTCGTGCCTTCTGCTGTGCATCAGGAGTAAGCAAGCCAGTCCAGCTCACTTCTTGCCCCCACAAACACAGGCATATAAGGGAAGGGGCCATTGGTTGGACCTAGATCAAGTCAAGACTCCGTAGAATATGGAAAATGCCTATCATGTCCTTTTCCTACCGTAGTCAAGGACAAGCACCGCTTAGTAGCAGAGTGCCATGGAGAGCACACCTGACTTGTATTTCTCATTTCTCACTATAAAAATAAACACATCACAAGGACAGAAGTACCAGCCAAAATCTCGTGTCACTGTCTAGCAGGTACTTAACAATTACTGTGAGTATCGTCACCATAAATGTGGTGTTCTCATTATCGTATTCTGCTGTGGACACAGGTTAATTGGAAATCTCACTTCCCAGTTTGTTATTCCCATATGTGAGCTGATACAAAATTTGCACTCAGAATTATGTAAATGAATGTAGGAAGTGAAATGAAAATGTAACCCTCTGCCTTGTATAGTAATTAGTTGTACTGGTTTTCTTTCTGGTTTGCTGTTTAAAGCAGTTGTGCACTGGCGCATCAGGTCCCTTTGAAGCCCTTGGGATCTCTAGTTTAAGATATAAACTGGTGAAAGAGCTCATCATATCCACACTCTTGCACTTTTAAGCCTCACAACATGTGAACCAGAACCCACAGAGACAGCCTCCAAGCTAATGGCAAAATCAGAGGAATCACTGGCTGTGAGGAAGGTCAGGCAAAATGTGCCATTCACATCAACTGCATAACACACCGCCTAAATGGAGAGGGTGCTTCTCCATAATCCTTCTCTTTTATACAAAGGTGTGAATTGTGTCCTTTGATAAAACAGAGAACTCCTCCTTGGACTTCACCTAAACATCTCCCTTTTGGTCAGAAGAAAAACTCAAAACCTGGAAATAAGGTTGCAAAGGCAGCGTTCAGCCTGCGCAACATTTCTGTGCAAGCATCGTGAAGGCTTTATGAACACCGCATAAGCTCCAGGTGTGTGACACTAGGCTGAAATATTTTTAATTCTAAGCATCTTTATTATTCAATAGAAGTGACAATTTTCCTCAATTCTGTTGGCTGTTAGGTGTCAGCAAACACTTCAGTTAGTATAAGCAGCAGCCACTGCAGCAGGTGCCATATACAGTACTTTTCAGGTGATGTACCTTTCCTGAATGCTACCAATTTGGCACCCAAACAGAGCCCTTCTTAGTGTCAGCTGCCATTTTCTCACTGGACAGCTCAAATCCTGCGAAAATTTAGCATGACATTTGAAGTCAGAGCCACGGTTGAACACTTGCAATGCAATTTTTTTTTTTTTAATATAAATCAGCCCAGTCTTTCATCACATTGAGTTCTCCATAGCAAGCTGGAAAAGTCCCTTGATAGTCCCAGTTTATAAGTTTTTTTTATAAACTAGCGGTTGTGGTTCTCTTCTAGACTAGCTTTCTCCATTTCAAGCAATGTGATACAGCACTTTCGCTGTAAAATCATCTCTTTTCTACAAGACCCCCGCTTTGTAACACCGCAGGCAGGCTCAAGTACATATGAACTGTGCATGGTATTTTCTGCTTAAGTAACAACTGCCTTTTGGGGAGTAGAAAGGAGTTAAGAACAGCCTAATAAAGCATCAGCCTTCTGCAAATTCTTCACATGCAGTAGTGTGAAAAGAAAAATGGCACATATGCCATGTCCTTTCATGCTCTGCAGTAAAACTAATTCAGTAGCCAGCCCTACCTGAGAGACATACAGACTCCTATCCTACACTGAGTAATGCCCCAAATCCTGCCATTTGTATAGATGTTGTTTTGCTCTTCCTTCCCCTTCTAAAAGATGAGAGCAGGGGAAAAAAATGTCGGGATTCTTCTGACAGGTTTCTTTAACTTTTGAAGCGCTGAGTGCATGCGTTAGGCTGTCGCTTGGATGCCTTGTTTCAAGTGCCGGGCGCTGCTGACAAAGGCCCTTCTGCCATCGCCAGTGCTTCCCTCAGCTGCCCAAATATTTTCCAGCAGAAGAGCTAGGAATCTGTAACAGAGTTAGGCCCCGAGTAAAACTCCAGGTTTGAGGTTTAGCGCTGCCCTGGGGATTGTTTAAGGTTCAGACTGGAACTTTATGGATTGATCCTCTTAATGCTTTATAGGCAGATTTTTGTCCTGGCCTTTGTTTTCAAAATTCTCATGTGGCTGTGGGAGGCTCGGTGGAGGATAAGCAAAGTTTTGTAGTCAGTGTATTTTTTGAACTACTTGTTGAGCTACGTTTATCTCTCAAATAAAATATACTGGATTTTTTGGCAACCGAAAAGTGAAAAGTAGTAATAATCCCTTTTTCTAGCTCCATCTGTTCTGCTTCACTGCTTCACAGCAGTCTGAGGACATTGTCCAGACTCCATTTTAATTTTCAAGGACATTACTAATTTTAGATGAAGAAAGGCTCAGGAACTGTGCCATCTACAAGTACCCTGGGCAGAAGAGCAATTCTGCACTGGCATGAAGATCATTCAGGTGGCTTAATGAACTTTTTTGACTTTAATAGCTGGGGTAGTTCTAAATGAGCTTTTTATGTGGCTACCCAAAGGGCTGAACAGCTTAACTTTTCTAAAGTTTGTCCTTGTCTAATCTGTTTCTTCTCATGATGCAAATGGAAAAAGCAAATTGGTCAGAGGAAAGAGATTCTGCATTCTACATTTCACAAATATATTTTTAGCCTTTTCTTGCTTGTATGATTTGCAAGGTAATAAAATCATCAGGAGAAAATTAAAATTATGGGAATACCTCCCTGAATTAAAATGACCCTTCCTCCAGCTATAGAAACTTAGGTTTAATTTAGGTACAAAGTTGGAGCCAGTCTTTGTAGCTTGGATCTGCTGGTATCTCTGCTATATCCCAAACCAAATACCCCAGAACTTTCTTGAAAGTTTGTGCTTAGAGCTGAAGCTGCAGCTGATGTCTAATCCTGTGTCCTCTGAGTCAGTAGCAGAAAACCCGCTGACTTCAAAGGGTGAAGATTTCATACATGAACTTCATGGCTCTGAGCCATTTCTAATCAAAGAAACAAAACCCACCAGAAGGCTTATACAACATTCTCTAAAGAGCTGTCTTGATGCAGTAAAGCACATAAAAATGCGCTTAACCTTATTATAACTTTGAACTTAAAGCATGGGTTTCAGGACTTGAAAGAAAGTAGTATGAGCTATTTAGTATTGAATTAGTTGTGGTGCTTGTCCCTCTTCATGATCCTCTTCTTTAGGGGGCTTTGGTGTGGTTTGTTGTTGTTGTTTGGGTTTGTTTAAGTAACTTGATTTTGATCACCAAGCACCAGGAATAGAGCAGCCAACTGCATAGAAGGAAGGTGTCTTGTATTCTGGGGTGCTTGATTTGGGATGCAACCAGCTTGACTAGCTGCTCTGGCAGCTTCCCCACCTCCATCTCCAGATTTGGGCTTTGTTTTACCTGCTTTCTAGACACTGACCTTTGCCAGTATTTTCCCTGAGCAGAAGTAAGCTTATAGTTGTGTGTTTCATGGATTTGCTGCTGTCTTAAGTAAAGCTTAGTGGGCCATATTTGAACAAATCCAGCTTTGCTCGACAGTCCTACAAAAGCTTTTGCAGTAAGATATTGTTTTTTTCCTGTAAATGGAGGCTTTGAAGGCTGAAAGGAGCTGTCTGGTGCATGCAGGTGCTCACCCTTGAAATCAAGGAGTGAGCTACAGGAGGAGTTGTAAGAAAAATCCTATTATTTGCTGCAGCTCTAAAGTAAACGGGCAATGAGACACGTGCTTAAGTGCTGCTGGTTTGTTTCCTATCAGGATGAGGATGAAGAGGCTGAAGAAGAGAGCAATGGAGTCCTGGCAGCTGTTGCTAATAGTTGCAGTGCCCCTGACAATATGAGCAAGATCAATTCAAACAAAACCAGTATCGACAGAAAAAGGGAGACAAGTAAACACAATGGGTGTAGTTCACCAATGTCAGTAATGAAAAGACTTTTCTGTATCTTTGATTGCTTCCATGTTAAAAATCCTTACCACATAGACAACTATGCCAGATTTTCGTTCCCATTGTCATTCATGATAATTAATGTATTTTATTGGGTATATTATTTGTATTTCTAAATGTGTAAAATTGGTTTAAAGTTTAGAAAGTGGATACGGGAGGGGAAGATGCAGAAGAATGAAGAAGTTACATTTGGATAAAGGGATATGAAAGGACGTGCTATCTTTGCAGGCATTTCTACAAAGTTTCTTATCAACTCACTTTTCCACTGTTAAAATGACTGTCATCCAAAACTCTTTCCTATTTGCATGCATATCCCATATTAAACTATTTATCAAAGGCCAGTAAGTCCTTTTTTAATATTTTAATGATAACTTTGTAAAATAAGAGGTATATTACACTTGTTTTTGAACTGCATTGAATACATTTAAAATTAAACCACTGATGTGTTGTTTTCCTGCTATGCTTTCAGTATTCAGTTCCTTATAGCTTTGTCAATAATGTGTAAATTTTCCACATTGTATAATTGCAGATTGAAGTGTTTTTGCTTCACAGCAAGAAATAGCTTTGAAGGTATAGGCTACCAACACAAACCAAACAATATATTCCTTTTTGTAAGGTCACAAATATGTATGGAGACTCTTCCCTGCATCTTTAGACGGAACTCCTGTGGGCATCAATGGCTGCTCTGAGTAAGTGAATGGCAGAATATAGAAATGGACTGGAGCCAAAAGGTTTAGGATCCAGAGAGATGTTTTTCCCGAGTGAGGACATACTTAAGTGTTGGCCAGTCCTTAATGGAGTATGGCCATTTATACTCTGTATTCTGCTCAGTCACCACTGCCTGCGTGACTATTATACAGAGGAAAAGTTTGCTATGCTTAATTTTCAGTTTAGCAAATTCATCTTGAGTCACTGACTATTAAGAATTTCACATAAAGGTGAAAAAGCTTCCTGAACTGAAAAGAAAACCCTGGATATGCAATACCTCTTGAAAAAAGGGAAAGTTTTACATAGATGAAATTATGATCCACATGAAAGAACAGTTACACTTGATGAAAAACCGTAATAGTCTTTCTGAGCAGTTACTTTACTGACAAATATTACAAAAGTTATTGATACAGCAACCTGTTTCTTATACTGGAATCTGGAAGTTTAGAAGCACTTATTATTAATTTTTCCTGACCATAATATATGTGTGGGTCACATATATATATCTGTGTAAATGTGTATATGTGCTTTTATAGACTGTACCTTGGCATTTATGATGATCTGACACACTGCCCACATAGAAATGCCTTAAAAAGCCCCCATGATACTGACACTTTGATACACCTTTCTACCAGTGTGCTGCCTGTAAAGAACACCATTACATAAGAAGAAGAAAAGTGCAAAATACCACTGTGGGTTAGATTTTCCCCTGCTCACAACTATAAAAATCCATAAAAATCACTGCACACTGGTAAAAGATTGTTAGGTCAATAAAATCTTCTCAATAACTTTATTTTCTAAACAGGTTGAGTACTGAAAGCTTGTTTCTCTACTGTTATCAGTAACGCCTTTTGCAAGGCTTATTGAGGCAATGAAACTTTTGGAACAGTCTAGTGAGTTTTGGTACCTTATGGGTCTTCTGACACTTGTATAAAAGCATAGGCATTCAAGGAATCAAACCAAGACTGCCTGTGTTAAGGACGAGCAAAAAGAAACCCCAACATTTTTTGTTTAACATTCTGCTGTTGCAGATTTAACCTTAAACCTTTTATTCAAGAACAGATTCTATGAGGTTTTTCCTGGAAATGAGGTGCAGAACTGGTCTCAGAGATCTCTTTCGAGTTCTTGCTCCCATAAAGTTCATAGAAGGCATATGGTAAAGCTCTGTATTTGCTATCTGAAATTTGAAGTTTACATTAATCCTGAACCTTTTGAAAGAGTTATCTACATGTTGGCAAGTTACCTGTTGCATTAACACTGAATTTGGGATTTACATTTACTGCAAGCATAAGGTAAGAATTTAGAGTTTTGTAGCTTCTAATTAACTTGGAAATAATTCACCTTAAATATTCTTTTAGAAAGCTGTTGAAGGTCTGGACAGCTTTATTTACAGTGCATTGACTGATAACAGGGTCTGGTGTGCTAACTGTAGAGTGGAGTTAGACACTGAAGTCCCCCATGTTTTCATGAAAGAACAGACTCCAGAGCCAGATTATTTATTATTCTGCTTTGCATAATTCTGCATTAATTACCATTTTGAAATACAAAACTTGGTTTGACATGACTGTGTAAGTGAAAGATCTTCCCTCCAGGGGACAGGGGAACAGATTTTCAGTGCCATGTATGAAGAATGAAGAACAGCTTTTAAATTATCCCATTCAAACATTCAAAATTGTCCCCAGAAACTATCAAATTCCTTGGAGTTAGCTGGAAAGACTCTTCTAAGTGGCATTCACAAGCAGTGCATTGAAAGCTAAAACTCAGAGGTAAATTAGAGATGGAGAAGTCTTGGAGCTAAGAACAGGGGCTGAAGCTGAGGCTGGGGCACTCAAAGCTAGCCGTGGCGATGAAAATGGGGTTTCACACCACATGCAAAGGAAAGGGGAAAGACCTTGGACTTTCTGCCAGCATTTTCTGCTTAATGGCTTTCTTTTTCTTCCTTTGATTTTAATGTTTTCTAATCAGACACCCTCTCAGACTCAGAAATGTCCTGTTGTATTTGGAGGCCACTTGAGGCAGGCGTACAACTAGTGACCTGAGGCTGGTGAAGGGGGGTAGTGGTACCGGTGATGCACCTTCGCATAGTTTGTTTTGCTGTTAGCAGGGGGTGCACTACATTTGACATACCTGAAAATAGCAGCCAGTCCAAGGAGTAATTTTCCTTCCTCTGTGGAATACCTGCAAGCCTGGTCTTTTGGTTTAGCAGCCATCCCAGAGGTGTCTAAACATTGTGCAGACTTGAAAAACATCGATGACCTTGTTAAGCAATTTGGTATTACTGTCTTTCTTAATGGAAGGTTATTATGAAAGTAAAATCCTTTGCTGAACTATTTCTTTAAATATAACAACAACAAATTTTGGAGATTTTAGACATTTAAAGGTATTAATCCTTGCTACCTTTCCACTTTGGCAAGAGATGTGTTTCTCAGATTCAGATACGTTGTAGGTAAGCATCTCATGCAGCCTACTTATTAGGATGCTAGTTGGGATGTTGTGAGAGTGTTTGAGATATTCCACCTAAATTAAAAGGGAAATACTAAGATGACATTTTAGAACAGGCATTCATTAGCTCTCTCATAAACTAAGAAGGCATTTAAAATTAATATCAGAACATTTTTTTAAAAAGATAAACAACTAAATACTCCATCTGAATACTCCAGTCAACACATATGGCAAGCATAAGATAAGGGCATCCATCTGTTGGTCTGAGTATTTATTTTCAGCAGTGGCCGCCTTTATTATCAGTGCAGCGGTAACTTAAATAGCTCCATTTCCTTCCTTGCAAGTCCCTTCATTGTTTGTGCTAATTGTTTTAAGAGAGCTGTTATGTCTTTTGGCATGGGAAAATGTATTAAAAAAAAAAAGATGCCCCACGTTGTCACCCTGCAATTCAAAAAGAAATTACCAAAAAGGTTAGGGATTTAAGAAAACCTACACAACAGTAAAGCTGGTGACAGAAGAAGAAACAGAAAGATGCAAATCTGCTTTCTGTTAACAGCATTTGCCAGTGGGGTGGTGCAGCAGAGTGCCTGAAACACCTCTGCTGCAAGTGCAGCCTGAAGAGGCTGCTGAGCTGGCGCTGCTGCATACAGTTCACTCCATGCAGCAGTAGATGGAGCTAATTAACTACTCTTCATGATTGAATGAGCAAATGTAAATGGCAAATGCTAGTTAAGGAATACTCTAGGGAAAACATATTACAAGCTGACATTTGTACTGTAGTAAGTGGGTCATGTTTGTAGTGACATACTAATTAAAATCAGACAAAACAGCACTGAAAGGTGGACCATTGAGGACTTCCATTTTTCACACTGAAGTTCAGGCTTCTCAAACCCAGAGTGCTGTTTCTATCATTTTAGCCACTGAAATCATATACATATTCTGCAAAGTAGCTTGTGTTTTAAGCCTGATTTTTTAATCCTTATGTCAAGGTTTTTGTCCTGCAGGTTATGATGTTCCAAATCCAAGTATTACAGCATCTCAGGATCTCAAGGCAGGCAGAGTAGTGGCCATACCAACAGTTTTCCTATAAATATTTAGGAATCCTAAATAAATGTTCCCAGGTAATTCACTGGCACACTGATAACAGACACAAGGATCAAATTAATTTTAAAAGCCACTTCAAATCTTTTGGAAAAGTTTCCCTCTAAACAGGGTTTCTTGAAATGGTGGGAAACTGAGTGTTGGAAGTCTTCTGGGCTGATCAAGCAGGTTGCTGCAAGAGCAAGCTATCTCAGCTGGAGAGTTGGACTGGCATGGATTCTGCTTGCTGTAGAGAAGTCGGAGCTTGACAGCACTTAAAGCAGGTAAGCTTGATATGATTTTGAAGTCTGTAATGAATTTTCCATTACTTGTTAAATAATTTTATAAGTAAAACCAGGGGTCCGCTATAATAATATTGCCAAATTCAGCTTTTCATCAATTTCCATCTGGAGACATCTTTCTTCCCCAGTTCCATCTGACAGTCAAACTTTCCACCCTCAGAAAGAGAAGGATAAGGGAGTATTTGGGGGTATGTGTGTGTGTCTCTTGATGTGAGTTTACTCATATAATTTGGGTCCTGGGTTTCTTTCCGAATTGAAATGGACCCTATTTTCCCATTCTAGATCAAACACTGCCAAAACTTTAGAAGAAAAAACACCCCATAAGATTTTAGCACCATCACATATGCAGAGAAACCATAACCCTAATTCATTTTCAAACTCTGCTCTGAATTTAAATTTAATCCAGATTTAACCACTGGATAACTTCATCTGTATTAATACACAAACAGCTGCACTACTGTTACTTCCCTTGCTATAGCAGGTAAATTTGAAACTTAGTAAAATAATTTGATACCAGGGTTATCTGTTTCTCAGAAAGGAGAGGAATATAATTTTTCTGCTTTAAAGGCAGGTCAGGAATGGATCCAGAATAGCAGCTCTGGCTCTGGCTGGGGCTTGGCTGCTTTGGAAGCAGAACAAGCTGGCAAAATTAGAAAAAAATTAACATGAGAATATAAAATGCATATCAAACCTGAATTCCATATTAACATTCTCAGCTTGTATGCCCCTGGCCCTCATGCTGATGCTAATGATGTTGCTACAGACAACATTCATTGCATTTCAGAAACTGTAACAAACTTGTGAGATTTGCCAGCGTGAGGAAAGCTAGCATTACACCAGCTGATGCAGTCTTGAAAGATGCAGGAGAAGGGATTGTCTCTTCTTTTTCTATGTTCCAGTTTCTTTAGGAGCCAGTTCATTTCAGTCCACTTCCAGTTTTGTTTTTTTGAGCACCTGCATTGGATGACTGCCACTACAAGGTGAACAAGAATCGCGTAACACTGGATTAGTCTCTTCTGAGGGAACCATCCGTTCAATTATATGCATTTAAATGTTAGTCCATTAGACTCATATGCTGAGCTATGTTATGCATGTAGCTAATTCAGTCCTAATCAAAGTGCTTTCCATTCACAGCAGTATGCTTCTGATGGTATCTAATGAATAAAACTGTCCTTTTCTGTGGTATTTTTCCACCCTTGTGAACAAAAGAAGACCTGTAGAAAAAGCCCTACATTATAAGTGTATGAGTTGGCCACAGGGATCTGGTCCAATCTTCGCTGTAGTTTTATAAGGCTTACCTTGGCAACCCTTTGGTGCGTTTCTGAGAACAGAAGAACTGACTGTCTTGACCTTTCAAAATGGCACAATCTTCAAAATAATAATATAGCAGATTAAAGTCTGAAGAAATTTTCTAAGTAGCTAAATATAAATTGAACCTTGTTCTCAACTCCTTTCCCAGAAAGATGAGTAAGAGACTGAGCATCATTTTATCATCTTTCCCCATCACTCTTTATCATCTTTGTATAAGTGTTGTGCTCAAGTATCATTCCTAGTACTTTTGTGTTTTTTTCATAATGAAAGATTCAGAGATCCTTGCCATTTATTTTTTTTATTTAAAAGAAAAAACCTGAAGTATGATATGCAAAGAGCGAAAAACTTTGAAGTCTGAGGCTTCCTATGCTCCAGGATAGTTTTAATCCTACTGAACAACCTTTTCATGCACTGCTGGTCTACATATTATGAAGCCTGATAATAAGAACTGATAACTCTGGAGATTTCCATACATTTCCACAGAGGATTCTGTACGGATGCCAGCTACATGGCTGATCCTGCACCATTTCAAACTACATATGGTCACAGGTTCTAGTGTCTTATTTCAGGTGGAAGAAATGACTATACTCAGAAATGCAAACCCCTTGCTCTGTGACTCTCCTTTCCAGCACATTCCAGCTGCCAGGCAAAGCCTCACTCAAGTTTTGGAAAATAAGGTAATACAGCAGCTGTAGTGGTAAAGGTTTTTTGTGGTTCACCAGTCCCACTATGCACCTCCAACCAAAGATACTATAAGAGCCCAAAAGGAAGAAGAGCCAAATCTTTTATTTCTACCTTACTTTCCTAAAACTCCAATTCCTAACTTCCTGCTTCTGGGCCAATATTTTCAAAGTTGCATTTGCCTTGGGTTGCCACACATTGCCTTAAAAGTCTTTGGATGGTATCTGAACCTTTGTTTCTATAACCCAGCTTTAGATTGTTTCTGTAGCAAGTGCACATAATGGCCTGAGTTGGATTTCTCTCCTGTCAGATTACCTGAATTACCATGCAGCTCTTTACCAGCTGAATCAAAATTTGTTTCTGTATTTTTTGCATCTCTGCAGATGCCTGTATTCTAGGTCTAGCGTTACTCTTCCCAGAAGGCTGTACATTGTTCTGTGCTAATGTCAGGTTTCCAGATGCACTGCCATGCTGTACTAAAGATGACAGAGGGACAAGATCAAATCATCAATTTTAATGATATTTCAGCATCATCCTGGTCCTGTGTCATTCCTGTGTACACTGCAGCCATCAATCTATGTTTGTCTAAAATGGTTCATGCCAGAACCTTAAATGTAGAGAGGGCTGAAGAAGCTAATTTATTATATTTTGACAAGGACAAGCCTCATCTGGCAATCCAGTGTGGTTGAGTGTATCCGGTGAATAGTGCATCCACTTTCTCAGATCTAAATTGCTCTGTTAGTTTCCATGACCCCCTTATCTCTGTGCTGGCTCTCTCTACCCTGGCTTCCCTATCACATGATAGTACTGTGCCTGTATCTTCCAATAGCATTTCTACTGCTTTTCAATGTGTGTGATGCTGAGAGAGCTTGCTGGTACATAAGCCTCCTTTGCTGAAAAATAGGATCACTCACCCCAAAATGTACTGCCTCATCTGCAGTGTGGGAGACTTGGTCATGGCTCCTGGTTCCTCTTGTCTGGGTTTCATTTCTGATTTGAATCACTACCTATAGCAAGGGAAACCTCTACACCTTTGCCTGTCAAGGGCTCTCTAGTGAAAAACTTCAGAGTTTTAAATAGCGTGAAGTGTGCATTAGGTGAGATGTATCAATATATCTGCCCGTTAGTCCATGCTACCGAGTTTTTTTGACCAATTGTTGCATTTTTATGAAATAGGATAAAAGAATAGTAATCTCAGAGAGAGGCTGTTCCTACAAGGTTTATGAAAATAGATGTCCAGGTCAGAGAGACATCTGACTGCTACCCACTGAGAAAAACACTCGGGCATGAGCCTGAGCCTTTTTAGATCCCAGAGAACACACACTGAGGACAGCACATCTAAGTGCCTCAAATGCAGAACAAGCTTCAGTCACAATTTACGTCTTCCCAACATGAGAGTCAATCAACACCGAAACACAAATCTGGAGAAAATCAGCCATCATTAGCTCTAATATTCATGAACTACTTCTCTGCTCCTCAGAGACTGGAAGTGAGGTAAAGGGCAGAGGCACTGGTCTCTGCTGTTTTTCTGAATTACAGTGGGAGTTAGAATTTATGTCTTCAGCTTGGCCTGTGTGAGAACATTGTACAAATGATGCTGCTATAACTATAGAAAAAATACTTATGTCCCTAATCTTGCTCTTGCTCACATTCTCCCCCCCCCCCCCTCTTTCTTCCTTTCATCATTGTAAATACACTCTTGTAGTATTAGACCGGCATTTTTTTCCAGCTGAATTTAAATCTTTCTTGGTAACATGAGCTAAATAAAAATCAGCCTGCCTCCTTCACCTCTGGCCCTGGGTGGCCTCATGGAAGTCAAACTGGAACATACAAGGTGAAAGAGTTACTGAAAGAAGTGGCTTCACCTTTGTAGGAAAGAACAACCAAAGTAAAAATGCTAGCTTGTAGCTGAAACAAATGTACTGTATCCATCTCCTCAGAAGGTTATGTATTTGTAATCCCGATTAAAGAGCAGATCACTGGAATTGTACAACACACACAGAAGATATTTCATCTAGAACCTGAAAAACAAAATAATGATCAGAAGAGGGTGCTCTCAGCTCATGCTCTTTTGGTTTTGTTTTGAACATTTTGGTGGAAGCCTGTAGAATTTTCTTCTCTCTTTGTTGGGATTAATAAAATGTCTTTTTGTAAAATATTTTATTGGATTTTCCACTAAATAGATTGCCCTTCATACTGCACCATGTGTAAAATACAGGCTCAAATCCTTGATTCTAGAGCTTTCTATACTGTTTAGGCAGCTTTCTGTAATATTAACATGAGTCATTCCACAATGAATTTGCTGTTTGAGCTCACACTGTTTTCTGTGTTATGTTTATGTTCTCATAGAGTCACACTCTGGTGACATTAATATTTACAGGAACTGAATGCCTAGCACCCATGACTGACTGCTATGAAAAACTTTAAAAACTGCAAGGGCAGCAATTCATTTCAATATCACTTGCATTTTTATCCAGACATGAAAAGGAAATGATAACATATAGCTTCAGTGATCAATTTCCAGTTATTGAACTATCTCACATATCTAAATATTCACAAGCAATTGATTAATTGATCTTTAGAGAAGAATTTAATGAAAACTTAGTGCTGCCAGTAATGATTTTTTCAGTGAAGCATTCGAGCACAGAGTTCACTTCAGGGAGTGTGGTGCATCAGAAAATACCTGACATTTGATAAGTTTTATTAAAGCAGTGCTGATGTCATGGATAAAAATCAGCCTTTCAGAAGTTAGTTGATATATGTGTGTAGTTTCTCCAGTTTTTGGAGGGCCAGTCTTTTAAGGTGATGGAATTTTGCTGTGCACACAGCACTAGAATACAGGAGTAAGTCACGGCTATAATCCTAGATGTTTGCAGACTTGGTTTTCTTGTCTGAAGTGGTGTAGCAGAAGGTAAATGCAGGCAGAAGGAAGGCACCCTCTTCTAGTTGGTGCAATGCAGCATTTAGCTCCAGTCCAGCTTGCTCATGGAAGAAACCTCCCTGACTCTGATTCCCCACTATTTCACTTTTTCTAGCAATACTTACACTTGTATAAAGTACAGTGTAGCCATCTTTTACAGGCACATACAAAGAGTGCCTGGAGCCAGGGAGGCATGCCTCTTGTATTCAACAGCAGTGACTGAAATGGATTGTAAAGGGGTTCTCACTTTCTGTGCATGTGCAGATGTATCTGTGTATGTCTCTACATATATCCGTACAAATGTTTCTTGAAAAAGCATGATTTTAAGGGTTGGTTTCTTCTGCACTTAAGACACTGCTTTTCAATTATGTGCATCAATGGTCAGGTCAAAAATCACACCAAGTAATAAACAGAACTCCTGCAGGTCCACATGCAGAAAGGAGCTACTCATCAGGGTGGCCTTTTGGGAGAGAGTTAAGAAAGCAAGCAGAAGATAGAGTCCCTGCCTCACTAAGTCTGTTTACATTTGTGGGAGAAGAGTTGACGTTTGCCGGAACTCCGAATAAGGAAACCTGTCTTCCACCATTTTAGATGTGGGTTTATGCTTTCATTATTTAGAAGAAAGGGAAGAAATAAAAATGAGAAAACAGGAAAACAAGACCATTTTTCTTATGAAATGTTTATATGAAAGTACCATATTACAAGGAGGTAACCTGTCACTGCTATTCTAACAATTTTCATTCCAGGTTCTTGCTGTTCCTGCACTCCTCAACATGACAGGTTAAAAATGAAGGAACCATGTAGCTGGGCAGCACTGTCCCAGCTGTCAGGAGAGAAGCTCATTTTCGGTCTCATGGATTGTATAAAGAGGGACTCAAAGGCATATCAGAGAATAAAACTTGAATTATTGGATATCCACTACATGTTGAAGAAGGGAGGTCAGAGACTGTAGGTCGCCCTTGTAGCTACTTAGGCTGGTAGTGTGTCTGGAAGGGTCATCAACGTGGGTGCATTAAAAAGTCATAGGAAAAAGCAGGAACTGAGACATCAGGTCAGCAATAAGCTAGCACAGATAGATAATACCTACACTTTAATCACACCAATTGTGAAAGAGACACTAGAATGTGGAAAGCAATTGCAGAGGGATGTTCAGAAAATCATAGCTGACCTCTCCAAGACTTGGACACGGAGTATAGATACAAGTGATCTGCACTGCAGCTAAAATACTGCATTGCAGACAGCAGAACTGAGTTTTGCCCTTAAGATCTAGCAAGTATTGCTAATACGAATGTGTGTATAGCATGACTTCAGAGCTGGTAACACACTGCTTCCATTGCTGCCTAGCAAACTCAGTTTCAGCTAAGGAATTATAATGATGTTAGCAATGGTCACTCAGTTTCTAAATGCCTGGAAGAAAACTGGCAGAGGAGTGATGAGAGCCCCTTAAGATGACACTTTGGAAGGTATCAATCTATTTCACCTATTTCCAAGATAAGTTTCCACCCAAAATGGGGCTACTGTGGTAAAGAAAGGGATAGACAGTCCTATCCCAGAACACCACAATTTCCCTGTCTGACTGCTTTTGCATTTGATGAGATGTAGGCTGAACAAAGGAAGAGTTTGAAGGTTTGATTTTCAATAGATTTTACTTCCCACTGACAAACCAGCATAAGGAGCACTACAGCCTCACAGAGCACTGGATTGAGATTTTCTGAGACTTTAGTGCTAGACCCATCTCTTTTGGTGTGCTTTTCAGCCAGAACCTCCCCATTTACTAACATTTCACATAAAAGTCCTTGGGCTAATAAAGCAAACTGCTATCAGCAGCTACATGTTACTCTTAAAATAAGAGAACAGATTTTCTAGTTGGACTTTGGGCATCCAAGTCTTCTGGACTAGGGTAAAGGAAGGAGCGCTGGGCTTTTGGGGAGTCTTTCAGTCCTCATTTCTTTGACTCTGTGATGACTTTTACTATTAGGGCAAGTGAAGGCACATGCCAAAAGTTAGATGGTGAAGATATCTGTTCATATTTGAAATATTTCTTAGTAGAAAACAGTGTTAACAAAAAGCAGACAGACTCAGTTTATCACTGTGAGCTCTGAATCACAGCTTTTTGGATGTGGAAGGCCAACAAACGTGAGTATACCACATAAAACAATTATCTGCAAACTCTTTTGCAATAAAATACTACCTTGTTTTTAAGGCAAATTTAAATAAAATGTCTGAAATAACCCCATGTAGTTTTTCTAGTTCAGTGGAAAAAGATAATTGCTTTTCACAAGAAGTCATCTTAGCATTTTTTCCATTTGATGCCTCAGCCTGCAAAGAACGAGCTGAATTATTCCACTACTGAAAATATCTAAGGACAACGGGCTGTTTTTTATAGGTCAGAACAAAGAATTTATATTCAATATTTATGCCTTGGTTTGTCTCTACCTCCACCAGCACTTTCAGAGCTAGCAAATGAGCTGTGAATAGCTGCTCCTCTGGCCCCAATATCTGAGGGAGCAGCAAGCTGTAAACTGCCATGGCTGTGCATATTCTTAAACATTCACATGAGTTGCTGGTATTCTTCTTTTGGCTGCTCCTGAAAACCTGACCTGATTACATGTGCAAGTGTAGATCTCTGTTTATTGCCTACTGCTATTCAGCTAATGATTTAACCTCACATAATTTTTTGTAGCTTTTATTGTTCACTACTACATATTTTACCTTTCATAAAGATCCATGGTCTGAAAGCTGTTACTAAGTCAACTTACCTGCATTGATTGGCAATGATTTTACATAAAAAAAAGATCACTGCTATTTTTATTTCATGGACCCAACTTTTGGACCAATCCCTAATCACTCAGTTTTGAGTGACTACCACTTTACTGCTGCTAGGGTACCAGCAGAGCAGCTAGAAAGTATCCTGCTCCTTCGAGTAGCCAGCATGAGGACTTACTAGGGAGATTTTGGACCTCTCAGGAAAGTACAAGCAAGACAACTAGAGAAATCCTTGAATAGGCTTCAGAATATATTTTAAAAAATCAGCATGGATTTCTGCAATAAAACTAAAGCAAAGAATATATGACTAATCCTGCACCCTTTGCCCCTTGTTGGTAGAGTCTGTGGGGATGCATCTCAGATTTTTTAAACATAAGAAAATGAAACTTTAAAAACAGCAGGAGTTGGGGTTTGATTTAAAACAGGCATTTGTACAAGTTGATTTTCTTTTCTCCAACAACAACAAAAAATACAATGAATATTTTATAGCTAAAATTCATTTATGTATAAAGAACCACAAAGTTATTTCCTCATTGCAACGACTATAATAGTATTGCTTCAGATAACCCACAGACATCTCTATAGGACAGAGAACTATTCAGTACCACGTGAATTCAATCCTTTACAGAATTATCACAGCTGGCAGATAAGGAATAAATGACTGAAGAAAGGTTTGCAAAATCCTGCCCTATACTGACACAGCAATTTCAGCTATTCATAGGATTGTTTTGGGAATCTCTTCATCAAGTAAGATATTTGATCTGTAAAGACTTTTTAACAGCCCTGTTTTTAACAATACGTATGTCCTTTTTTCACATTTGAAATCTGTTTAAGGTCTCTATCTTTAACATTGACTTTCCAAAGACTTAAAAACCTCTATGTGATGCACTTTGGGAATTTTGTCTAAGTAGAGGACTGAAGGTTGATTTCTGTGCTTAGATGCTTTGCTCAAAGATGAACAGTAATGTGAGTTTAAAATATACTTGCTGTCCATATGGAAGTATTTCTCCTGAAATCTTGCCAGTGAGAGAACTGAATCTATTGCCAGGTGAAAGAAGTAAAATGCTAACTTGTTTTCATTTACTAGTAAAACCAGTATCTAATAATAATAATGTTTCTGGAAAGTAGAGCCTTAGGATTTAAAGGGATTAAAAAGAAGAGATTCAGCTGTTATCACTGTTGAAGACCTACAAAATTATGATGTGGCGATTGAGCCACACTTAATCTTTGCACAAATGGCAAAAAGGCTTTTTCTTAAACATCTTCATATAGGCTAACCATCTACAACTCCTTCTTCTTCCTTTTTTCTTTCCTGATATATGAGTTGCATGTAAGTTGGATGCTTCCGAAAATGAACCATTAGAATGAAGGATAACCTTCCTCCCCACACCTATCAATGGAAAGACTGTAATTAGTTTTAATTGGGTGTGAAGCAGGACCCAAAAACTTCCAGCTAACATCTAAGCAAAGGTCTGTGAAAAGATATTGAAGGGATACCTGTGATGTGCGTGACTGAGTTGTGCACTCCCTTTCTCTCCTTGAAATTTTGCCTGCCTGGGTAAAGCAAAGAAGTGGGGGGATAACACAGAATGAAGAGATTAAGAAATGTGGAGCCAAGATATATGTTTGTGTATATATATATAAACCCAATACTGTTAAAGGGGAAAAACATATCTGAACTTTTAGATGGGTAATTGTATTTTATTTATCTGTGTTGCAGCATTCATTTAATGCTACTTCTCCATCAGACATCCTGCAACTCTGTGAGCCTTGGCGAAAAGCTCAGAAAGATGTTGCTGTAGGGATCCCGATCTTACTGATTTATAATTTTGTTTATGCTGCTTGTGGTTAATGGATCATGTATTTTTTCTTCCAAATGCACTTTCTCTGAATTTCAATATTGACCTGGAATACATGATAGTTCAATATTTTGTTTTGTTAATGATTTGGCAGTATTAAACAAAACAACCAGGGATTGTATGTGATTGATCCCATTTAGTAGGTGCAGTTTGGAGGGATATGCATACTACACTGCAGCTAGCTTATTAGTCAGGAAAAGTGCTGCAGTAGTCAACTAGCCCAGTTGACTAGGATAGATGTTTCCCAAGAATGCTACCTCTGGCTCTCTCTGTGCTGGTGTCCAGATTGCAAACAGTGGTAATAGGGACAAGGAGAGGTACAGTATCCTTTGCTATGCAGAGGTGGATATGAATTTGATTTGGGGATTTCTTACACTGACTAGCATAAATTTAAATTTCCTTTTAACAGGAAAGAAAGTAGTATTGTTTTGCCATTATACCCATAAACTACTTTCTTATTTTCCTTCTTCGGGTATTTCTTGTTTCTGAAGATGGCATCATAGGCTTAGTTGTCCCTTGCACCTGAGGTCAGGTTGGTGCTGCAGTGTGGGTAAGGACTGCTTGGATTGATGCAGCTGCTTGGTGCCCTTCTGCCAATGAAGGACCCATGTAATGGAGATTTATTGTCCTAAATCTCACATATGCATTTGCCTTCCCTCTGTCCCTCATGTGCCATATGAGGCACAGGACATGCTTCCTCCAGCTGCTCATGAATGAAGTTTCCAAATATCAGTGAGCTATTAAAGGTAAGAATTTAATTCTTGTTCTCTCATTGGGTGCAGGAATTCTTTCTTTTTCCTTTTTTTCTTTTCTTTTTTTTTTTTTTTAATGGGGAGAAATGGTAATTGCCCAGCATGTTACATAGAGTTGAGGAGGAAAAAGGGTGGATTTGCAGCAAAGTCTGCCTAAGGAAGGGTTTGGACCACTAAGATATGTCACTGTTCTTATTTGCTTGTGTGTATGTATTTGGTGTATATCAAGATAAGCATTTAAATCTTTGTAACCCATCTTGGTGTTAATGATGAGACCATTCCTATAGGGTGTTCACCGCATACTACTTAAATAATCTTCTAACGTATGTAACTCAGTGTATTTACTGGGCCAATATAGATCATAATCTTTATTGAAAACCACTGAGTTCAATAACACTCCAGAAAAAAGCCAATAGTCTGTTTATAATATCACAATCTTTGCAAATATTGTTTCTCATAAAAGTTATTTAAAAATGAGTCATAGGACATATGGTAAATAGTAATGTAAAGAAAAATACAACTGATTACGTCTTGATATATGTTATTTGCAGACCAAGTACCTGATTGAATTTCCAATGGAGATAATGAAAATCTTTGTTTGACTTCAATTAAAGTTTCATCAGACTCTCAAGCCTCCAAGAAAATTACCTATGAGGAAGGAGTACGTTGAAGTGAATGAGCAAGCTCTCGCTTAAAGTTCTTGAGTTTAAGGTCCAAAACATGCCTGCAACAAAGAGATGTTACTAAATATTTCTTATTGACAGATCTGATCAGAATTCACTTGTTTTCCAGATGGCTAATAGTGATTTGAGAAGATAAATTTCAATTGCCCTCAGTACAAAAGGAGATACTTTTTTCACTTCTTGCAATTTGCTTATTGAGTTACAAGTGATGGCAACCAGGAGTGACGGTTGCAGAACACTTTCTGTACTAAAGAAGATTTTCATAGTAACTAAGTTTGTAAGATTAGGAAAGTGAGGAACACATACTAATTGCATCTAAAGACAACGGATAAAGCCTTTGGCATAATAAGATTTTTCTTGCATAGGCAGACTTAGCACCCTTTTTGCCCATGTGCAGACTGACATGGGAAGAGCCATACAGTAAAGCTTTCTGCATGCCCCAAAAACTTCCATGCATGGCTTACTCTGAATTTATTTCCAAAATACACTACTTAATGTGAAATGTTCTCAACAGAAATCTTCATAGACCTTGGTTTATGACTTTTTAATTACTGTGTGCACAAAAGCATTGACATTGTGAGTTAGTGCCACACACCCCACTGTTTCTGAAACTCTTCTCTTGTGTCTATCTTTTACCCAATTTCGTTAGTAGTGGTAGAAATATTATTTAACATGCTTATGTACTCAAGTTCTCAGTCATTCTTTGCCTCTGTGCTGAAATGAATAACTGGGGTTTTTTACCCCAATATTGTGTTTCACTGCTAAATGTCTCTGTTAGTCTCCAAATGTTAATTAATCCACTAGTGAACTCACTGAGGAAATTAAGGCTGCAAGGCATTTTTTCAACCTTGACAGACACTGAGAAGTAACATTTGGGTAACCATTCATGTATAACTGAATATAAAGCAAAAGCTTTATAACTGAGCATCTAGAGGAGATGCATGTGCCTGCCTACTTCAGCTTGAAACATATGAAATCATTCCATTTCTTGGATCTGCTCAGACTGGCAGAAATATCATCAAGGCAACATTTCACATTAATGCCTTGGATTTAGCCTTTGGAACTTCCAAAGGATAAGCAATAATGTAGTGACATTTGCTAATGGATTGGGAAATCCAGGTAGCCTGCATTAAGAGATGAAGGTACATGAATTGAAGAATTCCCCCCCCAGAATCTGCATATCTGTAGGTTTAACACACTTTAGCCATGAATATCTAATTACAGTAGGTTTCATAGATGCATGATCTTCATGAAATAATTTAGACTTTCGAATTTTCCCTTTTAGTCTCTCATCATAATCAGGAATAAAAATTAATGAAAGTTCAAGCAGATTGACCTAATCTCTCATTTTTCTAAATGACCAGTATTTTGATGGCTTTAGGTTGTTTGGTTCTTAATCACGTTTGTAATATCATTTCATTTAACAGGAAATACCCTGTTAGCCTGTGGATTTTTCAAATGGCATCACCATGCGACCTTCCTGAGAAGGAGTCTGCAACAGGCGCTCTGTGAACGATACAGGATCACTGTTTAGTTACAAGGGGCTTGAAGGAATCTAGCTCAATGATCAGTCTTCAAGTAATTAATTGCTGTGTGCATGTAAGAAGGACTTGAGGGGTTATGTCATTTCTTTTCGCCTTTAGCTGGACTATTACAGATGAATACAAGCTGCAGCCTGAAAATGATACTGACAATCTGCTTAAAGAGCAGTTTGCCAGGCAAGTGCAGTGTTTAAGAACAGGTGCAGTTGGTTCATGCTGAAAAGTTGACTTCGATTTATAACGCTCATGACTACTTAATTTCAGAATAATTGCAGACATCTTTTCTTTTTGCATTAATGAATCCCTAGCGTGGTTGCTCAGAAACCTTACTGAGAAGATATTAGAATCACATCTAGGTTTTCCCACTTTCAAGGAAGTCTATGATAACATATCGTGGGATATCTTTGGGCTTCAGGGAGTAAATTCAGAATTCCTAAAATGATTACCTTTATTTCTGCTTTAAAGGGCAGAATAAAAACAAGCAATGAAATCTCTTTTCTATTTACACAAACAATAGATTATCAGACATAAAAGGACTCTTGCCAGTACAGCCTAATGAATTTACAAAAACACTTTAAGTATACCACTGAGATTTGAAAAATCAGGTTAATTTCAAGGACTTGTATAAACTTGTTTTAATGCTGATAAGTGGCTGTAAATCCATAAGATCTGGAATAAACCCACTACTTGGCAACCATAACCAACAAGTTAGCTTACACAGGGGCATAGTTAATGTAGGTGGAAATAAGACCTCTCACAGTTTATTACTCCTTAACAGGTTTTACACTATCTCAAATAGCCTTGTATTTGTTACCGTGTAAGGACATACACCTGGGCAGTCACAGCAGACCTGCTAAAGTCTATCTGTGCCCTGAGGACCACAGAAAATGCACAATAAAGCTAAGAACAAAACAACATTTCTCCATGTTCAGCCCACCCTCCTATGTTGTTTTTCTTCCTCAATTCCATTCCCTTAACAAAAGAGACCAAATAAAAAATGTGTTAAATCCATTAAAAGTCACCCCTCAAACCCATAACAACCTACCAACAACCTCCCCTCCCCTACACTGTCTGTTAATGCTATTTGAGGACTGGTTGTCCATATACAAACCACAAATTCAAGCCACAGATGCTCAGTTCAATTCCTGGAAAACCACAGCAAACTTTTAATATAGTGAATGTCTTGTATAGCATTAGATTTTCCTGCTATTTGGCAGGATTAGTTCTATGGGACTGTTGTTTCCTTCGTATTGCATTTTCACGTTCTTGTTAGCTATTCAGATAGCTGCCTGTTTGATTGCGCTATCCCTCTTTCAAGTACAGAAACATAAAATGGGCTCTGTGAGTTGTTTTAAAGTATTTTAAAAAAATGAAATACTTAGAGTTGTCACATACAAAGTATGTGTTTCAGCTACCATGAACTGTGGTTTAGATTACAAAGAGTGAGGCAACTGAGTCAATGTTATCTTTATCTAGTCTGAAAATATACTTATTAATCATGGGAGAGGAGATAGTAGTTGCCATGGGGTCAGAAGGTCCTTGGAAGAGAATGGGGCAACAGGGCTGTCAGTAAAAGGAACAATTCCAGTCTTTTGTGTTTGGGTAAACTCCTTTCCACGGTATCTGTGTACTCTAGAAATGGAAACAGGAGTATCCAAGTCTGTCCATTATGGTTAGAAAATTTCTAGCTTGTTTGCAATGTCTGTAATTACCAGGTGGAGATATTATAAGTGAAACAATTTGGTATAAGTGCTTTTTTAATTAAGCTTACATCATGTTTCTTATAGCAAAATGTAGTACATTTACAATGAAGCCCTCAGTTCCTACTATTCCTTAATTGACAAATTGTATAGATTGTGTTTCTGTGTATGAAAACTTTACCTTCTATATGAATTTAATAGCCAGTTCAACCAATAGCATTGCATGTATATCAGAAGCTCATGTAATTCTGATAAAACCATAGTAATTTTAACTTTGAGAAAAAAAATATGATATTTGTATCTAATTATAACAAGAGTATAAAAATATTTGTAGGAATTGTATATAAAACATATTAAGTGACATAAATATTTTGTCTTGGAACAGGGTCTTGTCACTTAATACCATTAGTTATTTGAAACAGGTAAGCTGTTCAGAGGCAGCAAACACATGCAGCTAAGTCCCTGCCAAAAAGCTCATGGAGCAAGGCCAGAGCCCTTGCATCCCTCTGGGAGCAGGGCTGTCCGGCATCCCCTGGTGTGACCCCTCTGCTCCTGCTCCCCTCCAGGCTGCTGGCTGTGCTCTCGGCAGCCAGAATCACAGCACTGAGAAGAGACTCCCTCCAATTTTTGTTGTATTTTAACGGAGTTTACAAGTTGAAAACCAAAAAGCCAGCCCTAGGTGAGCAAAATATTTTCAATAACCTCCAAGAAGGACTTCTGAGGCCACTGGTGATTCACAGCCATAGCTGAGAATGCCTGAGGAAAGGTAACTAGCAGTCACCGTTCCTCTCAATTGGGTTTTGTTACTTGATGGTGGTGTTTTGTTTTGGTTTTCTTTTTCTGTTGAGTTTTATTTTATTTTTTTTCTAACCTCAGTATATTTAGTAAAACTTTCTTCTTGTCTTGCACAATGCTGAGTCCAGTGCTGAGCTTTCTTGGCCCTAGCATCCCGTGCTCAGCGTCCATCACAGAAATAGTCCCTGTTGAGAAATGACTCATGCTATTTAGTTTAGCCTCAGCAGACTTTATTATGGTTTTACTTACCCGTTTCAGATACAATTACTTTTTCCCTGTGAATTACTATTATTATTCGCACTTTTATAGCCCAAAGGCAGACTAAGTGCCTTGCATTACAGGTAGAGGGGCAAATAGTAAAATCCCATAATGCAAAACTATCTTTATATTCAATGCAGCTAGGAATTTTACGCAAATTCTGACCCCTAAAAAACATACAGTCTAATTCTGGGCAGAGTGCAGCAGCAGGGGAAGTTATTGCAAACCAAAAGCTAAAAGAGATCCAAGTGGTCTAATTAAGATATATGTTGTTCACGTGCTCATGTCAGTTATGAGAAACCTTGCAAAAGAAATCTGTAACAAATCCTTTTTGTGGCTTTTGCTGATAAGGACGCAGACCTTGAGGGATGGGAGGGAAACGATATGTGCTGCATAGATGGAAAGGTTAGAAAGAAAAAGAGAAAAAAAAGGCCTTTGCTGGATTAAGTTTCCAATGGCTAACATTTTTACATCCGGAGCCAGATTACCAAGTGAGATCTTGGTCCTGGGAGACTTTCTGCCCAGAAAGCCCACCCACTCACAAGAACTGCTTCATATGTAAAAGTCAGCTGCAATCTCTAACTGTCACTGGTGCACAAAGCAACCTGTAGGTCTTCCTGTCATCTGTGATTTTAATCTGCAGCATAACATCAGCCCTTCAGCTAAATTCATGCACTCAGAATATCGCTTTATCTAACACTGCTGTGCTATAGCACGAACAGACGTTAAACAAACCTACGGGTTATTTCACTGCTTTCTCCATCTAGAAATAACAGGCCATTATTTTGTTTGAAGTACAGAAACAGTACCCTGGACTTCTAGTCATATTCACAGTAAAATCAGAAATACTTTTCTGGAAAGAGCTTGAAAAGAGTTTAATTTTAAGAGACTATAGGACAGCTCTGGTCTTCTTCAAAAGAAGACAGAATAATAAACAGACATAACTCCTCTTTCACAAACACACTCTCTGACTATCATTTCTAAGCTCTGTGGCTGGAGCAATTCCTATTCTATTTCCAGCACCCCAAGGAGCAATGACACACAGAACTCACTACAGTGCTCCTCACATCAGGAATAAAAGGAACAAGAGCTAAACAAAAGTGAACATGGACAGACTTTCCATTACTCCCATTTTCTGAAGTAAATCATTTTTCTTTCTTATGATCTGCGCCTGCACATAGCTGCTAGATGAATGCTTCCCCTCACTTTAGCTGAACCATCTGTGTTAGTAAGGTTTGCAAGAGAGAGCTCTATTCAGCAGCTAAGAACTATTGATGGCCGAAAATTACCAGCAGCTTTCACAAACTATTTTTTAAAAATGTCTCTATTTTCATTATCTTTTGGAGCATCACATCTTTTACTCTTCAAGCTGTAAAAACTATTTTGGCTCTATCAACTCTAAAATTATTGCAGGTGAATAGTCAAAAGACCTAGCTGTGAATGAGCAGCTAGATCATCAACGGTTTTGAATGTCTTGTGCTCTGCAGGGCTTCTGGAAGAATTAGATAATTTTATGGTAAAATTTGAAATATTCTGGTTTGGCCTAGGTGTTGTTATTTTACATTACATTATGTGTTTTCACTGTACCCAGATTATTTTCTATGCTTTTAATGTGTGTTGTTTTTTTGAAAGAATTTAAGACTGAGGCATTAAGCTGATTAGACTGTTCCTTTTAGTGCACTAAACACATCTTTGGCGTGCTTTACAGTGAGTCCACTACATATGACATTGTCTTAGTACAAGACTCGCCCTGTCTTGTCTTCCTGATTAATTAGAAACAGATTGTAGCCAGAGTTTTGACTGGTGGAAAGTGATTGTTACACAGCCAGGGACAAATGATTTTCCCACAGAGCCACTCCAGTATTCCAAAGCCAAGTTTAAAAATATCACGGCATTTTAATATTTACATTCATCGTTCAAAAAAAATGAACACATGGAAGAATTTGTAAGATATGGTATTACAACAGCCATTGTTCATTTTATGGCACTGTACAGAAGCTGATCTAATTCTTCAGTTGTTACAGCTGCCAAACAACCAGTTTCAGGGCCAAATTCTTGCAGCATCTGTGTATAACCATCCAGTACAAAACTGGCAGTGAAATGCAGTTATACAGGCAGGAAACTGTTTATCCTCTGTGATTTTCTATATGGTTTCATATATAATGCTTGGGAACATAACTTTAGAAGCTCCTTTCAGGACCGCATTGAGGGGGGAAAAAATCCAGCATCCCCACATCTGTCTTATGTTGTTTGTATACTCAGTGCCTCCCCAGGGGAAGAAACGTTTCTAAGAGTGTTTCATTATGGTTTTACTTCCTCTTGTTGTTATTTTCTCTGTTTGTGTTTATGTTTGTTTATACCACAGAAGCAGATGCAGAAGAAATGTTCCAACCTGCCTTCTGCACTTGGAGCCATTCTTTCTTCCTGGGAGCAGTTATCCTGCAGCCCAGAGTAGCTTCTCTTCTGGCTTTTCTTCCTTGGAGAAGACTAAAGCCTGAGCTTCAATGTGCTGAGCCGCATGGAGGCAGAGGAGTACAACTTCCCATTAGACCTTTTTTCTTAGATTTTATGGCAAACTGGTCGATAGCTGGGGTTGTTTAGTCTGGAGAAGAGAAGTCTGCGGGGAGATCTTATTGCAGCCTTTCAATCCTTACAGAAGGCTTAGAAGAAAGATGGGGACAGAATTTTTAGTAGGGCCTGTAGCAATGGGAGAAAGGGTAATGGTTTTAAACTAAAAGAGGGCAGATTTGGACTAGATATAAGGAAGAAATTTTTTACAATGAGGATGGTGAAACACTGGAACAGGTTTCCCAGAGAGGTGGTAGATGCTCCATCCCTGGAAACATTCAAGGCTGGGTTGGATGGGGCTCTGAGCAACCTGATCTAGTTGAAGATGTCCCTGCTTATTGCAGGGGTTTGGAACTAGGTGATCTTTAAGGTCCCTTCCAACCTTCTATGATATTCTGGGTACAGACTGTGAAGGACCAAACTCTAGGAAACACGACAAGCTACCTATATGAGCATTATCATACTAACCTGTGGAACAGATTTGTACCATATGTCCCAATTTCTGTCTTGACTGTCTGTTAATGGGGACACACAACTAGACCTCAGCTCCTTTCCTTGCCTGTGCAGGGAAAGCAGGGCACGCAGGGAGCAAGGCACATGCCAGGGGTGTCATAACAGCAAAGCAGGAGACAAGCCAGCATCCAGAGGCAGAAAGCATTCTGGGGTCGTACAGGTTATACACACCTATAGAGGCTCTTGTCTATTTTTCCTTCACAAGAGAAAAGATGAACAAATTTTCCAGTAAGTTCTTCAAACTAAACTCAAATAGGTGTCCTGGCTCCTGCACACTAAGGGGAATAGGCCTATAATATAGATATTCAGGGAGAATGTCTCCTCGGTGGCTTAGACCAGATCAAATGTCCTCCATAGCTCAAGCTAGGTACCCTAATTGCGAAGTATGTTTATTTTAAAATATCTACTTTATATACCTATGTGAATAAAATCCAGAATGTGAATTATCTCAGGATCTGGACCATTTTATACTGCAACTTACATTGAGTCTTTTTGAGCATCACTTCGATTGCTACATTTTCAGGAAAAAAGCCTGTCACTAGGATTATATATTTTAAAAGAAATGGCAGAACTCTTCAGAGTCCTATTAAAGGAAAATTTATTAAATGAATTTATAATTGTCTTCTTTTTAAACCCACTGCATAACATTAATTTAGCAGAAAGCTGAAATTATTTTTTTAAAGACTTCTAAAGGTACAGACACTCTTATTCTGCTGTTCAGCAGCACCTAATGCCCTGTCATCCTTGGATATTAGTGTCTCTAAGACCTGTGTGAATGTTTTATCTTCTGCGGATCAGTCACAAACCAGGGACCATAACACAAACAGAACACCAGCATTTTGTACAGCATAACATGAAAAATATTTCTACTCCCTAATTTCCTTATATGTGTCTAAATGTCAAGTGAAGCATTTCTGGGGCAGCATGGTTTTTTGGTGTTTATTTAGAATAAAATTTTCCAGTGCAACTGAGAAATCTCTTCCTACATATAAAAATAATTCAAAATGTGTGCATGGGGCACTTAACAGGGGTATGTTTTGTTCTCTGTGTGTTTTAAAACAGCTTTGTTTGAATACATTACAGTGCTCTGGAGTGGATTCTTGTCAGCTAAATTAAAGTTGTTTTGTAGCTTGCGTGCTGCTGACAAGCAGCTACAAAGAATAGTATATTTGCACAGCAATTGCTTACAGTATTTGGGAAAGGCTGTACCTTTCTCCATCAGGTAACAGAAATGTCAAGTGAACTTGATAAAAAAAAGTCACAAAGGGAAGCTTATAAAGATATATTTCTACAACTAACACTTTCATCAAGTTTTGGACCAAGTCCCTCAGCTGCAGTCCTGGTGAAAAATTGCATCCTGTTATGTGATTTGCAAATCTTGAGTGCAAATGTGCCATTCCTTAGAAACGTTGCAAGTTATTTGCTCAAAGAGAAAATCAAATCTGTATGAAGTCATTAAGGTAAACACAGGACTGTAAGTATGCATGATGAATCCTATGTTTGTCTAAAGAATTGCTGAATCAAATGCATGAATATTTACACTAATAAATAGATGTATAAACAAGTGACATATCACAGATATCAAATCCAGGTATTATACATCCTTTCTAGAATCCAATCCCTTTCTTTCCCCCATAGGCTGGGGAACAAACTTAATTAAACTGCAGTAAATTGCTTTTCTCTGTGAAAATTATTTTTGAGTATTTCCTCCCGCTGCAGCCACAGGTTTCCACAAAATGAGCACTGAACTGTCACATAACCCTTCGGTTAGGAAAAGTAAATACACACACACACTGAAGTTAAAACAGACTTAGTTTTTTATAAGCTTTAATAGTCTCTGAAAACCAGAAGCAACAGCTGGGAGTTTTAACATAGGTCCTACTCACAATGCAAGTCTTCCACCCATCTGTAGAATAGATATAATCATGTTCATTAGGTTTTGTGAGATTTAATTTATATTTATATAACTCTTTGTTATGCCTAGTTATAAATTGGGAGTAAGGTAAGAAGTTTTAATTGCTTCATCTTCTCTAATGGGCATCTTTCCATCTTATTAAGATGTTTTCCCTCTCTTCTGATGAGGTTTTGAAATCTAAAAGATTATGGGTTCCAGCACCTGTCTGCAGGATACACTCTCCACTTTCAGCTTATATTACAAATGTATCACACTCATTAAGCTGAAAATGTGCCCAATTTTACTTTAAAAGAGCAGATGTTTAAGAACTGTGATTTTCCAAGCCCCATATGGCATTAGCCCAACAGTAAATTCTTTTTCTACAACTGTGAAAGCATCATGTTCCTGGAAGAAGTTAGAGGACAATGGAAGCCTTTGAAATGAAGCCTGAGATGGAAAGATGCAAAAATGATCAGACATCTGTATGTTAATCATATATATTTGCAAACTTGAAGCAAATATAACTACCACTTAAAGTTCCACAGCAAAACACTTTAGGTTATACATGCTAGTAGGATTTGCTCTCATATTTTATGCAACTGTATGCATTTAGAGACTGGCTGTGTTAATATTCAGGTTATCACTAAATACAGGAACATGAGAGCAGCTGCATCAGGCCAGATCAAAGTTCCATATCTGTCTTACACTGCTCAGAGAAAGCAGATGTCCAGAAAATAATGTCAGATAGGGCAGACATATATGATACTTCCCTCTGAGAGTCTCTAGCCACTTGCAATTCAGGGCCTTTCTAAACCAGGCATCATTTCTATCTGTTTAGTAATCCTCAATGGACTTTTTTTTTTTTTTGTCTATTTTCATGTTCATTAACTTGTCCAGTCCCTTTCAACTGAGATAAAATATTTCCTTCTTCATCAGAGGCTACAAAGAAGAAACTACTGTCCCACTCTACCAAGCGGACCCTGTATTACTTCAGTAGTAGAGAGAAGCTTTAAATTACTCTAAGAAAGCAATTATCTCTGTTTCTATATCAAAGGCCATAAAATAATTACTCCCATGCATAATTTACTGATGTTAACAGGAAATGTGCAAATAGATTTAGAGTGGGTTTTCATCTTTAGAATAGGTAAGTTATTTTGATTAGCAGGTTTCTGTCATCTGTGTGATTTACTGTATGCACTATAAATTGATTGTGTCTTACTGTAATAGCAATAGATAATGTCAGTGATGTATATGTACTGTATGAAGTAACAAAAATGGCATGGCTCTAAACTTTGTGCATCAGTTATGCACCATCCCTGTGCACTGAAATTCCATACCAATGTAGGAAAAGTATAGTAACAGTCCTATGTGACCCAGCTGGGGATGGATACCAGGCAGCTAGAATGACAAGGTAGCACCCTGTTGGAGACGTGGGAAGGATGGCAAGGATTAATGAATGTAGAGACATCTCAAGAGGACATAAAAAAAAAGGAAAAAAAAAAGTGTGAAAGCAAAAGAGCTACATTAATCTCTTTGCGTTGGTGCTTATGAAAAAAGGAGCTTGAGGAAGTTCTGACCACTGGGGAATATGTTTGAGGAGCCATCAGATTTCAGTGTCCATAGAACTGCTTTGAGGAGAAAATAACAAGAGGAGTAGTAATGAATCCTGACAATCAGGGAGGCCTAATAAAGTTGTCTGGCAGCAGACACAAAATGGACAAAAGGAACACTGTTTCTCACAACGTGTAATTTAACTTTGGAACTCATTGTCACCCCACTTAGTAAATGCAAAATTCTTGGTGTGTTCATAAGGTAGTTAATGCAGTGATGAAAGAAGACCCACCAAAGCTATTAAGCAGAATTATACTGACACAACCTCAAACTCAAGAAGTCTCTAAACCATAGATACATGAAACTGGGAGTATGTACCATAAGAATAATTACTCTACAGTTGCACTGTTTCCCAAGCATCTGTAGTGACCACTGCCAAAGACAAAATTAGGTGTTAGGTGGGTCTTTTGCTCTGATCCATCTCAGCTGCTGTAGTGTTCCACGTACTCCAGAGAGTCGTAGATAGCACCACCATTTTTGCAAATATGGGCATAGGTTATTATAAAGCAAGACAGTCTTTTTATATTTTGAACTTCAAGAGAAATCCGTGCAAGTAAGACTTTTCACATAATTGATAATAGAAGATGTACATTTTCACTCTGGTGGGCTTCGATAGTGTCATCACCTCTTTTAAGAATAAAGAATGTACTGTATGTATAGAAAGAAAAAGACAATTAGGAGTGATTATTTCTGTTTGTACAGTAGTTAAAAATTGTTGTACAAATATTATTTGTGATCTTCACTCATACTGTGCTGGGAAGGTACAGCTGTTTCAACAAAGCAGATAAGTATGCAGTGAAATAGGAAACAGACTTGCTGTGAAAAAAGTAAAAATTGATATTATGTAAACTGTATGCTCTGAGGAGACAAGATTCTTTCTTCTTTCTCCACCCTGTTTCATTTTATGTTTCTTTTTTCCCCCAGTACCTGTAGTCAAAGGATGACTCTTTGTTATGTGCAATTAGTGTGTGTTTCAGTAAGCAAGACGCACAGATATTGGGCTGGTGCATATGAATAGAGGAGACATTTGTGAATTCTGTGTTAATGTGGAAAATATTGAAATGTTTCTGCTGAGACTTTGAAGGCAGAATTCAACTGGTGACAGGGTTTTTTCACCTGTAGTCTATTAAAGAAAAAACTGACTTGATTTTAACTCCTAAAAAGCAAAGCTAGTCTGATTAAGTTTTGAATTGTTTTTTTGCTCAGTAACAACAAAGAAGTAATAGGAGAGCAAACCTGTAGTTTCCTGGATTCTCCTTTTTGCCCTTCTTGAATGTGAGTGGCATCTTTCTTTACGCAGTCACCAGAGATCTCCCTGACTGCCACCACCTGTCAAAGATGATAGAAGGTCCCTCTGTGAGGAGGGCAGCCAGCTCCCTCAGTGCCCTGGATGCGTCCTACCCAGTCCTGTAGGCTTGTCTTGTGTTCAGTTTGCTTAAGGGGTCTACAACTCAGTTTTCATTTACTGTGGGTAGGAACCCACCCTCCGGACTCTGCCACAAGCCAGTTAGAGCTGGAAGGTCTGAGAGAAAACCTTGTGAGTAAGGACTGAGACAAAAATGGTACTGAGGAATTCAGGCTGTTCTGTACCCTTCGTCACTGGGGCACAGCAGCCTTGTTTTCCTTAGTCTTCCTCTTGCTCCAATGACCCTGTAGGAGTCTTCCTTGCTGCCCTTCACCAGCTTTGTCCCGAGTGGATGTTTGGCATGACTGGTTCTGGCCCTGCATGTCCAGGATATATATTTCTGTACTCCTCCTTGGGTAGCCTGTCCTCACGTTTACCCCCTGGATGTTTCCTTTTGTGCTGGATTCCAGTCAGGAGTTCCTTGTCTCTGCTGCCAGGCATCCTCGGCTTCCTGCCTGTCAGGACACCCTGTTCTGCTCTGAAGAGGTTGTCTTTAAAGATCAACCAGATCTCCTGGGCCCTTTGCCCTTTGGGCAGCCTCCCAAGAGATCTTGTCACCCAGTTCCTTGAATGAATTCTAAACTAACCTGACTGTAGGTCCTACCTAAGGAGCCTGTGTCTTTCCACCATAGTGCTGTATCCCTCCGATCCCAGAATACTGAGCTATGCAGCTGTGCACCCATTCCTGACTCCTGTTTCCCATGCTGTGGGCATGTGTGTACCGGCACTTGGAAATGGTCCCTGCTTCTGATTCTTTCCCAGGAGTGGTATGAGAGCCTCCCACACTGGGTGGTCCCCCTGGGCACACTTTCTTGTCCCCTGCTTCTCCACTTCTCTTCAGACCTAGCTCTCCACCCTGGCCCCCCTCCAAAACTAGTTTAAAGCCATGCATATTGGATCAGTAAGCATACTGGAAAAAATGGTCTTCCTTCTCTTTGTAGACGGGTCCCACCTAACATATTTCATAGCATCAAGGTTGAGAAATGAAAGATGCAGAAAAATCACTCTTCTTGCACCTCTAACCTTGACCTTCAACTTCTCCATTCAAACCTTGACTCACCCTTTTGCATCTTGATTCTTGCAGCTAGGCTTTATATTTATAACAAAATCAAACAAAATGACAGCGCTGTGCAAATCTGTTCTATATGTTTGGCCCTTTTCTGCAGCTCCGTAATTTTATTGGTCAAGCAGCCAGCAGTATATATCTGGTTTATCTTTTACATTTGCTCTCCTAACTATGTGGTCTCCACTTCCCATAGCCTGCCTCAACCTCTTTTATTCTCCACACCTTTTCTCCTTTTCACACACAATCTGAATGCAAATAAAATGGTTATTTTGTCTGAAATGTTATACTTTGGTGTTCAAAATGCACCTCGTTATTGATGATGGTCCTTGCATTTTCTGCTGGGGGGAGATATAACTACATAGTATTAATACCATACTAGTGCAGTGTTTTTTATTTAAAAACTCTTTCCTGTTTCTGATGTAATTTATTTTCATGATAGGTTGTGTATCTAAATACGGGTGAGCAAAAAGTTCTCTCTCAAAATAACCATAACCTTTTTGTTCATTGTCAGAAACTGTGACTTACCATGAGGTTATCACTTTTTCCATCCTCCTGGGCATACATTATGGTACAAGTAAATTGCTGCAGCACATTGATTCTAAACTGCTAAATTACTGGTGTCTATCATGGTATTCAAATGCGTTTGCTCCCAGAGAAACATTTTTTCCTTTGCTGAGTGCTCTGAAGTAAAAGTAGATTAATAATTTACGTTTCAAGCTTGCTCCCAGCATATTCAGTGGCAAAACTCTCATTGCTTTAGGGACAGTGGGTTCCTGCTTCCTACACAGTTTGGGGAGACTGGTGTGGCTGTAGCTGAATGAATTAAAAGTTCCCATCAATATACTAATCCATGTGTGACAGCATTGTGAAGAAAGCACTCCTTTATTCACTGAATGACAGTAACCAGACTTATTCAGTTGAGAACATTTAACAAGAATGCACTTGGACAGATCTTCCGTCATTCTGACCAAAGCTAAATTTAAGCAGAAGCACCAGAAAATATAGGTCACTGATTAGTTCACTGAGATTCAGCATTCTTGCTCTGCAATAATTACTTAATGACAAGTTACAGCAAATGCTTCAGTGTGATAATTAATTCTGGTTACACATTATTAAGGTCAGAGGAACTAACAGGTTCACTAATGATTCTATTTTAGAACATAGGACATTTCAATCAAGAGTATATAAAATAGTAAAAGTAAGGGATTTTAACATTATTTACTGGCTTAGTACATGATTAAACATCGATTCCTGCTCAGCATGTAGAGTTATTAAATGTTGCCATTCTGTCAGAAGGAACATCCAACATTTTTGCTGAAATAAGCACTTCCAAAACTTTTTATTCCATTTAGTTATAAATTAGCAAAAAATCCTACATATAGTTAATATACTAACAGACAGAAGAACAGTTCTGACCTCTCCTACATGGGAATAATCTACATATGTAGAGAGAAAAAAGTGCTGTATCTCTAGACAGGAGAACAAAGCAGGGGAAAAAGTCTAACTGTCATAATTCTGTCATTGGATGCCTGCTGAAGCCTGGGGACACATGAAGGTTCACAGTTCACTCAGAAAAGCCCTCTTCTCACCTCCCCACGCCCACCATAGCTGCTTGGCAATCTAGGTGGATGGGACTGTAATGTCAAGGTTGCCTGAGATACCCACCATACCAGAAGGCTCCAGAGAAACAGAAACCTGTATTCAGAGATCCAGACCGCTGGGGAACTAACAAGTCTTTATACGTTACTAACATATTTTTTATTCCCCAGGGTTTACAGTAAATGTGTCTGCTTCTTTCCTGCTCTTGCTCTTCAAACTGTGCAAACATTCTAGAGAAGGGTTTTCGTAGATTCAGGAGAAAGAAGATGCTTGACTTCTTCAATATCCCTTTCCTAAAGATCTAGACACTCTCAGTAAGTAGGAGAAGGGAAACTTGTGTCTCTTGGTGCTTTATTCAATTCTTCCTTTACACTGCCAAGGAAGTTCTTCTAAGCCAAAAGCTTAGGAGACAATCTGGCTGTTTACTATGAATGTGTTAGTGCTACTACACCAGTAGGTTGTCTGCGTAATTAATCACAGTATAGACTGGAAACTAGCATTAACCCCACCGACATCTCTCATACTTAGCTGTAAATGACAATATGAAATGTTTATTAGTCTCACTGAATTGCTTATTCATCTCACAGACAACACTTCCAAATTACGTATGCTTATTTATCACCCTGATCCCAATGATTCCTTTCTCAATTTGAAGATGCTTATGGGAGTTGAGAGCACTCCTACCTTGCTATTCCCTCTCCTCGTCAGGTCCAGAATGAAGCTCTGACCTAATGATGGATGGAATGATGAGTCTGTGAAGAATAACCCTGTTTTTGACTGTCTCCAACTTGCCCCAACATGGCTTTAACATCTTCATGTGTGCTCTGGACCTCCTGCCTTACTTTATAGCATAATAAACAATGTGGTAGAACAGCGATAATAGATTACATGGTGAGATTGCAATTTTGCCCATCCAAAACAAAAAAAATAATACACGACAATACTTCTTGGGGAAAAATTAGAACTTTTGGTGGGGTTTTGGAAGGAGAAATGTGGATACTCTGTCTTTTTTAGTTCTGTCTCTGGATGGAATGATGTATTACGTGTTTCTCCTGTCCATTTCCCTAATAAAGTTCACAATTTATTGGCAGATTTCAAACAAATATAAGGTAAGGAGAAAACATTCAGACATAAAAAGTTTCTGTAATTTTTTTGAAAACTAAGTAGACACTGCATTGGAAGAACACTTAGGTTAGTACCTCCACATAGGAAAAGCACATAGTGCAAGGCTCAGCACCATTCTGTTCTGTTTGGCAAGTACCAGTGAGGCAAACCCCCCTGACTGATCACAGAGAAACAGCTGCAGCACAAATTGCTTCTTGTGGAGGTAGAAATCAGAGCACTGAGAGCTAGGGTACTTCCAGAGAGACGTGGGTATTGCAGAAGGTGATGTCCAGCAGAAATGAGAAGTTGAAATTATTAGGAAGGTCAGGAAGTGTAAGACTAAAGAGCAGAAAGTCCTGAAGAAGATGGGCTTCACTAGGTCCACTGCTTACAAGAAATCTCTCCAAATTCAAGATACTTGTGAGAATTTACATGCTCCTTAATCTCATCCCTATTCCTTGTCTGAATTTCTGGGCTGTATTCTGGTATTTGCAAGTTACAGAGACCAAACAGTCTGTAGTACTACCGGCTAAGTTCCAAAAGTGCTTATATCTCTCAGGCAATATAATTCAGTTAACTGAAGGTAGTTTAGACAATTTAATTTGTAGAACATTAAAAAAAAATCCAAAATTTTTGTTATAATCCAGCAGAAAAGAGTTCACTAAAATTCTGCATACCTAAAGTTTGTCTTTGGCTTTCAAATTTTTATATTAGCCAGAAGTTTTTGAATCCTATAGTCTTACCCTCTTCTCCATTTGTAGTCTAGGTGGGTTTCAATTAATAAAAGGCTAAACAAATCAGCTGGTGTATCATCTGTTTTGGTGCTTAATCAGAAGGTAAGTTCAGACTCATGTCATCAATCAACTTTAAAAGGCAATAGAGATAAATAATGTTTAAGGAGCTATTTGGAAGTTTCAGCTGTAAAGGCACAGTGATCAGCATTTGTGGGTGCTTTAGAAATAAAAATTAAAAAATCTGTCTTTATTGTTGAATCCCCAAAAAAGCAAAGCCGAAGAAGGAGATTAAACCTCACATTTTGCTACCTTCTCCACTCTGACATCTGGTAAGAAGATTCCATATACAGTAATTTACATGTGGCCTGTTTGTAACACCCAGATAAAGTGTTCATGTGATCCCTTTTTTGTTGCTCATTTTTATTTTTTGGGCACTGGAACTGCTACAGAATCAGTATTACCACTTTGCATGCAAAAATCGACTTTTCTCTGCATCTGTACCAATTTTACCATTCATCTTGCTCTCTTTGTCATCGCTCTGATTCAGATTACCCATCTGACTTTCTCACAGAGGTGACCATTAAAGGGGTTATCACAAGAAAAGAATGAAATAATCTCTTCTGACTCCAGAATAACTAAAACCAAATAGCAAGTGCAGCAAACCCCTAATGGGAAACCATGCACATAAATTTCAGCTTTTTCAGTTTGGTTTTTGGCTCATGGATGAGGCTGCAAAAATAAAACAAAATATAATTTTTGTATTATTAAAAATTGTCTTGTTATGTAGATTTACAAATTCTATAGCAATTTTTGGCTGTGTTTGACTTTTGAAAGTTTCTATTTGTATAATCATACAAAAACTATGTTATCCTTTAACATGTTTTTTAAATAGATCTTACCATAAATTCAGTTTGCCTGTACTTACATTGCATCCACAATGAAGGTTTATCTCCTGAGCAAGAATAGATAACCTAAATAAGAAAGTCTATTTCTAAATGGATGTTTAAAATCTGTTCATGAAAGCTCAGACATACTACTCTTTGAAAGGGGTTCTGTGGTTTTAATTTACAATGACCAGTTAAATAAGCATTTAGAAATGAAATGTTCATGCAATAAACCTTAACAGTCCCTTCAAGAGTGCCTGGGTGAAAGTTTTTCTCCTTAGCTCTGCTCTCATTTTGCAAATCAAATCTGTGAAACAAACGACTTTGACTTTGTCCAGTTACTCTTATCACTGATGACACCTCCAATGTAATTGTGTTAGAGGATTATGTGTCTGCTTGCATGTGTTCAGAAACACACAGACTAAGGCTAGGTTGGTAGCTCTGCTTACACAAAATGGACAGAAGTTTGTTTAAATCCTTTTTCCTTCAGCTTGTTGCAACTCCGTACAGTCATAAATATTTACTGTCAAAGTCATTTGCTGTCTCAATCAATAAACCTCAATCTCTGCCATTCTCACTTAATGATTCATAAAATACTGTAATTTCATATAAGTGCATTACACTACCTTTTGCTGCTAAGACATTGATTTCAAAAGAAGAAAATCTGAGAAAAGGAGACATAACTAAAGTCTCATTAGGGAAATGGTATCTCGGATACTCAAGCAGAAAGCTGCATTTCTGTCCTAACCACCAAATTAGCCTTGTAACTTATTGTTAGGTGAAAAAAGGAACTGCAAAGTTCCCTAGTGAGGGATAAGTGCTAGAGACAGCATCTGGCCTGATGATTTACTTTTTCTCATTTCTTCCTATCTCTGAGGAAGTGGCGTTTTTGCATTACCATAGCTGTGTTGTAGTTCCTACAAAAATAAAAAGGGGGATGTTTAAAATGTAAAAGCAAGTCTCTTGTATTACTATGCAAGCCCTCCAGAACAAGCAGAGCAGGTATCCTCTGAGATTTATTACATTTTATCTCAGGAAAATAAATCTAAACTGTGTTGATTAATGGAAAAACTTATGTATTTTGTTTATTTCTTCAAGAGTATTCAAGATTATAATAGGCAGAAGACTATTTCTTACAGCTCAGTATCAGCTCTTATGTTCTTGATTCACTCAATCTATTAAGATCTGAAGTAATCAAAATTAATAAACCTCATGATTATGAATCAATACAAAAGTAATAAAAGTAATCTAAGATTATGATATTTTAATGTGTTTCACAATTTTGTCTTATTATCTCAGTATTTAACAGTCTTACCTCAGCAATTTCAGAGTCCACAGTTTCAAACACCACTGTTCTGATCAGGACAAGGCACTACTGTTAAAAAGAGTTGAGACGCTCACATATTCACAGGACACCAGAGACCAAATCTCAAACAAAATTACATACAATTACACTACAGTTAAACCACAACTTGCAACTGTTGCAATAAAATTCTTCACTGTATGGCTATCTCAGCTTTCTCCTATATGAGATCCACTCTTTAGATCTATTCTCATGTACTTGGAAGTCAGTTTTCTCAGTAAATGCAAAATGACTGTTTTTCACTTTGCAATATGTAACGTTATAAATAAAATTTATAATGACACTTTATACAGCATTGTAAGAGCCCTGATGTTTTGCAAATCAGTGATGATGATATCATTCAGTTGCCATTTACTCACAATGAATTTTACCTGTTGCTGTATTTAATGGTATAGTTGATTTACAAAGATTGATTTTTCTCTTAAAAACTGGCACAGGTTCCAAAAATAAAAGGTATCCGGGACCTGTGCATATAGGAAAAACTTTACTGTATCTAATAGGATCCTCCAGGTACCGGGGCTGTGCTGTGTTCAAGGAAAGCATTTCTTTTATGCTCTGTGTTTTTCTTTGGCTTCCTGACAGCAAGTAATACTTAAGTTCATTTTCCAGATGCCACTTCCATGGTAACGTGAAAAGTATTGTGGATAAATTATAAGACTAATCAGTAATTTGTCACTACATCAAGTGCTCTAGCTATTTCTTTCTTGAGAAGACTCAGCAGACTGGTATTAGTGCTCAAAATTCCTTATCTCTACATGTTTTGCGTAGACATCACTGCAGCAGCTCCAGAAGCTGGTTGCAGGCTGTTTATCAGAGATCAGGAGACACAAGTGGCCTCTGGAAGTCTGTTTGCTGTTGACACCCCTCCAACCTCTCACTTGCTAATGATGAGAATTTTCACATAAGTTTCTTAATGAGTTTTTAAAACATGTCAGCAAAGCACAGCATTAAACTAATAAACTGCAAAGGTCAGAGAGAGGTAAGAAACCGTTACCTGCTCATTATACCACACATTCCTTGAGAATATTGTCATATAATTTCAAAAATCTTTCAAGGAGTGGTTCTCCATACAGTTTTTAACTCTTACCTTTTTATTCTTTTTCTTTCTCTCCATTACATTCAGCTATGTTCAACTGCATTACACTCAGCCGCACAACTGGTGTGGAGATGCTCTGACTCATAGAGCATTATGCCAGATGTCACAGGCACATCAATTCAGGTAACAGGGTTTGGACAAAGAGATGCATATGAAAAGTATGGAAGAAAAGTTGGTATCCTCTAGAAAAAACATTGTCATAAACCTAAAAGCCAAGGTTTTGTATGGGATTTTTTTTGAGCCATTCTCTGTGGTTTATTGCACTTAGTCAATAATTTCATCAATCATGTGCTGTACCTTTTAAATCCAAAATTCAGAGGGAGGAATTGTCCATTTTGTGTTTAGTTTATTACTCAGGCTTAACTATGCCCTCTGTCAAACAAACTTGCCTCTTCTGAATTTCAATCCGAAAAGTGTATGTCCAAATGAAAAAGTGATTAACAAAAATATACACAGAAATAAAATACCTCTGTCAACAGAAGGCACCTGCAGAGAGGGGTCCCCAAACCACATTATTCAATGTTTAGTTTAAAGATCATCTTCTCGACTTAATGAATGTTCTCGGTCATAATCCGCAACAGAATTGACCAGAAACATCTAAAAAATAACTAATAAGCTGAGGTTAAGAAGGGAAAAACAGTACTAAACAAAAACTTATGGTTTTGCGGACATTCCAGATACCTAAAACTTTTTTTTTTAAATTTGTATCAGTCTGGTAGAGACATTTTGGACATGAATCAACAGTAAACCAGGGAAAAATAAGTAATCATAAAGGACATCTGGGTTTATTGACTTGAAAATCCACTCACAACAGCCTTGTAACACACCAGATGAGGGGGATAAGCTGTCAACTGTGATGCCATTTGGGTCATTGTGATTATGTGGAGCTGAGAATTCAGCATCAAAACATGCCTTTTGAATGCTGCAGTGTCATAAATGTCAAACTAATGAAACCATTTAAGTCAGTGAGTGATGCAGGGATCCAACCTCCATTGCAGAAATGAACATTAACCAGTGAATACCACCAATGAATCATCTGGTGTTTTCTTCAAAATATCCCCTTCCATTCCATGTATACTTTTTTCTAGTTGGTTTTTTTTTTTCTTCCTCCTGTAGCCACTTTCTTTTTCTCCTGAAGTCATAAGAAAAACTCCTAGTTGCTTCAATATAAGGGTTCTCAGTAAGTGAATCATCTAAACCAGAAATCTACTTTCTCTGTCCAGGCATGAATAGAAGAGGTTTAAACCAAAACAAAACAATACACAACAACCTCCTGGGCACAAATGGTTCATTTTGATCTGAATAATCTCTCATATCTAAAAAATTACATTTTTTTTAATCAGTCATAAATATTTTGATGGAGTAATAATGTTTTTTAGTGAAAACTATATTTCAGGTGATTAGAAGGTACAGAATTACTTGTGTACTGGAAACTTGTGAAGAAGTATCTACTGCATTGTTACACTTCCGCTTTGTTTATTAGATGACTATGGTTATTCATACAATCAGAAATTAACATATCTAGTCAGAACAAAAAGCTAAAAAAATCAGTTTAGGTAACTGAATTTATTTGTTTTAAGAATGTATTTAAAATTTTTTTTTCATGGTAAAGGTATGCAGCATGAAGTGCCATTCTTATTCATGGTTTATAGCCTCCTAGAAAGTTAGGAGAATGTAAAACCTGGGGTATACAAATTATATGGCAGACAAAACACAGAAATAAATGGACTAAAGGATAAATATTACGCCTTGAAAGGCATGGTTAAATATTTGTTCTTAAATTAGTAAACCATTCTATCAAGCTGAAAAGTTATCCCTTACTACATAATTTTTTCAAGGTGGCTATAAAACTATTAGCAGTAATGAAGCATAAATAAAATGATTGATTTTGCCAATCACTGGGAATGTACCAGACCTTGTGTTATGTAACATGCATCGCAGGTCATCTGTAAACTTCATTAATCATGTACAACCCATTCATTCACGAGGAAAAATGATGAATCACTGTCTGTGGGAGCCTAACACTAACCTCACTAATTCCGTGGAAGTGCAGGATATATTGTAAGCTTTTTTCTCCTCTTTAAACATGTCAGAGACTGTAATCTGTAATCCTGCACAACACTTTAATCCATGTAAGCAGATATTTACATCCCATGGAGCCCCACTGATTTTAGTGGTTGATGCCTGCTCACGTCCTAAGTACAGTATAGTTTTCCTACTGTTGATTTGATGATAAAACTGTGTATATATAAAGAAGGGAGCAGGGACTTCATTTTACCAAATTTCAGCCAACCAAAATTTGGGCCAATAATAAACCCACAAAAAGTGAAGGGAAGGCACTTTTCTTTGGGTTATTAAATACAGGCAACCAAACTGCTATAGAAGTCATGTTACATAAAATGGATTGAATGTAATGTTAAAAATAATTAGTTCAGGCTCCAGCTAACCTTGTTTTGGGAAGCTATTCCAGAATTTTTCTTCAGTCACGGCTACAGACTGCCTACCAACACTGCAACTCTTTATTCCTGTACTCACAGTGTCTAATATTGTAAAACTCTTCCCTCTCTTTGAGTGTTTACCCATGATATATTTATAGACAGCAATACTATCCCCCACATTTTATTAGGCAAAACAAAGATTTGAATCTTTTAATCTGTTCTCATGAAATGGGATCTTTTCCTCTTGATTATCTTCAGGATAATCTTAAACACTGGTGACAAGAGACTTTTGCAAGTTCCAGAGGAGGTCTCACAAAAGACTTCTGCACCTCTGTTTCTACCATAAAGCACCATAGGTGACAAGTCATTTGCTGCTTGTCTTAAAGAAAAAAGGTACTTGTAAATAACGATACTGTTGGTGTCCTGAAACAGCCACCTTATAGTGCTGAGTTGTCCTGTCATTCTTGTACTTTATGGCTTTCTGCTTCGCTGCCTTTAAATTTTTTGCTTGTCTCTTTTCTTCCACTTAAGATTGTTGTGCTTTTGTTAAAGAATTTTTGTCTGTGTTTTGTACAATGATTAGCACAAAATGGTTATGCCTAGTCACCCCTGTGGTGATAGTTATGGTAATAATAACAGCAATCTGAACATATGCATTTTCATCCTCTCCAGATAAGCCATAATCATGTCAACATTTTTTTTCTCTTCATCTAATGGTACTGTGAAGTTATCACAAGGAGTATCTGTGAGTCATTACAATTACATGCTCTCCTAACCTCTGTGGTACTTAACTCATACTTTAAAGGACATTTAATTTTCCATAGTCCCTAGATAACTAATCCATTCCAGTCTGTCTGCAATCAGAACATACTGCAAAAAATATCTGCATTCTGCAAGACATACCTCCTTTTTTACTGAATTAAAAATAAATGTGATTTCACTGGCATGTGTCATAGGGTCATTTCTTAATGTGAACAAACCCAGTTTCATTGCAAGGACTGGAAAAGATTCCTCTCAGGTTTTCTGAAATACACACATGCTCTGAGATAATTTGTTTCCTCATGTAAATAAAAAAGAGCTCTGTCTCCAGACCTACACGTGTAAGCATTAGCTTTATCTTATCACCATAGCCATTCTTAGATTGATGGTGAGAGACATTGCCTCTGATGATTGCTCATGCAGTAGAATGCACATAATATTGCAAACTGACATTTAACAGCATCTAATATGCATTCAGCTGCTACTGGAAAATTTTTATGTAACACTTTCTAGATTTTGCTTTAATGTACAGATTACAGAAGAGAGATGCAGTGTACGGAACAGTAAATTCCACGGCAGCTACATTCACTTTGGGGAGAAAAAGGTGACATTTGCTTACAATTCTTGAGCAGAAGAAATGATCACAGCTAAGATAACAGCTGAACCTACAATGCTGTCTTTTAACCTTGTCTTTAGCTTGAATTGTAGAGAACTAAACAAAATGGATGATACTAAAACTAGAAGTAACTCCATACAGCTTTAGTAACTGTTTTAGAAAACGACAGTTGCCATCTAAACTGATTTCAACTTTAATGTTCTAGAAACTTTTGAATATCTGCATCACACAAAGACCCAGTACTAAAATTAAAATCAAGAAGAAACCCAAAGGGAATGCTTGAGAAGGTATTTATTTGTAATAAACTGAATACCCCTTTCTTAAGCAAACAGACCAATGTAATTAATAGATTCACCTGAGATTCAGCATGCTTGGATTTTGAGCTGAGACTATTCAAAGCACTCTGGGGGATTTAGATGCATATTAGTTATTGAAATTAAATCCCTTAGACTACTTTGAAAACTCTCAGCCTTGAATTCCTTCAGCCCACATGGGAGGCTGGCTGGTTTCAATTACAAGAGGGCTCATGCACAAAGCAATGCAGGTGAAAGGAAGACTGCAGACACCAAATAATCATTAATGATACTAATGACTTAAGAACTACTGGATCTGTGGACTGTATGATGAAATTGGACAATTAGAAAGTGAAGACATAGCTGGATATGTGGTATTTGATCCTTCTCTCAATGAAAAATCTATCACAGGATTTTTTAGTTCTATTGTGTTTCCTCCTTAAGGCTTTCACTTAGGGAATATTTAGAAATTCAGAAGTTTAATCTACCCATGCATAATATTTACACTTATTACTGTGCGGTTATTTGTCTTATTAGCTCTTACAATATATTACATAGAATGCTCTGTTTATGTTAGCTTCTTTCCTGGATTTGTTGATCCAGTTAGAAACTTTACATCATCAAAACATATCAGGTCTAAGTAGTTTCAATTTTGTTTTCTCTTAAGCTGACTAAAATCTAGTATTAAAATCAATTAGAGATCTTTTTAGACCGTATAATTTTACAATTGAATATGTTATAGCTATGACAGAAAGTAGAAGCATTTTAAAGTTATTTAAACAAAGAGCAAGATGACTTGCAAAAGAATAGACAGTCTGCAGGTGAATAAGGAGCATACACGCATAAAGCTCCTGTTATGAAGTACAAAAACCACACGTGATGTTATCACACAACTGTGGTCCTGCATCCTTGCAATAAAAATTAAGTTTTAAATAATTATCTCCCTATACTTTGCAAAGCCTAACGCTTCTCTGCTGTTAACAATGACATCTTTATTTAACTTCATTCCTACATTATTGCATGAGCCTGCTACAGTTGTGTGCCATAGAGAACTCTAAGGTATTCCTCGTTTTGGGAAATTAATCTCAGGTGCATTAGGCTGAAGTTTGATTTTGGGGCAGGGAAGGGAGTCTTTATTAGGAGAGCCAGAGCAAAACAGACTTTTGGGTTGCTGATGATGTGCTGTGTAATGGTGGCAGAGGTACAGAACTCAAACTGTGAGTTTATTTTCTATTTTTTTACCCCTTTAGCATGTTTTATCTTTTCTGTTATCTGATAATCTTTATGTTAATGCCATTAGTAGGAGAAAATGAATGACTAACCCACCCCGCACTTTTAATAGGCTTTTATAAGGGAACAGCAGAATAACCTTTCTGAATAATCTTTGAGGAAAATGGTAGAATAACACACAGGAAATAGTGTCCAACCAAAATATTTTCTTGAGTAAAACATTTCCTCTGCTGTCTCAGTATCATTTGGCTTTTTATTGTTTTAGCTTGATGTACTAACTTCCTATTATCTTATATGAACATGTTTATTCTAAATTTGATGATAAGAAATATATGGAAATAGCAAAGCACACCTACCTATAAAGTGTTGTACTTCCAATCTGGGAGCATAAGCTCTGAGATCTGTATGTCTGGTGTTTGATTCACCTCCCCCCCCGATATAGGTTTCGTGTAGGTTTTAGTATCATAATGGTCAATCAAACACTGTATTTGGTTCTTTGCTGATGGGAGGAAGTTTGATGGAAGTTCTAGAAGGGGGAAAAAAAAGAGTCTGTGTGAAACACTTTATAACAGTCCATGAAGAGTTAAATAAGGCAAGTCCTTTTTGCTTTTGGAGGTTTTTGGGCTTTTTTTGTTTGTTTGTTTACTTTTTCCATAATCAGGAAAATTTTGGCTCCTCTAAAAACTTTTTTCAGAAATACTTGTGTTAGAGATTTGAGGGAAGAGAGATGCAAAAGCCATGTTTCGGAACTCAAAATGATGAATGTGGTGATGCTCACTTAAACCTGCTTCAAATTCAAACCTTGTTGATTTCCTTTTCTCAAAAGGGAACAGGGCCAGCACAAACAAACAAGAATTCCCCCTTCCATAACTGTGCCATTTCTGAAGCATTTAAAAGTACTAATATAATGTTGTCATTATTATAAAGGCTTCTGGGGAGGGGTCTACAAATGATGGTAAGGAAGGGTGATACAGAAAGCTCAGATGCAGAGTAATTAGTGTAGTTAGTTAGCAGTAGTAACCTTTCCTCAGAACTAACATTTCAGGGACAAATTGGTGTGACTACCTTTCTTCCAGGGACCTGTTGTTTAGCCAGTGGAGGAGGCTTGTATTATTTTTCCCTGGTGCTAAGATAGAGTCCAGTTCATTTAACTAGTGCTGACCAGATTGATGGCTGTTCTTTGACCACTCCAAAGGGTTAGCTTCTTGGAAGAACTTCTTGGCCAGCTGAATAGCAGGGAGAAGTATGTCCATGAAAGAGCTGACTCTGATCAGCAGCAGCATTCCCCACCTCAGCCAGAGCTTCTCTCTGGGGACAGAGGGCTGCCCTGCCACTTCACTTTACCAAAGATACTTCCATCTTTTCCTCCTTAAAGTAGTTTAATGAAATCTTCCCATCACAAGATGTCTGGCCCACTCTGTCCCGTTTTTATTGCCACAATGGATGTGCATAACTCCTAATACAGAACGATGTGTCTTACTACACTATGAGGGCTCAGAACCAGCTGAACCAACACAGATGTTGGACAAACAGCAGCAGTTCAGTTTCTGAAATCTTCAAAAAAGACAGGCAGAAAATATTTTCAAACCTGTCAGGGTCTTTGGCACAAAAGAAAATGTAGTGTTTCTTCTGATAATCCCAATTCCTTCTTCTGTTATCCAAGCAAATACCCTGACAGTCCTGTACCAATACATACTAATTTCCTGGCTCCATTTCTTTGCCTATGTTTCTTCTTGCAGACCTTGCTAGATCATTTCTTTTTGGCTTCTCTGACTCTGCTACAGACCCATCTTGCTACTGAGATCCTTCCAGGAGTAGAGCAAAGCCTGACTTAGACTCAGAAGCCATGGTATAAAGTAAAAAGTATGTTGATGTCCATGTCATCTGCAGAACTTTTAGAGAATAAATTTCTAGAATAAATACTGATCAGACTAAAAAGCTAGTAACGCTGTTACCTTCCTACTTTCTTCTCTTGCTTCTCCCAAGGTGAAGGTAGGAAATATTAAATGTAGCTCAGTTTTCTGAAACACCTCCCGTTAATCTAACACCAAATGTAAAAATCCCTGGAATAGTTTTACATTGGCAGTACCACAAACCTTTGGTCTCCATCTTCACACTGAATGGTTGTTTCATATATTTTATGATTCTCATTGCCTTTGGGAGTCTATACTTGCTTAGCCTTTTGTTAAATGAATTCATCTATCAGTATCTCCTGAGATATTACTTCATTCTGAATAAAGAAATATTAACCATGTTTTTGACCTGTAGATGGCCTACAGCTGATCTGAATTTTCTTCTTGTCTTTGGTATCTCATAAATGATATTATACTGATGAAGTTAAAATAAAACCTTCAATGTAAAAGTAAATGGCTATTCACCACTTTTTTTCTGAACATGAGGTACTATGAACAAAAATAGTCTTGCACACTGCAACTGCTTGAGTGCACATCAGCTGCTTCTCGGTTTAGTCTTGTTTTCAATACTAAATCTGATTTCCTTCCTCTCCCCCACCCTCCCATTCACATTCCTTTCTACTTCAGTTCTGGAATGTGTGGTCTGTGGCCAGCTGACAACTTTTTTTTTTTTTAAATAAATTCGAGGATATTTAAACAAGGCATTTTAAAGATCTATGGGTTGTGAGCAGGGCGAGCGGCTGGAATGAGAAGACAGTAGCTGGAATATTTGAATGATTTCTCTTCCCCAGCCCACGTTTCCCATCTATGTCTTTAGCTATGAAACTGGCTGTTGTTGACATTTCCAAGCGCTTTAACCACTTATGCTAATCTGCAGTGCTAGCAATGAATGCCAGGAGATACAAGCATATCCTAGGAGACACACAGCTCCAATAACCTGTTTGCTTAATTTTAGCCTATACTAATTTTTCAGACATTTCACACCTGTATCTTTAAGTTTTATTCTTCTACTGCTTGCAATAAATCTAATTCTTCTAATGCAAACTGAACTAATTTATAAGCAAGCTTGATTTCTTGGAAACTTGCAGGTTTTGTCACTGGGGATCAAAAAGGACCAGTTCTAACTATACCACAGAAGGAAAGTGGTGGCTCCAGGCAGACATCCTTTCCAAATGAGCTGGGATTTCCATCAGAATACAATGCAAACACTGGATCAAAATTACAAGTTGTAGTTTGTACAACAGGTCTTGCAAGCAGTTACTGAATGATAGAATAAGGTCTGACACAATGAAGGAACAGTTAAAATAAAGCACTGTAGCCTGCTTCTGAAATCACTTGATACACTTAAAATAAGTATGGGTTAGCTGACAGGCAACATAGATAGTAGTTGTTTCCAGAAAGCTAAAGTTTAAGTAGTTGCTACCCCTACAGGTGGTGGACACTGGATTGGCAGAAATAAAAATCTGTGGATCTGTCCATCTTCTAGAGATAGCGAGCAATGGTTTAAAAAAGAAACCCCACAAACAAATCCAAGCAAAACTCCCCCCATATATTAGCCTCGATCACAGAACTCGTGTTGAAAGACCCACTGACCAATATTGATCTGGCCTACCTCAGCTCTGCTGGGAACTTTTAGCTCGGTGTCAGGAAAATCCTGTGTCCCAAAATTGTTGCCAGAAGTCTTGATCCTGCCTCTGCTGAGATCAATGAGAGCTTTGACATTCAGACTGGAAGAAGGATTAGCATTAAAGTCATGAAGTATGTAATAGAAATAATAACTCTTTGATATCTTTTTGCTAGTTAATTGCAAAGCACTTACTAAACACAATGATCTGTAGGGGAACTAAATCATAGATATGGAAGGCGATGTGGCAAGATTTCCTAGGAAGCCAGGGACAGATTGCAGCTCTTTCAAGTTGTGCTGTGGTGCTTTAATACATTCAACTGTAAAATGTCTGAACGTGTGTCCTTCAAAGTAATTTTCTGCAAAGAATTAACAAAGCAAAGCAAGTCTATCTTTCATCCTACGTTTCTTTAACAAGTGCCTTAACCTATTTCCAGAAGGATTTAGTGTGGATGTTCACACATCCATATTGGTCAATTATTTCTTGGTGGGAAGTATTTTCATGATAATATCCTAGAGCAGAATATCACCTCTCTGAAGCTAGTGCGTTTACAGAGTGTTATAATTTCTGGGTTTATGATATTTTATGTGTTAGTGTTAATAGTCTGAATTGAAAAATGAACAGTGGTCTGATAAAATTGCATATACACCTGTGGGTGATATGGCAAGTAGGGGATAAGTTGAAGAAACAGCTCAGTCTGACCATTTCAGATTTCCCAGTTATTCTGCAACTTCATGAACTGCAGCTGGTCAGCAGTCCTAAATTCCTTTTGGAATAAAACTTACTTTCTTACACTAAGAGTTAACTACATATAGGTGGTGCTACAAAGTTTTCCTTTTTTACATCCTGCACAAATTCAAGGAAGCCTAATGCTAGTAGATATAACAGGGGAGGGTAATGTGAACTGAAATGACAATGGCCAGATGTTGATCTTGCTGCTGTTTTGGAATAATCTTGATTTGAGTTTGTTTAAAAGGTTACTCCATTAAAAAAATGTTGGATCCTCTAAAATAACTGTTTTTAATGCAATCTACTCTAAGACAATGATCTGTGTGTGACTAGTGGACATGTAAGGATACTTACCTGTAGGGTAAAACAGGGGTAAGTTGTCTAATACTGTTTGTATTAGTAACTAAAGGGGATGGGAACAGCAGGAATCTGCCTTATCTGACCTGAAGCAGTACTGATGAAGTCTCTGGATGTTAGTATGGGAGACCATGTGTGCCACAGTTACAGTGCATTTATGATTTATATGTTTAACTATTCAGCAATCCTGTTTATAATAAAACACACCATGTATTATAAATATCTTCTTTCTTCAGATCAGTTTAGATACTCAGAAATCATTCATTTTGGTGAGAAGGTGCAAATAAGCAAAAAGAAAGGCAAATGCAAGCTTTTCTTGCTGATTTACTTCCAGACTCATTCCTTGTAAGTGGAGTGGCATGAAGCATTTATTTTAATTCCCATTGAGGGCCCTGTGAGCACTCACTTCCATTTGCTTCTCTGTCTTTCATGGTGTAGACTTTTTTTCTTCTGTTCTCTAAAAGAAATTTCTGGTAACCAGCAGAACACTAGGCTGCCTTGGGACATTAGACAGATAGGAACTTAACAAAGTTGCTGACTGAATCTTAAATGTGCTAGGGCTGTCTGGGCTTCTCTGAGCCCGTTCCTGCGTAAACCTGTGAAGACGTTCTTATAAACAGGAGCATCAGATGTCTCCAGCTTCCATAGCCAGCCTGCAGAATTTTGATAATTGACAGCAAAGTCTTCATTGTACAGATGACTGTCATGAGTATTCATTTGGTACGCATCTGTCATACACAAGGCTGTTATTTTAAAATAACATAAAACCAAATTTTATTCAAATCATGTGAGATGAGATTAAAACCCGATTGTTCATGTTATGCAGACTAAAGGTAAAAAGCCTTTATTTTCCCTGTGGACCCTTTCCTCCAAACAATCACAGAAAACAAAAGGGAGTAGTAGTGCTTAATCACCACCCTTGATGGTATTATTCTTGCTATTATAACTACTTCAGGAACATTGAGGAAATATATGCAAGTTTTAAGATGTATGCCTCCTATTTAATTTTGTATACTTCTAAACTGAGTACTGGATTAATTTTAAATTCTACTTCTTAATCTGTTCCTAAGTGGCATGGGGAAACACATCTATGACCTTCTGTGAAGGTGTGCTAAATTCTGAACATCCCTTGGCAGACTTAAATAAAAGTCTTAGATATGCTGGATGTTTTGGTTCATGTTGGGAAACAGGCTGAAAAATGCCGGGAGGACAACCTGATGCTGTTGCATGGTCTGCATTTCAGTGCAGCTTTGCTGAAGCCCAAGGTGTCCCACTGGGGCTGTGCTCCCTTCGCCAGCACAGAGCCTGCCTTCCAGCCCAATGCTCCCTGCAGGCATTTCTCTGCCCTGGAGTTCATCCCATGTCAGGCTATTGGTATATCAGCAAAATCACCACTGTCATGATCACTAAGTGGGAAAAGAAAAGTGGTTGGGGGGAAGGCAAGAAGCAAAAAGGGAAGGCTGTCTTCTGTTTTTAAAAATGACCAGATGACTCTGATGTCCTGTGGGAAGATGTGTTGGACCTTCACACTCCCACTGCAAAGATTTGTTCAATACATGTTCTGCGTTACCATGAAATATTGAAATGTTTGGGTGTAAGGATGGTGGTAACTGAAACTTAGTGATGGAGCCACCCAGATAAGTTTTAATTTGAAGGAGAGTGCTTTGCTAAGATTTTCAGTTCTTCAGTAAGAATGTCCATTGTGCAAGAGGAGAAACAGTACGCTGAAATTGTACCCTTTAAAAGCAGTAGACTTGTTTGGGCTTTTTTTTTTTTCCCCCAGTATTAAAATAAAGACAAGAAAACTGGCTTCAAAACATATTCCTAATGCTTAAGCCATTCTCTGGAATATATAAATGTTTAGACTGAGGGGGGAAATGGGGAGTAGATGAAGAGATTACTAAAAAATATTATTTTCTAAGGTCGACTGTTACTGTAACACAGCTTAGCCATACAACCATCGAAAAGTTTTATAATCTATGACAATATTTGAAGTTACTAATGATCAATATTCACAGCGAGCCATTAGTTTACTTCAGTATCCAATAATTTAAAATGTCAAACAAATTTGTTCTTTATCTAACATGGACCGATAAGAAAATATTATTCACTTACGCCATTCAAAACAGGTTGGATTACTTGGCTAATTTTAGAACACGCCTTACCACACTGAAAGCCTGGCCAGAAGAATGAACCCTTTTCATGAACTTCGGTCCAAATATTGATGGAAGTAACGTGCTTTTAAATACCTGTTTGAAATGGGCAAGGTTATACCTCTACAGAGAAGGAACTGCAGCTGAGTGGTAAAATTGTGACTGAATCTCAGTCCGGCAGCTCCAATTGAGATGAACTTACCTGACACTCCTGCAATGTCAGTGTACTTGTCTCTAAAATTGAAAATACAAGGAGGTTGTCATCTGACTGTCCTATTTCTGTATAAAGACTTTTTAAAACTTTCTCTGAAGCTTTCAAATTAGGCCTCAGCTAAGCAAAAACTTATTTTTTTTCTTTGCTGGCACTCGACTTCCTAGAAATGATAATTCTATTATTTTTTGTGTGGGTGAGGATGGTTTTATGGTTTATGTTCTTGTGGTGATGCTTTGGTTTGTGTTTTGTTGGGATCATGGTTCTGGGTTTTTTTATTTATTTATTACTTTTTTTTGGTGAGTGTTTGATTTTGGTGTGTTTGGTTTTGTTTTGGTCTTATTTTTTGGAAAACCACAAGTTCACACAACTCATCAGAAAACTTGTCTTCCTACTGTGTATGGACTGAGTTCACTTGAATTCAGGGTTACTTATACTGTGATGCCTTTTGGAATGACAGTGAAATTATTTCTGAAAACCATCTGATACCCCTTGCATGACCTATGCTGAAGAACAAGCGAAGTGGGTGATCCTTCTAATGAGCCTTAATATAGCTGTGCATCTTCGGCAAAAGATAGCTAGGAAGTTTCTTTCCTGTACTAAAAAGAAACATTGAATACTACTACTATTTTGTTTTACTTCAAGTGGAGTGAAGGATTAGATCAATTTGGCATCCATGCTAAGGATTTGCTGTGTGTTGTGGTAACAACTTAAAAAATTCAGGCTCTAAAATATCATTAAAACTGGGATTAATCAGGATTAACACACATTGGGGGGTGGAGAATGCATTATTAAGTCTCCCTGTCACCTTCACAGATTTCAGGGCCGTGTTTGACATGAAAATAAATACCTCATGGATTCCTCCAAGTTTCAATAGCTACATTATTATTGATCCAATATAGACATCCTCTTTACAAGAAAAGCATTTTAAACAAGTTTATATTTACCAAAGCAGTACATCCTTGGGTTATTTTGGGTTTGTTTTTGATTTGCTTGTCCCCTGACCCTCTTGCTTATTTCCTCTGGCAATAGCTATTCCTAGCCTACAAATGTGCTCTGAACCCAGAGGAACTCTGATGTTAACTATGATTTCAGAAGTGCAAAACTATGATACTGAATAGCCTAAAGTCAAGAAAGACTAGATGTTAAGCTTTTTTCTCAGGGCCAGTAGTAACAGCAGTCTGATATAATATATACAAACTAGAGGAATATTTTTTGGCAAATATTCTTTTTAGCTTTTCCTGTTTCCTAGTGACACAGTTGGAAGCAGGAAACTCTTTCCGAGTTTTGAGCTGCAGTAGTCCAAAGGATATCCTTGTCTCTCTCCACCTCTATAAATAAAGTGGGAGAACTTTTACCCTGCCTCTAAAAATCATTATGTGTAACTTCTAGGTTGTTTACAAGAAGAGTCAGAGCTGTTCGTAACTATTTGCTTTGTTTGCAGCTAATGAGATTTGAAGTCTCACACCCCCAATGCTACTTTGTGAGGTTTCTGACAGTATTAGGTCCTGTCCCAGCCACACACATGGAGCCTGGGCACTTAATTATTTACTTCAGTTATATAATTCTACCTGCAAAGGAAGAACAGATTTTGGTTAAAAGGGGAAAACTTATTTTATTTTATAGTTGGACAATTTTGGGGCATTTTTCTTTCCTCTTCCACTTGGTAAATTTTCCAGAATATATCATATCTAAATGTGACCCAATATTTGTATTGATATGATGAGCTGAAATGGCATTTGCCTACCTTGTTCAGTGAAGCACAATGAAGTGCCTTTAGAATAGTCTAACTTTGGTTTATGCTTTCAGTTTTTTCAGAGATTTATTTCTAGAACATCTGCTTAATCACTCAGCCAGTTTGCTACAAGTCTGCACCAAAGTGAGTGGAAATGTGTGGTTTTGAGGAGGAGCAGTATCAGCTCGTGTGTAGCTGCCTGAATATCAGGTTCCCGATTCCAGCAGGAAAATGTTGGAATGGTCAGACAGGAATCACAAGAATGAGAAGGGGATGTAGGCCTTCACATGGAAACTCAAGAAGCTCAATCTGTTCACTTTATTGTCTTCAGGTTAAAGGTATTTTTTTCCCTATTCTATAACAAATAGGGTCTTGAAAATAGGTAACTCTCCTATTGATTAATTAAAAGTAGAAAAAAGTTCAATGTCTGCAGTAAGACGCTAATCAAATTCTTATAGAGACAAGGTGCAGATTATGTAGAAATAGCAGTAATTAACCTTTATGCTGAATTAGTAAAGACCACAGTAGATTTTCCATTGCCAGAAATCCATAAATCAAAGCTGGATAACTTCTTTTCTGAATGGTTATTTATATTTTATTTCTATTTAGGAAGTAATTCAGGAAAGTCCTAGGGTTTCTTTTATGCAGGAGACCAAGCTGTCAGAGCACCCATTGGATCTCTGATTACTAATAAGTATTCTGCTCCTTTGTCAAGATTTAGTGGGTAAAAGCCTAGCTATGCGAGTTCAGTGGAAATACTGTGACTAATTTAAATTATACCATAACTTTGGAATATTTTATTTGCTTGGGTTATCGAAATAGGCAGTACTAATTGTGGCTTATGTATTGGGATTATGAATTATTACGATTTAAGTGATGGTATAGTCATGAGATGAAAGCAGGGTTTTACTCCTCTGCAAACAGGGAAGCAGGAGGCTGCATTCAGCCGTGCTGCTGACCATGGCTCACAGGCTGTACATGATCCGGAACATCCATCCAGTGCGTTCAAGACGGGAAGTGTCAATGGCAGCATCAGCAGATGGAGCTCCCTGACTTTTGTAGCTTCTCTAGAAATTCAGAGCTTGCCTGTTACCTCAACCTAGTAGCAGTTCCCAAGTGCAATGGTACTGAAGGTACCATAGGCTGGAAATTTGTGCTGTCAAATTTTCCATCACTCCTCCCATTGAGGAGTGATTGTACCTTTCCAGTCAGCATAGACAAGGCTGGGTCCATCAACACAGCATAACTGCTATCTCTGGGAGGAATAAGGTTCCTGCTGGTACTTTAGTGTTGTGCCACCTGCTGAGATAAGATGGAGGAACAAATCTCTGAATCGTCGATCGCTAATTTAGACCATCAACTTTGACTTTCCTACCTGCAGAGAAGGGTGATTTTACTCACTCTGTTGTCAGGATCTAACGAAAGACAGTTAGAGAAGGAGAGAAATCAGAGATTTGTTTGCAGTTTCTTGTACAAAGGGATCTAAGAGAGCAGAAAAGGAGCAAGGAAATAAATTAATATATTCAGAAGGAATTTGTGTTAACTGACAGACCAAGAATCATGCAAACAAACCAAAACTGGGTAAAACCCCAACATGTAATTGCTTTAACTGTTCCCTCCCTGTTTTCTACCTGCTCCTAACACATGTCGGGGGAACACAAGAACTTCCATCCACCCCTTCTCCGAGGACCTCTGTGGCCCCAGACACACACTTAAGCTGACTCACTCTCAGTTTTTACTAAGGGCTGAGAATACTGTAATCCTCTCTGTCTGGAAAAAAAAAGGAGTAATCTTTCCAGGGAAGATTCATGTTAGTAGCCTCTTTCCACTAGGACTGTACTGCTTCACTATCTGACAGGCTGTCCCTCAATATCCCAGTCAGATGTCTGGTTTTCCACCACTTGGTACTTTCACCAGGGAGATTTTTACCTCTCCGTGCAGTTGCAAGGCAGGAGGAGGAAGAGCTGGGAACCCCCACAGAGATGGAGGATGAGGGTCCCCTACATTCTTTCTCTCTTTTCTTATTTTTATTCCCCACTCCCCACAAGATGGGGCAGTTCTTTGGGGTCCATTGTTTTCAGCTTCTGAGCACACTATGTGATGCTGCTCCTATGCTGCTTTGCAAGACCTGCACCTACTGAAGGGCCCCAACTCTGTTTGGGGCCCCTTGTGTCAGGCAGTGTACAAAGACCTATGAAGGAATGGCTTTGCCTAAAGAGATTTAATTTAAAAAATGCCAGTGGAAGAATAATGGAAGAAAGGAAAACTGAGACACGTAGCATGATCTACCCCTGTTCAAACTGGGAAACCAATTCAGCCTAGTGGCTTCTCTAAAACACTGTCATTACGATTGACTAAAAAACAAAGTAAAAGCCTGCTTCAGAAAAGGAGATATGTCAGGTGAGTCTGGTGCTTACTGCTTCTGGTAGGCACACCTAGAATTGTAGATAATATTGCAGGAGATATAGAAGCATGTTTACGTCACTTATTTCTATCCTGTTCACCAGCATGCTGTTCTAAGAGGTTTAGGCTCTGCAATGCTGTTGCAGTGGTGAACATCATGCAGTAAAAATGTCAAGGAGGCATCCCAGTTCCCTGAACAGAGCTTTGTACCCCAAAATCAGGCTTACGGAAAAGACTGATCCGAGTGATGAACCACAGGAGCCAGCTGGTCAAAAAGACTGAAAAAAAATGTATTTTAACCTTTCCCTGGGATTTTGTACCCATTTTGTCCTAGATCTGGAACCCATGAAAAAAAAAGAGCAAAATGTTTCTGAAGACAAAACCACAAATGATGAACAGAAGTGGAAAGGGCTATGGCACAGTTGTGACATTCTCATCATTTATTCTGGTTGTTAAAGCAACTCATTTTGGATGCAGAAGGCTTTTTCTTTGCCTGAGGAAACAAAAACCCACCTTGCACTGAACAGTCCGGCTGTTTGTTTATATGGGAAATGAAGACGGCCTCTCCTGTTGAGGCTGTTTCTGGGAAGAAAGAGCTGGGTTTGGCCAGGCTAAAGGCAGGAGAGCAATTTGGTCCTCATTTCTGCCCTCTCAGCTGAAGATAGAGCCTGGGAATGGGGAGACCTATATTAAAGGGGGCTGGGAGATGCTGGTTTGCTTTGTTTCCAGACTGTTGAATATAAAACTATTCTGATAATATGTATACAACTTCCTTCTAGTCCTCTTTCTTCTTGCAGCAGAAGTAGCTATATCCCAAGCAAAAACAATGTTTCATCCTGTCAGACTTGGGTGGAAAGGGGAGGGGAGGATAAAACATGAAAACAATTAAAAATGTTTATTTTTAATAGTGTCTGGCAGTAGTCAAAGTTTTTAAAACTATAAATAAACAAAGGTCATAGTCAACGATGAGAAACATATGCCATACACATGTTTTTGAAAATGTAGATAAAGAAAACAGATAACAAATAGTATTATGTAGGTGGCTCTTTACAGGAGACTCGTCAAAACTACCATTACGGTGTTCACTAATACCAGAAAGCAGCTGTGCCCCTTGGCCCAGGGAAGAACGTAAAACCGAGGTGTCTGCGTCCTGTTCCTTGCGTTGTCGCTCTCCTGCAGGATTTCATCTCCTCTTCCCCCTTTTGTCAGTTTGGGGACAGGACTGGCAGGGCCTGGAGAAGGCACGTGTACAGCACAGTGCGCCCGGAGCTTTGCACCAGCCTGCAGCTGCTGCTGTAACAAGTGCAGGATTTAAAAATCTACTCGTATGTGGAAAGTGGGAATCTACGTTCAGTAACTCACAGACGCTAAAGCTCTGGCCAAGAGGACAAAACCTAAATTTCTGGTGTTTGAAAGAAGATGAGGGCAACTGAAGTTTCAACCCCGACCACGAAGCTAGCACAAACCACACTGCGTGGTCAACAGCCCCCCTCTGTCGCTGGGGATGGGTGCAGGAATACGGCTCCAATTATCTGAGCTATTTATGTGCACTTGCTTTTGGCAATCTTGCTTTGGAATGCTGTTTGTAAAAGGTTTCATACTTTTCTATTAAGCTTCTTAAAGGGCCATTATGCATTCACAAAAATCCATATCCATCTGGTAAGGAATGTTTCCTGACTCAATTAACACCGTATGCATACCAATTGCTGCCATTCTGGAGTGTGATTCAGTATTCCAAATGCGCTTGCATATTAAGAGAGGAGGTTAGGAAACAGAGTGGGAAAATGGTACATTTTACACGAAAAGAATAGCTTTTTAGTGATTCTCAGGAGCTAGAAGTCTTCATTTAAAAACCAGCACTCACCAGCTTGTTTTGTGGTAGGTTTAGTGTCTGGTATTAGTTAATACCTGTACGACACAGAGCTTTACAAATGAGAAACAAATAACTTCAGTGATCTTTGCCGGTTATTTTATTTGCCTGAATATTACCCTTGTTTAAAGTAGTATATTTGTGGGGTTTTAATCAGAGATATTTAATCTGGTTCTAATATTCTTTATCTCACCATTTCAGAGAGCTTTAAAAGGATATATTTTTTTGGTGAAATTTTTTCCATGGTAGGCTTTTTGGATATTAGTGTTTCCAAGTTTTAAGGCAACAGCTACATTTTCAGCATCTAGTCCTGATACCGTAAGATTCAGATGTAGGTGGGGCCCTTTAAAAGCAATACTGTTTTCATGAATCATCTGTACTGTGCTTGACAGCAATTTAAGGTTTGCAAATACATATGCTTTTTATTTTCCATGCCTGTAATATGACTGCTTTTAAGTGTTTTGTTTTGTTGTTGTTTTTTTAAGTTAACGTTCGCTGCTGTTGCTGTACATAGTACTGTAGTTACATATACTTTGATTTCTTCTAACACTGAAGGTTTTCCTTTCTAAAAGTACCAAGGCAAATGATACAAGAGGTATAATGCTTCTTAAAAAATAGGATGGTGACTAAAATATTACGGGGGGATGAGTTATTCTTGACGTTTTTATATGAGGAGACCAAGGCAACACTCCAGTTGTCTAAGAATGCATGCTAAGTATAAAAGCAAATTCAAAAACTACTGAAAAATCTAGAAGACGTTGGAAATAGAGGGAAGAAGGCATCTATCTGGCAGAAGAGCTCAGTTTCTAAACCACTTCTAAGTTGAGGAAGACACAAACTCTCCAAAGGAGCTTGAAAGAAATAATATGTAATAGTGACTGACACAATTTCAAGTGGCTTGAAGTGGGAAATGAAACGGAAATACGAATATGTAGACAGAAAATAACAGATGCTACTTTCTGCTTTTAAGGCAACAGGGACAGGAATTTGTTTTGACAGAATGAATTTAAAGAAAGATGGAAGTGTGTTAGAATTTTGTTGGACTGAGTGATTATTGATATTAGCGGAAGTGTTGCACAGCTGTTAGTGGTAACTGGATTTGTTGGCTTTTTGTGTCAGGACTCATATCAATGGACTTTCTAACTTAGCCACAAAATACGAATCTACTTGAATCCTCTACAAAATTTGTTCAAGCCATGGTATAGTTTATTTATACATCAACAGTTTTAAAAAAAATAAAAGTTCTCATTTAGTCTTTATAATTAGTTTTCCCTATGTTTTCAACTGGCCGTTTAAAAACAAGTAAGTTAGAACCACCAGCTATGCACGAAATCTCCTCTAATATTACTGTTGGCAGTCAGAAAGGATTCAACATCACTGAGTGACAAGGACAAAATGTAATAGGCAATGCAACATTTGTCTATCTTAAGCACTTATTGTACAATGAGATTCTTATTTTAATCATTATCTTTCAGATTATAAATTTTTATTTTCCCTTTTCTGCTACAAGTGAGTTAAACAGCAGGCAGTAAAATACAGGTTAGATTAACGTGTCATTTTAATTCACTGGATGCGTGATAGCGGGAAACCCAGCAATTTACTGAATATCCTTGCCATTAAGTTGATTAAGGAGGGAAAGAATAGAGTAATAACTACTTTTATTTTGCATGATTCATATATTGTCACAAGATGGTACAGTCGTACAAATAAGATGCTGATAAACTGGCTTTGATTTGTTGGAGTGCCAGTGAGGTTGCTGGGGGCTAGAGCACCTGACACATAAGCGAGATTTTTGTTCTGCCTGGAGAAGAGGCGGCAAAGGGAGGATCTTAATCCTTTCTTCAGTTGTCTAATGGGTAGTTGAAAAGTAGAAGGCAGCTTGACTTTTTTTCCAGAGGAACACAGCAAAAGAAAAAGAGGGAATAGATACAGTCTACAGCAAGGGAAATTATTTTAAGAGCTAAGGAGGGGAAAAAAAATGTTCTTTGCAGGAGGAATGGCCAAATACTGGAGTGGGGCCCAGAGGCTGTGAAATCCCCATCTGTGTAGTGATTCAAAATGTCACTGGACAAGCCCCGAGCAACCAAACATACTTTTGAAGCTGGTGCTCTTTTAACTGGGGACTTGGATCAGGTGATGTCCACAGCTCCCTTCTGACATAAATCATTCTGGCATTCTCTGACTGTGCTTCAAACCCATACTCCATTAACAACTACTATAAAGTGTGAAGTTACACAAATAGGTATTGCTTTTGCTATTTATGTCTATGACCCTCATCATCTTCCTGACCTCAGAATACACACTTACCATTCATTATATGTCTCTTCTGCAATGAGCAGAGTAGCTAAGCTGCCATCTTTAGAAGTACAAAGGAGGGTGTTAAGAGATCTTCATAATTCAGGAAGGTGTGAAAAAAGTTATTTTGACCTTCTTCATGCAGGGAGATGACAGAGCCAGAAAGCATTTTTGTATGACAAGAAAATAAAGTTTGAAATAGCTTTCTACCCCAAAAAATACTGTTTCAAGGCTGCTAGGGTTTTCTGTGGTTTTCTCTCTCTGATACAAGGCGTGCTGCTAAGTCAGTCAGAATTCTCATGTATCTTAGGAATGAGCGACGTTGAGAAGCACTGGCATGTGTACATCAGCATCCAAAAATATGTCCTCCCATTGCACCTCAAAACCATGTGTGAGAGGAAGAGGGTGGCTCTCCCGGAAAGCCCCACATTCCTGCAGGAATAGATGCCTGGGTCTGTGGGACAGCAGGCAGCTGCCATCCCTGCTGTGCTGCCCCCTCGGCCTTCTGCAGGACAGCGTTTGGTTTTCAGTGCAGTTTTGCAGCAAGAACTTTACCCCTTGTGAGACCTCAGAAGGTACAAAGTTAAAAAAAAAAAAAAAAAGCTGCTTCTCCTTGGGCTGACCATGCAAAAGTGTTATTCTTCTGCTACTGTGCAAGTAAATAAAACAGCATGAAGAGATGAAGGCTAGAACGTTAAAAAACATGCGCCATTAATTGCATGTCCAAACAATTTCAATCTCTTCTAAGAGGCAGCTGAGGGACTTTGTAACAGTTGGAGTTGCGTTTGGTGGTCATCAGAAATTTGCACTGACATATACTCCCATGTGGGTATGTTTTGGTTTTTTGTTGGTTTGTTTTTTTTTTTTTTTTGTGGGGAGGGAAGTTTATATTATTTGGAAATAACTTTGAAGTATTAATTGGAAAAAAAACCTTGGCTCAGCATTGAGAAACAGCTAATACTCTAGTTTTTTCCTCCAAATATTACTTATTTCACTGTTGCTAGTGTTGTGATAATTATTCCACTCCCCACTAATAGCTTACTATTATTTGTGTATAACTTCAGAGCTACATTCTCAGTTTCAAACAGAATTTTGTGCCGGTCTCTGCTACAGGACAAGTAAAGCCACTTTTTTTAAAATCAGATGTCTCTAACTTCAAGGATCTTCTTATTTCATTGAAAAAGTTCAGTGCAACTTTTTGGAAACCTGTCACCCTGCAAGGACAGAAGTGTTCAAACCCATTTTGATTTCAGATACAATACTATATTTATAACCACAAATATGATGCAATAATGTAAACGGAGGGAAAACAATGCAATAGTATTTGAGGGTTTCTTATATTATAAATTCCTAACATAAAAACAATATAGAGGTGTTTCTGATTGTGCTGATAGAGAACAGCAAAATGGAAATCCTGTTTTGTCAGTTATTTCTAACACATTGTCCCCCCGGTACATGATTCCCTCCTCTGATTACTGCAGTTCTGAATGACTCAGTTTCCGCATTTCCTTAAAAGATTACTCAGTCTGTTAAATAGGTTCAGGACCGTTTTGCTGGGAGTCTGTTTCTGCACTCAAGTTTTACCCAATCAGTTCTAGTGATTGGTAAAAATTCTGAACAACTTTGCTTTTATTGTTTTGTTATCTTTGTTCTGATATCGTCAGTGCCATATATGAGCTCATATATCAAGCAGTACTAAACATTATTTGGTCCTTTCTACATTAATGTTGTAGTGTGTTTTTATCCATTCTAGTTTTTTTTTCCTCTATCACCTTTCAAATAATGTCTTTTCACAGAACTCCAAGTGTCCCAGTGGACACCTGTTCTGGATTGTTTTTCTCCCAGTTACTTTACCTACCCTTTTTCCAGGCTGAATCCCTTCTAGGCTTGTTTTTGAATTATTTCATTGCAAAGGCTTACAGACATGGTGCTATGCTGATGTGACAAGTAGCATGAGATACAGTCATGATGAGATAACAGTGTTGGGATATCGACGCACTGGAGAAAATGGGGTGAATGATTCATTGTTTCACTGCTGTCAATAAAGGGTCAATGTTCAAAGAACTAAGAGGGCTGATAGAGTGCCAACTTCTGCATAAGAAATAAAACAAAAGCCCTGACCAAAACCTGTTTGTGGTTATTAAAGTTTCCATGGCTCTGTTCCAATACTAACATACAATTTTGAAATCCTGACAAAATTCAAATCGACTTACTTACATTCTGCCTCCCCATACTTCCTATTATTGTATAACACATTTTTGTTACTTAATTGCTGCGCAATGTCCTGTGATGCTAAGCAGGTGCTGCTGCTGTTTTCTGCTTGGGAACGTCATTCAAATGCAATGTAAATCTGTCATTTAAGGAATCTCTGTGTCTCTATCCTATGATTCCTTTTTAGAATCATAGAATCATTTAGGTTGGAAAAGAGCTTTAAGATTGTCAAATCCAACCATTAATCCAGGGCTGTCAAGTCCATCACTACACCATGTCCCTAAGCACCACATCTACATGTTCTTTAAACACTCCCAGGGGTGGCGATTCCACCACCTCCGTGGGCAGCCTGTTCCAGTGCTTCATCACCCTTTCCATGAAGAAGTTTTTGTTACTATCCAATCTAAACCTCCTCTGGTGTAGCTTGAGGCCATTTCCTCTTGTCCCGTCACTTGTTATCTGGGAGAAGAGACCGACCCCCCCCTGCCTGCAGCCCCTGTCAGGCAGCTGTAGAGAGCGATAAGGTCCCCCCTGAGCTGCCTTTTCTCCACATTAAACAAGCCCAGATCCCTCCACCTGCTCCTTATAAGACTCATGCTCCAGACCCTTCACCAGCTCCATTGTCCGTCTCTGGACACCCTCCAGCACCTCAATGCCCCTCCTGCAGTGAGGGCCCAATACTGAACACAGGATTCGAGGTATGGCCCCACCAGCACCGAGTACAGGGGCACCATCACTGCCCTAGTGCTGCTGGCCACGCTCTTTCTGATACAGGCCAGGATGCTGTTGGCCTTCTTGGCCACCTGGTCATGGCGCTGGCTCATGTTCAGTTTGCTTGTCAGCCAGTGCCCCCATGTCCTTTTCTGCCCAGCAGCTTCCCAGCCACCCTTCCCCGAGCCTGTGGGGTTGTTGTGACCCATGTACAGGACCTGGCACTTCTCTTTGTTGAACCTCATGCAATTGGCCTTGGCCCATCGGTCCAGACCACTCTGCAGAGCCTTCCTGCCCTCCAGCAGATCAACGCTCTTGCCCAAGTGCGAAGTTGTTGCTTACATTCATTCAAGCTAATACCATTTTAAGATTTTCTTCCTAAATTTATTTACTTTCCTTTTTAATACTTACACACTCAGCCACAGGATAAAATTTCCCTTTCAAGTACAGTTATAAGCTGATGGTGTATACATGGCTGGACAGACTTACTAAAAAAACCTTAAGATTTCTGATGCACAGAAATAAAAATACAAAGAAAGCAGTCACATATAGTAATTTTCTTAGTTCCCTCATCTAAGAAAATTTATCCTTCACTTCTATGATTTAATCAAATAACAAAATCAAGAATTTAACTGTAAATAAGTTACTAAAATTAAAAAAATATTTAATGTTTCAAGTGAATCTCTGGTCTTGCTTCTGTCTGCTAGGGAAGTTCATCTGAGAAGGATTTGTAAGTGTTTCTTACGTTCTCCTGGTTGGCTCTGTGGGTAAAAGGAGACCAGCAAACATCACATTCTGGTGGCTGACCAAACCAAGAGAGAAAACTGTAAGCAGAGTATCTTAAAGCGTGTTCCTTCTAATATACGTGTGCAATAACCTTGGGTTAGATTTAAAAAGATTTAAGAGAGATGAAAGGGTCCAAGATCAACTATAAATTAAAAAATCCTTACTCAGTTCTATTTAACAGCATGGGCACCTAAATTCTCTAAGTATCTTTAATATATACCATAAACTCATAATTCTCTTTTTGCACACACCAAAACCCAGCTAAGGAGCTCATGTCCTATCATGAGCTATCTGCTGTCTGAGTCTCCAAAGGCAGCAGAGCTGTAGACACACAGTTTGTTTAAAACTGGCAGTTTTGGAACCCAAATATGGTGCAGTGTTGGCTGCTTTTCAATTTGCAGTGCCACAGCTTTTTTTCTTTTGATTTTACAAGGAAATCTGGGATTACATGGCCTTCCCAAGACATGGGATATTCAGTTACTTGTATATCATGAGCGGGTTGAAGTTGCATCTTCCAGTCTCTGGGAAAATAGTTACCTACCGCTGACACTGAATATTCTGCTGTGGTGGCTGGTGACAACTGAAGAGGCACTGAGCTCTGTAGGTGCTCAGGTCCTTTTTTCAATTGGCCCTGTTTAGACTGTGAGATCTCAGGGAAGGAACCATCATTTGTGCTTTTAAATTATCATAAAAATTTGACTGTCTTCATATTTGAAGATGACAGTGAAGGAGGGGGAAAATGACTATAGTTTTTGCTTATCTGTAGTAAAGCAAGAAAAACAAAGGGTCAGATACATTGGGAAGTGGAGAAGAAACTCCTTTATTTTCCACCTCTATGTTATGAATAACTCCTTTTCTACCTTTACTGTAGGATTTGATAGATGGCTTCAATGTGACTAAACCTTCTTGTTCCTTAATAAAACAATATTCTAAAAAAACTTTCAGGATCAGTGAGTTAGAAAAAATGTTAAAATTCTGCTAGCATGTGTTTAGGGCTGGGTTGGCTGAAAAATTCCATTCCTCCTCAGCGAGGTTAACACTGAATGAAATCTATGCTATGTCTTAATAAATGTTTATTCTCCACTCGTGCTTGTAAAACCAGTATGGACGAGACAGAATTTTTCAAAGCTAAAAGAGTATTTGCAAATTTAAATGCTACGTAGGATTTCTTTATGATAAAGAACATGCAACCATTGCCATGTTGGCTGGTCTTATGTAATGGTCCATTTTGCTGTTTGAGAGTAAACCTTCCGCAACTTTGCTTTTAAAAATAAAATGGACGTTGTAATATTTATGATTCTTTACATCAACAAAGGTACACAAAAAGATTGTTCCTGAGAAAGCTCCTATTAGCCTGGAATTTCACAAGGGCACTAACCCTTCTATCACTTATTAATAAGCCTGGTGGCCAAAGGCTCCAATGAGGTGTTAGAACACAGTGATAACAGGTATTATAAATGTGCAAGACAAATCTTCCCTAAGGGACTATAATACAATATTGTTTAAAAAACACCTAGTAATTTCTTAAAATAGCTTTACAGCCATGGCAGGCTGTTACTGACTTTGGCCTGGATCCTGCAATGAAAACGTGTGCTGTGAGTCTCGGTTGAGTAAGAGAAGGCAAGGAACATGCTCTTTTTGTACAAGCCCATTAAAAATGGAAGCGCCTGTTATAAATTGGATCTTTTTTTGTTGTTGTTGTTCACTTTCAGCCAAAAATCAGGGTATCTTGCAGCTGATGCTGAAAATCTGCCCTAAGAGCTACTAGTCATATCAGAAAATACTACTGAGAATGCTCCAAAGCCACCGAGTACCACAAATACACACACGCAAGTAGAGAAGACAGAAAACTGCCCATTGACTCGGATGACGGAGGGGTCTTTGACCACCGACCAACCAACCCTTTGATCCAGGTCGCGCTCGCAGCGGTACCCGAGGGGGCAGCGCCCGGCTGGCTGCACGGCCCCCCAGGGGCTGCCCGGCGCTGCCCCTTCTCCGGGTCCGCGCTGACCTTTGCCCATGGCCTGAGTCTCCCTTCCCGCCACCCTAGGTGCGAACAGCACTTCGCACGCGCGGTGCCCCAGAGCTGCCGCAAAGACGGCTCTTTGCAAAACTAGGCTCCGCGCCCGCGTAATTTTCCCGGCTCCTGATTTTCTCAGCGCGTGCCCGGGCTGCTCGCACTCGCCGAGCCGCGCAGCTCGTCCTTGGAGCATCCCCCTGGTGCCCCCCCCCCCCCCGCCCCGGTTCTCGCAAGCCCCGCGGCGCAGCGCAGGTAGCGGCCGCGCCGGGAAGCCGCCGGGGTTGCGGTCCCGGCCCCCGTGGGCGGGAGGAGGGGGCCCGCCGCGCGCCGCCGCTGCCCGGGCTGCGGCAGGAAAGGAGCGGCGGCTCCCCGGAGGAGGAGGAGGAGGAGGAAGGGGAGGGGGGTGGGGGGTGTCCCTGCGAGCGGAGCCGGCCGCAGCGAGAGGCGCGGCGAGGCGGGGCGGGGTGGGCGCGGGAGGCGTGGAGGGGAGCGCGGCGCACCGCGGAGCGGCGCGGAGCGGCGCGTGCCATGCGCGGCGCGGGGCGGCGGGCGCGGCAGCTGGCGGCTCGCTCGCGGGCTCAGCATGCGCGGGCTGTGCCGCCGCCTCTGCCTGGTGGCCGCCGTGCTGGGGCTGTGCGGGGGCAGCAGGAACTGCCCCGACCTCATCGTGGACCGCTGCCTCTGCGCCGCCGAGCGCGCCAAGGGGCCCGGCCGCCCGGCCCTCCGCATCAAAGTGGTCTGCAGCGGCGGCGACTTGGTGGAAACTTTGCAGCCCGCCGTGCTGCCCAACCGCACCGTGTCCCTGTGAGTACGGGCCGCGGGGCAGCGCGCACCTGGCGGCGGCCGCTCCGCCGAGCTGCCGCGGGGCGGGGGGACCGCGGGGTGCGGGGGGGTCCGGGGCGCGGCTGTCCCCTCGGCGGGCCGGCAGAGCCGCTCCGCGCACGCCGAGACCCTGGCTCCTTTTTAAAAAGTATGTGGGAGTTTGGCTTTTTTTTTTTTTTCTTTTTTTTCTTCTCTCAGTTGGGAAACTCGCTGGCGGGGGACGTTGGGCGAGCTGGGCTTACCCCGGCGTGAATTGCGCGTTGCTGTGCGGTGGGTTGGAAGGTGTCAGTGCCACAGCGCTGGGGGGGTGAGCGCGCTGGGGGGGGGGGTGCGCTGTGGGGCGCGCTGGGTGCAGACCGCCCGTGCCCGGGCAGTGAATGAATGGCATCGGGGCTGGTAACTGCCTTCTGGAGCTGTGCGTCATTAACTGGCTTTCCCTTTCTCTCTCCTCTCCTCCAAATAAAGTTTGAAATTTGGTGTCTCCTTTTCTTAACAAGACTTTGCATACAACCATTTGAAACGACCGTATCTCCAATATTGTTCTGAGTTGTCTGGTAATTGAAAATGAATTGCGGTTTGTTGGTTTGTTGCTTTTTTTTTTTACTTCAAGAGACTTGGAAATAGGTTATGATAAGTTGTTGCCTGTTGCACGTGGCTAAATCTGAATAAATGGTACGCACTGTAAGTAAAGTAGGAGAACATTTTGTAACCAGATTATCGTCAAGCAGAGGCGAAAGTATGTCCCTGTGATAGACCCAAGTAGTAAGAGCTTTGTGACATTTACCCTTTAGATCACGCACGTATCGACAGATCTTTTACTGTTGAATGTGGTTCTGTTGACAATTCCTGCTGTGAACATCTCCACTGTTCACTGCATTTTTTTTAAGCCAACACTTTTAGGAGATAACTGGTAAAGATGGTAATTTATAACATCTGGGGAGCTTGTGTTTTTAAATGTACAGATGTGCTACGTACGTTTCAGTTCAGTTTTAGATCCAACTGTTGAGTGACTTGATGCTGATTAGCTGTATGCTGATTATTCATTGGGGAAACTTCTGCTTGTTAATATACAAGATATAATAACTACACTTCCTGCTAAATTTTAATAGGCTGGTTTAGAATAAAACTATTACACCAAGGTAAGTTTTGACCTAGGTGATAAATTCACTGCTACTTTTGTAGCTTATATAACTGGCTACGAAGTTGTAGTTTGTACTCACCAAAAACTGTAAAAAGTTGGTATCTTGGGCAGGCAGAAACTATTTTTTGCTGTCAGTTAAAGGTCTGTAGAAACTCACACTCAGCATGTCTGCAAAGGTTTTTCTTCTTAAGCGTTGACTTACAGTCTTACTTAGATTTTTTTTTTTTTAAGAAACTTTTAACCAGGTAAGTATCAGTAGATCAATCCAGCTGACAGTAGGATCAGCTGAAGTATGTATTCACTGCAAAGAAATAAAAAATTGAATTGGAAACCGAAGTGAGAAAAGATGAGCGAGAGAGGTGGTGCATTTGAAGTGGTAGGTGGATTTGCTCACATACATATGGTTTAAGGTACAGTAGCAAACTTGATACTATCACCCTAAACATGCGCTTTTCAGGTAACACTTGCTCATACTCATTGGAAAGATACAGTGGTTTATTTTTGCTTTTTTTTTTTTTAACTTAATTACAAATAGCCATTGACCTGAGAGCTGATTAGCTGTCCTTAGTTGACTTGAAACATACAAACCATTATTTTTTTGTTGTATTTCATGAGAACAGTACTATGCATCACCTAAATTTAGCTCTTTCCTCTTACGGTCTGTTTTCTCAGGTTCTTTTCTTCTCAGTAAGTAAATTTAAGGCTAAATCTTGAAGGTAAAAAGGCAAAAAAATCTAAATCTGTGTGAGGGACATAATTTTTCAGTAGCTGGAATGCAGAGATGACAAATTGATTGAATGTGTCAAAGATTTTCTGGGAGAAACTGTTTCTGATGAATTCAATTACACTTGTGAGATTTGGCCAGCTGCAGAAAATAATGATAAAAAGCTCAAACGTTAGTGCTCTTACATTTGTTTTTGTAGCTGCATGGAAGACTTGGGCAAAAGAGAATATTTTAGTAGACACTGCCTGCTTCCATTCAGTTTTATGGGCCCACAGAGAGAAAGAGAGCTTTAACATATGGAATATAACCTTTTGGATTGCTTTAACAATGAAGAAATAACAGAGGTGAATAAAGGAATGTATATTCAGATGCAGTAATGCTGTAATGAAAATGAAACAATGTAACAAACAGTTTGGGTTTTTTTGGGAAGATTAAGTAATCTTCGTGTGTGTGTGTATATATATATGTACACACACACATATATATATATATATAAAAATACAGAGATGCTGCTTCCCTAGTGCTGTTTTCTTTTGGAAGGGCAGACCAAAGCCAAACTCTTTTAACTGTTCTGCAAAGATGACAGGGAATTACCTCTGCTGTATCTCTTTAAGGCATTAAGAGATGAAGTTGTGGATGTGTAACATTTCTTTTGCATGCTAGGTAATGTTGCTTATCAGCAAATTTATGAAGTTATGATCTGTCAGTTTCATGTTTTTTTTCACCTAAATGACCATGGACCTTGGCTGAGTTTGATAATTTAGGTTCTTTATGCCATATATGTAGTAAAAGTATCGCTACTGAAAATACTTCTGACACGGTCACAGACATTGACTACAAACTAGTGTGAAGTCACTGAAGAAATGCTTATTTGAGAGGTTCAGACCAATTATTTCCAGCTTATAAGGTGGGGAAGTCTGAAGTTTCTTTGAAATCTTACGAACACTAGAGCTATTCAGTACTGTCTGCATGCTCCTAATAATAAACAATCACACAAAATAAAATAAAAATTAAGCTGATAAAGCAACTATCACCTCCTCTTTATTTTGTATTAAAAAAAAAACCCAAACACCCCCCTCCCCCCCTCGTTCTGCTCTGCACTCTGTTTTACTGCTTTGGAAATGGGATTCAGGTGATTGATGTAGATCAAAAGAAAAAACTTAGCTGAAGCTTCACAAAGTATTTGCATGTATCTTGTTATACTGATTTGCAACATGTGTTTCTGTGCTCCTCTATTGGGGCAGGGGTGGAGTAAAGGAGTTATTCTCCCCCCCCCCCCCCCCCCCCCCCCCAGAAGACAGCTATTGAATCGTGAATTTATGGAATCCGCTGTCCCCACTTTGCTCTTGGTAGGTGTGAAAGTGTAGACCCAACAGGGAGAAGCCATAGCCCTTTACGATAATATAGTTTTCTCAGTTTAGACTTCATAGCTGATACTTGGGAATTCTTATATTGAATCAATATTTTATAATTACTTTTTTCCAGTTTTGATTGGATTGTTAAAGTTTAACTCTAGAGAAAAAGATTATTTCCAATTTTCTTTCTTTTCTATGGTAACAGAAATTTTAGTTGTTACACTTTTGACTGACTTGCTGAAACGCAGGCTAGAAGATGGAATACAACAGTAAAAATGGGTTTGATGCTTTTTGCAGTGTGGAAGTCCTATGATTTGAAATTTCGCAAATTAGCAGGTTAGATTCTCTTCTGAGTTACTCCATGTAAGATGGAGAGAATATTGGCAGGCTTCTTACTTTCTGTACTTTTTTTTTTTTTTTTTCCCCTGCCAAGTGTTAAAAAGTTTATCCTTTTATTTTTAGAAGTTCTCAGTTCAATGCATGTCTTGGTGTCACTGGGAAGAATACACACTGAAGTTACAAATGCTATCAATTTCTGATTTCTTATTTTTCCTTCCCCTCTTTCAATTGAAAAGGAAGTCTAACTTTTGTTGTTTTTACAAATTCTACCTACAGATGAACCCATGGAAATCTGCTGGTTTAACTGTCATGATAGAAATGAAAACTTAAGGTGGTGTATGGCTCATAGAAATTCCATATCATATAAGACTCTTCATATTTTTTATATCTATGCATTTCTTCTGACTTTGAATTGGAGGTTGTCTCAAATTCCTCAGACTCTCAATTTCCGAGTGAGGCTACATGACTCCACTGGTAATCCATAGTTATAATACATATGTAGGGGTTTTCATCTTCAAAGCCCTTTGCAAACATTAAGTAGTCTTCTGGAAGCAGCACTGCTCCACTTTTCTCTGTCCCCAAATTACTTTTATGTCACATTCATTTATGTCATATCTACTGGAATTTATTCAGTTGTTATATTACTGTATTTGTTTCATGTCCAGTCTTGTCTTTTATGCTCCTATATCCAGTTTAGGATATATTGATATGGTTTATTTAATAGAAGCATCTTGCTGTAAAAATAGATCTCAAAAATGTCCCATAGAGCTTAAGCTAGCCAAAGCAAACAAAGCAAGAATTGAGGAAAGGATGAACAAAAAATATTTTTCAGTAGTTTTATTTCCCCATCTTATAACTCACATCTTTTTCTTTATTGATATGCGATCTCACATAGCATTGGTAATTTGTAAATAATAGTGTTATTAAAGAAGGTAGGTTAATTTTTGTTATAAAGGTTTTCACTCACATTTTCACCTTGGTTAGCTTCCTATGTTCACTCAAAGTGGCAGAACAAAGGATAAAAAACCAGGTTTCCTGCTCCATTATTGATGCATGTATACATATTTATAGGTGCCTTTTTCCAAAACTCTTTAAATAAATAAATAAATAAGCCAATTTGTTTACTGGAGGAAACTTCTAAGGTGAAGCAACTGACATGAAATACACACGTGACTTGGAAGGTCTGGGACAGATGGTTGGGGAAAGCAAAATAAAGAGAAGAGGAAAACACTAGAGTTGAAAAGTCTTTAGGTACTAGTCTAATCTTCCTTGATATTTCATGTTATAGAATCACCTGGAGTGGCCATAAAATACCATAACTGAAAATACTTTATTTTTCTTTAGGTTATTTCTGATGAGGGAATATCTGCACCTGTATTCTCTCGTCTGCTTGTCAATAGCAGGAAATACTATGACCGTTTCCAAATACTGACTTTGGATGAAACTGATGCACTAGAAATTTTAACATGAGAGGAGGGTGAAAAAATTCTGTTAAAGAAAATAGAACTCTACTTGCAAATAATGTGCAAAATACCATAAAGGCTGCTCGAACAGTTACCAGTTTCACTTTTTAAAGTTACACAAATCATGCTGAAATGTCTTTCTCTCTTTATTATTATTATTCTGTAAATGCCATAAGTTAAACCAGTGCCATATATCCTCCTGGTGCTTTTAAGTAACTTGCCTTGAGGAAACCAGTTAGTGCAAAAGAATGGGATGAGAATTTTTGGAAACAGATGAAATTATTTTAGTGTTGAACAGTCTGTTAATTGGGTAATTTCATGTAGAAACCAAGTCCTTTTTTTGCTCCATACTGGGGAATTTGCAGTATTGTGATCTTGCAATTAGTTTCATTCCAGAGGTTAAAAATAAAAAATAAAAATGGTGAGGATAGACAGGACAGTAATGTGTGTGGGAAGGGAGTTTTATCATATAAGTGGATATCTGATACCTATTCAGAAATCCTAAATGAAGTTGGGGTTTTATGATATGGTATAATTTGTCATTTGGTTAGCTACTGACCTTGTTTGCCTTAAGCAGGAAGAGATTAGTATATGTCACTGGCTTTTTTTTTTTTTTTTGTAGGTTGGCCTCATATTCATAAAACCTATTTAATGTTAACTATCAGAAGACATGTACAACAAAAATTTGTTTCTGCAGTGTAGGTATTTTCATGTGTTGCAGCGAGGTAGTGGCCAGGGAGAAGGTGATTTATGTATGTCTTTATAGGAAGCTGCATGAGTTGCTGCCCCTTGGGACCAAAGTGCTGTCAGCACTTAAAATGGACTGTTCTTTAAAGATTTGAAAATGTAGCTGCCTTTTTTTTTTCAAAGGCGTATTGAAATGTTTTCTCAAAATACATTTTTCTTTCCTTGTCCCCTTCTAAATATCCTGACAGCATTATAAGATGTGAGGTGAAGAGCAGGGAGCAATGGAGTGGTGGGGAGAGAGGTGAAGAAGGGGAAAGGACTTTCTTTAAACAGATCTGAATAGCCAGATGGAAAAGGTGTGAAGAATGTTATTAAAATGACACTCTAAAGGTTTGATGTGATGTACATTCTCCTTTTTCTGCATCTTCAGGGGTTTAAAATCACAAATTTATTTAATTGTCTGATGCTGTACAGCAACGGGGCCATATTAACCCCTGTGACTCTGAAAGTCCATTTATTCCTTTGCCATTAACGCAGACCCAGAAACCTGCTGGGCAGAAAGAGCCAGAGTAATACTGCTTCCTTCAGTGAAGTTTCTCCCAATACGGGCTCTCAGCTGTCACAATTTTTGCAGCTGTTGGATCCAACCATCTTCCAGATAATCCATCCCTACTTTCCTCACTACTATCTTTTTCTTGTTTTTGTAAGACAGAGCTGGCATAAATAGGAATTAAAGGGCAGAGTATCTTTACCGAGGCAGAGGTTCTGCTCCAACAGCCAGCAGGAAGCATTCATTTATTTATATATATATATATATATATATATATATGAAGCTTATGCACTTCTCCTGTCCACATCTGAAAGCCAGAGCTTTGTGCCAGCTTGGTTTTCACTACTTAGTATTTGTGCATGTTTTCAAGAATCACTATTTGTGCTATTTGACTTAGATTTTTTGAGGCATAATTGCCTATTGATTTCTAAGCTTCCTCCCTTTCCATCTTCCTGATAGAATATCCAAACCAGTATTTTTTTGCAGCAGTAAAAGTGTACAAAACATGAAAAGATTGGCTATGTGCTTCTCTGGACAGCTACGATTAACTTTCATCAGTCACAAGTTTGCTGTCTAGTTCTAGACTTCCCAAATATAATTTGGCCAAAAACTCTGTATTACTTATAATATTAACATTTTTTTTCCATCTGCTTTGGTGGTTACGTAATACAGGGAGTGCACAGTTCAGGCTTGGTTCTTATTTTTGTGGCAACGTGCCATTCTTCACCCTTCTCTCAAAATCAGTTCCAACTGTGTTTTTGTGCCTGGGACTGATTTGGGAGTACTCTGAAGGTACGGTTAGTCATAGGAAAACTCTGCTTTTGGAATTTCTATTATAGTCTTACAGACTTGTTGACAGTTTCTTTTCTGTACTTGGTTGGATTTAATCTTATCTGAACAGCAGTATTGCAAATGTGTAAACTGTTCTGCCAATAAAGTAAGCATGCAGTGGGTCATGGGTATTATGCTCATAGACCTATACATCTTTGCGAAAACCTGAGGTTTATTCCTAGATCGTATAGAATTTAGATTTGCTGATAGCTATGCATAAGCAAACAATTTTTTTAAAGCTTACATTTAAAGCTTTCCTTTGGTGAGTGGCTGTCTTCTGAAATGGCTATTCATCAAAACTCATGAAGGTATAAAGGCACTGGCATGTATTTTCAGCCTATGTACTGTAGCCTTTGTATAACACAAGATGAAGTTTAATGGATTTGTGATGTTTTTAAGGTATCATTATGGTTTTCAAATAACCTAATAAGTCAAGGCCACCAAATTCCAGATCATGGACATTTATGATTCGCCTTGTTTATTGAAGAATTCCTTCTAATGGCAATCAAGACGATGTCTCCCCATAAAACCCTTCTCTTTATGTTATGGGATAGACTGTCCCAGAGAGTACATGTTTTATAGACAAAAGTATAAATTGAGAGGGTAAAGGTTTTATGTGCACTGTAACTTGAGAAAAGAACAAATTACATCACAGAATGGAAAATAAGGTTAAAACTAGTACTAAGCAAATTGGGCCTGGAAAATTTGAAGAAAAGCATAGATTTAATGGAAGAATTGAACACTTAACGTTACTATATATTAGTAGTTCCGTGGCAACTGTTATTTCAGTATTTACGTTACAAATTAATGTGCATGGTATCAATTTCTTTGAGAGCAGAGGGGTGGAAGAAGAGCATAACCTGTTTGTGAGCAACTTTAATAATACAGTAGGTTTTATAGAAATTTCAGAGATGTAAAACTGAAATGTTGGGAAAGATTCCTCTGATGGAATGTGCTAACAACCTGGAGTAACAGGAAACCTACCAGCATTTGAGAGAAGGAGAAGAAAACCAAAAGCTATTACCGATTGTGAGGAATCCAATTTACCAGCAGTCCAAAATAACTGAGTTTGTACATATTAACACGTGTCCTCTCAGGGGAGCTCTGCATGCTAAGAAAAGTGCTTAGTTCTCTTGTCTTTCATGTGCCATCCTCTGCTTGGACCCACCTGCCATTATTCCCAGAACCTTTTAATTCTGCCCTTTTATTATTGTTGTTGTTATTACATTGATACTTCCCCTAATTTTTTCTTCTCATTTCCATCTTACTTTTATTCACTGCTTACATGCATAGCACACTTTACTGCAAATGCATTTCCAAAAAAGGAAAAAACCTATCTCCCTCCTCATCAGCTCGGCTTTTGGTCCTCTGGCATGCTACACTTCTCTGCCAGCCTCTGCACTTTCACTGCTCTGTGCTGCAGCCTCTGCTTTCAGCTCACAGTTTCCATCACTTCTTCAGTCTTACATGACTTCCCAGCTCCTCCTCCTTTTCAAAGCCCCTCCATTACGTCTTCCCTCATCACCTTTGATCCTTGACTCATTTTAGCCTTCTCTTCTGAACTTACTGAGTGGAACTGAAGTGAGTGAGGATATGGGTCCTTAGAGAGATCTGAATTAAGTCCTAGAGTTCAGCAGTGCCTGGAATTGGGGCTGGGCAGATGGAGTTTATCCTATTACACAACTTAAAAACAAGAAAAACATTTGAATCTCTAGCTCTGTCTCCTTAGAGAGTTTATCATTAAAATTGCAGCCAGTGGAGTAGAGAAGTCTGAATCTGGTTGTGTCAAGCGGTAATTTTATATTGACCCACCAAACGTGTTGCTGATGATCAGAGGGAACAGTCAATGATCAGGTTTGTTTTCCATCCCTAGCATTGCCTGTCTTTTAGAAGGGAAGAGGAAAAGCTTGATTTCCAGTTTTCTCTGCACCTGTGTGACAACATTCAAATAATGTTGCAACCATCTATCCAAAACTGAAATGCGTACAATGCAAATAATTATAGTGTAAAGATGAAATCTTAAAGTGTGCTGTTACTGTTATTGCTGTTTTGAGCCAGAAAACCAAACTCTTCAGTATGTAGGCAAATCTAAGCTTAAGGGACTGCATTCCTTTCTCTTGTGATATAACTAGTATTATTCACATTTTAAGTTTATCATATAGTTCTTTCTTATATTAGATCAAGTTGATGAACTATTCTCAGCTATGGCAGTTGACAAATCCATGCTAATTTTGCAAAAGCTATAATTTTCCATCCATCCTACATATGGGATGCAGGAAAGGAAACAGTAAAAATGCACAAAATAAAGCATGCTTTCCCTTGGAAGAAAACAATATGTTATGCCCTTGGTAATGAATGTCATCATTATAAGGCTTTTGTGTTGGGCACACATTTTGTGAATTGTATTGTGCCAACATTTTCATCATTAGACTTCTTTATTACTAGGGTCCCTGATGGGGTTGTACATCATCTCATCTATAGCAAGGTAATTATCTGTAGAGGGAGAGTGGTAGAATTTAGTCATATTATGCTTCAGGTAACTTGTGGAAGTATGGTATCTTGATTGTTTAATAGAATTTGGATTACATGGTGCTCAGAAAATGGAGCCAGGCTGTAGGAGATGCAACAGCAGATATTCAGGTAGCTGTTAAACAACTGGTACTTGTGGCAATAATATCTGTAGTTTCTTTATGGGGATTTTTTCCTCCGTGTTTGGTAACAATAGGCTCTTGGAAAGTTAATCTGCTCTTTCCCTTGGTTATATCGTGTAAGAGTCTTGTGGAGGGAAGTTCCCTACTTCTTTCCTTTAACGTTGGGAGATTTTGTGTAAGAATACAAGTCCATCCAGTGTGAGCAGGAAGCCAACTTTAAGGTTTGTTTTTTGTTTTTTTTTTTTTTTTTTTTTTTTCCTGATGGCTATGCTTTCCTTCGCTTTCCTCTCCTTTCTTTAGCAACAGTGCTGATAAGGTCACATCAAGTTCTTACAATTTGAGGACCTGTGTTATAGTGGACCCTAAGTATACCTGAGGCAGAGCAGAGTACGACAACAGTTGAGATCTGAACATCAGAGAATGATGTAATGTCAATCACAGATGTTTGGTATTTATCTGTTTGTGTGGTTTAACGTGTATTAATAAATGCCGGTGGCTGTTCGTGTTAAGTAAAGGTTTATTTGGGTTGTTTGGCCTGGAGAAGAGAAGGCTCTGGGGACACCTTAGGGCAGCCTTCCAGCACCTAAAGGGCGCCTATGAAAAAGCTGCAGAGGGACTTTACAAGGGTATGGACTGATAGGATGAGGGGGAATGGATTTAAACTGAAAGAGAGTAGAATTAGATCAGAGATAAGGAAGGAATTCTTTACTGCAAGGGTGGTGAGGCACTGGCACAAGTTGCCCGGAGAAGTGGATGCCCCATCCCTGGAAGTGTTCAGGGCCAGGGTGGATGGGGCTTTGGGCCAACCTGATCTGGTGAAAGATGTCCCTGCCCATGGCAGGGGGTTTGGGTTAGGTGATCTTCAAAGGTCCTTTCCAACCCAACCCATTCTATGATTCTGTGGCATTTATGTACTTGCTAGTCCTTATGGAGCTATAGCAGATATTCTAGCACTAATGTCTTCAGATTAAACAGAAAAAGAAACAGTAAGATTTGCAGAAGAAGGGAAAGTATTTTTTTCTAACACTTTTCTTTGTCTTTCCCTTTACTTTTATGATAAAAGGAGGAATAATGAAGTTCCTAAAACGTGGAAAACCCCCCACATTAATGGTCATTTGTTGTTGTGCTATTCATAATTCTCTCCACTTTCGGCACAATTACATGTGATAAATAACAATGTAAAGAGTCAACGATATAGGTTGATGAAGTAAAAAACCCTGTAAGAGCTAAATAAATGTAATAAATTCTCATCTGCATTTAGAGCAAATGAAGTTACCACTTTAAAGTACTTCACACTTATTATCATTGTAAACCTGTTTCTAATAAGCTGTTCTTTCTGAAACAATTCTCATTAATTAATTTGTGCTTATAGTTAATAACTAGTCCATTAACTAATTGGTCCAGAAAATGGTCTTCATAACAATTTTACACAGTTGAACAGTAAATTGGTGACTAGGATGACATCTTTTTTGAATAAAGTATACAGCAGTATTGCTAATTAGATAAAATAACTTTAAATGAAAATATCCTACATATTTTATCATGTTTTGTGAATAAATTTAAGGGATTTGGTTGCTTGAATTCCCCTGTAATTAAATGCTGATTATTTTTCTGTAGATAGCTTTGAACAACTCCGGTCAACTATTTGGTATTGTTATTATGTCTACTTTACAAATGAAATACTTGGTTACCAAGCTATTTGGTAATGAAGAGGTATTAGATGCCAAGCCCCAGTTTGGAATAGATTAGAGCAAATAATTTTTTAATGCTAGCTTTCCAGAGTACTGCTTTAGCTGAGGCAGAGTGATTGCTCTAAACAAATAAAATCCCTTAAGTAATCATTTATTAAATAGCACTGAAGTCAGGTTGGGTTTTATTTTTTTTTTGTTTCTCTGAAAGTAACTGTCAAAACGGTAGTGTTGAATTATATGTTGAGCCAGTAGTTCCATATGATTAGTTAGTTAGTCTGTAAGCCTTTTTGGTTGGCTGGTGTTTCCTTTTTGGAATTGGAATAGTTAATAGAGCTTCAGAGTAAGCTTTAGGCTGAAGAACTGGGGCAGCCAGGTTTCCTGTCTCATTTTACTTGCTGCTTTGCTGTTTTATATGAATTGTCAGTTACTAATATTGTTTTGGAATCTAGAAATATGATACATGGATTTGGAAAATATTTATGGTTACATGGTTTTTCACTTTCTACAGTCTGGACCATCAATAACAATATCAGTGGCTGTCCTGGACCAGACCAAACAGCCACGATGTAGCCCAGTACCAGTTAAAAAAATGTTTAAAAGCAGGTGCCCAAGGTAGAGTAATCGTGTGATATTTCCTACCAGGATCTTCTAGTCTCCGTCCCAACCCAGAGTTGTGGTTCCTATATACTTAGTTTACCAAAATGGATTGTCTTTCCACGGCCCAGTCTGCCCCCCTCAGAAGCCGTGCCAGCTCCCTGCATTTGGAGCATCCCGTGGCAACAGGTGCTACAGCTCAGCAGCATACTGGTGAGGAACGTCTTCCTTGTGTTTATTTCTGAGATTCAGGAGTTCAAAACTCTTTCTAATTTGTTTCAGCTGGAGCTGACGTAGTTATCAAACTCAGGAGAGTGGACCAGGCAGGTTCTGTCTTCAATGGGGAATGCATCTCTCTGCTTTTTTCTTCCGTTAGTTGCTGTCAGTAAGCTGAACGGCAAGGGGTGATGAAATGTCAAGAAGTAAAATTATTAGCTATAATAATATGCTATTAATAGCATGCTGTCTTGTATGTAATCAACATTGTGTTTAACTTCATGAAAAGAGCAGTGAGAAAATTTTTATAACTGAAATTATTATATTTAACTCAATCTGTGGAGGAAGGCTTTGGTCTTCTAGGAAAAAACAAGGAAGATTACTCTTTTTAACATTTTGAATTAATGAATAAAAGCTTGAAGTCAGCTTTCTCATTGGTTGGCCTAGTTTTCTCATGGCAGATGGATAGATTTTCCTGCTTCCCTCTGTATTCCTGAACAGTAAGTGCATCTTCAGTTTTTCTTGTGTGTTGAGACTAGTATTTTGTGCTTCATTTAGTTGTTTGCACTGTGGAAAGGAGAGAGGGAGAAGGTCTGACCGAGAGAAAAAGCTATTAAATTGGAATAACAACATGGCAGTGAAAAAAGGTTTTTTGGGAGGTAAATATCTGTTAAAAATCATTTTGACTGGTATTGATACTGGCAACGTATTTGTTCAGGAGGACTGCAGCATGGCTCTGCTGATTGATGGCCACTTTGCTTGAATTAAGCTTCAGTTTCTGTGTATTCTTTAGTTCAGAGCTCTAAACCTTATAATATGCTAATAGTAGTTTAGTAGCTTTTGTTACTTATTGAGCATGGGTCACCCCTTTCTTCATCTGAGCCTGGAAGGAAATGGGTAAAAGAAAATAGAAGTGGTAAAACTTGCTTCTTGAGCTCAAATTTTTTGATTGGTGGAAACAAGGGTAAAAATATTGACAATGTTATTTTACACTGGATTACTCTTTTTAGCTGATCTAGAAGTCTTTTTATAATGCTTCCTCCTGGAGATAGTCTCTCCATGTTATCTCTGCAGGATGTGCATGGGGGCTGATGCTCTCTGAACATCTATTTCTGTGTGTAGGCTGGCTACAAAAACTGTGTTTCATCCCTGTCTCGGGGCTCAGGGCAGTCTGCTATGCTTTCTCCTTTCCATTTGTTACTTTGTTCTGCACCATTTTCCTGATTTCCTACCGTACTGCTGCCTGTTTATTTTTAGTGTGGGTTTTTGGAGATGTGTTGTTTTGTTTTGGTTTTTTTTTTTTAACCCTGTAAATTGAGAGCCACCTTCAGGGAACTGACCAGCAGGAGGGCTGCCTCTCTCCTTGAGCCTTTAGTAGGAAAGCCTTTGCCACTGTTGACTGTTTAGTGCTGAATGTCTCCCAGATTGACCCTGAAAGAGGAGATGTTTGGAGACACTTATGACACACCTCATCAGCTGTGTCGGTACTTCTTACAGTAGGACAAAATGCAAACGTTCAGACTACTTCTTCCCTGCATTGATCTGTGTGCATGGTTTAAAGATATTCGGACCTTGCAGAGGAGAATCCTGCGCAGTCATCAGAGAGATCTGCTCTGCCAAGCACTTTCTACATGTCTGGAGAAATGTGTCCATTGCTGACAGTGAGTCAGAGTCAAAGGTTACCCTGCAGCCGCAGAGGATGCTGTGGGATGCTGGTGGGTTCCCCAGCCCTGAATGAGGATGTGGTTATAGGGAAATGGCTGCTCACTTTGAGCAAGTCTTAGCTTCAAACAGAATTTTTTTGTTTTTATTTTTGCACTATATTGTAATAGAAGTTTTTCTGCAGAAAAAGACATATTGATAGCTGAATAAATGATGTTTTATTAAGGTTTGCTTTCCAGTGCTTAAAAGAAGAATGAATGGGGTGCAGGGATGAGGATATGAGTTGATGTCTTGAACTTACAGATACTCCATTAGCTGTCCTAGTCTTTTCCTCCTCTACTTTTCTGTGAGTTTCTGTGATCAGGAAGATGATTCCTTTAAAATCAAGATAAAATAGATACAATTCAGTATTGATAAATGCTAAGTGAAAAGGGTGTGTGGAACATTTTAACTCTACTTATGCATTGACTGACTGAACTAACTAGAGACTTGTTATCTGCAGGAGTGATACTCTGGAGATGTGATACACCCAGTGAAAAGGACAACTCAGCAGTAGTCAACACAAGTAACAGAACGAAACATCTTGTTTCCACTGTGTAAGCCCAGAGTAGTGTGTCTACAGCATGGACACTGTGTACAGTTCTAGTTAGTCCATATCAAAAGGGGCATAACAGGACAAGAAAAGGTACAGCCATGTGCAGATTAAGGAGAAGCTTGTGTGTGAGGAATGATGAATGGCTGAGGGAGTTGTATCCTGAAAGCCTATATGGTGTGTTAAAAGTGAATAGGCAAGTTTTGTTTCCCATACTACAGGACTGAAGAGGCAACAAATTATTGGAGTTCCGTGAGAGATCAAAAGTATGCTAGCTGCAGAGCTGCTTGGTGTAGTTTTTATCTTCAAGTGTCTTCTCTTGACTGCTGTCAAAGACAGGACAGTGAGCTAAATAGACTCCTGTCTGACCTGCTCCTGATAACTTGTTGCTGTTCAGTATATTTATTAGTCATCCAGATGGAAAATATAAAGTTCTGAGAAGGCAGAGTCAGGAGGAATGATTACAGCCTGAGGCAGCTCTGTAGAGTAGCTGGGATCACTTGGCGAGCTGGACTCAATAGATCAACATCATTTTAACATGGCCAAGAACGTTGTCATATATCCAGAACAAAGAAAGTAGTTCGCACTTGTATGTTCCAGAAAACAGTTCCAAAACTGTGTCACTGAGAAGCAGTTAATTATAGTGGTGCATAATCAGTTAAACATCTGTTCATGGTGTGATATTACTAAAAGTGCACTGATAATAACATCTTGGATCCAAAAGCAGGGAATAAAAAGCAGAATTAAGGAGTATTAAATTTGTTTGCTGCTACTCGGAAAAAAAACGACTAGAAAAAGATGTTATAAATATATTCAAAAATTTCAGGGATGATTGAAGAAGTAGAAAATATTTGATGTATCCTTAAATGTATTCTCATGAATCTCTTTTTACTTGTTTGAGGTTAAGAGGTTATTTGATCAGGTTCTGTAGGTGTGTACAGAAAAAAAAAAAGATGTCTGATATCAAAGACAATTTTATTTGGAAAATAATGAGATACAGTCATTGAGTGCTCAAACCAAACGCATTCAGAATAAGAATGCCAGTGGAAATTTAAGTGAGAGTAATTGACCTTTGGAAGACATGGGAACTGTAATGAATACTTCATTCCTTAAATTAAGACTGAATATTGTAAAAGCTCAACAAGAAGTTAGTGTCTTGATGTGGCTTTTACTGGGAGAGGTTCTTTGCATTATGTGACATAACCACATTGGTCTCTTCTGGGCATTAAAATAAACGAACTGGTGAAATCTACTTCTAGTATCTATTCACATGTACTTCTATGAATACTACCAAAACCATGATTTAAGTGTTTTTGTGTATGGAAATAGAAATATCAAGAAAATCTATGCAGTGTTTCTTTCCGTATGGGAGAAACTGCCAATCTACTATAATAATGGTAAAAATGTGAATATATATATATATTTTTAATACAGAGGTAGAATCATGGTTGTATCAACATGATTTTGGTTGTACAGTAGTACACCGTGTATTTGGAAATAATACTAGGTAGTTTTCAAATGTCTTTTGGCTTGACACTAGGAAACGTTCACCAGGTGTACTTCATCTGTGAATAGTTCTGCTGTGAATTCTACCAAATACTCTGATTATAATTTCACTCTTGAGTTGTCAAACCCAGTTATTTTAATGGTGTTTATTATTGGATATTACCCAACTGATTCAATTTATCCTTAACATTTAATCCTCACCATTTTACGTACAAAATATTGACAACTAAAATGTATTAACATAAGAAGTTGGAGTACAATAATCAGACTGTGTCTGCATGCTTCTTTAATGAACTGTATTTCTGTTTTCTCTGTCTGTTGCTGCCAGTAGGATTTTTATTGGGTGGTGTGTGTTTGTAAATGGGATGCTGCTAAAAACCAGTATAGCTCTAAGTCAGTGTATAGCAGCTTTATTGCAGAGATGAAAGTCATGAAGAGCTTTGTGATTTGAATGTTACCATCCTTTGATCTTTAAGTTACTCGTTAAGTGTAATGTTTCAGTAGCTACTGTTTTTAAAGTCTTCCCCTGTACCTTGTATTTTAAATTAAAAAAAAAAAAAAAGTGGTTTTTGTAATTTGGCACTGTTTCTTTCCTGTACTAGGAAGTGCAACCTTTTAGCCATTTTAAGCCATATTTAGCCATAGCTCTTGGTCTTTCTTAGTATTTTTTTTTTTTGGTTTATAATTTATACAACAATGAAAGTAGTATGTTATAATTTATAAAGACAGGCTAAACAAGTTAGATGTCTGCTCTTTTCACATCTCTTTAAATCAAGTTTACAGCTAGCTGGAGAACCTACAACTACAGCTTCTGTGTGTGAAATTAGTGTGTTTAACTTACTGAAATGACAACTGACAGAACATGTTAATCACCATGAGGATTTGCTGGTAAATTCTTATGTAATCTAGGTTTATTTTTGTATTATGGATAATCTCATGTCTCTTATAGGTACAAGTATATACATTATATTACACCAAAATTCTAAACCCAAAGGAACAATCCAAGGTATTAGGGGAAAGGAGAAATCTTCATGCTGACAATTCTTTAATCATGAATGCTTTCTAGGCGGTTAAATTACTGTTGTTTCAATTTGTGAAGTACAGATTTTGGAGGGGATTTCACCATGCAGCTAGCGTTCAGTTGTCCGCTGAGCAAAACATTGCCACTGATAATTTGGAATAAAATTATAATATAAGGCATAGCTGCTGGCAGGAGTGGGGCGGTGGGAGGGTAGGCTCAAAAATGAAAACCCCCCAAAATGCTTAAACCCCTTAAAAGCAGCAAGTTTTTTTCTCCTTGGTAACTTAAAACTGCATGACTGGCTTTTCTAGACAATGTGCAAAGTATTATAAAAGTATTCAAGAGCAAAGTCCTTTGCCGGAATTCGGTAGCAGGATCTTGCAATGTCTTTGTGGTGTCCGTGCTGCAGACGTAAAGGGCAGCTGCTGTTCCCTTGCGCTGCTCAGTGCTCCTCACTTCATCTGCGGTGTCTCCAGATGCTGTCCTGATGCTCTGGTGGTGGTAAAATTGATTGCTGCCTATTTCTGCAGACAGGTAGACTTCTCACAGATAAAGCCTTTCTAAGTCACATCAGTTTAATGGCACCGTTAATGAGGTCTGGATGTGACAGTTTTATGGTGCAGCATGTATGATCAAAGATCATTAGTCTTATATAATACAGTATGTACTCATACTGCGTTTTGATGGAGTACATATCCAAATGTTATTGTCAATAAATCTTGACAACAGCCAAGTTGAGAAAATGCAAACTGACAACAGGAGCTAAATTTATACTGAGTATATGAGCGAGTAGCAAAATTTGTACTCTGGGGATCCCTAATAAAATAAGAAGGTATTGAATGACTTAAAACAAGATTTTTCAGTATTTAATTCTCCCCAGGACACATCAATTGTACAGTATTTTATTTAAGCATTTAAATTATGAGCCTGGTGAGAGTGATAACTGCAGGGTTTGGGACTTGTGTCAAGAACAGAGAGTGCAGGACATGTTCTGTGTTCTTTCAAGGTGAATACAATCTTATTTTACTTTAATGAATATAGAAAGGGAGAACCTACTCATACCAGTCTGACAGAAATACATCAATAGATCCTTTAGTGCAAGATGATAGTATGGTACTTGATCCATTTTAATCACGTGTATGAGAAAGATAATTTCCCATTTTCTATAGTGAGAAATCAGCTCCATGTAATTGGTCCAGTATTCAGTCAAGATCTGTTTTTTAAAATATCATTCATAGCTTTTTTATTTTTGAAGATATGCAAAATACAAATTTTAAGTTACCCGTAAGAAATGTTTTCTGTATTCTGTGGCAAAAATGCAATTATTATCATATTTGTTTTCTGGTTTGAGTACCATAGACAACGTGCAAGTTGACTTAATTTAGCACTTACCAGAATCTGTAGTCTGGTCTAAAACTAAATTTACACTGTCTTTATCTGTAATATTTGTTGTTCTGAGTGTGTAGTTGAAAAAAAGTAAACATTTTATTTATGATACAAATGATTTGTGGAATCAAAGTTCATGTTGTATTTTGATAGCTCACTGTCATTTTTTTGTGCTGGTAAGATACATGTTGAAGTTGTTCATAAATGATGTTCAGTATTTAGGAACAGTAAAAAATCCCCACAAAACAAAACACCTTACTGAGTCAGACCGATGGTCCTCTAGGCTAATACTATGTCTCTAAATTCTGTCAGTTGAAAAATATGAATTTAGGTTGCAGGATTATTATTTTTGAGATGATAGGAAAAAATGAAAAATGAGAGGGAGCAGTGCTGATGCATAGCTTGTAAGAAAGCAGTAAACTGCTAAATATCACAGATTCAGATGAATATTGTCAGTATAGTGAAATACCGTCCTTCAAGTAAATAATGGATACTTCTTTATTTGCAGAGGGAAGGCTTAATGATTCATCTGCACTTCCATTCAGTCTTGGTGCATTTTCACATTTACCTACCACTTGGTATAATTATATATAATATAATATCCAAGTGGCTATTACCATTTTCTTCCATTATGGTAATACAAAGAAGAATGATTATGCTGGATTTCTTGCACATGCTGTAAGGGAAATGGCCAAACAATTTATTCTTTTTATGGATAAAAAATAATGAATAAAGCAATAAAATGGCAATATAGCTCCTGATGATAAACAAAAGCATTGCTGCATTGCTGTCCCAGGCCTGGCAGAATGAACGGTCTGTAGGGCTTACAGCAGAGGTGTGTGAGGGAGGGGTCTGGGGAGGTCAGTTGTCATGCATTTTCAGTGTTTCCAAGAAGTTCCCGCCAAGCACAGAAGCTCAGTAATGTATAAGTAAATTAATTGAGCATTTGCTTTGCATTTGCCTGTACTTTCATCCAACATCGCCTGAGAGCAGTTGTGACCAGAAGGAATTATTTCCTTTCCCTCATCACTGTGTAAAATATAAAAGCTGTTGTGATGACACTTGAGGGTGAGAAGGTACGGTGCCTTCATCTGCCTGGGAATCTAGTCTGAGATAAAACTGGCTGTTTGCCTGGGATTTCCAGGCACCTGGCAGCTGGGCGAGAGGAGTGATGCTGAGCAGGCAGCCCAGGGCATTTGTGGAGGGCTCCAATGCTCACAGCACTGTGGATCTGTGAAAGAGCTGGTGCTGAGGACTGAGCGTCCATCCTAGAGAGGTTCCAGTTGTTGCTTTGGAGTATTAAATGTTGCTGTAGAACTCCATTAAACATACTTTGGGGATGAGGGGGAGTGTGTGTTTGTATTTAATTTTGGACTAGTTCTGGTCTGGTCTCACAGACTGAATGGTTTTTTCCTTCCGAAAGGCATTAGGTGCATTCCTGGAGCAGAGCTTGAACTTGATTTCACCCGCAAGAAATCTCATCAGTGCACTGGGAGGCTGTTCTGTGCTGCAAACCAAAGCACAGAAGCAGGGACAAGCAGGATTCCCTTCAAAGTGCTCTTGTGTCCTAAACTCAACAGTGCACCAGTGTGGAGACATCGTAGTGGTTGCTGAAAGACCAGAAGGGATGGTGCAGATTTTGGTACAAACCAAACACGATGAATTTCCTAAAAACACTTCTCAAAGAAACAAACAGAAAAAAACCCACAAAACAACCTGCCACCAAATTCCCCAACTAACTGTATAGAAGCAGTGACCAGAGAGAAGTCTGGATTAAACCCCTTCTTATGTCTATTCTGTCTTCCTCAGTAAAAAGAACTTTGAGTTCTATTTGGGGAGCTAAAGGATTAGGCAGATCTTCAAAGTTCTGGCCAGCTCAGAGTCCTGTCACACATACTTGAAAAATACTTGACATATATATTAGTTCAGAAATTCAGGGGTGTTCTATGTTATTTCTTCCTCGCTGTTCTTTATAGCCGTGTAATATTTTTTGTGCATCTCTGGCTTATGCCATGACGTGACTGACTCATGAAAGTGAACTAATCGTACGCCTTGGCAGTGCCTGGGGTCAAATGGTTTTGGATATTTACCAGGATCAGTTCTGAAATGTTCATCAAAAGTTTTATTGAATATAATACGAAATAGTGGCATTGAGAAGCATTCAGGAGTGTTTTTAAAAATTTTTGTTTGGCAGTATTATGGATAGTGCATTTTGAGATGACTGAGGTATTTGAAAAGGGAAGGAATTAGTTCTATTTTCAAAATGCTCTGTGTCTTGCAATATTATAACTTCCTATTACTTCAGCCGATGACTGGGATATACATTAAAAGATTCTGTGGGTAAAAAGGACAAAGTCTGGCATGGCAAAAGAAGGAACAGGTTAATGACAGTTGTTACTTAAGACCTCTGGCAACCTTCTGACTTTGACACTTACTGGACTCTTAGGACAGATTCATTCATATTAGCTTGATTTACTACAGTGAATTTTAATTTTGACACTGTGTTATGTCAGATACAAGATACATGGAGCATTTGAACTGACACATATAGGTTAAACATCCCTCTTTTAAAAAAAAGAAATTATTGTAAGCAGTATTATGTCATCAGAGAATTCATCTTTTACTATTCCAGGTCAGAATTCAGGGGATTGGGTTTGACCTAGCCTGAACCATAGACAGGGTCTCAGACTTGAGTTTCAAAAGTCACTGTTGCTTCTCAACCAGCCCCCAGGGCACCTTTGAATAGGCCCTTTACCCTTAAGGTTGCATGTTCTAAATAATTGGATAATCTTTAAATAAATACATGCATTTTCAAGTTGTTACAAGCTGCTTTTACTTGCAAAGTTCCATTAGCTGGGAAGGGGAGCTGATGTATTTCTCTGTTGCGAAAAGAATTGTATTTCATAGAAGATGGTGGGAAAGTACTTTGTTTTTTAAATGATGATTATTGTTATTTTTCCCCCCGTTTCTTCTTCTTTTCTGCTGGAGTCAAAACTTATCTAACCGGTCTAGATGGCCTTCTAGCTGTTGCTGGCACCAGCCAGCGTCAGACTGTCTGCTACCTACAGCAAAGTCATTCTAACAGCGAACCTGCCAGCCACAGGAGCACCTAGTAGCTGTACATTAGAATATGTGGAACACGGGAAAAATACTTGTGCACACTTTTGCCTTTTGGGAAGTTCTTAACCGGTTCATGTGTTTGTTGGCCAGTTGTGCTCATCTCCTGCAGAATCTGGGATCACATCCCATTGCAGTAAGGTTTTGGGTCCTCCTTGATCATACTTGAAGTTCATTCCTGACTTTCTGAATCCAAACTGGAAAAAGTAACTTCCTTCTATGCGGCTACTCTCTGCATCAAAGGGTTGATCTGGAAACAGAGGTTCTGATGAGAAGATAAGCATAAGGGGAGTGACAGTGATGTCTTCAGATGGTCAGTTATGTATTAAAAATAACAGGTGCAGTCCTCAATGTCAGTTAAAGCATAAGAATGCGATCGATGTGCGCAAAGATGCTGTGGTAATTCAATTGTTTCTGCATGAAAAGTTATTACTATTGTTTATTTATAGAGTACCATGAAGATGTGCTGGATTTGTGCATCTCTGAGAAGTAGAAGAGGAGGCAAATAGACTGAAGTTATCAAGGATTTTTAAGTACAGGTCCAGTTCAACATGTCTCACTGAAGAGCAAAGTCATACCTTTTTTGGGTGGATTTATATATGATAGCTGCTGGATTGCTCTGTTGGGTCAACATGGTTCTCAGATTGCCTCAGTTATTTAATCCCACAAGTAGATTGGTCGAAGGTGTTCAGTAAACTTTGAAGGCAATGCAGGAATATCAAGTCTTCAAATACATGTTAATTACAGTAATAATATTTTGAAAGTCTGGAGACCTGAAAAAATGATTCCCAGAAGGAAGCCAGCAGTTCCAGCGAATTAACCTTCAAAGAAAAACTTCAAGTATAAAGAAATAAGAAACCTCTTGGATGCCGATATATCAAAATTATCTTGATTTTTATTATGAGATAGTTGTAAGAACGTGGATTTTGACTGTCTGTGTTAGGAGAGAAGAGAATTGAATGAAGGATGTATTTTAAAATACTTTAGTGGCAGGGCTGTTTCTTAACACAAAAGTCATTATCATGTCATATATTATTTTTGATAATTTTGTTAGATGCTGATGCATTGAACCCAGAAAAAGCAAAGTTGTTGGTTTTTTGGTTTTTTGTTTTTTTTTTTTTATTTCTCAGGAGAGAAATAGGTAGGGCCAAATATTATCCTTGGCAGGCATAAGAAATGGCAAGGTTTGGTTCACACTTGGTATTTTAAAACACATTTTGCACTTGTATCTACTGAGTACTAATGAAAAATCACTACACACACCCCCCACACACACCCCCATTTTTACTTTAACCTTTTTTTGTATACAAATTTTGGAATGTAACAATGTTTCTCTTTTTAAAAATAGTAACGGGTCTCCAATTAAAGAATTTTACTAAATCAGTAAACTAGAAAAGACAAAGCTTCCATTTTAACTTTTTTGTGCTGTGATAATATTTTTGAGTTCTAACAAAAACCCTCATCTGGTAAGTGTTTACACGTGGACTATATAAACGCTACTTACAGCCCTTCATACCTCTTTTTGACACAAATGAAACTGGAAAAACTCAGTACTCTGAACTTCGGAGGATGATCAAAGACATAATCCCCAGCAAGCGAACAGTGAATATTTATAAAACTATAAATAGATGGATGCACCAGCATAAAGAGCAAATAAATATATTGACTTGAAACAATGAGCATTAAAGTTAAGAGAGAGCTTTAATGAAACTGTGGAGGAGGTGAAGTGAAGAAAGTAAAATTTAGGTATGGCACAAATATTACTTATGAAAGCAGCATTATTTTCAAAAAAGTTTGCCACTGCAGTATAAAAAAATAAAACCAAGTTAAATAATCTGAGGCAGTGTTCTTTGATTGAAATAGAAATAACTAAATGAAGCAGTAAATATAGTTGATATGAAAGACAAAATTGGTAAAACAAACTAATGCTTATATAAAATCTATCTAAATGCAGGGAGTGAAACTGTGAAAGCAGGTAATGTAATGCTTTAAAAGGAAATTTGGAAAAGAAAATGTACAATGAGAAAATCTGTTTACACTGGAGTAGATTAAAAGAGCTTCAGGCATACATTAATTGATGTTATGGAGTATTAAGCTTATTGAGGACAGACTTTAAACAATGTGGGGTTTATGTCATTCCTTTGAAGTGTGCAGTAGTACTTCACACAGTCAGAAACAGGGTTGTCAATGTACAATAAAACATATCAATCAGATAGATAATTCCTGTATTTTTGTGGTGTTTACTACCAAAGCAATCAGAAATGTATTTTAAATGTTACGAAAATGCAAGAAAACCCTCATGAATGCTGATAAAAGTAGTTAGCTTACAGTGCTGGTTTTGTTTTAGTAATTTGCTAAGTGTTGACATATTAACAAAGTTCATACCCTTTTTATTTATTTATTGGTGGGTCAGCTGCTCTTTTAATATGATGTGTGCTTGGGACAATATATGCAGGGTAATATTTGTTTTGATTTTTTGTCAGGTTTGGGTCAGCTGCATATTTTGTTATTTTACTTTTTCCTTCCCTCCACTTCCTTTAAGTCAGGAACCATAGCTTCCTGTAATGTGGCTTTCAGATACTCTCTAAGGAAATTGAATTTCTAGATTCAAAAGCTGCCCATCTCAAGTTCAAGAGCACTTCTTTCTTCATGAAAACATATTTGTGAAACTATATAGCTTAGGAAAATTTTAATCAACCTTCTGAAAGTTCTTTCTCTTTAAACATAGTAGGAAAGCTGAAGGAATTTGAAGATAAAGGCACATTGCTGATGTTTAGGAAACTGTCTTGAAGGTTCATAATAACACCGTAGGATTAAGGAATTTAGATTCCTTTTATTATAGAATCAAAACCAGCCCTAAGCATATAAAATACTTTGCCTAGTTTACAGACTTAACATTCCAAAGCAGCATGTCCAAGAGCCCTACTTTTATTTTGAGCTTATGGAACTATTAGTAGCTCCATAGCCTTCTCCGGGGAACGGAGTGAATGTTGTAAAGTAGCAAGTCCAGTTGGAAAGCAATCTTAGTGTATTTTATGTAGTTATGCTGCACATTAGAAATAAGATATTGGAATTTTCACTTCTTTAAGTGATAATTTATTTGGGAATAAATGAGGCTAGTGGTGGCTTGTAGTTGATTTTTGCTGCTCGTTCTTTCTGGAACTGTGCAGCTACAAAATTATGCAGTATAAACTATGCAGCTACAAACTGTACTTGTCTTGTGAATGTTGTATGCCTTGGGCTAATACAGCTTATTGTTGTATTATTGTTGTTGCAAGCTTAAAGAAGTATAAATGAAATAATATCACATGTACTGTATAAGGTTGTTGATACAGACGATGTCATTTAAGTTACATTCAAGGTAAATAAGAAATCCATTAATGTTATTCTTGTATACCTATTAAAGCCCTCAATAATTTTGTATATATATTTTTTTAAAATATGTAATAAATTGCTACCTAAAATGTGTAACTGCTGACTAGTCAGTGGTTAGCTGATGATTTACAGATGGGGGTGAGATGATCCAGATTGTAGGCCAAGGAGCTTTTTATAGTTCTGGTATATCATTTGGATAAAATTACAACCATGGATGCTTTAGAAGGGTGATCAAGCAGTTAAAGTGGGGTACCTTTCATTAGGTTACTAAATCTGTTCTTCATCTGAGTATGGTGAATATGGTGAAACACTGGGACGTTCATTGATCTCTTTAGCATTTCTGAAGGCAATACTGAAATCTTAAAGAGTGTGAGAAAGTGATGAAAAGTGAATTCACTTCTATAATTTCAGTCTGATCCAGTGAAGTATTTGCCTCGGTCACCTCTGTCCTGAATCTGCCCTTGCCCTCTCCTGGCTGTTGTCTGTAGACCAGGACCTCCCTTCCACATTTTACTATAGGTGGTGAGAGACTTCCTTGGGTGCTGAGCTGAGGGAGGCAAGAGCTTATTCTGATGAGGGTTTCTAAAGCACATAGGTTGATACTCTGCATTGCTAAAGTGGGTACTCTCTGAGAATATTCTAGCTCTGTGCAGAGAGTTTATTTTGGTGAGCAATTGCCTAGAAATGTGAAAAAGAGGCTTATATGCTGACCTTCTAGATTTCAGTGAGACTTGCTTGGCTAGCTGGTGGTATTCGGTATGAATGAGTGGCAGACTTAAGTATTAAATCAGTGTAATTTAACATGATTGAAAGTGGCAGGCTCAGGTATGAAGTCGTTCTTGTAGTTTTTAAACGTCTTTTAAAATATTTTTTTTTGTAAAGGTACACAAGCAGAATTAATACCAAAGATAAAAGTGATGTCTTAAACAAAATGCAAAATAGCAATGTGCGATGTACAGAGCAGCCATACCATTGTTGCTTTATGGTCACATGCAAGGGAATGTTATAAATTGTTATTGCTTGCTATTTAATAATGTCAGTAGTTTTAGAAACATGTAATATAGAGGTAAATTGAAGAAAAAATAACTCAAATTTTGGCATTTTGAAAAGAACAAATCTGTTATAGACAGAATCAGTGTTTATGGTGAAATCAATAAAATATTGAAGACACTTGTTCTGTCATGTAGTGTTAACTGCATTCTGAATGGTTTTTATATTTATATAATATTATATCTATTTAATATATAATATTTATGTAATGTTCTCCAAATGAGATTGGTATTTGACTCTCTTATTCAGTTCAACTCTAAGGTATTTCAGGAAGTTGTTATGCGTTAATTTTGTTATTTTATTTTTATTACTCCCTCTCCCCTCTTTCTTGATAGTTGAACTCGAACAGATGCTAGAGCTGGGAATGTATCTGATTTCAGGCTCCAGTGCTAGCAGTAGGTCCTTAAAGTTCTGAAATAAACTTTAAAAGGTCTACAAGAGTAACCATGTTATTTTGGATTACAAGCCACAACTGCAAATACGATTTCATCTACATTTAAGATAAATTTGCGGTTGTACAAACTGCAGTAACAGTGATTTATCACAGCTGTAAAAGTCCTGTGCAAGCTCAAAACCTTATTCAACAGCAAATGTTTTCATGAGACTTATTGCCAAGGTAGGTATAGAGGGAGTTTTTGTTTTTAATATCACAGATGATTTAGTTGATCAGAGCGAGAGCAAAGTGGCGATTTATAATTGACAGACCGAGTTAACAGTCTTTCTGTCAGACAGTGTTAGGTGTAGATGAAAGGTCAATGAATGCCATCACAGTTTTTCATTGCTGTTGGTAGCCAAGTATCTACATAAAAGTCAATGTCAGAATGTCACCAACCGATTTAACCCTTCCCGAACCAATTCCAAATGCAGCCACTGTCATGAGCTCTGGCACCCGTTAAACGAAAGTACTTATCTTTAGCTGGGTTCAGTTGTCATCTTAATCTACAAAAATGGTTGTAAATTTCCAGCCTTGTGCCCTTCAAATATGTGTAGAGATTATAAGAAAATAAATCCTGACAGACAAAATCTTCCTTTCAAATGCAAGTACTTAAAGCACTCTGTAAAGATGCCATCTAGTCCAGCAATCTTTTTTATTTATCTCCTACACTGAAGAGGGAGTTGGCATCTGACATCTTGATGGAGCTCTGTAGATGTGTTCTCAAACGGGATTTGGCTGCTGCTGCCTTTACATTTATGATGAGTTGTGTTGATTGGCAGTCAGATTTTCTTGTACTGGGTTTTAGGTCTTTAGGTACACAGCATCTGGTAAGCAGAAGTCATTTCAGGCTTTACAGCTTGACTTTGCAAAGTCCATACTTGGTGTGGTGTATTCCTGTCCTTTTGATCTTGCCTGCTTAAATTTTGTCAAACTATCCCTGAATTTCTACCAGATCATACCAGTTAGAATTAGCAAATGCCTCTTTATAGTTCAATTGAATATTCCTTAGGGTTTGGCCACACAGAGAAGATACTTGTCTGCATAACACTTGTTCTGTGATGTTAACATAGATATGATCTGGCATGATACCTTGTGCACAAGAGTTTTTAAGGTCACTGATGTGGTTGGTCTACATGTAGCTTAAAGTTGACAAGGCTGGAAGTAACGATTGCCCCCTTCAGTTTTGCAGATGCTTGCTGAAATGATGCTGCCAGCTTTTACTGTGGCATGTTATTCTCTCAGGTGTATTGCCTGAGCAAATCCCTAAGTATATTACAACGGTAGGTAGTTAATTTTTACATCGGATGGTGGTATACGGACAAAATGAGCTTGGTCTTTGTTTTGAGGTTTTCTCTCTCTCTGCCCAGAAGAGCCCCTTCCCATCCATTGCTGGGTTGGTGGCTGTCCCTGGGAGGGACCACTGCTTTTACCACCCTTCTGCTCAGAGCAGCTTCACAGCTGAGTGTGATGTTTCAGCTGCTTCATGCTTAACAGGAAAAACACCAAGAAAGCTTTCCCAGAGAGATGAGCTCGTGCTCTGCTGAAACGTAACTGGTTAATGTAATCCGTAAAATGAATGTATGTATGTGTTGGTTTTTGTGTGTAGTGATTTAAAGAGAAGCTCAGTCTTAAGGGTGAAATTAGCTTTGCCTAAACAAGTGCAGCTGGAGTTGTCTTAAGCTTTCCTAAGTTGGCTCTTGCATCTCAGCTAATTCTTGCTCACAATTTTTTCTCTGGTGGTCGTTCTCAGATATGTAATTCTCATTCGACTTAATGCTCAGGTTGAAATTAATGAAGTGGGGATGAGAGTTGCATCGTCAAGGTTGTAGCCTGAAAGGCCAGAAATTTTATTTTGTTGCCAACTCGGCCACAGGTCCAAAACCACACGAATAATTCTCTTTCTGGTACTTTGATTCACTTTCTGTGAAATAGTAATACTGACATAAATGGGTGTAATTTTAAGGGTAGAGAATACTCAGATATGCTTTATAAAACAAAGCACAATACAGCTTTCAGTGGTAGGGTCCTAATGAACATCATCTAATTTTTTTCCTTTGACTACACCATTCTGGATTTTGTCTTTGATCATAAAGCCTTTGTGAAAGTTTGTTTTCCATCATTCCTTTGCTTGTGATCGAATTGTTCTTGATACCTATGTTATTTTGCACTGGAAGTGAAGGGAGCTTGAAATCCTGTGTTTATTCATGTCCTGAGTTTTTATCCAGATAATTTATTGCAAAATAAAAATGGTCGTAGTTCCATTCTGTTAAAACTAGAGAGAGAAGGCTTTGCAATGAAAAATAACCTTTGACATTCAGTATAATGCATAAGACAGTTTGCCATTTTAAGTATTAGAAAATCTTTTCCTTTAAAGAAGGTCCTTAATTGAATGGGCTGAACATTGACTAATGTGAAAGAAAAGACAAAGCAAGGTAGGAAAAGTTGTGTGTTAGATGGAAGTCAGATCAGATGTTAGGTTTCTTTTGTATTATTTACACCAGTGTTTTGAACAGTTGTGCTGAAAGCTTTATTTCAAAGACTGCAGCTATAACTAAAATGGAAAGAACATCAAATATTGAACACACAGCCTTGGGAAGATCATTTTAAGTACCTGAACTGATAGATAGCATCTGAGATGAAGATTAAAAAAAGACACATCAATGTGAGACCATCACTGACCACTTTAGCTTGGAAGCTGAGAGGTAGATGCACTTGGATATGGTTGCTCCTGCATTAAATTCATTACATGAGGTGAGAACTGCCTTCCCAAATGTATTAGGAGAATCTTGTAACCCATTTTCTTAAGGTAACTACGTCGCCCTTCACCAGTGCAAAACCTCTTTGAGTGGTAAGGCACAAGAATGTTGCTTAGGCACAAAATTGGTACTTTTAACTAAGTAAACTGAATCTTCTATCTGTAATGATTAATTATTAATTCTGTGTGCCAATTTGGCGCACCTTAATATATTTTCAAATCGGAAATAAAAAGCTGGCTGAAAGCTTCATTACTTCTAGAAGATGACATGAAATGTTTGTTCCTTTCTGTATATATATTCAGTAATAATATATTTAGATAGGGAATTTTTGAAGTAAAGCCTTTAATAATATTAATTAGTGCCAGAAACAGTGGAAATTCTGTAGAGATTCTTTGCAATAAATGTTAGGTTTTAATATTTTTCCAATTTGACTTGGGTTGCCAATACAGAACTGGGATTTGATATGATAGATGTTGCTGTCAGGGTCTCATTTGTGACACATGGATCCTGAAAAAACTAATTGAAAGGAAGGCACTGTCAGAGAAATGAAACACATCCAACCTGTAGGCTACACATTGGTGATTTTGCTGTATAACCCCTAGTACAAATATTCTTGGTCCAGTTAGGAACCTGTGTTGAGTGATGCAGGAGATTCAGGTAAAGCTCAAGGTCTGCATCTCCATGTTTTGGGTTCCTGTCTGATACTTCTGACAATCCTGGTTTTTTGCCATAAATTCCTGGTCTTTGCAGCAGGTATAAAGCAGAGTACCTCTGTGCTGTCTGGATTTAATTTCTCAATGTGAGTTTTACACAGATTGTTTAATTCCTTGTAGTCCACTTCATATATAGTGCTTAAACCCAAAATAATCTGCAATGGCTAATGTCACTGCTACAAAAAAGTGTCACCATTTCACCACTCCGAGCAATGCTGTGACCTAACTGGACCTGTTTTGGGCAGGAGATGGGACTAGATGGCTTTCAGAGCTCCCTTGCAATCTAGGTGATCCAGAGATCATAGATTAGCTGTGGTTCTGTATTTTCTACCTCAACTGGATGCTAACCTGAATCTCACTTTTTAAAACCACTTTCAAGCCTTGCAGCACCATAAAAAGATCTGTAAACTGATATAATGGCCAGTGCGTGTTATGTGGGGGTCACTTGCTCTCTGAATCACATATGAATCATCACCAACTGTTTCAAACTTCAGGATCTCACTTTGCCAGAGCATGTATCAGTAGTTGTCTGAAGTACTTTAGAAAAACTCCTTTGTCACTCCCTACTAGCAGTTAAATCTCGGATCCTCTCGGTCTTTGAAACCAAATAGAGGACTAAGAGGAGCGTCCTGACATGCAGTCCTGCTGGATGAGGCAAAATAGAGCAAACAATTTAGTTTTAATAACCTAGCTCTTTAAAATGACTCTTTATGAGAAAAGAGTTTCTCTTCAAATTCAGCTAGGAATTATTTTGTTGTCAGACCAGTCTTTTTTTTAGGCTTTCAAGTTTTCAGAGATATTACCCAAAGGATCCAGAATGGTTTGTATTTTATTGAATTATCAGATGATGTACATCATAATTTTTTTAAAAAATAAAATACTGCAGTTCTCATTTGCAAAACACAATCTAGTTCTGCAGTCCCAGAAGAACCTAAGATTTAAGATATAAACCAATACAAAAGCAAACCAATTTTGAGAGAAATCAAAATAAATTACTACAGTGAAAAATTTTCACTGTTTTTCTGGATTTATATTCAGCAATTGTTACTGCTTATCTGTGGCAGTAACTGCAACACGTGAGTATTTTGAAGACAATTCTGAGCATGTTTTTCAGAAATAATAAGGAAACTTTACAATGCTGTTTTAGAAATACATACAGAATTAGCAAAACTGGGAAAAACAGAACAGGTGTTTCCTGGTTTAAAAGAAGAGCAGTGGGCTGAATAAGAGTAATGCTGAAAAGATCTTAGGAAGGAAATAAAAGGTAATACAAGAGGCATGATTAACAAGGTATGGTGACTCAGAAATTGTTAATCCTTTTCCAAAATGACTTAGAAGAAAGAAATGTGTAGCAAAATCCCAATCAGGAAAGGTGGGTTACTTCTTAAAAATTTTTGACCAAATAAACTATTAAAATTTAATTAATCTTATTAAATTTCTTGAACTTAAACAAGGATTCAGAATTTATTTGTAGAATAAAGCCACCTGACTATATTGTAGGTAATGTAAACAGCCCACCTGCAAATGCTGCAAGGCGGGTGGGGATGCTGGTGATTATTTGGCTAAGCGGTAGGGTATAAGCCCAGGAGAAAGGAAGGGCGTGCTGTCATGTTGACCTTACCATGAATCACCATGGCAAATGACTTGCAGTAACCATTTTGAAGTGGGGAATCTAAATGAACCCCTTAGTCCCACTGAAATGAGTGTAAAAATCCCTGTTCTACAGGATAAAGATGCTTCTTGGCTCTTTTCTGTTTATTTGGTGCTGAGCACGCTGAAATGCTCAAATTTGCACGTTATTCTGCGTATTATTCGCTCAGCTGCTCTGCTCCTCCTGGTGGTGTTTGCACCATTGCTGTCGGTGAATTGTATAAAAGTTGGAATGAGAAATAAATATAAGAATGCCGTTTGCCTGTAATGCCAACTGAAATGAATGACAAGCAAATCAAAAGCCAATTTTCCTATAAAAAAATCACTTCACTGAATCTATTTGCATATTACACCAGCTTACTCAGTGAAGAACTTGGTATTTTTTTATATTCTGTATCAGTCTTATTTTTCCCACTAAAAATGCATTTTGGTAGAATGATGGAATGGTTTGGAGTGGAAAGGACCTTTGAAGATCCTCTAACCCAACACCCCTGCCATGGGCAGGGACATCTTTCATCAGACCAGGTTTCCCAAAGCCCCATCCAACCTGGCCTTGAACACTTCCAGGCATGGGGCATCCACAGCTTCTCTGGCCAACCTGTGCCATGGTCTTCCCACCATAACATAAAAAAAAAAAAAATATCTTCTTTGTGTCCAATCTAAACCTACCCTCTTTCAGTTTAAAACCATTGCCCCTTGTCCTGTCACAACAGGGCCTGAGAAAAAGTCTCAGTCTTTCTTATAACCCCCCTTTATATATAAATATATATTCATTGAGGGCCGTGCATTGAGTCAAAGGCAAGAGCAGGAACAACAAGACATGCAGAGCCATGCTGTCACCAATTGCCTACATGTGCTTTTAGAAATGGTTTTATTGAAGGTTCAGACATAAGGACTTCCTTCTCGTTGCAGGGAGAGCTTTGAACAATTCCTCCTGTTCTCCAAAGAAAATGTTGACAACAGAATCTTTGATCTTCAAAAACTAATGCACATGATAAATTTAATTCATGTAAATAATTCTGCTAGACTCAGTAGGACCCATCAAAAAAGTTAAACACGCATAACTCTCTCAACTGAATACCAAGCACATGTGTATAGTGGCATAGTCTGAAAGTTCACTTAGATAAAATTATCTCTTTTTCAAAAGATGTATTGAAAATGCTGTCTTATCGAAAGATCATGTGGTAGGTCTTTTAGATTACATTTGAAAATGTTATCTGCACTCAAGTTCAAAACTTCTAAAAGCAAGATTTATCTAGACATTTTAATGATGTTATAAATACATGTACATGTTGTAGTAAAATAGTAATGATTAATCACATTTTTTTTATCAACAGTTCAATATTCTATTTCAGGAAATAGCACTGCATAATTTTATTTTTTGTACTGTTTATATATTGTCAAAACTTTTTCTACAATCATCCACTAATGATACAAGTTTTCCAGGTGTTGACTTTATTGAATACAATTGATTACACTTTGAGGGTCGAATCCTGTATGGTACTCTGCGTCTGCACTAATCTATAGATACCTTTACATCTTAGAATTCTTGTGGGGAAAAAAAAAAATATTTCACCAAAGGGGATCATCTAGTACAGACATTTCCTGGTGCTTGACAGAAGTCGCAAAGTAACCAACCGCATTTCCTTTCTGAAGTACTTACAGTCCTATTAGTAATGCTTTGATCCCTGCTGCTTCTTGTCCTGTGCAGTTAATGAGTACCACCCTGTAGTGGAGGGGGCTTGGCTCAAGAGCTGGGATCTCTTTTAAGAAATCGTAGTAAGATTCCTACTTGAGAGTGACCTTGCTGCTTCCTTTTGTTAATACACTGATACCACTGAACCAGTATTAAGGAGAGGATGAGCTGTGTATCCTGCTAGTGAATATATATATATGCATATATTATGTTTTACTGTTTGAATTGTGATGTGCTTACACAAAAATGCTCTTGAATATGATTTAGTTACTTAAATCGGTTGGTGTGGTGATTTATGCAAGAACTCTCTGGCTTTGGTATTTTGAATGTGACCTAGCAGTCTTTTATATCACCCAAGAGGACTATTGATGAAAAGCCACCAGTATGAACACCAGAGCAACAAAAGTAAGATTTTTGCCTGGTATTTTGTATTACTGAAAGTGAGGCTATTGAATAGTGGTTTTCCACAAAAGCAGTATTGTGTTTCCATAACATGAGTGGCTAGCTACACTTTCTCCTACGTTCCATTAAAAGTATGACAGGCTATTTGCATTTCTTTGCACTTTTGGAAGGAATTTAATTTAAATGAATAATTGCCCACAATGAAATTTATTGGTGCTTATGGTTTATTGCTTCTTTTGCTATCATCGGATTGTGTCAAGATCTGGAAATACCTGTTCTACTCGTACTGTTCTAATTGGAATGATAATTAGTACACTGTTATTGCTACTTTGGCTGTAGGTGTTTGGGTTTTTTGCCACATGTAACACACTAGCTACAATGGAATGCAATTTTGAGTATTTTTCTGTTTTCACTAATGCTTGGGATTGGTTATGCTGCAAGTGAATGGGTTTAACAAAAGCTAGTGTATACTGAAGGTAATGATAACACCAGTTGGAATGAGAGGTGCTAAGTGATGAGGTTTTATTACTTTCTACAGGATTTTTGCATGGTTCCTTTTAAGAATGTTGACAACACGCTTTTTTTTAGTTTGAAAAGACAATACAATGAGCTACAATCCCCTTTGGGAAGAGAGGTGTCACTTGAGACCATTATATGCATCTTTAGTCTTCTGATAACTCATCTTTATGCTTTTTCACGTTCTCAATATTGGACACAGTAGCAGACACTATGAATTACTGTACATAATATAGTGTTATATAATGAATTGATAAATACCTCTCATATTTTTACAAGTTTTTCCTCCATTCTGTTTGGTTATCAAACTATCTATAGGTATCTACCATACCCCATTCATCTAGGAGGTGTCAATACTGTTTTCAGTCATTTTTCTCTCTTCATTTGTTCAATCAGTTTTGTTACTGTTCTGTGACTTTCCTCCCAGTTTATCTGTATGATTCTGGTATTATCTGTTGAAGCCCTAGGTATTAGCTCAGCTGTGGTCTTCAGATTGGAGGGAAAAGAAAGAAGTGCAATTACTGTCTGTATTTTATGATAGCTCCATGTCTCTGCATATGTGGCACAAAAAGCAGGCATTCTTTTTTCCCCTCTATTCCTGCCATTTTTGTGGTGCAAGCTCCTTCTTAATTTGTTTTTATGGTGCAACTGTCAATGAATTATGGATGTTGTGGGAATAAACAATATTCTGGTTTACTGAGAAGGATTTTAAAACCTTAAAAATAGTTTTTCATTTTACACTATAGTGTTTCAATATAAATTATTCTAGTCTTATTCTGATACCATAAAGAAATTAAATACATTTTTTCATACCACTGTGTCCAAGTATTTAATAGATTGTCTGCTCATGCTGCTTTTGTATCTAACCATGTACCATGTGTAAAGAGAACAAACAGCTTGAATTGCAACATGTCAACTGTTATCAGGCTTCCATGTAAAATGATTAACTACTAGTACCTCATTTTTTATTGTAAAATAAAAGATATTCCCCTCTGCTTGAACTCAAAGTAGTATGTCAGAGAAACTGCAGAACTTGAAACACAATTTCTTAACACAACTCCAGCACAGAGGTCCCAGATGTACAGTCTTAGTGGGCTGAGCTTTCTATCTTTTGTCAAATTATCTTGGATATCCATCTTACACAGTTTTTACTTAAAGTGAAAAAACAAACAGGAATTAAGAAAAAGTGCACGGTAGGGGCAGGTATGGTTGGTCTCCTGGTAGGTGCCTCCTGTAGTAAGTATGTCAGTGTAACTTCACCTGGTCTCAGTGAGTGGGCCTAAAAAAAAGGATTTTGGAAGGATTAATTTTCTAGACATTGGTTGTTCATCTTACCTAGCAGCTACAGGACTGGGTTAAGTCTGGTCTGAACCAGTTCTTGGGCTGCCTAGCAGAAAATCAGGTGGAAGCTGACATTTCTCTGTTTTTTCATGAAGTTTGGGTGGTTGGTTGTTTTTTTTTTTCTTATGGTTTTTGTTTATTTTCCCTTGTGAATATTATCAGAGGAAATAAATATTTTCAATAAAGGGTCACACTTCCTTCTATGTTTACTATGCGTTCGGGAATAGCATTCTTTAGCTAAATTTCTGTCTTGGATTTCGTTATTTGAGATGTGCTTTCTCTGTGGATGCACTGCTGTGTGAGCTCACGGTCTTTAGGCTTTACTGGGTGGGATGCAGTGCACTGAAGAAGCCTCAGCTAGGGAATTTGTTTGCTTTGTAATGTCAAGTGAACCCAAGTCCATTGACTTTGAAGGCATGGCTAAAAAATTCTTTCTCTCTGCTTGAGGGATTGGAGGAAGTTGGGAGTTTGGTGGCATTATGATTGAGAGGGTTTTATTTGATTTTTTTTTTTTTAAATACTACAATAGATTATTTTATACCGGGCATGTTTTACACTTGAATGAGACTTTGTAGGACAGGATTACATCTTTTTTGCACTTTTAATGGTTTCACAAAAACAAAAAGCATAGCATCAATTTAAGCAAACTGTGATTTGTGGCTTCTTTAATTCAAATGGAAGAAGCAGAAAGAAAATCAAAGAGATGGCTTGTAGCCCATTACAACAGTTCATCCTTTTAGATGTGTCTATACTGCTAAAGAAAGAGGTCCAAGAGAGAGTGGAAGCAACAGCTCATTGACCGTCCGTGCTTGTCGGTTGTTGGTATTCTCCTTGGCGTGATTTTGGTCCTTGTGTACATGTGATGTTGGTTGATTTGTTTGCAGCGCAGGATGAATGAACTAGGATTTGGTCAGTGTTGCAGCCCGCCAGAGAAGTACATTTGCATTGTGAAACTACATGTATGGATTACATGCTTTAGGGTGTTACTGCAGGTCAAGAGAAGGTGTTTGAGGGATATCCCTTCAGAGCCCGCGGGAATAATGCTGGAGGGCTTCACAGGGCTGGGAAAATGCAAGACAAACCTGTGTAGAGTTAATGTCTCCTGAACATGCTCCCTGCGGTAAACTGTCTCCCAAAGTGTCTTGGGAGAAGGAGCAGCGGAAACATAAGATTTGAGAGGGTTGATGAAGTGAGCAAGCAGTTCGTAACATGTCTGATCAGCAGTGGTGCTGGCTAGTGGATTGCTCCCCAGCACTGTTTCAGTTAGATGTATCCTGTGAGGGCCATGGCTGAAAGTAGCACCATTTTAACTTCCGGTTACTTGGGGTTTGGATCATTATATATAGTGCAAAGGCAGTTTGCAAACTGAACTTTAAAATAAATGCCTTCTCAGAAAGTTTCTGCAAGAAACTTGTAAATTTTTATATTTTTTTTTTAAGAAAAGTAAAACTTTTGAAGTGGATTTTGGTTTTGGAAAACAATTTCACTGAAATAATGCGTGCTCATTTTCATAGTGTTTTTCTTCTTGGAATGAAGTATTGCAAATGTGAGATTCTCAGCACATGGGTAGAAACTGATAATTATTTAAACCAGCTGCCTAGTTGCAATGTTTATTGCTGTGATTCACCAGCACATAAGTAAAAAAAAAAGTGAAAATGCTGTGAATAAATAAAATGTGAGAAATACTTAATCATAGTGAGTGCGTGTGGTGGTGATTTGTTTTAAAAATCCAAACTTTATTAAACTTTTATTAAAAAAAGTGACTCTGTTTCTGTTACATCTGAAAGTTATAATTATGTTATAAGCTATCCAAATCAAGTACATGAATAGCACATTTTCTCATGTATTTATCCACCAAACCTTTGCATCTGTAAGTACAAGAAAATGATGATTTTCATGTCTCTTCCTGCAAAATTTCTGCAGGTCTCTAATTACAAACATCTCCCTGTAAACAGGTGACTGTATTCAAGGGAAAGGAGATACCTGTTTCAGCCATACTTCATACATTTTATGTCCATTCTGTTACTTTTCAGAAGAAGTAACATACAAAATTATGCTACGTAATTTCAGCATCAAGAGTAAGAGCCACAATCTGACCGGGTATTGATTACCTGAAGAGATTTTTTCATCATCTGTAGTTAAGCCTCATTTCTGAGTTAGTATACACAATGTTGTAACCAAAACTTTCCTCCCTTCTAGCCTCATTCCCACAGCAAATGTCCTCAGAAGGGAAGAATGTTATGAGTTGCATCAAAAGTTTGACAAGTGATTCATTACTGTATAAAAAATAATGTGATCTAAGTTTGCCAGTGAAGTTGTTCGTTAAATTCTGAGAATCAGTCTTCAGTGCAAACCAAATCTTTCTTGATAACAGCCCATCACAAGGTCTTGGACAACGCTAAAGCTAAGCAAAACCAAGTGGATTCTTCCCATGTAGCATGCCAACCAGCTAAATAAAATATAGATAACTTGTATTAATTGTTAGAGAAGATTCCCCGCCCCCCCCCCCCCCGCCCCGACTTTATTGGAATGCTAGTATTCACTAAAGCTGTGATTCTGAACAGAAAAAGAATCTTATTTTAACCATAATACCATATTACTTTGTTTATAAAACCTGAATTTTGGTTGGCACTGTAGAGAAGAGAAGGCCCTGAAGAAAACTTAATTTTTGAAACCTGATCTCTGTGTGAAAGTCTCTGTGAAAGTCTGCTCTAAGGATTTGAAAGGTTTCATTTAGAAACTCAAATTTGCATAGTTCTATGATTATTATTATTTTTTTAAAAGTTTTTGGTGTCTGTTACATTTTTCAAGACAGTTTATCTTTCAGAAAAATAAAAGCAAATGACTAAATGAGATAATATTGTAGAACATGGGCTGTGTTACTAAGTATTCCATTTATGAACTAAATGTTCTGCTTAATCTTGTGATTTATTACTAGTTAGATAGTTCTCTTTAATTTCTAGGAGTTTGTTTTATGTTGGTGGATGATACTGGTTTCAGTCTGCATGCTTAAGGCCGTACAGAAGGAGACCTAGAGGTAGAGTTGGAGACTCGTGTGCTGCTGACTAGTGCTGCGTTTTCATGGAGTTGCTAGCAAAGCTCAGGCTGCCCTCTTTTTCTGGGTGGAATGAACAGAAGGCTGGAAAAAAAATTGCACCATGAAAATTTTTGAAATACAGAACTATTTGTATCTAAGCCAGATGAGAGTTCTGAAGTGCATGTACCTTTGCAAATCAGGCTACGCAGAACAGTCCAAATATAATATTTATATCTAATGTCATTGTAATAGACCTCAAAGACATTCTCTGTAACACAGCATATAACCAAATGACCCAATATGAAGTGGAATTTATGATGTTAGTCTTTCCAAGCCCAGCCAATTTTAATTTTTGGACTTCATTTTTTGTTGACAGACACAAGTTCTGTGCGGCCTCAGAAGAGAAGGTGAATAAAAGAACAGAATAAAATAATAGGAGATTTCATGGATTTACATTTTCTGGTTTAGATACTAAGAATTTTAAAACAATCTTCCAATTTAGTCATTGTAGGCACATAAAAAGGTCAGAAAATCTGACAAATAACACAAATTGAAACAGTTTGCAGTCTTTCATCACGTCAGTGCTGAACTGTGTTGCTAAGATGGTAGTGAAGAGCTGGTAGATGAAGGAAATATTTAATGTCATTTGAGAAGTAGAAAGAAGATCTTGCGAGATGTGGAGTTTGTTAGTTGATGTCAACAGGCGGTGCGTATATTGGAGCATACTTAATTTTTGTCATAAGCATAGGCTTCTGTGCTCTTTCAGGTGTCTGGGTGCATCTATCATGATAATTCCATGTTGCCACTTGAGGGTTATACTGACTGCTTCTGGGTGAGCAGTGATGCTGCTACACAGGTGTATTCACTAACAACGTAGTGTAATAACATCCAGGTGAGATCTGAGCTGCTCTGTTCCCCGTGTTCTCTGACAGTGGGCTATCAAATGACATTAAAACATATTTACAGGTTTATTGATGAATTTTAGAAATTACTTGAAAAAAATCTCCAAATCTTACTACATTACAGTATTTTAATTTTCCTACATCAATAATTATTTTCTGTTTCACTATGGGTCAGTGTTAAGTGTTGTCTTTTGCACCTAGACTTGAGATTTTATGTGGTATGTGTATGCTGGGGCAAAGCACGTTCATATGCAATGGGAAACGCTAAAAGCGAGGCAAGTTAAGGTAGTCTCATGTAAGATTGTTTTAAAGCTTTACAAAAGTAAAAAGTTGATTCACGAAGTCTCAAGTCTGCTAGTTAAGAGCATAAAATTTCTTTTGACTTTTTTTGTTTTATTTTTATCTTTATTGCAAGCTGTGTCTCTTATTTGGAAATGGAATTTTGTGTACTAGAGAAGTATAATTTATTGTAAATGTTACATTAAAATACTCATTTCTTGAGCAGTTGGAATTAGATTTTTTCAGAGAGAAACATTTTTCCTTTGCATTGCATAATTACTAGATCTGTTTAAAAAACCAATTTCTTGATCTTCTAAAACAAATTGCATTTCTTATGTATATTGGAAGGTTTTTAAGTTGGTAACATCTTCAGAATGAGTGCTTGTTCATATTGTATTGCTTCTGAAATAGCTGGGAGCATGTAGCCACGAAAAATCAGTAAACTAGGAAGAGCCACCTGTAACATCTACAGTAGTTTAATATGAAGAGGAAGAACAGACAACTTCAATAGCTTGCATGCGGGGCCAGTTTGCATGTGTCCTTGGTGGGGTTACTTCATGGGCCAAGCATAGCTTAATTAATGAATTTCTACTGTGCAGAGGTTGCAACAGGAAAACATTTTTGAACTAGTCTATTTTTCTGGTAAAGGGGTGGGGGTTTGTTTGTCTTTGCTCTAGACAATTCAGTACTTTCTCTGTATCTGTCCGCCACCAATGGTATCGTTCTTTGTACATCCCTGCTACAGCAGCCACTGCAAAGTGACTGTATCGTCCTCTGATCCACTGAAACATCTCATCAGCCTTTTTGCCGACTGGGAAGCCAACAAATACCTTTGCCAGTGGAAACTTAGAATCTTACTAGTAAAGTGTGGGCATTTATCAGTATTACAATTTTCAAGTTGAATCCAAAATTCATTTGTTGACATACTTCTTGAATGTGCTTTTGTTTTGATAAAGAAGAAACTATGCACTTCAGTAAACTGTAACCTTTGTTTACTGCTATGATAGGAAAATACAAATGAAGCAGAGAATTTTGTGATTAGTATTTTACAGAGCAGTCATTTACTATAATTACATGTTTTTAATCAGTGGAATTATCATGTTCTATTAACCAGATTCTTTCCTGACTTCTTGTAGGATTCTGAGTAACAACAAGATCTTATGGTTGAAGAATGGCTCTTTCTTTGGACTGAGATCCCTGGAGAGACTGTGAGTAACTGATCAACCGCCTTCCACCTTCAATTAAAAAGTCTTTGTATTTTAAATATAAAAGCAAACATCGGATAATGAAGTTGAGACATTCTGATCTGTATTGCACAGTAGAGTTTCTAGACAGTCATCAAGTTAAGAAACAGCATAAAAATGAGTGAATGGGGATGGACGTGTAAAATACAGGAAAGCGCTGCCATCAATTTGGAACTAAAATAAACATCCAGTCAAAGACTTGTACTACACTATGTACACTATCACAGTGAAGACTGGTATATGTAATGGTAGCACTACTATACCTGACATATAGTTTGTGTAATTTAACTCATTGGTCTGCAATACTTCCATTTTAATTCTGTCCTCATTTTAATTCAATTCTATACTGAAGAAATTGGACAATGATTACCACTGGAGCAGACAATGGCATTGACAAAGCTCCATGACTTACTTTGAAGGGGGGAAGAGGAGCTCAGGAGCAACTAATGAGTTAGGAAGAAAACATTTAGAAACTCCAATGGAATAAACAAGCAGTGACAGCTATACTGTAATAACACTGCTGTCTGTATATATGGGTCTTTCATTTGAGAATAATCATGTGAGCAAGTTTAAAAGGCTATTTTTTATATCTATGGGCAACTTACTTAGCCAGTGCATCTAAAATGAGCAATTATATCATGCCTATCTTACAATAGCTCCTCCAGTTTAAGTTAAATTATTGTTATATTGCTTTGTAAGAATACCTTCATTATGTAGAGATGTTGCTATAAAGCAGTTGCTTACATTCATGAATGCATGAACATAGTCTATGTTGTATGAACGTTTCCATATGCAAAAAAATTACATACCAACATCAACTTTAGCTAATATTTTACTATATATGTGTGTGATGTGCATGCTGTTTATGGTTGTGTAATAAGGTGGGTAAGTATATGACACGGAGATATTTGAATATTCTAACTGCAATTTAAAAACAATGTGTTTCAATCTCTAGAGCAATCCCTTAAGCACCTTGAGGTGTTAGGATAAAGGTAACTGTCTGAACAGTTATGTAAAAGAATACTATGTTTTCTCCACATAGACTTATAGATGTAACAAATACTTCTTTAATATTAGGAATATTAAATGCTGTGGAATGAAGAATAGTTGTGTATTATTCACTAACCTAATCTTAGGTGTAACAATGATAGGAGGTTTATAAAGAAGTTCACAAATATTTTAGACAAAACAATTTAGAATAGGGGATAGGATTACAAGTTTATTGCAAGAAAGGAAATTACTAAATTAAATTCTGATGTACTGCAAGCGAAGCATTAGTGTTTAGAAATAGAAGCAAACATTTTCTCTTTTTTTTTTTTAAGGTTTAATTTACATCAGGGAATCATACTGAGCATATACTTTAAAAAACTTTAGTAGTTACTCTAGTTAGAGAAATTCTTCAATCTGAAAAGACATTGCAAACAGTCTTGAGAACAGTAAGAAAACAAAAAAATGCCTTAGATGTGTAGCCTCTAGTATCATCATCATCTAAACCTTAATTTTATTTTATTGATTTTTCAGAACATTACAGATAAAATGAGCGTGTATCATCTCCTCTGTATGTAATGATATTTGGCCATGGTGTTAATGCAAAAATCCATAAATGGTCCTTGAGGCAAAGACTAGAATTCAGGTGATGGCATTCTCATCAGATTCGGATGCTCTTTCTCATTCTCTGGCCCCATACACTTATCAGCATCTGCTAAGTCCCAGTTGCAGCTGGGAAGGTGAGATAGGAGGTGGGTGTGAATGAACTACATCTGGATGAGTGCTCCTAAACCTGGGACAAAGAAATCTTTCCCCAGCTGTGCCTTTTCCATACAAGCTATTTCAGAGTGGTACTGCAGGTGCTTAAAATGAAGAACTATGACAGCAGCTGCTGTCAGTGTTCACGGCTCATCAAAATGGGCCAACAAGAACTTTTATTCCTTGCCTGAACGGGAAGGCAGAGAATTTTATGAAGTACAGTAGCAGGAAAATCCAGCTTCCTTTAAGGTAATGTTATGTTTAAAAGATCAGGTGCTTGGAAAGGCAGGTGTGCTGGAGTTAAGGATTACTCATTTAATTTGGCTTTGCACTTCTTGTGGTCCTGTTCAGAACAGAAAATTAGTAATGTGAATGCTGTAGAGACAAGAAACGTGTGACTGTAATTCTTTTGTGGTTGCCATATTATGAGCCAGAAGAGTGTTATCTTACGTGGAAAATGAAATCAATCTATGTCAAAACCAAAAAATTTAGAGAAGTAAAGTTTTAGGTGGAACTAAGTGACTTCATAAAGAAGTTTACAAGTATTTTTGTAAAGAGTCAGAATATTCTGGCTCTTTCCTATCCTGGAGTACTCAAATCTTTTTTTTTTAGCAGAGAATGATTTCAAACCATACTCCAATAGGCTAGTGACAACTTTCCCCTTATTATTTTGTTTTTCAATGCATGCCACAACAGGAATTGGATTACAAAAGTGTCAGTCCTCCCAAGTTCTGGTGATTTCTCAACAGCATGTTACACAAGCAAGAGACCTCACTGAGTGGTTTTCTCAAGCTAGGACTCCTCATTTTATGCAACTTTAATCAAGCAAACTAAGAGACATATGTTGTTTGCCCCTTAACTGTTCATTCTAACAGTAAGATGACTGATTTCTCTAAAGCTGACTATTTTAGAATATTATGCATGAAATGCAATTTTTTCAAAATATAGTTGGACCTGGTTTGTATTTGTTTCGATAGACTTCTCAGAAAAATGCATTTTTTTTCAACTACAGCGTGAGCATCACAAGGTTTCTATTTCAGATCGTTATAAATTGTGTTGCTGCTGTAAAAGGAAATAGGATATTGGGTTTTCGGGGGAACAACCAGCCAGCCAGAAAAAAATATGTTTGGGGATACAGTTGTTTCCCTTTTAGTATTTCAAAGTTAATTCTATATTTACTAATATCTCATTAGTATTAAAAATGAAACATTTAATAATGTCTGTAATAAAATATATAAATAATAGTGATCAAAATACATTTATGAAATATCAGTATTTTTACTGGGCAGTTTGTAAAAAAGCTTTGAAAACCACTGTCTCGCAAAAGGTGCTTTTTCTGTATTTTGTGTGTGGGTGAACAGTGATTCATGAATAATCTGTAGAGATGGCACTTTCTGTCCACTTAGCCTGAGTTTTCTGGAACTAAGAATTGCTGCCTTGTGCTTGTTCAGAAAGGCTGACTCACAAATGTTATGGCATCTGGATCATGATGCACCTCCATGTCACTCGGCTTACCTTGTACTACTAACAAGAGGCATTAAGAAGTGAGTACCATTACTGACATACCATGTGAGAATAAAAACTTTCAGTAAACTTAGGTTTTGCGTGGTGCTGTTATTTAGGCCTTGGTTTGGAATAAAAACAGAACTGCAGAGAAGAAAATAAATAAATAGTTCTGAAGTGTGTTGTTCGTTAAAATATGAAGAGCTTTGTGGAATGTAACCAAAAGAGTTCTACAGATCATAAATTCTGCAGGTGAGAGTGAGCACCTCAAACCCATTTCCGTGATAGACCCTGTGGAGATGGCTTCACATTCAGGAGGCTGAGAGTTCAGTTTGGGTCTGACGCTTGGGGCAAAGCATTGACAGCTTGTAATAGTTTCAGTTCCAGTGCCTGCCCTGTCTGTAGTCAGTGCCCTGTCGTCTTGGGAGATGTGTTGATCTCAGCAGGAAAGCAGGCCTTATTGTAGAAGTTTAAATAAGTTTTTCATATGCTCTGGATACCACAGAAGAAAGTTGAAGTGGGCTCTCAAAACTATGACAAAGCAAGGTAGTCCTTCCAAGTAAGTCTCAGCAATCCAGAAGCTCTCATTTAGTTGAGACAGTGATTTGGAGGATCTGAACAACTGAAAAGTTGTCGATATAATTTTATGGTCTATCTATATTAGATAGAAAAATCTGTGATTTACAGTTTGGTTTTGTTTAAATTATTGTTATTTGTTTATTTTTAATTTATAGGCAGTGGGGTTAACCGTTGCTCTTACCTAAGGAATCGTAGGGCAGATTACCAACTTGCTAGCAGATACCTTATCATGGTGGTATGTGGTATGGACCCTGCTCCAAAGACATTGCAGTCTCTGAACAGCATGCAGCAAAGCAGTATTAGTAACAGCTGTGGCAAGTCTTTTTATGCTTGAGAATATTTGGTCAGCCGTAGTCCATGTGATGCTTCTGGGGACAAGGACTGGGGCTGGGCACGCTGCTCCAGCTGTGCTGGACCCAGGGTCAAAATCTAGGCCAGGAAACTAAATCTTATACTCTCCTCCTTATGTCAGCTGGCACAAACCAGTATGCATCTGAGCTATTATCCACAGTACTGATTTTTCTTACCCTCCACAGCAGCAACTGCATCACAGTTGCCTGGGCAGCCCCTGTCCTGCTCTAACTCCCCATGTGCCTCTAGCTGGGGGCAACCTGCCGTGGCTGCTTCTCTGCTGTGGGCTTCCTGGGCCTTCCTGGAGTTGATCTTGTACTTGGTATTTTCTGAAGTGGGTGTACGAAGTCCCTCTCTCTGTTTCATAACTTGTTTCATTAAGTTTATAGGAGCATAATTACCTCTGGGACTGCTGTTCCTTTGTCCCCCGTGGCTGAAACTCTAACGGGTTCAGAAGCTGTTGGGAGGGAACCAGCAAATAAAAGCAGACAAACATAGACAAAAAGACTGTGATTGCATAAGCAGTGTTTCCTTGGGAAATCGGGATAAAAGATCACTAAGCAAGATTACACTTTTTTCACAGTTGACCCAGAAGAAAAGCACGCCAGGAACTAATACTGCAACAGTGATTGTTTTACAGGAGCTTGCTGTTATGTTCCCCAAGATTCCTAGACACATTTCTAGACAAAGAAAGATAATACTTTGTATTTGTAAGAATTTAGCGTCGAATTTATTTTTTGGTTTGATTTTCTTTTTTTATCTGTAGAGACCAGTCTTACTGGACCAGATCTCACTTTGTGTTGCTGTATTGTAAAGTTACCAACTGTGTGGCAATGCTATGCAGTCACGTGTTGTCCTCACTTATTAGATAAGATTGCGTAAAAGCTACTTTCAGTAGATTTCAGTATGGCAATTTGCAAGTATATATTGTGCTGCACAATTGTAGTAGTAACACATTAACATGAGGGAATGAAAGGGTAGGAAAGAAAAGCACAACAAAAAGATCATAGAAAAAACATTGTTAAACAGCTGGTATAAAAATCTGGTATTTAGATGTTCTTTAGCAAAACTCAGGTGATGAAAGGGTAAAATATTTTTTTACATTTTGATGTACTGGTGTGCTTCTTTAAACATGCAATTTACGTTCTCTAAATTACTGGCTACTTAACTTATTTTCCTGCCTATACTTTTGAAATGTGTGTGTGCACACACAATACACATGAAGAAACAAAGATGTTCTTCCTAGGCACTGTGAAGGATTGGAAATATGCTTAAAAAATTGTTAAACAATTTTATTTTCATCACATATGTATCTTTAGAGTTAAAATCTTCATAAATTAAATTCGGAATTACATGTGGGGTTTTTTATTGTAAAAATAGAAAAATACTAGTTACTATAAGCTAATAATATTTCAGACTTGCAGCCAGGATCCAACTGTACAACTTTTTTTTTTTTTCTTTTTTCTGAAGAGCTTGCCACCGAGGAGTGTGCCTCTAACTTCATGCAAGTGTTTTTAACAGAAAATAAATTAATGATCTTGGATGCCTTAAATGACCACGTTAATTCATCTCAAATGCCATTTAGCCATGCTTAGAGAAATGCTGTGATGTTATTCAGGGAAGGCGCATTTTTAAAACCTGTTTCTTAGAGCTGTTTGTTGTGTAAGTCATCATTGCATGATTGAAGCTGTTTAATTTTATCTAGTTTGTGTGTTTGGATACATATGAAGAAAGGAAAATCAGTGCAAGCTCCTTTCAAGCATCTGAAGTTTTCTTGCCACTTCAAATCCCAATGGATTTAGTAAATTCTCTAAATCTAGTTGATAATGATAACAAACAAGTTCTTTGTTCAAATTCACCTTAAATATTACCAAAGAACAGAAGTACAAATGCTCCAACCGTTATTTTTCCTTGTCTAGTGATATGTCTAGGAGTCCTGGGGAAACCTAAGCAATTTTTCATGTAAAATTTCTTGATGTGTTGGCTTATTGGAATTGTTTACAAAAATCTCATTATGCTGCATTACTATTTGGTGTGGTTGAGCATATTCCAGTAGGTGAGGAAGGATGGGAATAGTCATGGGGAATGATTTTTCCTGGAGCAAGACTGCACTTTTGCATTTACTCAAAACTAGACTGAAAACAATTCATATTCCTCTTGGTGCTCATTGAACCGTGAGCCACCCTTTTGGTTTCAGTGTCAGATTAAGAGATCTTCTTTCTAATTACGGTGATGCTAGTGTTTACGTGAAGCAGGATAGTTCCCTTTGTTACTTCTAGATGCAGTTAATATAGTGTTTCTTTTATAAGTATGCTTGTCTGCAATATATTCAGTACAAAGGCAATTACAAATACTGAGCACAGAAAGGAAAGGTCTGACAATTCATGAATTACTGAAGTTCTTCCAGAGACACATCTATTGCAAATAACAGGTTTGAAGGGTTGGAAATACTCAGAAAATAAAGAGCTTAACAAATACAGGAAAGGGGGAGGGGAAGCTATGAACCTATGTCAGTCAGCAGACAGATCAAAAAGAGGAAAGAAAATGTTTACCTGTATAATAATTATTTATCACCTAAAGTCAGAGTAGCTTTTTTTGAAATTAATGTTCTTTAAGGCTCATCCTGGAGCATGGAGAGAACTGATTTCTACTAAGAAAATGCGTGTTGAACTATATAAACCCTGAACCTGAGAGGACAGTGACAAATGCCAGCAAGGCTGCAAGGGATGTGGCTGAGGTCATCCTCTTGTCTTCTGCTGCTGCTGCTTAGCTTTAGTCCAGACATAAATGTGGTCTATTCTTCCAGTAATATAATCTGGTGTAATCAAGTATCACACTGAAAAATACCAGTAAGATGGATCCATATATAAAACACTTGTATTTACACACAGTCATTAAGAATTGTTAGAATCCTGCTAGCAAACAGATCAACTTGAAAAATGTTATGTTTTCCTTTTCCTTTTTTTAATGGGTGGAAGTCAGCTGTAGCTGTCCTACTGAATGTATTTTTTTTTTTCTGGGTTCCATGTTGTAAGTATAGAATGAGAGATCCATGGATGCCAGGACTACTGTAGCTCAGTGAAAATACCTGCCTGGTTACATAAGCAGCAAGAGGCAGCAGCAGACCTGAAGGATCCTTTGAAACATCATGGAACAGAAAATTGGACGTGGAAAAACCACTGTTGGTCCTCCTGTAGAAGTAAAGGATTGCAGAGTGAAATGCTTTCCAAAGTAAATATCATGTGGCTGCAGGCAGTATTTTAATTAATTGCACAGAAGGAGGATATCTAATTTGCAATTTTGCATAGAAATTTTTAGAAACCGGAGGAGAAACAGAGGCAGGATCAACATCACAAGTCAAACTGGGCAAACTTAATTAAAAATTACCTTTTCATTTTAATTCTGTGGTCCTTTATGGATTTCTTGATTACATTCCATGACTGATAATAAGTTACTCATGCAAAAGCAGTGCTTTTTTGACACCACCACCCCCCCAAAAAACCCACCCCAACCGTCCCCAAATTCTAAATGCCAGAATCTGTTATGTCCTAGTGTGCAGTATCAAAAAGAGATTTAGCATTGTATCAGGAATTATAAAATTCTTATTCTTAGTATGACTGTCAGAAACAGAGGAGTTAGAAATGAAAAGGAAAATTACATTACCTTCTTTCTAATAGGCAGACATACTGTAAGTCTTACAAGCATGAAGTAACTATCAAAGCACTTGTAATGTAGTCTGACAGAAAGATAATGTATTCTTTTTCTCTAGTCATTTGTTATTTACAAGTACAAAGTCACAATACAGATTATTAGGCATCACATACATTGTATTTTAGAAGATGAGACAACAAGAAAATACCCCATATGTCTACTTGTGTAGAGCTGCTATACCATAACGTGCAAAAAAAGGCGTAATTCTAAGAAGAGAGGATGTTTCCTTTTGGATATTACAGTGCTGTTTAAAAATAGACGTAATAAACTGAAAAATAGGTTAGTAAAATCAGTTCTATAATTTTAGTGGAAGGGTCCAGAATCAAGTGTGTTTCCCATCTTTTCTTTCTGCCTTAAGCCTGTTTCTTGTTTGTCTCCTAAACTGCCACATTAATTTATCTAGTTCTTGTGGTGTTTTTTCCCCTCTCTGATAGAAACAACATGGGCTACCAGGCCATGTCTTTGCTTTTAATTCCATGCTTCATAATGAGATGTAAGGCTTGCCAGTGCTGCATTCCCTTGCAGGCGCTCCTCAGTGGCATGACGAGTGTTTATGCCATTCTGAATGCGCTGCTGGGATTACATTCCTCCAGTTCTGGCGTGAAACTATGGTTCAGCTTGAGCACGAAGTTGCCAACTGCTGGTATGTATGTGGCATAGTAACGATATTTAAGACGTCAGTGGTTTGCCAGGTTGCATTGCTATACTTTTGAGTGTAGCTATTTGCATTTTTCTCCCTGAGAAAACACATTTCTGTTGGAAATGCAAGCATGGCAAAATAAAAATGTTCTATGGGGACACAGCAGTTTTAGGAACATCTTTGTCATAGATATCAGTATTTCATTTCAATGTATTCACGTAATATAGAATCTTTTTTGGGATGATAAATCTGAACAGTACCACTTAGGACTGATGCAAGCTTTTCTATAAAGAAACGGCAGACTGTTTGGAGAAGTAGGAAAAACAGATATGTGGTTGAAGGGCAGTTTGTATGAAGTTACAGAGCAGCATGCTGGGAAGCCAAGCTGATAAAAATTAGTGTTAGCTGGTCAATAACTGAGCTAATCTTGTGAAGTGAGCTGTGAGCTAAGCTGATAGCAGAGTCCTTTTGTTCAGTATTTTGTGGTTTCAGTCCCTCAGCTGTAGGCTATTTATGGAATAACATTTTCAATCTCCCCAAAAATATTATATTTCTTGTATTCATATGCAACATGGTCTTTAGCATGTTTACTGTTAAGAAGACCAAAGTTTGGTGCCTCATCTGGTACATCCTTACATGAAATGTGAGAGACCTTAAGCTCTGAACAGGAACATCTCAACACCATGGTGGTCTTATGTAAAAGTTAGTATCAGAAGAAAAGCTCGAAACTCCATCCTTCCTTCTCAGAGAGTTTCCTGGGCCCTACTGATACCTTTTTCTTTTGTGTGTGTTGTTTATCTCTGACTTGATATTAATTGACAGACATTTCTCATTTGCTTACTTATAAGAAAAAAAAATGCTATCAGTTATTCTCTTCCAAAAGTTCATGTCTAGACTAGCCTGTGGAGTCTCTGAGGAAAACATGCTATTACTCATTCATATAATGCTAATCTAGAGATCCTCCAAGGGTACCCAATGACCCTGGGAGCTTGTTGCCTTCAAAACTTCTGGGGATGCCTACAGAAAGCATAGCTTGTTCTCTGACACTTGTGCTTCACCAATAATCTCTGAGAAGGCAAAATAAAAAAAAAAAATTGAAAAGAAATAGAAAGAAGGGCTATGTTTTATGCCAATTTAGTTTAATGGAAAAAAAATCCCCCAAAAGAGTTGTCTGAAGTAGTTAGGAAAGCTGATGTAATATAACAGCTGTGGGCAGTTTCTCTCCCCACTTCTTAATATAGACGGAATTGATTAGTTGGGTGTAGTATAGTGCTGCATGTGTCAAGTAGGTACAAAATGGTTGTTCTCACGAGAAAATTGCATGCAGACTTAGCACATGATAAGCTGTCTTGTGTTAACACAAACTGCCTCGTTCTTGAAATGGAAAGTGACTGGGAGAGCTATAGAGGATGTTTGTATAGTCTGAGCTATGCACATATTCTGTGAAAAAAAGAATTACAAAATTCCTCTATGCTCTACTTCAGAAAGTGTTTTGCTGAGGGGAATACAGAGAGAAACATTGTACTGGAATAAAAATGTGTATTTTTATTTGCTTGTGAACTTGAAAGAATAAACTAAAATTGTTCTATGCAATGATAGTAAACTTCCTGTTGTAGAAATAAGCAGATTCAGTTAAAAATAAGCCACTCGAGTTAGCATAATGCAAGGAACTTGTTGAAGCACAAATAAAATGTTTTTATCGTGCCTTTATAACCCACAAGACTGCCAAAGGGGCAGCTTGAATCTCTTAAAATAAATTCATTTCTGTCTATGAAAAAATATGAAAGATGTTAAATCAGGAAAAAATATTTTAGATGTAGATATCTGAAAAAAACCAAGTTGATTATAAAGCATACAGTCTCAACCATAACAGTAACACTTTTGCTCTGATGCTATAATTAATGGCTAATGAAAGAAACTTCTACAGCTAATGTACATTCCTCAGACACATGGTACATTTGTTATTTTCACCAAGTGTTCTATTTTTTTGATGTTCAGTGTTCACATTTGTTTATTAATGCAAAGTAAGTTAATACTCTTTAAAAGACCTTAAAGACATGCTTTTCAGCTGAAATGGGAGTTTAAAGTACATTATGTTCAGAACAAAACAGTGTTTTCTGTACCGTGTCAGCAGCTAAGTTGAGAATTTGATAGCTTTTTTCCCCTTTATTCCGTTAATTGCTTTTAGGTATTTCTGAGAAGTGCAAATGCCTCACAAGGGACAATTCTCCCTTTGGAGTGAAGTTTGAGTACTGTATTAAGCTTTCGTACTGGACGGTTATGTGAACTTACAAAAATATTTAGGAAGGTAAGACCAGAATGGGTTGCAGCCAGGCTGAGTTTCCAGGGACAGAAAGAAAATTTGTTCAGCTTCCCCTCTCATCATATACACCATAAACTAACCACCCCATTAATTGCTTTCCAGCACTCCATTAAGAACACTGAGACTTCAGTTCAAAATAATGTGCCTAAAAATTATAATGTGTCAGAGAAGAAGAAATTGTAACGTGTCACAGGTTGTGGGTTGTTTTTTTTTTTTTCTTTTTACATGTCTTTGCCACTGTAACCAATAAATCCTTATCAGTCCAAATCTGACAGTTGCTTTAACTGTGAGTATGTCAGCAAGGTATACCAACACAGACATCTGAAAATTTTTCAGTACTGGACCAGTTCAGGTTGCCAGCAAAAACTGTCCAACGTTCCCTCTCTTTAGCCTTTTTTAGCAAAAAGGGAGAAGCGTGGCAAGCTCCTGAAGTTGTGTTCTGCATCAAGCAAGAAATAAAAATGTTGCTGATCCTTGCAAATGCCTGGAGAGGATTCAGCTCTGGATATGCAAAAATTCATGTCACAAGCTGCAATTTCTAACTCCAGTAAGCCCTGTCCAGGCATAAACCCCTTTCTGTAATAATTTGAAAGTCGCTCCAAATCTTTAATTCTGTAATAGCTAAACTTTTAACGTTTTCTGCCTTTTCTAATCTTTAATCTAATTGTAGCCTATTTTTATCCATATTATTTTATAGTACTGTTATCATTTAACTTAAACTAATTCTTTTCTCTTTGTAGGGTTCACCATTTATAAACAATGGCGTAATACTCACTTTCCTTGTCTAAGCAAGCCAAAAATACGATAATCTCTTAGTGACATCATGAAAATCACCATGAAATGTATATATCCTTAAAAAAATACTGATGGGCACGAAGCCTGAAATGTTATCTAAAAGTAAGATTTTTATCTGCAAAGATTTGTTTTGTATGTAATGACAATGTACTCTTTTTATAGTCTAAAAAATGGATTTGAATCCAGTTTGTTGAATATTCAGAGAAGTACAATTTCAGCTTAGTTTAACATTCAGAAGTGATGTTAATGTTGTGAAACTCTTACACAGCTGAATACAAGGAAGACCCCTCTGGAGCATCTACATGCAGTAAATATCCTTGGGAAATTCACTGGGACTTTGAGGCTTAGGAAGTCTGTTAAAGCTGCTTTCTCTGGGCCTGTGTAACCAGCCGGTGCTGACCAAATTGTCTTTTAGAGAAGCTCGGTGAAACTTTAAAGCTTCCTGCTGATGACATTGCATTGATTTCTACTTTTCTTCCTATTTTTGTTTCTGTTGTCCCTATTTTCAGGTTGAGTGCTGACATTCTGGATAGGTGGGGGAGGTTCTGTTCTTTTTGCCTTCTCTACAACTGAGAATGCAGTAAATTGATTTATTTTTTTTTTTTTTTTGTAATTCAAACTGTCATCTGCACAGAGATAAAGGGTAAAATACAGACCTTTTTGTTACAAGACTTCTCTCCCAATTTCCTTGCATTCAGGTGCGAGTAGTGGTCTGATGATTGCTTTGTAGTTTGTGTAAATCAAATTAAATGCCTTTTCAGAACCAAACAAGACACTTCACTTGTTTTTCCCTGTTGACTATGTTATTGCACAGCAGCTGCTCCCAAGTTTCATATACCTACCTAGTCGTATTCAGATTCTTACCATAAGAGAAGTTTTATCTTAGCTAATAGCTCTGACATAATTTCTCCTTCATTCACCCATTTCCTACTTTTCTACTTGCCTTGTTATAATTTATATTAAGCAGTGACAATGAAAAGAGAAACATTTAACAACAGTAGAAAAAATGGTATCATAAAATCATAAATATTAGCAGAGCGGTGGAGGACATGCATGGAGCATAGGAAGGCACCTGTTTGGAAGGGGTTAGCAATAGCACATGTTGGAAATGATCTTTATGTAGACTTACTTCTTTTGTACATCCTGACATAAGGAAATCTCTGATCTTCCCACCTCTGTGTTGAGTTGCCATGCTAATTGGATGCATGTCCTAAAGTTTTGTTTTCTCGTTTCAAGTCTCTTTCCTTTGAAAATTCCCAAAAGTTTTCTGGTTTTAGATGAAATATTAATTTCCTAGGCATGTGATTCCTATATCATCATGAAAAAGAAAAATCTGTCCTTTGTCAGTGTAGTTGTGTTCTTACGTCGTTCTGTTTGCTTACTCTTACTGTGTTTAAATAACCTACCAAGACAGGTACTCTTTTTTATGTGTAGTATTCTATACCTTTATAATTATTTAAACAGTTTCCATAAGTGTGCGTGAAGTCCTATGCCATTACTTTAGGCCTGTTTTCCCCACAAATAGAGTAAAGCATTTTCATGTGACAATTTCTCAATAAAAGAATTAGGGTTTAATTCTCACATAAGTGAGCTAAGCCAAGTTTCATTTTTTCAGCTCGCCTAATGCCTCTCAGTAGCCCTTGTGGCTTTTCACACCTCGATGTTATGGAGGTGCTATTGCCTAATGTTCCATGCTCTTTCAGAGGAACAGCCCATATTTCTTCAGATACGTATCTGGCGTGCTGCTGAGCAGCTATTTCATTAGCAAGCGTTTTAGGAAAAAAGATAGGTGCAGGCTGGGAAGTGAAGCGCTGGTTGCTGTCTCCCCAGGATATGGACCCCTGATTTATGAAGGCTGCATACTGGACACATGAAGCTGAGCATGTGCCAGCAACCAGAGCATGAACTCTTGAGGACTCTAGGCTCATGCCAATGTATGCAAAAGCCGGTATAGGCATGTCATTGTTGCCACTCTTGCTTTAACTTGTGTAACGTGCTAACATGTGGTATGCCATGCTTTCTGTTTGTAAATTAACCTGGCAAATTCATTTCTGTGAATACTTGATGTGTCTTAGTGAGGCTGAGGTTCAATGGGCTAAAACTCTGGCACAGTTAATGAACTGTAGAGCATTAGCTGTGCACTTTATTTATTTTAATGCTTGCATGTTTCAGACGTGGTAAATATGTCGCTTTAGTGTATGCTATTGAAGTCACTGGTGGTACACTATGAAAAAGTCCCATTGATCGCCCGATTTTCCTGCTGAGTTAGTCACATATAAAAGCAGTTTTGGATGCTTTTTTCATTAACTGCATTTATACAAAACTTAAAACTTGTATCTGGGAAGGGTGAACAGCATGTACACTTCTTTGTGATCCACAGTCAGACTCCCATGAAATAAGAACATTTTCTGAAATCAAATCTTTTCTGATGACCTATTTAAGTCACTGTGTAGTTCAACAACATTTAAAAGATGATGTATGGGATATATGAAAAACAAACCCTAATGAAGCACTGTGAGCTAGCGAAAAGCAGACAAAATCATGCAAGGTATTACCAGATCGGTCTGGCAGGATGACTGAAAGAACCTTTTATACTGGCTTACAGATTTTACTGTCAAACTTTAGTAACGGGCTAATGTAAAAAGAGTAATCTGTGAGAGCAGCTGCTGCTGACTTTCCTACTGCAATCCACAGGCTGAACTAAAACTAGAAATGGTATTTCTCTTGTTTCAATAGTAATTTGTTGAAATAGTAGTAGAGCTGGGCGACTCGTATCGATCTTGACTTTGGGAACACTCCTTTTATATGCAATGTTATTTTGGTAGTATTACCTGTAGCTCATAAGTCAATGTTCTGGCATTAAGAATAGCACGAATCATCATGAATTTCTATCTTAGAGCTGCACGTGAACATACTGTTTACATCAGCTGTTAGGATAAATTCAGGTTAACTAAGTATGAACTCATAGATCCGAACAATACTGCCGGTTTGGCAATATTTGTTCTAAATGCAATTACCTTTCATTTCCCAGTGAAATTTCAAGCTCCCGTGTGAGACAGAATGAGCACGGACTCAAAAAAATTAAAAAGAGAAAGTGTGTGTGTGTATGTATAATATCAGTGCCAGTTTACCAGCAGTGAGCCTGAAGGAAGGCAGCCTGCCTGCTCCGCCACTCACCCAGAAAGTTAGCAGAACAGTCAATCAGCCAATTACCCAGCGAGTTATCTACATCCCAGAATGCTAAAAGTCAAAGCAATTTATTTTTGTTCTTTACTGGCATTTCTCCTTTTGCATGTCAGCTATTCCATGTGTTTTCTTTATGTTAATTTTGGAAATGTATAAGCCTTATTTTCTGGCTTATTTGCTTGTACTTTCCTCACCATGTATTTATTTCATTTTATTATATTGCTGAAAACAAGGGATTTCTAAGTGTTATTTTTATTACTGTTATATTTGCCTATGTATACCCATTTAGTTTTATTCTACCTGACTTTATAGAATTAAATTGAAAGTGGCTTCTTTTTTGCTTTATTCCTAACAACATCAGAGAAAAGACTTAGGGGAATGATGCAAGAAGGGGCTGATAGGAACACAATAGGAGGCACTGCTGCAGGTCGTTATCCTCTGACCCCTCTTTGCTCCCTCCTCCTCTTCTCTCAGAGACAGAGGCGATGGAAGTAGTTAAAGCTTACCAAACTTTGTGGAGGAAGGCTTGGGTAAGGATATACATCACCCCTTGATGATTTGTGCTTCTTATTTCTAGGTTCTTTTGTTTATTACTGGCAGGTAGCCTTTATCAGAAGATTTTTTTAAAAATGCTGATTGGTGATTGTCACCTCAAAATCAATTGGCTGTTACCAAAGCCAAAGAAGTATCATTTATCTTAACTAAACACACCTTTGTCTGAAGTGATGCTGGAGGTCAATCGGTTCTTGATATGACACAATTTTCATCAGCAACCAGTCCATCAGGAATCATTTGATCTGCATGACTTTTGCTTAGAACAATGCCAACAATCCAGTTTCTACACATCTCCCATACTTCTGGATTGCTTTGGTTTTTTTGTATAATCTGAACCATCATAAATTTGACTACCTATTCCTTGTTTGCTTGGTTGCATGATGAGTGTGGGTCATAAATTCCTCTTTTGAGAAAAAACAACTAATATACTGCACCATTGACCCTTTCTAAATATGTTTTATGCACTATTTTTATAACTGTTTAATAGAATTGTATACTGTATTTTCCTAGAATGGAATAGGTACTGTCATTAACAGTAGTGTTGCCATCCTTCAGGCAAATGTAACATTATATAGATTATTTGTGCTAAACTGTCCTTTAAAAATCTTCCAAGACGTGGATTTTGTCTCAAAAACTACCCACATTTAAAAGATTAAAACTTTAATTTTGAGATCTTTTTTCTCATTCCCTATTCAAAAGTCCTTTTTGAAAGCTTAGTACAGATTTGTTCTAATTCTGTATTTTTAATCTCTAGTGCGAATAATTTCGTCAGATATTTTGGTGGTTGTTTAGTTCATTTTGGGTTAAGCCAGGGGTTAACTTCTTACAGAGATTCATTAAAAACCAGCTGGGTTTTTTCTGAGAACAAATGGAAAAGTGTTTTGGCCAAGATTTAAAGAAATTATGCAAAATTGAGATTTTTATCCACTCCCCTCTCCTCCCTCAATGCTGTTATGTTCAGATTTGAAATATTCAGGCTTTGAAATCTGGCAGAGATTTGTCCCTGTGTTTCAGATGTGGTCTTGCACAGTTCAATAATGATCTATTTTCATTTGGCTGAGATGCAAGCTTTAAAACAATATACGTTACAAATGTGAAACAAAGATGTATATTAAACAATGAAATCAATGATCTAACACCATTCACTCAGTATGTTATATGTGTGTGTATCATATATAAACAGTGAGGAATTCCCAGTAAAAGTAATTCTTAAAGTAACTTGTTGGATTTGTGTGCCTAAAGAAAATAATATAAAGGAACTCAAAGAAATGTACAGGGCTGTGGACTGTAATTAACAATAGTGTATATGAATGAAATGCATTGATGGAAAAATTGTAGCCTTATTAATTGGGGACTGGAGTATAAGAATTCTGATTACCAAGTCATTGTACGTGATGATGGATTTATAGTATCAGTATTTGTGCCTATAAATGAATATCTGAAAGTTGTACAGTGAGCTCAATACAAAACATTTAATAAAACATACTTCTCACCTGAAAAGCTAATATCATATTGTCACATAAAAAAAGATTAATTTTGTAAATGCAGTAAACCTTTGAACCTAGCGATTCAGGCAAAAAAAATAGTTATTTTAAAAATTTCTAAAAATGAGGAAAAAAATCTTAAAGAAAAGAAAAATGAAAGATTGCCATATGTCAGGCTTTGGTCTTCTGACATATGATGAAGTATGATGAAAGCTTCAATTTCAGAGTTCTGAATTGACCTAATAGAGAGTAGCAATGCAAAGTGATTCAGTTGAGATGATCTTAGCAGAATGAATGAAGAAATACTGAGCATATAGTGATAAAAAAATGTCAGTTGGACTATAGATTTATCTGCCTTTTCATTTTGATTTTACTTGTTAAAAGAATTTTAAGCAATAATGTTTTAAGCGTCAGTATGGCTGTAGGCTATAGAATGCTGTCATAGAGAGCCTAGAAATTTCCTCATGGTGATCTATCAAATACTTGATCAAATTCTCTCTCCTTTTTCTCAGAAATCCAGTGTCATAAACGGGAATTGCGCTTACTGTTTACAGTATTGTCCGGTATAGTTGTCAACTTAAGATTGCCTTTGCCCATGTGAGATGTGGGCATAAGCATATGAATAAATTTTGTTTAATCCTATGAAATACTTAATAATAAACATGCTATAATCACAAGGATATATAAAAAAGTAGGCTTATGCTGACTGGTCAGAGTTTGAGCAGTATTATTGAACAAACTCACATTGATCAAATTTACATTTTGCCTGTCTTCCCAAAAGTTTGTTGCTGCCACCAGTGAAGTTGCATGCTTTTGTGACTGACATTTATTGTAAGAGTATGGTCTAATCTGTCACTCTTAATGTAGCTGTAAGATATTGTGAGCATGAAAATTTGTAGGCAGAGTAGTAGTACCCTTTACTAACCTCTAACTAAGCCTGACATGGTACAGATGTGGTCATTCGCAACAAAAATATTCTGTCTTCCTGAGGCCAATAGTGAGATAATTATCTTGGGATATAGAGAACTTTCTTGCCAAATAATTCTGGGGAATGAAAGTCAAACAGAGAACACTAAATATTTTACTAATAGCATTGGATTTGTTATAACAAGAAGATAGACAGAATTGGAAATTAGTGTGTAGGAAGGCAGCCTATTTTATTAGGGATTTACATGTCCTGGATGGAATGCAGAGCGATACCTCCTGAGCCTCTCATCCGCACTGAAGTGTCACAGCACTAAGCCAAATAGCACATTAACCAGCATGAGGGAACTGTGCGTGCTCAGCTGGGCTGCAGATGAAGGTGATCTTCATAGATGATGATACCGTTATTAAGGCTTAACTCACTCTAAGGCCTCTGCTTTTAAAAAGATTAGTGGAAAGGGCAAAAGAGAGGTTAAAAATAGGAGCAGGAGAAATGGAGTATGAGATTAAATAAAAATCAAGATGGAAAGAGCTGGGTTGGACAATTTGGGTTGGTACTACAGTGGAGATGGCTTGGGAAGATGTAAATACAGGACACCTGTGACTAAGTGGTGGGATGCTGATACTAAGAGTCAGAACAGAGGGTACCAAAGAGCTGCTGAAAACGGAGCAAAATTAATTGCTCTAAATCTGCTTAAACCACAGGCACGTGGTGTTACTGGAGTGGGCTGGCTAGGCCTGGGCAAGAATGCGGCTGGAAACCTGCATTTAGTTGTTTGTTCACTGTTCCTCATCCCTAGAGCAAGTGGTGAAGGCCACGGAGGGAGTCACATGCACCGTACAGCGGAGGAGGAGGAGGAGGAGGAAGTAATTCACGCTGCTGAAAAACAATACTCTTCAAATATGCATTGCAGGTCACTGAAAGGGGGATCTGCCCAATGAGTGAGTGGTTTGTGTTGCATTAGAAAGCATTTAGGAGTGTCTTGGGGGGGGGGGGGGGGGGGAACCAAGTTAAATACTGTAACCCCTCTGCAGAGCAATCCTTAGGCAGTTATCTTCATTGCAAGACTTCCTTTGCACAGCTATGCCAGAGGTCTAATGATGGGTCACTCGGTCTTCCTTCAGTCCCCAATACAAGCTTGGATAGTTTGCTGAGGGTTTTCTGATGCCTGTCTGCCTTCTGTCTAAAGTCAGTGCTTTTTGCCAGGTGCAGATAGCTTTTTGACAAAGAGGAAAAAAAAAAGGCAACCCCTGAAAAGTCAAATGGGTCATTTGTACCATGGCAGAAAATGACACGGAAAAGAGCAGCAGAAAGCTCTTCACCTTACCAGAGAAAATAAAGTAACAGGGTGGGAGATGTCAACATAACCCAGCTTGTGATACATGTCCCCATTACGCTTGCTCCTAAAGAGACGTCTCCACCTTTAAAATACAACAGACTATAGTAGAGCTGGAGGATAACCTGCACCAGAAAAGATGATCATAAAGAAAAAAATCAGTGTGTTCTGAAACAGCAAGTAGGTCCTGCTGAAGCTGTAATTATCCCAGGCTGACCTACAGAAATCCAGTGCTGAGCCTTCTTGTTCAGACTTTCAAAGCTGGTATAGGGAGGGCTCTTCCCCTTTCGTGGTCCTTTTCTACTTTTTCTGCCTTATTATCCTTTGCAGCTAAGGAGCCATTCAAGGTGCTCCCCACTGACAGCCTGGTGATTGTAGGAAAGGTTTGTGACTAAGGGACGTGATTTCATCCTTTGTTGGGGCAAGAACATGCAGAGATTCTGAAGTAGGAAATGGGCAGTGGTTGTGAGTATGAATTGCAACAGAAATACTGATTTGTTTTTCATCTGTTCAGACCTTTCTTAGAATGGCAGGCTTTTGCAGCAGCTGTGCTTTAGCCTTTAAAAAAGGAGGTTTCTATCTCCCATGAAAAGGGAATCAGTTAAAACCCAGTAAAATATCTTCTCCCCCCGCCCCCCCCCCCCCTTTTTTTTCTCTCCCCTTTTTAAGAGTTCTGGCTATTGAACTGTAACACTGGCCACATGTGCATTAAAACTATACAATCCTTATGAATTTTTAATGAGGAAATATTCGTGTGTGTACAAAGTAGGTGGTTTTAACAGAGGCACCTCAGTCACTTTTAATTTTGTTTCCCTCGCCATCCCCCAAATACCTCAAGGGCTCCGTTCTGCATTCCTTACACATTTGCTTGGGAAAGCCTCTCATTCACATTAATTGAAAGACATCACCCCTTTCCTCCCCAAAAAAACCCACATAACAAAACCAAAACTCTGTTTAAAACTCATTTTGATCTCAGAAAAGCATATTAAGAGTTTTTTACTTGATTATTCTCTGAGCTTTTGATATGGGTTGAGGAACAGCTCAAAGAGAATTATTGTAACTGCAAAGAAGGAAACCTTTTACAAGTGATCAGGCCCTGTGTTGTGGTGAAGGGAGTTAGTAATGTTGTAATGTTTCATTATAGTTGCTGCTGTAATTAGGAAGAGGGGAAAAAGTGTGCCCGCTCTCAGAGCAGGCAGAAGCAAAGAGTCCAGTCACATCCCAAGAGGTCAGCGAAATGGCAGAGACGAGGATGCTTCCTGTTGGCTCCATGTGGGACCATGGGTAACAGCCTCCTTGTTTTGATTCACTATTGGAAACGATAAAGGTCAATGCCATTAAAAATAGCGTACAAGTGAAAAGCTAATCTCGCAGGAAAATCTCAGAACTTGCTAAACGTGGCTTAGTTGTGAGTTTAGTATAATATTGACGAAAGGGTTATCTTTCTTGTTTGCAGAACTGTGTGGTGAATGTGAACAGCATAGGACTGTGTAAAGTCCTATCCTTTTTATTAACTTGCTTTACTTAGGAAGGTTATCCTTGCTTCATTGTCTACATTTTGAAAAGTTATTCACCTTGAAGCATGTTTCTATTTTTAAGGAAAGGAAACTGAATAGAGAAATTAATATATTTTGAAATGGAACAAGAAACACATTTTAGTTTGGGGGGTTTTTTGTCCTAAATAAGGCTTCCTAGTAATAAACATAATGGTGTTTGTGAAGATGGATATAAAACAGAATGATGTGTGAAAAAAACCCTTAAACTCATTTTTACCTCTGGAGAGGACAAGAAATAGTTGTTTCTCAAATAACAAGTTGTTTGCCAAAATACCACTGTGAAGTATTCCCAGCATCTCAAAGTAAGCCTTCACAATGGAATTATTCCTCTATTGCTATTCTTAAAATCAGATTCTGAAACCTGTTTTGAAGTCACAGCTATACACAGTTTCAAACTTAGTGTGTTAGAAATAAATATGATATTCAGGGCAATACAGCTTATGCACATGCTGTGGTTTACAGTTCTCCCATTTTTGGTACAGCAGGGATCTATTAAATGATAACGGGGGAAGCAGGTTAATTTTTGTTTATCGTGACTATGGGATGAGGAGCTCTGCAGCCTGACCCCTCTGCAGGTACCCATCTCAGAAAACAGGACATCTGGGGTAGATAGCTTGTGCCTGCGGACAGTAAGTTGGGCACCTTTGCTTTAAAAGGGTGAGCATTAGCGATGTAATGACCTTTGTTACTTTACATATATGCTTGTCTCCAATCAAATTATATTCTTTTTGGTGTCCTGCAGATGTGTCTTTGAATAACACTTACTGAGAATCTAGGGCACAAGGAAGCTGGAGGTGGGAAGGGATTGTACATCTTTTTGGAATCAGTATTAGGTGCAGGAGGTTACCCTGAGTTTGTACTGATGTTCCAGGGACTGTTTTGGCTCTTGCAGCAATCTGAAAGCCAGGAAATATAAAGATATGAAACTTTATTTGTCTCCAAGGTGCTATTTAGCTATATCTTTGGACCATCCTTTTCCCAAGTCTTGTCATGTATGGTACCGCAGCGTGCAGAGATGGGAGAATTTAATTTGTTTATAGGTTTATTTTGATGAAATTTATATAAAACTAGAACTGATAAGGTTTGGATTTGCTATGACTTAAAGAAATCAGTACTTTGCATGAAGTTCCAGGATTTAAGCTTTATCTGTTAAAAGAGGATAAACACACGGAGCTCAGCATGTCACAACACTGACCATAGATAAACAGCATGACACCACATAGTAATGTATTATGCCAGCTGGAACTGCTGGCAGACAACTTAATTCAACCATCAAATTGTAACTGAGGTTAATAGTGGCAACAGCACCAGGCTGTGCAGCTGCTGCTGTCCGTGGAAATTTGTCATATGTCAGGAGGTTGCCTTTTAAATGTTTTGAAATGCCAAAGAGTTTGGGGCATGACGAACCCTCTTAGGTGTATGTTGTGCCAGGTCATACGCAGTGTTTTATGAGATACTGAAATATAACCTAGATTTTCAGAGAAGTATTCCAAGTAGTCCAACACAAACGAATTAGAAAGTTTCTTTTTTTGCAGAACTTCATTTTATTTTGCCTAGTGCATACTTGGCCACCCAGAAGATAAAGCCAATACTGTGTAAGTAATAAAGTAGCTTCACTTACAAGTTTGAGGGGTTTTCAATGAAATATTATTGTTGCTATGCTAGACAGAAGGTTTTTGCATAGACGGTGTGTTCTGTTTTTCTCACATAATCAAATGTTTAATGTATGAGCTGTCTGCAATAAGGATATAGAGCTTGTGAAATCCTTTGTTATAGTGTGCTACAATTGTAATTCTAAATATTCTTAGCTCAGTGGGTGGTTTAAATATGATTTGATTTTTTTTGTTAGTTATGAGCCACACAGCTATGCTGGTATTAATTGGTATGATATTGAACACTTTTGTTGTTGTCTTCGCAAAAAGGTATTTGGACAGTGAGCTGACCTAAATAGTTTCTCATCTGTGTATATGCTCATATTACAATGGAGTATTATAAGGTAGAAATTTAAAATGAGACCCTGTCTTTAAAAAAAAATAAAATAATCCAGAGCTAATACTCTTTTAAGTGTAGTTGTGGTGCTCTGAATTCAAGGAAATAAAATCAGGAATTTGTGAATTAAAATGCACCGCTGCAGCCGGAAGTTACATGTTTTCCGATCCAAGCAGCTGTTTAACTGTTCAAAACATTGCAAGCAAATATGGTTTTAGAAGTTTATTACATAAATTTTTATTAAATGAACTCTAAGAATACCTAGCTACAGCTTTGTTATGCATGTATTACAGTAATATACTTAATATTATTAATAGAATGCATTATGGAAATAATATATAATGTACTATATATAATGCAATTATGTTAGTGTTACATAAAAATATCTGTAGATACCTATGAGGCTATAGTTTTATAGGTAAAGTATACCCGCCTACCATTTCCCTTTTCCTGGTTTTCCAACAGAAGCAAGACTGTTGCTCATTATTAAGCTTGCAAATACAATTCCCAGAAATACATACACTCAAAATGATATTATTGTTGGGCTAATTTTCCTTTTATTTTTTGTTGTTGAGCATTTTCTCACAAGGAAACTCACCAAACAATGCAATAGAACTCCCTTTATTTGCACTTACAGGCTAATTTATAGCAGACGTCAGGGAAGATGTCCACTTGTAAGCAAAACCAACCTCCTGTGAAATATTCTGAGTGACTGAAGCAGCTGTGTAGCACTTGGGCAAGAATGCATTGTCTAAGTGAGGAATTTTAAATTAGTCCTAGCCAGCTATATACACAGACACAAAAGAATGTAGTTGGGGAAGCACATTGGGAACACGGTGTGGAAGAGTGTGTGAGTACCTTCTTTGTGCTCCCAGCCACCCTCTTGTACCCTTAAATGCAGTCACCACCTTATTGAAGTCCCAGGGGAGAAGTGACTGGTTGCAAAACCCAAAGGTTTTACAGTTGAAAAATAGGGAAAGTCTGTTGGCATTACTTCACATATTGCTGAAGTAACCACTTTGGATAGATTTTTGCACTGCAAGATCTTTTGCCCAGTACTCTGTTGTTTTACTGGTCAAATTTAATTTGGAAGTAATGGAAAACAGAATCTTTCCTAAAGTAGGCAAGAGAAGGAAGGAAAAACTCTCCAGGCAGAACCTCTGACCTGAACAAGTGTGTGCCTGTTGCCCTGCAGTCGTTAACAGGGTGATGAACATAATGGAGATTCTGTTTTAGTTAAAGTTGCTGAAAGATTCTTCCACTCCAACCATACTCAAGCCACGGGAAAGTATTATTTGCTGAAGCACTGTATGTCATCTGTTCTTGTGCTGATTATGTTTTGGTTACAGCCAACTTCCCTAGATTCACGTATTCCAAATCAGATTTATAGTTGCCATGTTAACAAATAAAAAATTACCCTTTGTCTGTCTTCTCCAAGACCTTCAAAGAAAAATGGAGGAAATTAACATCTAGTATTAGTCAGGGCTGCTGAAGTGCTAGCTGTTTTCCAACCATTTTCTTTTGTATTACTGCTAAATATAGGTAATCCTTAATAATTCCCTTGGGGAATGTTCTTCTGTTGATGTGCTAAATAACATTGTGGAATTCCCATTAATTTTCATTGGTATTAATGATATCAATCTCAAAGAATACTTCCAACATGTAGTTGGAAAGTTTATTGAGATGGTCTTGGTTATTTAAGTTAATAGATCATTAATAGTATTTTACATGGGAAAACAGATTGAATTTTATGTTTTATGCTCATTTCCTCAATTTATGAAATCGGTCATGTTACTGCTACTAGGGGCGGGGAACCCCAGCTTCTGTTCCCTAAAGAAATAATTATTTTTCTACGTTGACGTACTTCCATCCCTTGAAAAAAATGTCTCTAAGAAAAAAAAAAAAAGTCATTTTAGGGGAAATGCTGAGTGTTTTTCAAAGGCCTATATAGGGGGGAAAAAAGAAAGAAAAAAGGCGCCAAGCATTTAAGGTAGGTTCCTCACTACTGTAATGAAACAGAGTGACAGGGTAGCAGTCACCCTATTCACTGGGCTGGGGTCTTAGTTATACAGGAAAGCATTGCTTTTAACATAAAAAATATACTCTGCTTCCTGGATTTCCAGAAAGTACTACTTCAAATGAATACTATGACTGTTCAAGTAAATGAGAAAATAGTTGTTTCTGTCTTTTAGCCTTCCCATTTTAACTGTTTTTGTGATAGTTTTGCCAGTTTAGTTCCTTTTCCCTTCTTTGGGACTCCTGTAGAATATTTTGCTGATGCTCCTCCCTTTAAATGTGGACAGCTTTTGGTTATCCATGAGCAGATAATCTGAGTTGCAGGTTGTTTCTGCAATACGTATTAGTTGGAGCAGAACAATGGATGTATGTTAGCTATATGACAGCTGCATATTCACAAACAGCGTCACAGTTTCGTGTGGCACAAAGCTGGAACTTAAAATGTGTGCTGGGTGGATCTCTGCTGGGCCTGGGGGTGCTCAGAAATCTGGTTCAGAGATAATAAATTTTCAAGTGAGTGACAGCAAAGTAAAAAAAAAAAAAAAAAAAAAAAAAGAGTACAGTGCTGCGTGTAGGCTCCTCAGTCTTTCTGAATACCAGTGTCCTGGGAAGGACATTGCAAAGACACCCGAGTAGCAAAGACTTCTAACTTGATGGAATTGGATTTCTCTGTGTTAACAACACATTATCTCACTTATTAACCGTACTTTCTTATCATGTAGACTCTGTGGTCCCCTTTGCCCTGGATTAGAGACTACTGAATTTGATGAAACATGGTGGTCAGACGGATATTTACAGGGAAGGGGATGGGATGTGGGAACCTGTTCAAGCTAATCTTTTCTTCGAGATGATGTTGCTTGATAGCAAGTCTTTCAGTTCTAATGAATGTTTGCCCAGGAAATCTCTTAGTGAGACCAAGCTTCAATTTACTTTTAAAATACTTCATATTTTGCCTCTCTGTTTTTCACACAGAACAAAATTTCTGTTGTTTCCCAAGAATTTGTGTACAATTTTTCAGATTTTACTGCCTGTGAGCTGACACACAGTTTAAGACTGGAAGTTTAAAGTTACAGGAGTTCCTTGTATTTCTTTAGGCCTTTCAGCTGCTTACTGCAAGATAATAGTTATTCTTGAATGCTCATCATGGTTTAACTATAATTTTTTTCTCAGTTGACCCAAATGGAAGAAAAGCAAGTAGGTTACTAGTTAAGGTACAGGGTTGTGAGCAGTTTTCTCTGCAGTGTGCATGCACGCACAGTAGTAAAGTAGTGGAGATGCATCATTAACTACTCCCTTAAAAAGCTTGTGTTTGAACATACTCTGGAGACCAGTTAACAAGATTGCTTTAAAAAAATAAAAGTAATTGTATTTATATAAAATTAGTCTTTTAAATCACTAAAAGATGTAGTAGGGGAAGACAATGCAGTAGTTTCAATATCCTGTTTTATGGTCATTATTGCTTCTACAAGTTAAATCAATGTCAACATAAAAAACTGTAAGAAGTGATTTGTGGCTTTTTTCCCCCACCCAATATGTAAAATTCAGTCAGTATTTTGCTTTATGCAGGTTGTTTTATGGTATAGTTTTACGGTATTCAGTATAGGCATATTCACTGTTATGTGAAATACCATTGCCACAGATGTCACACCTGGGGGTTGGACAGCTGTATGGGAGACTTCAGAACTAACCAAAGCCTCAGTGAGCAGCATGGCAAAGAGGCACTTCTACAGCTACATTGCATGGCTCTGTATTTTTTTTCTGGAAAACCTCAGGCAAAAAGATGGATCCATGAACTAGATGGGCATGTGCTTTGTTTTTGATCTGTGCGTGTGCAGCAAATCCAGTGGTTTGAGTTTCTGGGCATATGCTGACCTATGCACAAGCCAAACACTGCTGAGTTCAGTGTGTTCCTGAAGAGTCACATCTGTTATGTGCACTCCCAGGTGTCTGAAAATTTTGGACATAAGAATATTCTGGGTAGTGACACTGGCAGGCTGAAATAATTGGTGTTTTTCTTCTTTGCCTTCCATTTTCCTCTGTCATCTTTACGAAATTTTTAACAACAGTTTGTATCCCCTGAGTAGTCAGTGAGAAATAAATTTTGTAGAAGCAGACCTTAAATATGGTACTCAATGTGGCTGTGCACCTCACGTATGTGCATTGAGGGCAACTATTGTTGAAGCTAAAACAGTTACAAATGTATTCTGGAGCTATACACTCTTTACGATGGCTTAAAGAGTTTGAAACATTTTAATTTTTTATCATTCATTAGCACTAATCTTACTGAGGTGTTGTAGATGCCAGGTTTTCCATTGTGTCAAGCAAAATTTTAGATTTTGGGGCAGGAAATCGTGTATACATGGAATGTTAAAGCAAAGAAGAAAAACCATGTGGGAAATAATTCTTCACAGTATGTAATATGGAAAATATGACAAAAGTGGTATTAGACTGATTTGTGTTTCCTGACCTTTATCACCTGATGTCAACTTTGCATCCCATTTCCTGGTAGTGACAGACATAAATCCGTTATGCTGCATGGCAGTATAGCACATTGCAGGCTATTGAATGTTCATCTTTTGACTGTGGTTCAGATTTTTTGCATCTCACTGATTTGACTTGTTCACAGTTGACAGTCTGATGCTACCTGGGTAATGCTTATTTGCCTTTTCCTAAACCTTCTTCTACTTAGGAAGCTCTTCCTTCACTTCCAGCCCACTCCACTTTTTGAAACTTGGATTTAACTCCTTTAATTTTTTATAATAATTTTATGCCTGCACATCTTCATACAAATGAACGGTAGCTGCTAGTTTCCCTGTATGCAGCCTTCCTTCCAAATGAGATTGTTCACTGCATACTGGCTTTGATAAAGCTCAGCACTTTGGTTTTCAGATAATGTGAAGATGTACATGCTCCAGCAGTTTATGCAACATGCTTTGTATTTGATTCTATTTAAAAACTTGACTAAATAATATTTTTTTCCACAACCATAAATTTTCATCCATACCACACTTTTTAGACTTAGGATTTAAAATTTGTCTTCAGTTTTTCTAAACTGAAAAATTAATTGTGTTTGAAATTTGTTCCTTCTGTAAATATAGCAGGGATGAAAAAGGTCAAGATGAAGGGCAGCGGTGCTTCCTGCACTGAATGCCACAGATGTCTTGGCTTTGTCTAAGTCATGTTTAGCCACAGCTGAACAGGAGTTAATGGAGAAGCCTTTACCAGTGTTTTATTTTGATTAGTAGTTTTAGTAGAATCCTAAATGAGTCACTTAATTCTGTGCATGGCATCAGTGTTCAGAGGGCCAAAGAAATACTGTCTTAGTATATTTAAATGAAAAAGACTTTTTGATGAGAAAAAGGCATATAAAAATAATTACACTATGAAAAAGTACACTATATAGAAGATTAAGTCCACATAAAAGCAGAGAAACACCATCAAGTTAGAAAATTGCAGTAACATTTGTAAATATCTGTGAATAGGGTGATATATCTGTGTCACTATCTGTGATGGTAGACAGTACATTAGATGTCATATATCCAGTCTTTATTTTAAGGTTTGTATTTAACTTTGTAGAGATTTACATGTATTTATAAAAATTATCTAGCATCAGTGCTTTATGTTATATTTTTTATTTATTCTGATTATTTATGGATTTTGTTCATAAATGAATATTTTTATGAATGAGATTGGATCATGTTAGAAAAAGAAAGCAAGCTAAGGAACTCTGTTGCCAGTGACTAAAAGTAATGCCTAAAGGTAGCAATTCATTTGGAACTCAGCTAATGTGATTAAGGCATGAAAATACTTTCTCCCAAATTATCTTTTCTGCTAAGTAATAGGCATGGCTTGATTAAATAGAAAGAAGTAAGAACATCTGTACAAATTTCAGAGGTCTGCGGGGTGTAACCCTCTCTTTTATGAAAGCCTACAAAAATGCCTGGAACCACAGTACTTTGAATACTTTTGGTACTTTTTAGTATTTTTTACTATGAAAACACCCAGTAACTATTCAATAGATGTATGTCAAAGTTGCTGTGTAAATTTTCAGTTTTACATTGTAGAATAGCCTGGTTGGTTAATTAAGTAGAATTGAGAAGCTATGCATATATAAAACTCTTTGATTTGTTCGATAGCGTAGACTTTTGTTTTAGGCAGTTAGTTCTTGAAAGTGATGTGCTGCACTTAGGTGTACTGCACTCATGGTCCAAGCCTTAAACTGCGCTCCCCTAGGCAGAGCCACTTTAGGGAGCAGTGGAGAAATCCACCTTCTGGTCCTGGTGGGGTCTGCACCCACAGCTTGCTAAGGTGAGGTCTAAGTGAATGGTGCACAGAAAAGGCACACAGGGTCTGTGTGGTAAAAGAGAGTGAGTGGCTTGCTTTTGGTCTCTGGTTGAGTAAAACTGAAGAATGGTTCTTCAGAGGGCAGTGTTGGTGAGGAACACACTGGATGCCATTTAAAGAGCTTATTGATTAAAGTAGAAATAGATTGAGCCCCCTTTCCCTTTCCCTTATGGTTGATTGGAAGGAAACAGTTCAAGCTGTCTTTTGTGCCAGTGGGTTTATTTTAATAGGATCAATTTTATCAATGTGAAATTGGATTCAGTTAATGGTGATGGTCTCTCAGCTGAAAGCCCATAATTGGCTATGAAAGACAGCAATTCTCTTCTGTTATGGTAAAGTATGTATAATTGATCATATTTTCTATATATTTGTACATAATTATATTATTATTCATTCTTTTTAAAAATAATTATAAACTGGAAGATAAAAGATTGTGTTGTCCCCTCGTAACTGCTTAATTAATTGGCCTCTAGCAATTTGTTCTCTAGACATCGCTGCTGCATGACTGAGGCACTGAAGCCTACTCTTTCCAATAAAACATCTGAATTAAATGAAGAATATTTGCTGCCCTTTGATTACTGCAATGAACCTATTTGCTTCTGTTTGTAGGGCACAGTAATAACTGTTACAGGGCTGCTGTTCAAATACTTCATATTTATAGATTTAAAAATAGATGCACAAGTCTCTGTAGAAAAATAATGATCAATAGAGTTAGGAAGAAGCAGAAAATCTTGTGCAAGAGAAATCATAAAGGGGGTGTTGGTGGGCTGGGGTCTCTGGTTGCTTGTTTCCTCATCATGTGTTGTATTAGATAAGGGTAAGTTTTCCCAAACCTTGTGCAAGTTTGTTATGTACAAGCATCAAACCCAAGACATTAATTTAAAGACTTTTCTATCCTACTAACTTTTCTGTCTGTTAAAGTGAGATACAAGAGCTTTCTTTTGTGAGATTTTTGTTTGAACAGATTTTTTTTTGGGAAAAGAAAATAAAAAGGAATCAGAACCTGAGTTTTATGAATTTATATGGCTGAGTAATGTCAGTCACATCATGTATTTATAGCTCCTGTGTTTAAAAACTCGTATTTTCACTTGTCTTTTGTCTTACATAAATATGCAACTTGGTTGAGAATATCCATGAAATGTTTTCAGTCCTGTCGTAACTGATGGGTAAGGGAAATTATCACCTCGCTGACCTGTTTGGTCAAGCAGCTAGGTAATAGTTTTTCATCTTAAGAATATATTTACGAGTCTAAAAACTTTTTATTTATTTTCCATTTTTATAGTTATATTTACATTCAGTAGCAGCTCCTATGGTATATATATAGTGGCTGGAAAGCTGCCTGGTGGAAAAGAACCTGGGAGTGCTGGTTGATGGCAGGCTGAACATGAGCCAGCGCCATGACCAGGTGGCCAAGAAGGCCAACAGCATCCTGGCCTGTATCAGAAACAGCACTTGGGTCACAACAACCCCATGCAGCGCTACAGGCTCGGGGAAGGGTGGCTGGGAAGCTGCTGGGCAGAAAAGGACATGGGGGCACTGGCTGACAAGCAAACTGAACATGAGCCAGCGCCATGACCAGGTGGCCAAGAAGGCCAACAGCATCCTGGCCTGTATCAGAAAGAGCGTGGCCAGCAGCACTAGGGCAGTGATGGTGCCCCTGTACTCGGTGCTGGTGGGGCCGTACCTCGAATCCTGTGTTCAGTATTGGGCCCTCACTGCAGGAGGGGCATTGAGGTGCTGGAGGGTGTCCAGAGACGGACAATGGAGCTGGTGAAGGGTCTGGAGCATGAGTCTTATAAGGAGCAGGTGGAGGGATCTGGGCTTGTTTAATGTGGAGAAAAGGCAGCTCAGGGGGGACCTTATCGCTCTCTACAGCTGCCTGACAGGGGCTGCAGGCGGGGGGGGGGTCGGTCTCTTCTCCCAGATAACAAGTGACGGGACAAGAGGAAATGGCCTCAAGCTGCACCAGAGGAGGTTTAGATTGGGTATTAGGAAAAATTTCTTCACCGAAAGGGTGGTCAAGCATTGGAACAGGCTGCCCAAGGACACGGTGGAATCGCCACCCCTGGGAGTGTTTAAAGAACATGTAGATGTGGTGCTTAGGGACATGGTGTAGTGATGGACTTGGCAGTCCTGGATTAATGGCTGGCCTTGATGATTTTAAAGATCTTTTCAAACCTAACCAATTCTATGATTCTATTCTACATATTTTTGGTGGTGCTTTCTTATTTGGGTATGCAGATTGTTTGGCGATATGTAGCAACATTTTGCTTGGGTTTTTTCCATTTTTTTTTTAACCAGCAGATTAGGCCTAGGTTTAATTTTGAAGTTTCAACTGTGTACAATGAAATCTTGGCAGATAGAAAAAAATGTACAAATTGCAAATTCTGTAAGAACCTCCTTTGAAAACTTAAAATGGAATAGGGAGCTGTACTAATGAAATATGGAGCTGTTCAGCCAATTGGTGGAGCGTCTGCTGGGGTGTAAATGGGCTTGTCACATACTGTGTTTAAAAAAAAAAGGCAATGAAATATTGCTGAGTTATGTGTGAGGGGTGTTTTTTTCCTGATTTTAGAGGAATTTTAAAGGAACTCTTTTGCATGACCATGGCAATTTGAACCTTTAGACTTCAATTTGTGGTTGTGTCCAAGTCAGGAAATGCTGTTGAATGCATCACCATTACAACTGTGACTAATTTATGTTTCAATTTGATGAAGAGTTGTTTAATTCTAGAGTGGAAAACTTCAATGTCAGGAATTAAGACAGCCTGCTGTATCCTCTCAATGACTAAATGATGATGAAATACATGTGGTGCACCCAGCTCAAAGCTGGGAGCACATGAGGGAAGCGTCACTGTTCCTCATAAGTATTTATTGTGAGTTTCCGCTACTGGCCACAGCTGGATATGGGACTCAGCTGGATGGACTTTCATTCTCATCCTGGCTGGTAGCACTTGTGCTCCTATTGCGTAGGAAGCTGAAATGCTTCACTCGAGGCTCTGACTGCAGCCAAACATTTAAAGCATCAGCACTTGCCTTCATAGATTGAACCCACAGAGTCCTGAAAAAGCGGCAGGACACTCACTGACAAGTCTAATAATATCTTTCAGAAAACTGTGTCCAACGTGCCAAATGCTATAAATACGTTGTAAATAGGAGGTTCCAACTACACTGTCCTTTTCTTTTGGTTTTTCAAATGTCACTGTTGCTCATGAAGAGAATGAAAATGAATAAAACCACAATGAAACAAATTGCAGTTCTAGCGGAACACGTTCATCTGGGACCAGCAGGCTTGAATTTTCAAAATAGAGATACAAACAAATGATCTTTAATGAAAAACTATGTAAAAAAAATGCTGTAATTTTAGACATTTTCTGTCTTCCATGAGGGGGTGGATTTTTTTCTTTTTTTTTTTTTTTCTTTTTTTTAGTGTTGAAATGAGCAATTATCAGATTTGATTCAGTGTTTTAAATCCATTTGACAGTTTATGCCTGGCCCAGTTCATAGAAAACTCATGCATCATTAATATGGGATTTTCATGCACTTGGAAGAATGCATTCTGCACTCTTCCAGCAGAAAGCAGCCTCTTTAGTATGTACAATATGTTCATTAAATACCTTTCCTTGTTTATACAAGTGCTCATGTCTCCATTATTCATTCAAGCAGAAACTAATACAAAATGTGGTACATCTGCTCTACCATGTAAAAGTAACTAAACAAACAAAAAAAACCCCAACAAACCCAAACCAAAAAATTTTTACTTAGGAGGTAATTCTGCTCACTTAAGAGGAATTCTGCTGGATGGTTTCTTCCATAGTTGGAATGTCATCTAATTTCTTATGGGTATCGGGTGACATTAGAGTCCTACATTTACTTTCAAAACTGGGGGAAGGGTATTTTCTCTAATTCAAAACTGAAAATTTTTGTATAAATGCATTGGTGACACTTTCAGTGGGAGGGGTGGCTGGGATTACAGGCGGTCCATGGGCCTCACTGTGGTAACCGAGGGAAGTGCCTTGGCAGTGTTTTCTCTTGAACCAGTCCGACGCAGGTAGTGTTGATTTTATACATACAAAAAGGAAAACTTCTGTGAATTAAAACTGACAAGGCATTTGCCTAGGATCAGGAAAGCGCTGGATCTGAACGTTTGTTCCACACTGGGCAGCGGTGGCCCTTCCCTGTCACAAGGCATGTCCTGCCTGCTGGGCTCTCAGCTGTTCTCCATCTCCTCTTTCCTTCAAAAAACATTGAGAAACTGATTTCTTTTTCTAGTGTTGAATGAGAAAGTAATACTAAGCCTCCAATTTTCATGAAATAAAAATGTTTCCTGGCCCTCCCTGTTATTACTGTATTAGTTAGCGCTACTGAGAAACCTTTCCCTAATACACTGTCCACCCAAATATGCTTTTTATTAAAGTAGTGACAGCTGGTTTCATACTCAGAAAAACAATGGAATATAATTTTGCAGATGTTCTTATAAGGTTTGAAGATGAGGACTTTGATCTTTCAGCACAGTTATAGAAAGATGGCTGCGTTTTAGAGGAACAATTCTCCATACAGGTTTTAGGAGGTAGCATCTTGGCCTCTGTGTGCAGCCTGTGTGCTGGAAAGATCTGAAAAGGTCTGAGTGATTTGGAAATCAGAGCCGATTCCTTGACGCTGGGGAAAGCATTGTCATTCCCAGGGAGCCAATTTGTGAGGGCATTGCATACCAAAGGATGCAGGGATCATGTGCAGCTAGATATGTGTCCAGCCTCTCACCAAAAGACTCCTACGCTTGATAAAGCATGTTTGCTGCAAGTATAAGGCGATGTAAGATCCTTCGTGATGAAGCAGACAGTTCCTTGCATTAACCCGTGCTGTGGCAATTGCTATAAGCATTTAGATAAACTGTTAAAGTCTTACAGTATCTTTGAGCAATGATTTATTTTTTTCTTTTTAGGAGATGTAATCAGGTGAATTGAGAAACTCATTGTGTAATGCAACTTTAAAGTAGCACTCCACTTTGCCATTCCAATATGTATATCTGCTGTCAACAGTTTATTTTTTTAATGTGTGTTTCTTAAAAGTTTGGATTTCTTCTAAATCCTGGTACTTTAATAAAGACTGTAGATGAAATACAATCCTCATCTATTCATAACCAGTCAAAAATAAACAATTTTTTCAAGCCATTAGACCATGCAGAGGAAAAGTTCATGAACCAATCATTTGGAGCTTTTGGCAGACCATACGGAACTTTTCTAACAGCTATTTATAAGGTTCTAATGTGTTTATTTTCACAATAAATCTGACTTATTGCTGAATGTGTTGGTTTCATAGTAAAATAAACACTGAAGATGACAAATATAACCTTTTGTAAAGTCTTCTGAAAGCTGAAGGCTTAATTTAATAAATGTGATGTTCTCTATATTGCCTGGGAAATGCATGCCAACTCTGAGAAAAAAGGAAAAAAAAGCAACAGCCTGAACCCTTGCATTAAATTACAAAATCAATTGTCACCAAGTTTACGTTATAGCTGAGCCATTTGGCCTCTGAAAAGTATTAATAATTGACAGATTGATAGATATAAGAACTAAGAAGGGATAAGTGAGGGAAGAGATGTACCTCAGTACTGCTGTTGAAGGGCTATGTGGAAGAAATGCTGTGTCTTTATGAATACACAAACCTAATTTCATTTAGAGATCATTTAAATTTGTTTAGCTTGATTCTATAATTTACCAACAAAGCCACATGTACTTAAGCAATTTTGAAGTGCTCAAAAAGCATTTGCATTATGGCTTTTACTGGTTTAATTAGAATAATTTAAATCATCATGCTGTAAACCAGAGTGTTTGTGCACTTTCTCCAATATTTTGCCCCTTGCCAGTGCTAGAGATGAGCATCCTACTCCACTGCAGTTAGTGGCTCTGTTACCCACGTTGTTGAGTCAGGATTTCAGCTCAGATGTATGATGAGATTATCAAATCTTCAGAAAAGGCAATTACTTTTTAAATAATAAAAAAAAATCATGCAAGAAACTTTCTCTTTTTATAATATGTCCTCAGAAGTACTGTCTGATGTGTATGTGAATGTTCTCATTAGGCATATCTTTCCTAGTTCTTTTAGTGAGTCCTACTAAGCTCTTGACCTCAATGATATATTTTGGTAATGACACTGTAGGTTAATTACATATTGTGTTAGAGTACTTCCTTCTGTCAGCTCTAAATATATTGCTTTTGAACTTCATTAGATACTCCCTTGTTCTTGTCATATTAAAATGTATCACTACCAACCATCAAATAGACTTTTGTGTTGGATTCAATATTTTATTTGTCTGTTGCTAAACAGACTTCATCTTTGCTTCTTCACGGTAAAGTCCCTTCAAACTTCAAGTGAATACTTTAGGTTCCACATAATGAAAAAATTGCTTTATGTAAGCTTTATTGTGCTTCTAGTATGTCCAATTGCATGAGTGGGAAATGAACTTGGCTATGATTTGGTGTAACGCTGAGCATCCAGTGTCAGTGAGGCTGCTTTATATAACATAGCATTATTTCAATATATCATTTATTTTCAAAAGAACTTGAATCATGGCCATAGAATGTGCTTTATGTGCACGCTTTGTTCTCAGATAGAAGCCTGCAGGATCTCAAACAATTAAAAAGAAGTTGTCATTCCAGTTGCTGAAACGCCAGTGCTTTGGGGATAGTTTTGGAACAGTTCCAAGGGACATGCCTGGGAGGGTGGACCTGGATAGCAGATTGTTTTTAAGAAAACATCCTTCTTCTGAGTGATTTTATGTAAAAGAAGAAAGAGACCATTGAAATCCATTAAAAATGCTTTGTATTTTTGGAAATGTTTTTTAAAGTTTAGAAAAAATGGACCAGCTGGACTAAGGATTTTATACATTATACAGTAAGTTATCTGTTTTCTGGGTGACACTGTGGACATTTATAAACGCCAAAAATGTTGGTCTATGCCAGATTGGTTGGTGGGTTGTTTTTTTTTTTTTAGGGTGGGGGTTGTGGGGTTGGTTTTGTTTTGGGTTATTGTTTGGTTGTTTTTTGTTTGGTTTTTTTTTCCAGAAATGGGACAGGCTTTTTCTGCTACTGGGAAGGCTGCAGATTTCTGATATTTCCTTCAATAATTACTGTCTTGCGGAGCTTTTATGAATATTTTGTCTTTCCAGTGAATTGTTTAAGCTGTATTTGATTAGTTCAAAAGAAAAAAGGTTATAACAATAAACATGGTCATCACATTCCATGTTTTTCTGAAAGTAATGAAGACTTTACTGGCAAGAGTTCACGCTGTGGTAGCCTATAAATCTTATGCAGATCTTTAAATACTGGTGTCACAAAAACATTAGCTAAGTTGAACCAAACAGATTGGTTGGGAAGGAGCTTTTTAGTAGAGTCAGTATCATGAAGAGTCTGTGCCCAGGGAAACAGTTATAGAATTAACTTAAAATGAACAGTCCCCAGCTTCAGAGCAATCTGGGGCAATTTATTTTGTTTAAATCATGTTTTATTTAAGTTTTATTTCAACTGATACTTTGTATTTCTGTTGCATTTGAACTAAGTTGTAAGACAAGATTTTACTTCATTCTGGTCTCTCAGGGGTCAGTGACAAAACGCCAGTGAATTTTATTCTGATCTCTTTAGGGCAGGCAATATAACATCTGTGGCTTATCCTGCAAACAATTGTATATGGGTGAACTTATGTCCAGTCATTCTATATGTATACAAATTGGGAAAAAATGTGTTTGCACAGCACAAAAGAGCTCCAGCCGTGACTGGGACCTTCTGGAGTCTTCTGTAAGAGAAATATAAAATCTATTATTCTTGTTGTTGGTGCTGTTCCTGGAAAAAAGTCGTTCAGTAAAAAGTATACGAAGTGCAAGAATAGTTCTAGGTAAAATCTTACTGGTGCAGCTGCTGAAATTATTCTGGACATCAGCCTCTGTATTTTATCTAATATGTAAAAGGCCAGATCTGTCGGCTTAGTAGAATGTAGCAATGCTTAGTCATGCGTAGCCGTGTGATTTTAAGTGGCTAACTTGTACAAGACTAGTACTACCCCAACCTGTTAGTAAATCTAGAGTAACAGCTTACTCCAAATGCCAACAAAAGTTTCTAAATGAATTGCAGTACTATACCCCTGAAAAAGACCCACATGTAAGATACAATCAAATTACAAAGGTAGGAAATAAATCACAGGTAGAAATGTGTTATTTCTAAGATCTTGCCATGACACAATTTAGATCACCCACTGAAATGCATGCACTGTTCAGTTCATACTTAAAATCTACTGTTGTATGAAAATAACTTTAATTACTAATTCTGTTGCTCTCTGCACTTGTAGGTAGTATGTCAGGGAATTATTTTATATTTGTATCACCTATGTAATTTTGTTTTGGATCAATCACCCCTACGTTACATACAGTCGTTCTAACTTTGAATCTATTTAGCTCTACTCTACACGAGAGGAGCTCTCGTTTAAAACAGAACAAAAAAGAAGAACCTCACCTAGCTGTCAATGTTTTCAACACTCACAATTTTTTAATAGCTGCAGTCACCAACTTGGCACTTAAATAAAGTAATAAAACTAAATGACTTAAACCAATAAAATGAATACTTAAATACACCATAAATCTTATTTCATACATAATAAACAAGTGTGTTGTCATCATCAGTTATGGAGGAATACGTACATGGTGCAACTAAAACTGCTAAATTTGTCTGATGATGATGTGTTGTGCTGAATTTTAACTTGTAAATTTTGACTTTTAATCTGCAAAATATTTTTGAAGGCTGCACACAAATATTTCCATTATCGCTTTCACGTTAACTGTACATGTTTTGATATAGCATTTACATTTTAATTTCTTGAAAATAATATAGTATATTGTAAGTTACCAGAAATTGTGCAGGATACTGTCAATGTAATGTTAAAATAATATGGAACTTGCATTTGAGGTTATTATGTTATTAACACACATTTATAAATACACCTTTTTTTATTTTTAGAAAATGGGGGGGGATATTTTGTTTTGAGGCTTCCAGTTCAAGAAAAAAATAAGCCTCTCATTTTGTGGTTCTGTATGTTCAGTAATACATGCATGTGCTTTTTTTTACTCTGCTGACAATTTCAGAGTCAAACTATTAACATACCTTTCTTGAGCTGAAAAAAACTTATTTTCAAAGTAAGTTAAGCAGTCTTAACTGCTTTTCATAGTTTTGTTATTGTGTGAGTTTCATTTCTTTTAAATTTAGAATGGTTGAAATAATGTGTAATGTTTATTTTGTCATATACAATTTGGCAGGAATGTGGTGGTCTACTTAGTTTCATGAAGTCAAGATCAGCCTCTGAGCTTCTCTCCCTCATGCATGTATGTGCTCAAAAAAGAGACAAGGGAGTGAAGAAATCCAGGCCTATACATTTGCCTGCATATAGCTCTAGTCAAATCAAGAGGCTGCTGAACAAATTGTATGACAGCATTGTTCTCTTTTTAGGACAGTTCTCCCATTAATGAGTCTACTTCCAAACAGCAGCAACATTTTTTTTTTTTAATTGTGTTTTTAATTTGTTTCTGTAGGTAAAAGCATAATTACTTCAGCATTGTATTTGATTTGCACACAATTCTTTGCAATTGGCATTTTAAAAGAAAATTATCTTTATTTTCTTGATGTGAAAAATATTATATATTGATGGATGAGCATGTAATCTGTGTGAAAAATGTTTTGTTAAATCATTAACACTAGGTTGTTTGTCTGTTGGATCAACGACCTTTTGATGGCAACAGAGATTTCACTGTGATAGATTTTAATATTCTTCTTTTCCCATTAGGACAGGGAGCAACAGTTTTAAAGCAGCCTCTGTTTCACTTTGATATGAATAGATAAATTGTCAAAGCTGCCAACAAGAATGCTTTCGTATTACGGGGTGTGTTGTAAGCAACACTGCATGCAGTGTTCTTGCTGGTAAACACAAACAGTGTGCATTTGGTGGTGCAGCCCAGTTCTCATCCTTCAGCTGAATTTAATGAGCTGAACACTGTGATGAGATTTTGGAGAACTGGGTTAGTGTGTGCTGAGTGGGAGACAGATATGGGATGACTTTTTTCTGAGTTGCCCTTTCCCACCACTTATCAGCAGAGGGGAAGGGATAAGAGTGGAATATGTGCACAGTATATAATGTTCCACAGGAAAACACTGTTCTCCAGCATTAACCCTTTTTAAAATTCCTATATTGGAAAGGAAATGCAAAATCTTATTTAGCTGTATGCTCCACGTCTTTTTTGAAATTAAAAAGGATGATTGGTTTTCAAAGTATTGCCTGCAGTATTTCTTAGGGGTATTGCACTTTGTCATTACTTCTTAGAGATTTGAGCTGCAATCCCCAATGTGCACCTCAGCTCTCCACTTTGGAAGGGAGCATGTGTCACATTAATTATGCTCTTTGCTCTGGGTTGCTCCTGCTGTCTTGTCTGGTCTTTGCTTGCTGGATTGAAAAGAAAGTTGATTCTGGTCTTGGCCTATTTCGAAGCCATCTGAAAACAGCTAAAAACAAACTAAACCCCAGCCAAATGGGTAGTACATAATACATATAGTCCTTAAACAGAAAATTTAGCAGCTTGCTAGCTGAGGAAGTCACTAAGGCTCCCATCATCCATAAGATATAGTAGGCTTAGTGGTTCTCAGCACTGTCATGCATAACACAGATATTTAGCTTTCAAAATGTAATTCTCATCTATTCTTTGGAGGCCTGAGCTCTTTATCCAGTGGATGGGGAGAGTCAGCTGTGTAAGAGAATCCAGCCAGCCACCATGCTGAAGGACTAAACAGGCACCAAGTGCTGAGGGAAATGCTGAAGCCTGATGACTCTTTCCTGTGCAGCCCTAAGCTGGAATACTTTGTGGGACAGGGATTTGCAACCTAATAATTCTTCTGAAGCCATTCTTCTTCACAGGCATAACTGACTCCATATTTTCTTTGGTAACCTGGTCATTGTGCTTTTGTTCTTTCTATACTAGCCTGCTGGCTGGAGGATCTGCTTGGGAAGAGGACTCAGGTTCAGTCTAAGCACACTACACATTTGCTACCTCTTTGGGAAAGGCCTTAACCAGAATGTAGGTCTTGCTGAAGTGGACCTGTGCCAATATGCAGTCAAGAGTTTAAGATTTATGGGACCAGAAAGAAAAAAAAAAACCCCAGAAGTGGTCAAGTGTCACGGGTATTTTATTCACAAGGAGAAAATGGGTTTTGCTGTAAACATTCATTTGATAAAATACAGTAATACTGTTTTAGGGAACAGAGACCCCTGTCTGTTTCTTCGGCTCCTGTGTGTTTTAAATGTAGGTATGCATCCCTTCTGGGCGAGGACGATGCTGGAACAGTCTTTCACTTTCCCAGCTCCAGTCACTAGGTTGTCGTAGAAAAGATGGATGACAACACTTCCTCACCGCTTGGCCGTTCTCCAGGATGCTGGGCTGTGCTTTCTTTTTGTGGCTTTGCCGAGTGCATTCCTTTAGCCTGCCTGGCCCCACAGAGAGCCAGGGTGTGGGCAGGTCTTGTCTGCAAATCCCGAAAGAGCTTTTGTAGGAGACCAGCTCCAAGGTGTGCAGCACATGTGGCACCACTTCTGTGCTTCGGGAACTTGCCAAGTGACGACTGAGGCACCTGCAGCCATTGGGACGTGTAGGAGGTGGTGGGGGGGGGGGCTGTAAATTGCACTCTGGGACTTAGTACCTATGTTCGGCTTAACTTTCACTTTAGTCAGCCTAAGAGCTTTTTTGGACCTGGGCCAACACTTTTCCAGTTGTGCTTCGAGTGGCCTGGTACATATAACTGTGGCTCTGCTTTTGATATGCTTTGAGTATTTAAAAGTGTTGAAAATTATTTCTGCCGTTCAGGTCAACTGATTTGAAGAAAAGATTAGCTGGTCTTGCTTTTTATTTCAGAAATGTCTGTGCTCTCCTGTTTGTGAATACTTTATGTGATTTGACTAGCTGTGTCCCAGTATTCTTTTCTGGTAGTGCTTGCATAAATATAATAGAATTTTTTAAAATATTGGCTAAATGAAAATAACCTACAAAAGGAAGACTTCCCAAAGAACAACATGTGTGTTATTTATTGGGCTCTCTGGCAACTGTTGCTGATCTGTTGAGCTATTTTCAGAGTTCTCAGGAAAAGGATGAATTCAAAACTTGGTATTGACCTTAGAAAAGTCAGTGTGACCTGTTCCCTGATAAACCAGTTTCACATTAGAGCATCTGTTAGGGAGATTCACAGTCATCTTTTAATAAAAATGTCAGATTCTGCTAGTTCACAAGTAGATATAGTGAACTTTAATTCACAGTTACCTGGAACTGAAATCAGTATGAAGCACAGGGTTATTAGCTGGGTTTCAGCTGAGAAGGTTTGAGATTGCTTGCAACAAAAATGGCAACTTAGGAAATACTAGTTTGAAACAGCATTGTTTCACTATTAATAAATCTCTCCTAAAGGAAGAAATATTTTAGTGATTTTGCATAACAGGGAGACATGGCAGGGTCTCGGGTCAGATTTGGTTTTCTTGACAAGTGAAGTAGCTGTTGAGGAGAGACGTTTTTGCAAACGACCAGTTGAGAAGTTCAGGTACTGTGATGCAAACTGCATACTAAATGGTAAATGTCATATCAAATAAAAGAATATAATTTTGCAATTAAATCAACATAAAATACTAAATGTTAAGTCCTTTCTAAATTTTCCACAAATGGATCTTGTTCGGTTGGTCATATTATATGAGACTTTGAAAGAATAAGAAAAATGTAGTCCTATTGATATATGGTAATATAAACTTGATTTATGAACGACTAGTAAAGCCTCGTCTATGAAAGTTTCCTTCATGAAGAGATGCAGGAGGCATTTGGAATACGAGATGTAATTTGACTTGATCAGTACTTAAATAATTATTTAAATTAGATGTAGTATGTAATTGAAATACTTGGAAGCTTTCTCCATGCCATCATATTTTACTGGTGCAATGGTCATTATCTTTGTGCTACTTACGTCTCTGATACAATCAAGACATTTTAACCTTTATATTACATTAATTATCCTAGTATCTAAACAGTTCATATCAGGGCTAAAGTAAAGATTAAGATTATTAGATTTTTTTAGTAGGAATGATTGCAAGTGATGGTCATAATCCGCAATTCAATAATTCATTTTACTGGATAAAAATCCTAAAAAGCTATTTTTAAATTTTTGGCTAAAAAGCATTTAGATCACAGTCTAGTACTGGTGTTTTATGAGTAGGTACTGGATTCATCACTTCTTAAAAGGGCAAAACATACTGCATGTATCTTTTAAGGTGTAAAAGATAAATATATTTCAAAGTGGGAGGAATGAATATAAGACATATTTTTATTAAATATAATCCCAGGTAAATATTTTAATGGAAAAACATCTTCAAGATCATTACAGTTGTATGAATACAAAATGTGCAGAACGTGACAAAAGCCAGGAATTACTGCTTGAAACTCAGTGGATAGCAATATAAGCAAAGGGAAAGAAATACAGGGAAAATCACTGGTGGTTAAAAGTGTGTGAATTGTTCAGAAACAGAGTAAAAGAAAGTTGTATTTGACAACCGCAGGCAGAAATGACAGGTCATAATTTGCAGATCACTTTTGCTGTCAAGTTAGAATGAAAAGGATCTTTCCTGTGTTGTTAGTCAGGACAAAGCACCTCTAAAACTAATACAGTACCAGTTTCTCAGGATCAACTGTAGAAGAGGAATATTGTCAACAGGAATAGACTCCTGACTTGGAATAGTCTAATAGTCTACTAATTTAGTTACATTTATTAGATGTAAGAGTTGTTATTTTAGGGAAATATTTTGTACACTTCTAAAATGCAGGTGTGTAAAAACACTTCGTAGTGTTTCGTAGGAATTTTGCCTGGACACTTGCTGTTAAGTCATCATTTTCTTGCAATATAAATTGTTCTTGTATTGTTGAACAAACTGGTTGATTAGACACTAAGATTTTTGCTATAGCATAGTCGTGAATAGATCTATCAGAGGATTCCACATTAGAAAAATTATGTAAGGTGTCCTATAAAAAAATTTCTATATTAGTAGTCATAAATGACAGGATTATAACATAAACTAACTCTTAAAGTTAGTTTATAAGCTATTTAAATAATGAACAATTCCTTTATTATTATTTTTTTTTAATTTATGTAACATGAGGTTTAGCTGTATTTCAGAAAGTCACTTAATTGAATTTATGAGCATCTAGGCTCCTGTTTCCCATTAGAACCACAAATACTTCAGTTAGTCTGATGTGCAGTCAGCCAAGGTCAACCCACCACAATGATACACTTGCTCATCTGACGTTTTATGTAGTGATGTCATTAAGATAACAGATGATTTGTGTCAGATGCTGTCATCCTTTAAGAAGATGTATCAAGTGCAGATTTATAAATACATGTGGTAAAATAGCCACCATAAAGCACCTTTGCTGCCACCAAGTTTCTTCCTTAATACTTCCAGCTCTACCAGCACTGGAAACTATTAACAGTTTTTTCGGTAGGGAAATATTTGGATTAGGATTTATCATATATGGGCATGATTCTGAGCTTTAAAGTGAGATATCCATTGCTGACCAATCTCCTGTCTGTACGCTTTTATTCTCAGTATAGCGTATGCACTTTACTGAGAAATACAGTCTTTAATTCATTTCCACAACTAACTGAAAATAAAATAACCCGTTAGGAAACCAGCATGGCACAGCTGGCTAGTGGAGAAATTGGGCTGTGGCTCTCCAAAGCACTCTCTCAAAAGTGGGCTTTTCTGCCCCTTTCATGCCTGACTGAACTTTTGGTGAATAAACTGAATTATTTGTCAGAGAGAATAGCTGGGTCCCTGGCCTTCCACAGGAAGACTGGGGAAACACAGCACTGTTCCTGAGAGGCTGAGGGAGAGGCCGTCTGAAGAAGGTGCAATAAGAGATGCCATGAAGATACAGTTGAAAAGACAATCTGGGAAAAGTTTTATTACTCTGTGTGGTGAGAAGGACAGAAAAAGAAGTGATAAGTAACTGAACAAAACATACTACCAGCCTTCAGCAATAATTATCTCCAACAATAACATGCATCCTTCTTTCCTCGCACTGTTTTTTTTTTGTGCATCCCTTCCTGTTTTCTCCATTTTATGGTATACTTTCAGGGTTTGAAGACCTGTGGGCATTCCTGTGTTCCTGTGGCCCCCGCTACTACTGTGTATTATTATGGCTGTGTTGATTTTTGCTGTTTTTCTTTTTTTAATAATCTTTGTATATTCTAGAGCTGAATAACTGAGACATTTATATAAAATAAAAGATTAAAACCCTGTAATTTTGTCTGAAACACTAGGAAAAAACCAACACAGAATGGAAATAATTGAAAAAGAAGATTTTAAGTGAGACCCACAGGGACAAGTTGTAAAGTATATGCCAAAATCTTAATATTTATAATAGGAGAGGTTTTGGCTTGAAATTAGTATCAGTCTGGCACTTCTGAGGTAGAAGGAATAGAATTTGTTAGTTTGTTTACAATAATTTTTACTTGAAAATCTCACAACATATATATTGTATGGCATAAAAAGTACATGGTGATGAGCTTAAAGAATGTGTAGAAATTGTACATTCATATAGATCCTCTGGGCTCCTTACTTTTCAGCCTTCTGGTTTGCTCCATCATTCATCCGTATTTCATATGAAATTTTAGCAAGAAGTATTTTAAAATTTCTGGCAAATACCCTTGGGAAAAGTATAAATATAAAAACTGTGCAGTGCAAATACTTAAGGAAATTTTTCAGAGCAGTTGAAGACAATACTTGTTAACCCTGATTTCTGCAGGAGAAGACAGTTCTGCCTGCCTTCTTATTGGCACATGCGGTTGTTTTTTAAATTACTTACATTTGTCTAAGTTATTACCAAAACCCCAGTTTATATAAAACAGAGGCTTCTGGGGAAGGATTCCCAGACCAGTCTTTCAGAAAAATTTAATTCCTCTGAGATAAACTGCTTATAGACAGTTCTCTCCTGTTATCCTTAAACCACTTCTTACTGACAGTTTAAATTGGCAGGTTTTTATGTAATTAATGTTCCCTCCAACATTGGATGAATTAAATGTTCAAATGGTCTCTGTTTTTAATCCCACCCCCGCCCCAGAAAAGGTTTCCTAATCTAGGCAATGCTGGAATGTATCCAGGCATTGCGGTATTCCCGGGGAAATAGGCAGAATGGCTCTGAGTGTGCGTGTTCCTGGAGATGGGTGAAGGTTATGGCAGTCTTGTTCTGTCCATCTCCCATCACAAGCTAAACGATGACTGTAGGTCCCTCGGGATGCAGTATATAATCAGTGACTATGTTCTTTGTGATATTGTTAATTAAGATTCTTTTTTTAATGAAATTGCATAGAAATACTAAGCAGGCAGAAAGGTGGAGTCCCTCCTTGACATTTTATAATTGAATCACCTTGGTTTTAGAAGTGTTCTACTTCTGTCTTACGAAAACACTACAATAAAATAAACATTATATGAAAGATGATTCATATTTTATTGATATACACTGCATAGTAAACTATTATTTTGGCTCAAAACTACTCTAAGCTAATCTGTAAGCCATCTGCAGGTACTTCTCTTTTGCTTACAGCTCAGGATGGAATTCTTTCTTCTTTTCTATTGGGTGTTTTGAGCCATGGGAGAAAGTATTTCTCTGAAATTTAAATTTAAATTCAATTAAGAATTGCTTGTATTTTTCCAAGTCAATATTGTTTAGTAACAGAAAAAGAATCAAACGTTTCCTTTTAAAAAAAACGAAGCTACTGAAAAGTACATGATACAATGGTTTATATGTTTTATGTTTTTTATAGCTAAAACCCCATACTTTCATTACCCTGGTACTCTGGTAATCTCCCTATTTTATTATGGAAAAATAATTCAGATGCACTTCTGAAAATACTGGTTCAATTTCCATTATTTCATTTTCAAAATTGTAATTATGCTGTTAAACTGGTGGGCCAGAGTTTGAAATTTGACCTAAGAATATTGGACACAACGTTTCTGGAAATCTGTAACAGGCAAATAACTTCAGTCTTAGAATGTGGAATAACAATTTCTACACTCAAGTTTAAACCTTTCTCAGTAGAAAGTGCTTTTTTTTCACTTTCTAAGTGTCTGTCTTACATTTTGTTTCGCCTGTGTACTTCATATAAAAAAATAATAATAAAAAAGTTGAGGATACTTTTTTCCTTACTTTTCCACTTTCTTTGCAAACAGTTTTCTCACAGGTTGGAATTCAGCTCAGAACTGATTCTTCTTCTTCTTCTTCTTCTTCTTTTTCCCCCAATGGTTAGTCTTTTTTTTTCAAAAGGAGTGGAAAACGTGTCAAGCAACCTAACCCATGCTGAACTGCCTTCTAGGCATGAACACACGCAGAAGTCCCAATGGGTGTAGAAATTAAGGAAGCCTCTGGCTCTTTTCAGCCACCAAAAGTTTCTGTGCTCGTCATGTCTCTACATAGTCATGGATAGACACAAGCTCCGCTATCGTAACCAACATAACGCCAAGTCTATCACTGCATACCAGGGCACGGTTGCCAACACTCATGGAGGTATTTTCTGCTGGCCCTGCGGAGCTGCCTGCAAAGCTGTGGGCATGGAAATACACTGTTATGTCCTTCCCTCGGCATTTATTGCTTTGGACGTTTCAGTCTTGTTTTAGCCCCATGGAACTGGTCCACGGGTCTCCTGCTGGGCAGCACAGCAACTCTGTCTTGACTCCCCAGGTTTTCACGGCCAAGCATGTGCTTTTGCACCTAGACAGCCAAGAACTTTCAGACCTAATGTGACCCTACCATATATCTCTGTATTTGTGCAATTTCCCAGGAAAAGAAAACATATATAGGAACTGTTGTGTATGTTTGGAATTTGAATATTTTGCTGAGTTTTTTTCTTCTTGAAAACAGGCCAAAGAAAAAGAATCTGGAAAGCACAGGTGATTTTGCTTTGTTAGAAAATGCATTTAATTTTGAGCTATAAATAACAAAATTCTAAAGTAAAATCAGGTGCCAAACGTCTTTACGTCCTCATCGCAGATTCTGATTTTTGAAACTATATTTAGAGTGCAACTAGAGTTTATACCACCTAAATTAATCTTTTTAACTGTTATTTTCTAATATATATATGTAGAAAAATGTATTAACCAAAAATCTGCAGCAGAAGCCTGTCCTGCTTTACCCAGCTTTTTACTCCCTTTTCCTTATTTGACATAATGCTCCGTCAATTAAAATACTCTGCGCCTTATATTCTTGATCTATGATTATTCCCATTAAAATGAAATACACTGTAACATTCTGTGAGATACTGTGAGCAAGCAAACTGCCGTAAAGCCTGTATCTGTTTTGTTTCAGCTGCCATTATTGGCACTTTGTTTAACATTTTTAGGCATGTTCCTAAACAATGAATAATTGCCAAATTACCACAGCACATTTGACATGAATGAGTCATCATCCTTAAATTAAAAACAAAAATGTGATGACCTTTCTGTTGTTCTAGATCTCATTATTGCCATCAAGTGACTGGTTTGAAACTTTTGATCATTCATTAGTACCTTGAACAGGCAGCAGTTACTTTTTTTTTGTCTGGTCCTTACAGTCTATTGTTTTAAGTAATCCAACAAGTAATGCCTTTGATTAAAAAAGAATAATAAAGGAAAATGCATAATCCACATGCACCAACTTGTTAAACAAACAAAAGTTCTGTAGTCTCTGTGTCTGCAAAGGCAGACGATATTGGACAATTAGCGTTCATGTTTATGTGCACATTTACATTGATCATCTTGTGGGAATCATCTAAAAAAAAGATTTATCCTTACACATTGAAACTTAACTGCAACACAACTCTCACTCTTCTGATTCTGGAAAGTAGATTAAATATCCACTCTCATCATAAAACCCGAGTTCTGCAATTTCATGGGAGAGCTTCAGTTACTGGTGGTGATACCAGAGAATGGGTATCACTTAACTTGCCTGTTTCTCATTCTACAGTGTATGACTGACAATGTGTTCACTAACAAGGGAGATGAAAATAAGTTTTGATAATATCCAGGTCCGCAAAGTATAATAAGGAGGCGCTGGCTCCTAATAGGTATGGTACAGATGGGTACATTTGAAAAGTCTTCGAACAGATTTTACCAATATCATCTTCATTCTTTGTTCATGTATCCAGGACTGCTAACCCTGATGTGTGACCGCAGGACAGGTGCCAAATGTTGTCTTTCATCATTGGTTATGCCTTTTCCCTACCGCCGTGATCATAATGATGTTTTAAAAGTGAATCTTCTTCAAGGGTCCTGAGTCTGCATTCATTTCTTGGGCAAAGGTGCCATTTATTTTAGCTGCAATATTTTTCATAGGAAAGAAGTGGAAGATGTGACCTTATTTTTTTTTTTCCTGTTGTTGTTTCATAGTAATATGCAAAATATGGAAAGTCAGTCATATTTCACTGGTATTTGGCATCTGCTCAACAACTGATTGCTTTTCTCAGAGCTTTTTTGGAAACTTTGCAGCACCATAATGACAGCTTTCTAAACACAGATGTCCTCTTGGTATAACCTATAATTTTTTATGGAAGATGTATTGATGTCAGGAATTTGAACAAAGTACTGGAATTAGTTGAACATTCTTGTTATGAATATGTATTCAAAATATCTACAGTACATATAGTGTAAGTTGAGGGAAGAATATGTAGTGTCTGATGGTATAGATGGTGGTACAAAATGCCCAAAGTGTCAGAATGTAGTCCTAAGATAAACTGATTCTTTTGTTACCAGATTGTGTGTATTTTAGCGATTTTCCCCACTATGTTTTACACTAAGTAAGTGCATACTGTGAACCCGAGGCATCAAGAATCTCAAGAACACATTTAGATAATCACGGATTTGGCCACGAAAGATGTCTAATAGCTGAGAGGTCTAGAGTAACTATTAAATGTTCTTATAAAGTCCCATTAGTAGCCGCTTCCTCTTGTTTCATTTACCACTCAGCTAATCCATGAGGAAGTGAATATTTCAAACATGTATTTTCCCTCCTTAAGTCATCTGTTTTTGTTAAGGTAACTTCTCTTACATGTCTTTAGTAAGTAAAAGTCAGTTCACAGATCAATGTGTAAGATTATAAACTCGCAGCAGCTTGTGATGCTTAGAAATCCTCAAGTGTTTTCACCTGTGGGACTATTATTTGCATATACATACAAATTATCTACATACATGTAGGAGGACAGTGCTTAATGGTTATTATATGTAATTTATGCAAGTTCAGACTTAAAAGGAAACTCTCCTCTGTTAACTTGCTGTAACTTTGAGATTGGGTTTTAATGCTAACATGGTCCATTCTATATTATTCTTTTACCTGTGCAGGTCTAGTTAAGATCAGCGTGCCATGCAGCAAGTCTATCTAGCAACTGTAATAAAATTAGGGGAAAAGAATTCAAATAAGTATTGCAAAATTTTGGTGTTGTGCAGCTGTGCAGCCCTGATATAAGTACTGCAGTTATTATGGCTACAGCTAACTTAGTGTAACTTCCATCTATCTATGCTTGTACAAGGCACTTGGTTTTGATTTATTTTCAGGTCACACCACGAGATACATACACCCACACCACTAATGACACGTCATTCAGATTCAGAATAGATACTTTAAAGTTAGAATGCTGCATCAGAAAGGATGCAAAACCATAACTGTCAGTTAGAAAATGCTTTCTTTTTGGACTTTAACTGGGTCATGCTGTGGTCGTTCAATATTATGATACTGGGGTTCTTTCCCTTTCCTCTGACTTTTGGTTAATGTTAAAGTCACTTGCATGGCATGTACGCATGTGTGCATGTGTGTGGCCCAGGCTCCGCTGCTGTTTGGCATGCCTTGGTTCATGACCTTTTGCCAAACCTCAGCAGTAGCTCTTAGGGAAAAAATGTAAACATACAACCAAATTTACTCTGGTTGCTTTATTTAGCTCAGTGAAAGTTGATACTCATTCCTATAAGGCTTCAATATAATAAGCTCTTTGCTAAATTAGAAAATGGGAGAAGCTAATGTAATATTTTAATAAAAGTAGTTTTGTAAGAAATGCAAGTGGGAGGCAAGCAAATAGATTCTTCTACTGTAGAAGTAAAATTTGTAAGTGACTAACAGTTGTGATAATTTTATTTATTAATTTTAATCTTCATTTTAGTCTTCAAAGATGACAAGGAAAAAAACACCTATTTTCTTAGGCCAGAAGTGTATGGAAACATTATGGAATAATATTAATTACTAAGAAAGTGCTAGGATTGTCAGCAGTATAATCATCTACACTTTTCTGAGAATATCCTTACTAAAATGACCTACCTAATTTAAGTATAATTTCCAAAATAAGGAGACTAGATGCCTTGTTTGGAGACAGTGCAAGTGATGGACACTTTTCCTTCAAATGGTGTTCCTTCTACTGACGTTAAACTGGCCTTTTTTTCTTCCTGTAGATGATAGTTTAGGATTATGTTGATTTTTCCTATGTGGTTACGTTATGGGGAAACAGAGCAGAGTTTCCATAAACTAGGACATAGTGTATTTCAGTAAATGGAAGACCTTTTGTCTACTTGGTTATTTTGACTGGCACTAAAACTCACCTGCCAACAGTTTGCCACTCATACTGACTCTCTTATATTTGTTGTGAGCTGTTAACACTTGGGTATAAGAGATGATCACTTCCCCTAATTACAAGTAACAGAACATTTAGATGAGTTGCCAGTTAACATAGAATGTGTGTAATTGATACAAGGATAAATGATTAAAACTGTCAGTTTCCCTTGCCTGAAATGTGGATATTTGCTCTGAACTATGCCTCTTAAGTGGTTTTCAGATGTGTCCCAGTGTAAAGCCTGAGATAAATCAGCAGACATCCAAAGGATTTGTAGTATTGGGTTGAGGGGGGGAGCTTGTTTGGTTTTGTTTGTTTGCCTTGTAAGTTTTAAGTATACAGAAGTTCACGTGCAAAGGACAGTGTCCTTTCAGTCTTCTGCCTGGGACTCACTTCTGCAGGTTAAAAAAAATCCTTTAACCAGAGTACTTACATATGTAACACTATGTAACAATATATATCAATATGTAACAATATATAACATTATGTAACAATATATAACAATACTTAAAAAACATGTAACGGTATGTAACAATACATAACAATATGTAACAATCAATATGTAATAATATGTAACAACAAACAAGAGGCTCTATAGTCCATTCATGAGGATACTGTGTGTAGTGCTGTCTAGGGAAGGCTAAGCCCTGATATTTGGTGTGAACAGAAGCAGAGCAGACCAAGCTGTTTAGTACTGAATATCTGAAAGTTAAAAATGAGGCTTTGGGTCACCCACACAGCAAAAATCCTAAGCCACCAAAGGAAAATACAGTCATGTAGATTAACTTTTGCAAACACTGTTTTATCTTTGCAAGTTGATGGGACTCTGAAGAAGACACTGCAGAAGTTTTGTGTAAAGAGTTTTAATTTATGAGAAGGTGTGAAAAATTCAGAGTTAAAGAAATCATCGCAACTTCTTGAGCAGATATAGGCAGAGGAAAGATGAATCTAGTACCTGCTGCTGGTACCAGGGAACTAAGACAAAGGTGTTTGACCACAAAGTTTAAGAAGAACCCAAAGCTTATTCCAGTTCTTAGAGAGTGTTTTCATTCTAACATCATCCTCTGTATTTAATTTGTGATGACTATTGTCGCTTTCATCCAAATCCAGGGGACGAGAAGGGGACAAAACAAGGAAGAAAACTGTCTTGCATGCATTAGGGAATAGGGAGACGGGCAGAATACCTGCAGGAGGATGGCTGTATCCCCTAATTCCTCTCTGTTGTCCATGAGGTGGTTGTGTGCTTTGCCAAGTCAGAATTGGTGCAAGCACCAGCCTTGATGTCTGTGTTTCTGCAATTGTTTTGCTTGTGTGATTTTCATGAGAAAGGAAAGAGCTTAGCCCTATGCCTAAAATTAATCATGGACTGTGTAGCTTGCTTATGAATGCTCAAATCACCATCAGGATCCTTGCCCAAGCTCTGCCCCTTTCTGTCTCCTGAACTGACACTTTCCTTTTTTTCTCCGCCCCAGTGTGCCACCTTTTCTCCCCTTGCCTCTGGCTCATGTTGTTGCTTTCTTGAAACTAGGGAATTGCATGGGCTCTGACTCTTTCCCAGGCATTACAGGCATACTTACCTCTGTACTGCACAGTAGCAGGGAAGAGGAAGCACTTCTGGGTTTTATGCTTTTTACTGGATTAGGAACAAGTGAGGGACTGCCATTGTGGCTCCGGCAAATAGGAATGGCCATGCCTGAGGTATCTATATATGCATACAGTCATGCGTCACTGTTTAAACGTTGTATCAGTACTGGACAACTGGAATAGTTGGCCCATTTTTAATATGTTCTTGTAATATCCTTTGCATTTGTGTTGGACTGAGATTAGCATATTTTATTGAATTTATTTGCATAATGAACAGATAATAGTTTATTAGTGAAAAAAGCAACTGAAAAAAACTAAGATAAAAACAGCAAGATAAAAACAGCAAGAAACTATACCACTGATTTTCAGATAGGCATGGCCACAAATTTTCTAAAATTTCATAGCTTTATGAATGCTTGTAACCAGTTAAGTTAATCACAGGTACACTTAATAAGTAAACCTATATGCTTTGCAATGCTTACATTTTAAAAAGACTCAAAGTGTAGCCTATTGTTTGATTTCAATTTTCCTGCCTTTTTCTGGTCCTTTGCTTTTTTTGATAATGTCATAAGATGAGGTGCAACATGTCATGATGAAAGTGCTATGTAGAGCCAGCTGGAACAAAGAAAAAATGAGAATCTGAAGTTATTGGACAGAGGACATTGCCATATATAATACCTGTGTATTATACCTTGCTGATTATGCAGCATAAACTTTGAGCTGACTAGACTTAAACAAATGCTAAGTGATTATCTTGAATCTTGTTTACAGTTAGGATTTTACAACTTTATCAACAGAATATCTATATGTTATAAACTGAGCTGGTATTCCAGGTTGTTTTTTTCCTATCAAAATTGTGGTCTTGCTCTGCTGTGCATTTAATAGCTCCGCATGTCTTTTATGTAACACAAAATATCTTGTACATAAGTAATCAGAATATCTTATCACCTTCTTAAGGACTCTTAGTGTTGCATATTGCAAGTTGAAAACTGAACTTGACTGTTAAGAGTCTGACTGAGATCTTTGTTAGGGACAGGTCACTCATCAGCACCAGCACTAAAATGAAATGGGTAGGTGTGACAAAAGTGCATTCAAAATATCTGCAGATATGAGTACCAAATAGAGACGTATTTATGATTTGGACTTTGAAATTAAAATATATCCTATTTGGGATGAAATCTTGCCCTATTGAGGGCAACCACAGCTAGCGGAACCAAGATTTCATCTTGTGTGCATTTTATTTGCAATAAAATAAAAATTCATAAATAAGATGACTCATGTGGCTGTTGATACATCCATACTTTGGCAGAGTCAAGCAGTGTATGTGCAGTAATATCCTGGAAGTGGCCAGTCTGAGTGAGAAACAATGCTGGTATTACTGTGCAACAATAGTTTCCTATGAATTGCAAATTGTCAGAAGATGAACACTGACTCTACATGAATTTACCACATTTATCTCCTAGGCCTGCTTATCTAATTGCACTGAAGGCATTTCCTCAGGGTTCACATCACAAGAGTCTTGAGACAATTCAGTAGTAAATCTCTGTGGGGACTGAGCTGAAAGCAATGTCATGGCCCCAAGCACTGTGCCAAGAGCAGATGAGATTACTAATGCCAGTGAAATATTCTTTATCTGTGCAACAGCCAATCCTCTGGATTGTCACCAAGTGCAAAATGAAGCACCTATCTGCCAAATATGAGAAATTGCTTGTATTTCAGGACAGAAACCTGACCTGTTTATGTCTCACATGCCAGCTGCTTTGCCTACATTAGGTGGAAATGAGAAATTTATTAAGTGTAAAGTGCACAGTGCAATGAATAAGCAAACTAAAAGGCTCTTGCTTTGCTGACTGATTATTTTGTTCACTCATTGATTAAAATATTTTTCCTGGGGCAAGAATGGCTGATAAGCTTGTTTTGAAAAGTATAAATAGGAGAAGAATTAAAACAAGCAGGATTTTTTTTCTAACATCTAATCTTAACCGTCTTTCTTAGAAAAATATGTTTTTATAAACTGCAAATGACAATGTTTTTGATGTTACTATTCAAAAGAAATTCATTATTGGTTTTAGCTAAGACAGATAAAGGTTAGAATTTCATTACATTTTGTACTCCTTGTGTATAACAGTAGTACAGTAGGTAAAGTCAAAATTAATTGCTCTTCCTATTATGTCTCTCTAGAGATCTGAAGAATAATTTGATCAGCACAATTGAGCCAGGGGCCTTCCATGGACTTTCAGAACTGAAGCGGCTGTAAGTATTAATTCCATTTGAATTATTCTGAAAATTGTGTTTGTATTGACATTTTTGTCCTTGGGCAATGCAAATATGCCACCAAGCAATAAGCACATAAGGATACCAGCTGTAAAATAGAAAATCTCACACAGTGCTTCTTAAATTTACTGTGCATTTTTCTTCTTCTTCCCCTTTCTTTTTCTTCCATTTCCCCCTTCCTTACCTTTTCCCATTTAAAATTATGTTTGCCTCCCAATAAATATCCTAAGGTGTCCATCTACAAAGTTAAAACCCATACCTAATTAATGACTTAGCAGACAACATAGCACTACAGACATTAATTAAAAATAAAACCAAGTGGTTTAAATATGTGTAAATAATGTTTTGTGCTAGGCTAATTTTTTTCATTATGTAAGGTCTAGTTTACTTTTATCACAGACCAGATCTATAAAAATTTTTTTAGAAAGGAAATTTTGTCATGCTTTAGATTTTGTCTACCATTTTCATACCTCTCACATTGAATCTGCTTGATATTTTTTATTTTTAGCATCGTTTTCTAAGGAAACAAGATTTATGCATTATGTTCCCTGTCCATCATCCTTGCATTCCTCTCTTTGAAAACGTTCTCATATACTTTTGAAAGCACTGGCTGATTTTTAAACTGCATTTATAGAGGGTAAAAATATCTAAGTTAGTAAGATCGTACAAGTGGACCTTTTTGCTTTTAATTAAAAAGGACTGCCGACCCTCCTCAGTTCTACTCAGCCTAAAGGAAAAATGAGATGAACCTGGTTTTAGTTATAATTTTCCGAATGACAGCATCCAAATGTCTGTGTACTGGCTAACCAGGCCATCATCACATGCCTAGCCATCGTGTGTGCTGCCTTACGTGTGATGAGAAAACCTGTGAGAAAACAGGGATTATGGGAAGATTTAGATGAGAAGGAATGTAAATCCACGGAAAAAGAAGTTTACAAATCCTTCTGCGTTTTTGCTCTGAAGGTTCAATTCCCTAACTGCTATGTACATGGAACACTGCACAACCTAAGTAAAAGATTGCCATCTCTGATCACACAGGTAGCAGTATTTTTTAACACCGGCCACTAAGTTTTAGCACATTTGGGTAGAAAGCCAATGACATAATAATAATGAAGTTGGAGCGGCATATACATTTTTAATACAAAGAAAAATATTTGGTTGAAACTTTCTTGCTCGCTCTGTGTACAGGGGTAGCAATACAATGAAATGATCGAAAAGAGTGCTAATTGTTGCTGTGGCTGCATACTCTAATAACACAACCCTGACCTCTTGTGGGAAAAGCAAGAAACCTGTGCAAGTCATGGGCTGCACATCTGAAGACTGCACAGGTGGAGCCTTAGGTCAGCCAGGAGGGACAAGCCAAGGACCAGGAAGTCATTAGGCATTGGGGAAAGTTGGAAGAAAAATTCGTCTGCAAACTAGGAATGGCAATGTTGAGACTTATCATGCTAGATCTCAAAGAAACCCTTGTTTCTGATATGAACAAGCAACGCTGGGAGCAATCTAGAGACAGGGAATTGATTATTTGCTAGACTGCCACGTGTTTGGTTTCATAGTAAGCAAGAAAATCTCTGCAGTCCTTCGCTGTGCAACTGTGTAGCAAGCATCTGAGCAAGAGGAATAAATAGTGCAAACTCCTGTTGGATGCTGAATACAGTAATTACTTTAAGACTGTACTTTTCATTCATATCTTATTTCATATGTAAAATATAAATGATGCTGTGAAAAGCAGAAGCTGATGTCATATAAGCAACTGCAAGAGATATGGCTATGGCAAGTCACAGACTGCAGGCTGTCAACATCAGAATGTTTTCTTTGAATGATTTGGAGAACTGTTATAATTTGTATTTGAATGACAAACTGAATTATTTCAGGAGATTACTCAAAAAGGTACACACAAAATTGATGAAAATTGAAAATTTATGAAGCACTAAAATTATGGCACTTGACTGTTCAGCAAAGGAGAGTTTTGTTTTTTCTAACATCGATTTTACGAGTCAGTATTAGTAAGTTAAATATCTTACTCCTGAGAAGGGACACCAGATTTGTACGTTATGAATTGAATTATGCCTAATATAACATGTGTTAGTCTGGAGGAATGTGCAGCAAGCTGTCTTTTCTTTTTGCTAAAGTTTTTTTAGAAAACATGTTTTGCAATACAGAGATTTCAGTCACTGCCATATATCTTACTGTGAAAATAACACTCATTGAAGTAAATGTTGAGAAAAGGGTATGTAGCCTTTCATTTTGTTAAAAATATCATTTTACTGTGTGCCACACTTAAGAGAAATATGCACTTGTTTTGATTAGTTTAGCTGAAATTTACTTTTGCTACCGAAATTATGCCCCACGTAGTGATGCATTTCTGCCATACGTGTTCAGACATTGCTTAGGCAGAAGCAAAGTCTTACCCAACCAAGAATTCTGGGGACGTTCTTGTTTAGTGTTTACCTCTCCTAACAGAAAGATGTATAGATACCTATAGGTATGTATGTTTTAAACTTGCATTTTTAGATTTTCTGTGTAGCTTTCATTAGGAGAACTTGCAGAATAATGCTAATATGCATTTATTGCACTATGTTGTCATCTACACTATTTTCTCGGCTGTTGCCTGCTTAATATCCCTGACAAGTATTTAAGAAATATTTTCATTCTAATGTGATGTTTCATCATTTAGTTAATAATTTTTTCTTTGTCTGATAGAAGAAGACTTTGTAGTAAATTCTAAAGAAACTGCCTTTGTGTTCTAGCTAATTGGATATGTCTCCATAAAGCAGCAACCGGATTTGTCAAGCTACAGCCTTTATTCTCCCATTTGATTACTTCAGTGTTCTCATGTAGCCATAGAAAAATAGAGAACCTGCACAATGTAACAAAGGAGTTGGAAGACTACCACTGGTTATAAAACAGAAATATATTCAGATAAATTTTAACATTTTAATGGATTTATAATCACCTAAATCCTTACATTACTGCAATTACTTAAAAAAATCATACTTGATAAGAAGGAAAATTTGAGTCAAGGTTGAAAACCAAATATGTAAAAATTAAATATTACTTCAGAATGCACTGCGGGGCAGTTTTCATGTTGTTATCACATCATAATTGTTCATGCCTATTTTTGTCTCCTTCCTGTAAGCATCCTATACATTTCCTATACATTGTATTGTATGTATGACTTAAGCAGAAAACAACCATTCACCTTTGTGCAGACATAGTTACAGAACGTAATGCTTTGTACTATTTGTGGCCTGAGACAGCCACACTATTGCTCTTAAAAGATATTGCCAAGTGCTTATCAATACTGACTTTCTTACTAGCTCAAAAATTAATTGCCCTCTGGTTTCTTTAATTTCTTCAGCAAGAAAGGATGCTGTCCATGAGATGAGACATTAGTAGACAGTAAAAATATGTCAATTTTGGCTGAATATTGTGTGCAAAAAAATGGATGTTATTTTTCATAAGTAGACAAACATGTGCTAGTAACTTTGATAAAGAAAATTCTTTGCATTGGAAATAATTTTTGGGGTTTATTTGCTACATATAAAAATCATATTTTAATGCAATTTGCGTACTTTGCAGTATGGTATGTTGAGTTGCGGAGTATTGCTCAATAGTGTTAATATAAAAGTTGTTAAATCTATTTAATTCAGCTACATTACATTATGGAAAAAGATCTTATTTCTCATTTGTCTCTAATTCCTTAAGCGTTAAAAATGAGGCTGTGTATGAATAAGACAGACCTAATGTTTCACGTTTTTTTGGTTTCTTTCAGGGATCTTTCAAATAACAGGATTGGTTGCTTAACACCAGAAATGTTTGTTGGACTTAACAGTCTTCACAAACTGTGAGTATAATACCACTCCTGTTTTAAATAGGAGAAATCCAAACTGTCACATATCTTACCTGAGAACAGTTGGTTGTAAGAAAATTATAGTTTTTGTAGTAAAAAAAATACCCTCTCCTGAACCTTTGAATGTAGTGACTTGATATTTTAAAGAATCATAGAATTGGTTAGGTTTGAAAAGATCTTTAAAGTCATCAAGTCCAGCCATTAATCCAGGACTGCCAAGTCCATCACTACACCATGTCCCTAAGCTCCACATCTACGTGTTCTTTAAACACTCCCAGGGGTGGCGATTCCACCGTGTCCTTGGGCAGCCTGTTCCAATGCTTGACCACCCTTTCGGTGAAGAAATTTTTCCTAATACCCAATCTAAACCTCCCCTGGTGCAACTTGAGTCCGTTTCCTCCTTCTTGTCCTGTCACTTGTTATCTGGGAGAAGAGACCGACCCCCCCCTGCCTGCAGCCCCTGTCAGGCAGCTGTAGAGAGCGATAAGGTCCCCCCTGAGCTGCCTTTTCTCCACATTAAACAAGCCCAGATCCCTCCACCTGCTCCTTATAAGACTCATGCTCCAGACCCTTCACCAGCTCCATTGTCCGTCTCTGGACACCCTCCAGCACCTCAATGCCCCTCCTGCAGTGAGGGCCCAATACTGAACACAGGATTCGAGGTACGGCCCCACCAGCACCGAGTACAGGGGCACCATCACTGCCCTAGTGCTGCTGGCCACGCTCTTTCTGATACAGGCCAGGATGCTGTTGGCCTTCTTGGCCACCTGGTCATGGCGCTGGCTCATGTTCAGTTTGCTTGTCAGCCAGTGCCCCCATGTCCTTTTCTGCCCAGCAGCTTCCCAGCCACCCTTCCCCGAGCCTGTAGCGCTGTGTGGGGTTGTTGTGACCCAAGTGCGGGACCTGGCAGTTCTCCTTGAACCTCATACAACTGGTCTCAGTCCGTTGCTCCAGCCTGTCCAGATCCCTCTGCAGAGCCTTCCTACCCTCCAGCAGATCAACACTCCTGCCCAACTTGGTGTCATCTGCAAACTTACTGAGGGTGCACTCAATCCCTTCATCCAGATTGTCGATAAAGATACTAAACAGAACCGGCCCCAACACTGAGCCCTGGGGGACACCACTTGTGACCAGTCATCAGCTGGATGTTCCATTTACTACCACTCTTTGGGCCTGGCCATGCAGCCAGCTTTTTACCTAGTGTAGGGTATTACCTGCCCAAGCCAGAAGTAGCCAGTTTAAGGTGGTGTTTCTATTTGTAATTAACACTTTTATTTCTTGCATCTAGTCTTTTTGTGCATCTCAAGTAAATGTTTACATTTCCCTTAAGATGGGGCTAACTTTCATTTCCAAATGGGTGTAGATCCAGGACTTTCTGTATCGTTGTCTGTCTGATGCCCTGGTGTATAACAGAAATTTGAATTAGACCTTTCTTAAATATAATTCTCAAGTGACATTCTTTTTACGCTTTTTCACTTTGAATAATATTACTTAATGAAATTACCAAACCTCTCATCTTCAAGAATGTTCACTTCCTCTTGTATGATAGTTCTCTTCATATCGACCAGTCCTTTTTTTTTTGTTGCCAGGTTTCCTTTCCACATGCTTACATTTCTGAGCCAGAGTCGTTAGTGAAAGCACTAAATACAATCAGTCACCAGACTGTTTCTGCAGAACAGCAGTGATGTCTCACTCCGCTCCCTTCTATCCTTCCATTATCTTACAGTGTCTTACAATAAATGCACTTAATGCCAAGTTCTTTGTGCTTTTATGGGTGTTATGTCCATGTGTCAGTGGAAGGAATGATGATTCTGGTAACCTGTTGGTCTGGCCTCGTGTTTGATGCACTAAGTGAGTTTTGAAAGAAAGAAAGAAATGTTGGCAAATCAGAAATATGCATCTGTTGACAATGTATCATGTAGTCAGATAAAAAGATGACTAATTCTCTAGACAAGGGAAATGATTTTTTGGGTTTTGTATACATCTAACATGATACTATATAAGCAGGAGAAAACAATTAACTACTAGTGTTTTCATGTGAGTGGAATTATCTTAGAAGGCCTCTAGTTGCCCAGGTCTTTTCTGGGTTTTAACTAGTTCTGCAGAGCAGTAGTTGTACTATAGATGGTCTTGGGAAAGGTTCTTTCCAGAATTTAGTATATGCTTCTCCCATAAATGCCTATAATTAAAATGACCAACCTTGCTGAACAGAATAGAAATCAGGAGTAATGGAATATATTTTGGCTATATATAATATCTACTCTTTTTTTACTTTTTCGAATATATTAGTATTGTTAAAGTGTCTTTTGCACCGTGTTCTAGTATACTTTCCAAACATAATTTTTGGTAATTCTCATTGTCCTATGCTTTCTGTCTTTTTGCTAACCTTTTCCTGTTTCTTATAGTCTCTCTACTTCTTTGATCTTTTTAAAACTTGAATTCTTTTTTCGAGGTTTGAGATTTGGCTATTGATCCATTTAGTCTATCTTCCATTTTTCTTATCTGGGGGTTAAATTACCTTTCTACCATTGACTCAACAAATGGGCCCATCCTGCCTTCCAGTTCATGTCCTTTAGTAGTTCTTCATTAGTTATTATTTTTATTTCAAAAGCATGTCCTTTGAAAATCAGAGGCATAGTAATAGATAAGTGTAATTCCCCTTTCATCTGAAGGAAATCAGTTCATGATTGCTTTGTCAAAATTTATGACTTTCTCTTTTGTAGGGACAATCGTCCTTACCAAACCAAAGTCAAGAGTAGCATTGCTTTTGTTGGGTCAGTGATTATTTTGTGAAGAAATACAACCACAATCTCAATCAAGAGGAACTATGCTCTGCCATTGATAGTATCATTTGATCCTCAGTCTCAGAAATTTCATATAATGACATAATGCTGATAGTAATTATTTGAGCTAGGATCTCATTTGCCTCTGGTGTAAGAACCGGTGATTGTTCATTGACTGCAAGCCAATGCCACCTGGTACTTTTCTAACACTATCTAACTTTTTTCCCCTTTGAAGTTCATGCACACTTCCCGGAATCAAACTTTTGGAACATTTTTAAAACATAATAAGTCACCTTTCTGTTGCTGCTGACACCTCTGAATTGTGTTTACTTGTCATTTCAGGGGTATGGGAAAGCTGTTCTTTGAAAAGGTTATGGAGAAGCATTTACTTAGTCTAACATGAGTGTATATAATTGTACCCAGGAAAAGATGACAGGTTCTTAAACATGGAACTGGTTTCAGAGCCATGAAGTGTGGTTTAGATTACTAAAGAAGCAGTATAAAAGATATATACCTATGTGCTGATTTATGCAGTTGTTGATTGTGGTAATTAGAGCTCTCCTGTGTTGGCAGAGATAAGTGCAGAAGGATCTTTGCAGGCTGTTGTCAAACCAGTAGGGAGAGCCATGAGTCCACTGGAAGGAGCAAAGGACATAAATCTTTTCATGCATCTTCTGTGAAGTACAGAAATGAGATTTCCTTACCCTGTTTACAAGCAGAAATACCAGGCAAAACAAAGTAATACAGTGTGATTCACTCAGTCTTGCAAGTCTAATTCAGTTTGAAAATATGGAATCGGAGCTAAAAAAATCAGTTCTAGGCCCAAACTGACATGTGACATTTAACCAAGTGATATGATGCATGTATCTAAACTGAGTAAGGTAAAGGTATGTTTAAATACCTCACCAGAATGAAGGGTGAGAACTGCCTGAGCTTTCAGGGATAATACAAACACTCTTCAGAGGGCTTGATCATTTTGTGCAGTCTATTTTAGAACAGGACAGCCTACAGAATTCCTGAATTAAGAAAAAATGAATTAGTACGAATCACCTAGTATTGTTTTGAAAACACGCACACATACAGAAGCCACAAAAAATTGTAAGCCTCTTGGTAATGTAGAAAAGACTTTTACCCTGACTGCATTCAGGTTGTATATTTGAATGATTAGAAATTGAATTTCAGGTTACTAATGAAATCTAAAATTTCACACAGCTCCTGAAATTACTGCAGCCAGTGAGTTGTGATTATGTTCCTTGAGACTGATCTAATTTTTACACCTTCTTGGATTTGATGATTTGTGCTCTGGAAAATGATTCCAAAATGCTTTCACTTCATATGACAGATGTAGCTGACAGTGCCTCAGACAGTATAAGAGGAGATTTATTATGTCTTCTAAGAAACTAGCTTAACTTTTTTGGCTTATATATTACCCTTTGGCTGTGTTTATGCTGTGATGGGGTGTGCATATTCTAACTGGGAGTGACATAATTGAATGCAACAAATCTTCCAAACCTCCTTTGGCCCCTCAGTGGCCATGTTTCAGTGCTTTGTTCCAGAATTATGTATGCAAATATATTACTGCTAGGTAACGGAGCTGCCATTCAAATTAATTATATTTAATCTAAATATCAAGAGCTGTGGAATACTGGGATAATGCCACTGTACTGATATGCCAGATTTCATTTCCTTAGTCCCCTATAAGTCATCTCTTCAGGTTCTGAAATGTTGCAGCCTTAAATCTGTTTCAACAAGCAGGTACTGCTGGATCTTCCTTTTGGAAGTTCGAAACAGACCTTCCTCCTTCCTTCAAGTTGTTTGATTAAAGGATATCCGATTTATTCTTCATCCTGCCTCTGAATCATCATCAGCAGTTAGCTTTATGATAACATTATGCCATAAATTCTTCTGTGGCTTTCTTGCCGTCATTGAAGCAACTAATCACTTTGTATGGTGCCAGAAAATAAAGTACAAAACCAGTAACATAGTGAATCAAATAGACCCCACGTTAGCAACATCAAGAAAGCACGCACCATAACCTGCCCTCTCTGTATTTCTGTTGTCATTTTTGACAGTTTCAGTCTTTTGCACAGATCAGTCTCTCACCCTTGCTTTCAGCTTCTTTTGATTTTTAATACTGCTTATGAGTGGAGCATTCTTCATATTAATATACTCCCGTTTCTACCGATATTTTGCCTCAAAATGGTCCTTTGAGATGCATAACTCCCTTTGACTGTTTTGTGGCATTTGTTATTTATATTAAAGCTTTTGGCAGAAGTGTTTTATTAATTTCTGTAAAAGCACAAGAGTATTTGGTATATATAAAAAAGTGTAGGATGTTGTTCATAAGACCAAAATATTTTACCTCTGGTACAACAGAAAGCGCATGTTTCTGTTAATGGAGTAAGATAATGGCATAGTAAGTGCTATCAGCTTTGGAGTGCATTAATTTGTTATGTTTGAAATGTTTGCAAACTAGGTGATACAGATGTTTTTAGAACAAATGTCCTTTTAAATCAAGCTAGAGTGGGTTTTAGGATATTTGAAATGGTGGAATTTCACAACACTATGCATTTGGAGATAATTTAATATATAACATAAATGATGTGAACTGACAGAACCAGACATTTTCAGGGTGCTGCAGAGATCTGCAGAGATTTGAGAGGATTCCTGAAAGTTTTGTTAGGGAACAAGCTATTCTCACTGTTGGAGATCCAGATATTGTAATTACGTGTTTCTTGGGCATAGAAATGTATTGCTGTATGACTTATACAGCCCTGTGAACATGTTCAATCCTAGTTTGCTAATTATTGTCGGTAATACAGAAACTTCAGACCAGGTCATTGCCAGAAGAATATGAAAGAATATGAAAATTGCCTTGCTGGCTTGGTGCTGACTTTTAAACTGTCAGGAGCTCAATTATTCCAGTACTTGGCAAAAGCACTGAAGAAAAGGGTTACATACTTCTCTGTCACAATAGAAAGAAACAAAAAAATTGTAAATGGAATATATGAGTCAGGCATTTTCAGATTAACAGCTCTGGCTAGATACCTTGGTCGATTTGGTAGGACCTATGGAAAACGTAGATTCAGTAGACACAGAATCAGAATAGACACCATTGGCAGATGCGTAGCTACTGTACATCTGCTGAATCCTGCTACATCAGCTGTGGAAATTACTTAACAGTTTTTCCTTGTTTCCTAACATATTGACCAGACATAAAGCCTTCCTTTGGTTCACATGCAATTACCAAACTTTAGACTTGGTTTTATGTTTGTTCTGCTGTATGAAACCTAGCTACTATCTCAGGGAAAAGCTGGGATTTGTTTCAGATTGGAAAGGTTGTCATACTGCAGTGGGTTAAGGCAGAGAAAAGAAACCCCTGTATTTCTGCCTTCTGGCTGCCGTCCATGCAAAGCTAGGCAGATTGCTTTCCCCATCCTTCAGTTCAGCATGATTGTCCTCTGTCGGTAAGTTTATACTACTTTAACTGCTTTCATATTAGTAGAACTACTTCTGATTTACTTCAGTGTAAATGTCAGGGTTATCAGCTTCTGATTTAGTCTGTTTAATATCCCAGTTCACTGCACTGCTCCAGCATATGCCTCATCAGGGCTTGTGTCCAGTAAGCACATGAGTAGATCCAGAGGTGACTGAGTCTTTGTGAAATGCTCAATATCTTTAGTTCCTGTTGATAAATCCAAAATATTCAAGGAATAGAAATAGATAGCACCAAGCAACCATTCATTTCCACCTGTAGACATATCCACACTTGAAGAGATATTTGAAAGCCCTTCCATTCCCACGAGCTTTGCACTGCAACTCTATTAAAGGTGCACTGTTGAACAAAATCTTAACGAGTTCAATTATATAAGCACATCCCATCATCACTCAATGTAATAAGAACTAATTTCACTTAACATTGCTGAGCCAGTTTATTTTTCTGTATTAGTAGAATTTTGCTTTTCTTTTTTTTTCGTGAGTTCAGTGGTGAAAAATTATGTACAAAAATAAGATTAGTTATAGTTTCAAGAATGTTCCATAACATTTTTAAAGTAATTTATAAATTAGAAATATTTTATCTTTTTTCTTGTATTCATTGATCCATAGGTATATGAACAGGTTTCTGTAGAAAGCATGGTTCTTGACTTTTTTATTCTTCCTTCCTCTATGAAGCTGGTTCAGATCTTTTGCAGCTTGGTAGATTTCTCACTGGTGGAACATTGCTCCTGATCTGAATTTGTATCTTCAGTTTAATATGCATCCTTTACTTTGTAGATATAAAATTAATAATTATAAAAATACCCTTTTTACCATTTTCTTTGCCAGTCTACATTTTTTTCTATATGTAACAACAAATGTCCAGTGAAGAGATCTGAAATTTCACTGATAGCAGAAATTTTGCAGCCAACCTTGAATTCAGACCTGTAGGCTTCAGGCACTGCATAGAAAGGAAAATATAACAGTATTTCAAAAGTAGGTAATTTATATGCTACAAAATGTTAATCTTGGATACTGCACTAATTTTTCAGTTTACTGGTACAGAACAAGACAGTATTAATTGATGTGAAGCATTTAACTTTTATACTATTAAGGCACTGGCAGAGCAATCCTGTTAAACTAAGCAAAATTGAATTGTGTCTGTTTGCAAGTATTCAACCTAATCTATTCAGCCATCAAGACAAGAAATAGTAGAACAATAGTTAAAATGGAAATGTCCTTAATTTAAGGATGGGAAAAATCAGTTTGTTTAAAGTCCTTTGTAATAAAACTATTTGTGTAGTTACTTTGAAAATTCATTACTGTTTTAAGGAATTGCTTGAGTTCTTTTGAGCATTACTAAAGACAGTGGTTTTATTTCTTTACCTTGAAGTGACGTTCTACATATACTATGAAAACACAACATAGATCTCACTGACTGATCATCGTATGAATATTTTCATTTAAATTCTAGTATATTCTCTTCTAGATTTCTATTCTATTAAATATGCAGAAATATTCCTGTTCATTAGACCAAGTGAATTTTATGTATACCACCTGTGAAAATAAGAGAAGTAAAAGTGTATGATTTATTTGAATATTGCTGTCATTTATCAAAAAGCAATGTACAAGTTTAAATAAGTTTTTACTGTTGTGAAGAAAGCAGCTTAATTCGTGTTGGGAAAATTGTAACAATTTTTTTTTTCTTGTATTTTTTATAACTGACTGTAAGTTGCTTTTTTCTAGGAATTTGTCAGGGAATATTTTTTCAAGTCTCATGAATGGACTTTTTTCTGAGCTGCTCGCTCTGAAAGCACTGTAAGTATCATTCCTTATGTTTGGAAATCTGATATATTCAAGAAAGACATTAGAATAACCATAGCAGAGTAGAATATGAATTCCAACGGGATTGTTTCTAGCAATGCATTCCAAATGTAAAAATGTCTGTCTCACTACTGATGAGCTGCCATCTTCTACCTGTCCCAGTGAAATGGATAGATAGCACTGACAACTAGACCCTGTTCCTGACTAGTCCAGTCTAACCATCCTGACTAGCATTCCTGGTTTTTTATCCTTACGATCTTACACATTCCCATGTATTCATGCATTACATCATGAAATAACTCTAAATACACAAAACCACTCATGTTAAATATTTTTCCTGTAATAACAATTTCCAGTTATTTATATTAAATATACTTCTCTGAGATTTAAAAGCATATTTTGGATGCTTCCATGGTCGAGTTTCTACTTAAAAGAGTTTTTATTAAGTTGAAGTCTGTTATAGTATGACTTTCTACAGTAGCACATACTCAAATTTAATTCAGTAGTCAGAATTTTGGCATAATGTCTTGAAACTCGTTGACAGTGAGACCACATGTATTAGCTGTCTCATGATATCTTTATAATTATCCATCTATAATTATCCATCTATAGTTATGCATCTGTCTAGAATTAGTTCTCTTGGGAATTAGATAATTTGAATCTAGCAGGAGAAAGTACGTTTACGAAAATTGCATGTGTACCAATTGTGATCTTCCTTTGCCTTCCTAGACATTTCAACACCGATTCACTCATTTGTGACTGCAATCTGAAATGGGTCTTGCAATGGGCCAGAAATGCTTCAGTTCGAATAGCAGAGGAAACAGTTTGTGCTTACCCCAGTGCTTTACAAGGACTGTCATTTCATAACCTGAAGGAAAATCAGCTGATATGTGGTGAGCTGTACTCTCATTTAACATTACAAATTGAGGTGGAATCCAGAAAAAATACTAAAACCCAGAAATTATGCCAAAAAAACCCAAAACCAGTAATAAATCTGACTTGCTTATAGACAAAAGAAATACAAATATATGGCACAGAAAATACAAGATTGAAGAATATAGAAGAAAATACAAGGTTCTCATTTCATACAAAATTACATATATATATATATATATACACAAACATATATATAAAAATTGCAAGAACACCACTGTTCTGTCTATATATTAGGTAACATGTAATTATGATTTCAAACACAAACCCGTGATGGTAGCTCCACATTGTATACTGCATGAAACTGAGGATTCCCGTAAGGATTTATAGAATGTTCCTTTAAAGTTATATGTCTGACAGTGTGACATAAATGTCAGATTTCATTCTTTTATTTTTCGTTTTCATAAACCTGTAACTATACATTTTACCACTGTGTCCTGGGGATGAATAGAATTTTTACGGTGAGCTCCGGTTAGGTGAATTCTGTATTTGAAGATTTCTAAGTGAATCTCTTTTTTTGGAAAAGATTTTCCACCATAGCAAACATGATGAATATAGTGTTAGGAAGGAAACAAAACAATATAAGTGAGCAAAGAAAATTCATCTCATCCTGAACACTGTCTAGTAAAGAGTAGACTAAAAAAGAGATTTAAAAAATATCACATACTGGAGAGAAAAAAAAGCCTAAGATGATGCTAGTGGATTCCATAATCAGAAGTATAATTTCACACACACTTGACTAATCACAGAATCTTTGAATATTTGACTTTCTTGAACGACATAAAATTGCTGGCATGGTGACTTTGTTAATGTCTTATACAAACAAAAGGAAAGTCACACTTTTATCCTAATAACCACAAGAGGAATGATGTGTGTTAGCAAACGTATTTATAGCAGAAGGGAGATCAGAATTGACTGAAGTAATAACAAAATATTTGGTTTTAACAGCAAATACAGGTGTTTACAAGTTGGGAGAGGTGAAAGGATGTGAATATCAGCTACAGTCCATGGGCTGAATTGTTAAGGAAACGCAGATACCTGTCTGGAGGCAGATAAGGAATGAGCTCTTGTTAGCGAAAAGCAGAGGAGTTCCCAGTAGCCTGTATTACTGAACATTTGAAAATCTGCAATACTTCTCAGATATCAAGCTGCCATTTTATAGGGACCCAGCATGGGCATCTTTTATAGAGGTCCATTTCCCAGCAGGAAGAATCCTTCTGAAAATGCTGGAATGATCAGAAAAATGGATAAGGACTGTTAATTGATACTTCCAGGTTGCCAATGAATATGAGCCTGTGAATTTTACAGTAGAAATGAAAGCCGTTTCTCTGAATTTCATACTTTAGTTCCTAATAGGACTCCTTACCACACCCCTGATACAGAATTTATAATGCCCATCTAGTTCTCACAGCTATTTGTAATGTCCACAGACACTTGACAAGGTTTGTAATGACTGCCAATAGCTTGATACTGCGTTCAGTATCCGTGCGCTGTGGTTGTGTTTGCTGAGCCTTCCACCAGCTCTGCAATGCCTGCCAGGTACTTCGCGGTGCTTGTAATATCTGCTGGGCAGCTCACAGTGCTCGCAGTGTTTGGCAATTTCATTTTCAGTAACTTAGTTATAATGTAGGCATAGTAAAAGACTGGCACCAAAATAATAACAGCTATTGAGAATATTTTAAAAATAATATGTGTTGAAATATGCATATAGGTGATCAAATTAAGCATATCTTAAAGAAGATATTAAGTGATTTAAAAATTAAAAACTCCTACATGTGAATATCTTCCATACTGTCAGACTTTGTATGTATAGTTATTGATCTTCCTTCTACATGCCAGATACCATGAGGTATTGTAGTCACAAGATGAGTAAAGAAAAGAAGAATGCAAGCAGGCAAATCAGGGAATGAACCAAAAAGTCCAAGTATGTAGAGAGGAAACTAGATAGTAAAAAAATTCTGAATAGCTACAGGGAGCTGTTTAGATTTATTTTGTGTTTTGATGGGAGAAGAAATCATCTTTCAAATTTATTTCTGGCAAATCTTTCTCATGTGTCTGATAATTCATGGTAGCCAAAGTAGTCACCCATTGAAAACAGTTAAAAACCTGCTTTGTGGATTTTTATGAGTTAATTTAAGTAACTGCACAGCTTTGGAATTCACAGGGTTTTGCTTTCATATTTCATTACAGTTTGTAAGAGCTATTTAAATCTTCTTTAACAAAAATCTCCAACTTTCAGAAATGTTCAGCTATAAAACAATTTTTGACAACGTTGGAAATAAGGCTGAAAAGTTAGTTTGATGATAAAAAGTAGTTTTGTCTTTTTGCCTTAATTATGAGGGACCGCAATGAATTCATAGCGGTATGTACAGAGTATATTTCTGAAAAATGATTGTGAAATTGGCTTCATGCAGTGCCTTGTTTCTGTTCCTCCATGACTCCAGATAAAACTTCTTCAATTTACAGGAGGAAAATTACATTTTCCTGAATACCAGTGCTATAAATTCCACCTGAGGTCTGATAGGAGTCTGTGATTTTTTTCCTTCTGCACATCATCAGCAGAAAAGGATTCTGTAGGCCAAATTCTTCACTCAGGAAAGACCTGTGTAAGTTTTTGTCTTAAGGGGATTACAGAAGATTGCTCTTAAAACTGGGTTTTGATTATTTACACTGATGAAGGAGGCATTAGAATTTAGTTTCTCAGTTTCAAAGCTGTGTTGATGCTATTGAACTAACAGCACTAAGTAGTAAAAGTTCAGTTGTTCTGCAAATTGCAATTGACCTGTAAATCTGATGAAACCTGTTTCTGTTAGAAAATGTTGACTAATCAAATTGAATGTTTGGAAAAGTGCTGACTTTCTTGTCCCCCCAGTTAGATTTTATTTAGAGTTCAGAAAGTAGTTGACATAGTATTAATCTTTAGATAAATGATTTGGCTGAAAATGATGTAAATATTTACTGAATTATACAAAAAATACTGGAGAGGTCAAAATATAAAAATCATTTTGTAATGCTTTAAGCCATTATTTTTTATTTATATTGATCACAGAGAAAAGTAATTGTCCTGGGACAGAATACTGTTTCTCATGTAGAACTCCTACGAATTAAAATACTGCTTTTTACATATACATTTTCTCTACAGATGCTTATAAATAAGTAATCAGGACCATGCTATCACTTTTTTTTATTAAAAAAGAAATTGCTTCAAAAGTAATAAAACATAAAAGGATATTAAGACTATTTTTTTTTTGCTTAGATGTTAATTAATTTATAAATAATAAATTACATTTTAATTCCTTATCATTATGCATTTTTCTGTGCAGAGTGGATAGGTTTAGTTCTTTTCTTAGTGTCAGTAGCGTTTCAGGTTTATGCAGTCAACATTGGTCATCATAGTCTTGCGTGGACCTATAAAGCAGAAGTGTTAAAAGAACTAGAAGTAGTGTCTTGTCAGTTCTCAGGAAGGTTAAACGTAGAGAGACATCTAGATTTTTTTCAAGTCACTTTGCACTACCCGACCAGGTGCTTTGGTATGGAACATCCGCACCGTCTCATCACAGCACTTTCAGGCAAGCTAGCTGCCACCCTTCCTGTCCCTGTGGTTGTCCCCCCGTTTGCCAGCAGGCTGCTGTAAGGCCGGCTGGCAGTAAGCCTGAGAAAGCAATCTTTAACAGCCTGGAATGGCTCTCAGGCCATGTTGGCAGAGCCCATTCTAGCCCTTTGCGCTTGACCCTTTAATGAGGAATTGGCTAAATGTAATCCCCCAAAACTATGTTTACCCTCTTTCTCTGTCTGTGGTATGCACAAGTCTTTTTCATGGAAGAAACAAATTAGTTGCTTGTGTCTTTGTTACGCTTCTGCACCAATTTTTTTCTGTTTCCCACTTCCTTATTTGTGGTGTTCTGTTGAATGTGAGAAAATGTCCTTGCATGTTGAGCTGCTTTAACACAGGACTGTAGGACAAGAATTAAAAGAAGTTCTAAGGTACAGCGTTATTTTCTCACCTGTATTGTGCACATCTCTGAAAAACCCAGGTTGCTGCAATAATTACAACCAACATGGGCAAAAGGAGACAATTAGCAAAGCTAGTATTAATGCATGTTTTTTGTATACCATCCTCATCAAGAAACTTCCAGAGTAAGGAAATAGATATAAGCTCAAATGTTTGATACGTTCATTTTAAGATGCAGTCTCAGGGGGAAGTATGGTGAAAATATAACTTGCAAAGCACAGAGTAATGGCAAAATTACCAAACAAAATGTCACAGCTGAACCATTTTCCCTTCTTGTGTTAACGTGGCTGAGATAGCATCTGTTTTTATGTCGTGTCTCATCTACTTTAATGGGAGTAGTGTGGCCTCCCTAGGCTCAGGAGCCTGCTTTTCAGACACTCTGAGTATCCAGAAGCTGGTTTTGAATTCTTTTGTTGCTCTGGGTGCTCCATGTTCATGAAAATCAACTGTTGTGTTTCACATGGTTTAGAGGGGTTGTTACAGTATGTTATTTTGCAAGTATGTATTTTACAAAATGTGTATTCTGTTCCCAGGTAGCGCACCTGTTGGCTCTGATGCATATAGTTGTAACTGTTTACATCAAACTCGTAGTGAGAAATTCTTTGAGTTGGTTCGTAATGTACTCAGAGCTTTATTAGTCAATTAGGACTTTCACTATGGATGATGGGGAATGAGTACTCAAAGTACAGAACTGGAGTTTTATCTGTATAAGATCTGTATGATTAGAATTCTAGCATGCCTTAGGGGGCTGTCTGCTGAGAAAAGTGAAAGCTAGAGAATAAAAATCCATCCTACTGAAAAAAGAGGTAAGAAAGGATGCAAGATAATAGCCGCAAGTTGTGAGCCTCCAACAGTGTTTGAGTTATTACTCAGTCTCTGAATTCTGTAAACTACCTTAGTTTATAGTGTTAGCTCAGGAGTGAAATTATCAAGTTGTGACTCTTAAAATGTTACTGAAATGTGCCTTTTTAAAGTAATAGACTTCCTACTTAGGAGGGATACAAATTAAAGGGAGGGATAAAAATCAAAAGGGTAGATCCTTTTCTGGCTTCTGTATTCTGCAATACAATTCTTCAAATGTTTCATAGAGAATGTAAATAATACATTGGGAGGGAGGGGAATATAGTTGTTAGGGAACTGTTCGTACTTAACCAGCACCTTGTCTCTTGTAGTTTGCCTCACTTCACTGAGAATCAGAGTATTCATCTTCTAAAGGAGCAGAGTCAGGTTAAAATGTAAGCCCTTTCTTCTCTGATGCTCTGTACCTGTTCAAATTGAAAGTGGTGCAAAGCAAAAAGAAGGAGAGAGCACGTTTATATGCTTTATGCATTCTTTCTACTTGTCTTCTTAGTTAATAATTTTCAGATTACATTTCTTATATAGAAAAGTATGAATTTCACCATTACTTACCCACGGTCAGATTTTCTAATCTGCATTACTTATGCTTAAATACCAGCAGAACGTTACGGCATATTTCTCTCAGACCACATGCAGCTCCCTAGTCTATTTTCATAAGTAGTTTTTTTTTCAGTCTTACCTAAATACTGCAAATAATTTAAAATCAATTAGAGTAATACCATTGGGGGAAAAAGAGAACATTTTCTTTTCTATACTTCCTGTTTAAATTACTTTAGTTTTTTGAAACAGCTTCTTGTTTTTTGACATACATTTTTATTCAGTGTGGCTTCAAATGCTTTCTCAGCAATGGTAGAATAGTGATATTTTAGATGCTGCATATGTTGAAATGTCCTTACAATTTTACCTGATGTACTTGCGCTTTGTTTTCCCTTCCTCCCTAGCAGAGCAAGTTTGCTTCCACTGTCTATAGTAAGAACTCTGAAGGAGATACGTACTTACTTTTAGATTGCTAAAAATAGAAAAAAAATAGGTTAATATTGGGAAATTTCATCTTTGAAAGAAGACCTTTTTCAATATTTAAATTTAAACCTGAAATCACCTGAATGCATTCAGTCTGATTCTGCATCAGCTTTTAAGAATACTGCCAAATATTTTGCAGTAGGGATATTGGGTGAAAAATGAAATTTGAAGTTGCTTTTTCATGTGGTGAAAAAAATTAATTATCTACATTGCCGTTTGAATCTTAAAATGACAGTTGTATATGTATGCACATAGATTGTTCTTAAAACCTTTATATATATTACATAATAACATTACATATTATATTACATAATAAACTATATATTACAAAAATACTGGCTCAAAGTTAACAAGGAATATTTTTCTTCCTTTCTGCTCTCAGTGTACTCAAAACATTTTTTTGGTCTCATTTGTTCTTTACTTAAACTTAGGGATGGGCTTGAGATTATTTCAACCATTTCTTTCTTAATTTACAAGTCATTCTTACTCCATTAACACAATGTAAATATTGAACTGGGGGGGGGGGGTGTTTCAGTATGTAGTAACTGACTAAACTCAAAATCTCAAGTACAAAGAATGATGGATTAATTATCCAGATTTAGATTCCAGTCCTGTAGTTTCTTGGCAGCCTATAGATAGCCTGCTGCATTCATGCAGAGCATCATTGTCTTCAAGAATATGCAGGATCAAGACTTTAGCTCCAATTCTGCAGGGAATGCCTGATCATATGAATAGGTCTAATTATATTGAAATAGGAATATTCACATTAGTAACCTTTCAGAGGATTAGGTTTTGCAAGATATGGGTAGTGATAAAATTAGCTGTGGTTAAATCCTCTTGCAATTTTTTCTATTTTACAATGTTAGCAATCCAGGATTTTCTTTAATAACAAAATATGCATAATAATAGAATGCCTATAAATCAAATAATTTAGCTGTACATTTTGGATATTTCAAAGACAGATGTGGTAGATTTGTTTTGTGTCAGAGCTAAGTGGCCATTTTGTATTTCAAAGTTGTTTTCCATACTAACATTTAGTAATGTGAAACCAACGATGTTCTAACATTTTGGCTCCAAATTCTGGATGTGTAATTCCAATATGATTAGTCTCAAACTGGCAAAAAAAGAAATATGTTGCCCTACATTTAATATTAAACATTATTATCTAATTTTCTTAGTGGTAATTTAGAACACTGCTGCAAGGTTTGAGGCACAATACTAGTTACATTTAAAACTTACAAACACTAAATAACAGAAGCATTAAAATGGTCATTTGAGAAATTTAAAGGATGAAGGTTTACTAGTACATATTTTCTTGCATCTGTGCTCACACATGAAAATATAGTTTAACAGAACTTTTCATCCCTGAAATCTTGCTGATTTGAATGATGCTGGGAATGTACCCAGTTTGGTTTTCTTCCCATGGCTTGCTCTTAAACTCTATCAGAGGTTTTCAAAGTATAGTTGTGTCTTATTTTCTACGTGATCTTTGCCTGCTTGTCCCAAAAAGCATGTGAAGTAAGTAAAGGAAAATTTAGCTAAGATGTAGTGAGGAAAACATCAGCAAAAAAAAAGCCTCTTTAATCTTCAAAGCTTCTACCCTTGGAGACTTGACTGGCCATCTCCAAAAACTACTTGCTCATGAGCAAAGCAACAGTAAGACAGCCAGCCTTGACTAAGGCCCATGGAACATCCAAGAAGATATATTCTTTATTCTTAGCATGAGAACATGTACATTAAAAGACTAGGGTTACATTTTATACTGGTAATTTCTAGAACAGATTATATAAGCTTCTATACCAAACTATGTTAGTATTGTCCAGTTAACAGCACTTACTAAGGTTTGTTGTAATGAATCTTTGTTGTTCTTATGGGAAATTTCTCTCTAAATCCTTCATCCTAATATTCTGTGTTCTAATTAAGTGGAGTATACCATAGTGGTATTTCACATTTTTATAGCACGTTTCATCACACAGCGCTGTCTTTAATATATGTATAAAAAATGGCTGTTGAGAGCTGCAGTTTCTGACACTGTCAGCTGGGCTGAGAGGAGTTTGCAATGGAAAAAATTCGTACAATGACTGGGACAAGTTCTTACTTCAACAGAACTGTCACTTGTTCAGCATCTTTTATGACTTTTACGTGTCTTGTTTGGCATTCTTGCAGCATAGATGGGTCCACATGCAGCCTGCTGGACTCTGGGCAATTAAGAGCAATCACTGCCACTCTTGAGATCTTCCTGCTGCCATGTTTCCATGGTCTAAGTGTGCAGTCATGATAGGAAAATAAAAAGAAAATGGCTAGTGGTGCTTAAGGTTTGGAAAGATGACTGCTACCACCGCACTTCTCAGTTAGATAAAGCTAATCAATATATTTTGTAGAGCTAGGTGCTTTCGCTTGCCACCACTCAGCCATTTTTATTAACTGCAAGCTGTAATGAGTGTGCATAGCCATGAACCTGCCAGCTTGCTTGCCATAAGGATAATATGAGTAATCAAAATTAGCAACAATTTCTGACTCTTGCCAGTGAAGGAATTTGTGCTGACGAATCTTCCAGTACCATAGCTGTCAATATGTCATGGTCTTCAAGTTTCAGGGTGCAGCAAATAATCAAATGCTCACCAGCTTCTAAAGTAGACTTCTGGGACAATTTGAAAATAAGAGATGGAAAAGTGGCAGCAGTTTTATTTGATAGGAAAGGAATCAGTGATGGAAAAAAGTCTTTGCCCATTCTTTTAAATTTCTGCTAGATATGCCAATGCAAGACGTGAGCTATATTTTGCCTGCACGCAGATAATATTTTTGATGAATTGACTAACTAGAACAAAACCTTGAATTTCCTGTGGTGGAAATTTTTCAAGTAGCTGTTGCCACTTTACAAATTAATTTTATGATATTGGCATTTATATTAAATGCTGTTAAGTGAAATCTGCTACCTCTGTATTTCTCTACCTCTGCTTTCCTACCAAGTAAATCACTGCTATCATCAGTAAGTCAGAAAGTGTTTTTCCACTGCTCCCTCACTTAAAATGGTTGTAATGGATACAACACACATCAGTCCCTAGACACAGTGCAAAAATGATAATTCATTTTCACAGGGGTTTATAAATCTGGGGGAAACTCCTGCAGAGAAAGGTTAAATAACTTTGTCATAGCTGGACTTGTCATCCACTTGCTGAGTGCTAGATGAAACCCATTATGACTTGAATTTTCTAAAAGTGACTGGGTTTGAGTTGTACTTTTCCCAGCTCAGCCTGCCTTAGTTTCTACACAGATGTAACTTATTTTAAATGAATAAATCCGAGAAGTTATGGACTTCAAGTGCTTCTCAGCAAGGCTGTCATCCAGAGCTATGATTGTAGCTCTTCTTGGCACAACTGCATTGAATTTCATCTTCTGTTTTGTAGATATGGATTATGTTTATGAGATTAGCTAACCCAGGTAACGGAAGCACCAGTAGCAGTGGACTGTGACAGCCTGGGCTCACTGTAGTTCTAACTCAAGATAGACCCTAGGATTGCTACTTCTTTTCGGCTCCATGCAGCAGCATCTATGTTATCAGTGCCTCAGTCCACTGATTCTGCTATGCCCACTCATGAGACATACACCCTTTCTCTCTCTTTTTCTCAGCATTGATGGCTTTACAGAAGTTGGCAAGAGTAAAATGCAATACAAAATTTGTAACTTAAAATAAAACAGCATACTTGTCTGAAGTCTTGCGCTTTTTTTAGTAGCTACTATTTCAGTGTAGCACTTAGCATTACAAAGTAAACATAAACCTGTGATTTAATTATGAGATGCTGCAAAAAAAATACATCTACTTTACGTTTCTATCTGAAAAGCATGTAAAAGGGTGAAAGGGACTGATAAAATGGTGTGCAATGTGCCTTGCCCTGCCAGCATTATGTAGTTGGTGGAAATAAGAAGCTATTGCAAAAACAGGAGCTCCACTTTTCCTGCAGTGAGTGGTAAATGTACATGTTACAAAGCTCTCTTGTTCCAAGCCCCAAAGACTTATTTTGATATGTTTAATATATGTTGGCATCTGCATTTTCTTGATATTATCTTAAAACTGGAGCCAGGCAAAGCTGTTATTAAAACTGAAGGTTGGCTCCAGTTCTGTATTCATTCTTGACTTCTCTGACATATGGCACTGCCTATGACCTTCTACACCAAACCTTTTGTTATTGTCAGCAAATTTTGCAACATGGCAGTTGGCATTGGTGCACCTCCCCTTCTTGGCAGAACTGGCCTTTAGAGCAATTCAGATCACTGTCTTCAGTTCCATTCAGTACACATCAACAGCTGTAATGTGCTGTGTCAGAAACTCAGATTTTTAACTAATGTTTTTCAATTTGTTTTCCTCATTTTCATCTGTCCTTTTTATTGGACCAGTTCCTTTTCTTTGTCCTCACTTCCAGCTTCCCCCCACTGTGCTTTCCATGCACATTTCTTTCCCACTGAGATTGTATACAAATATTAGAGCTCTAACTCACACTTTTGTCAGCAGGATGTGCCGCACCCTGTAGGCACACTCAGTTAAAATAAAAAGCCCATTGGCAACACAATAAATCAGGTAATTAACAAGAAGCAAAATACCAACCTTTGGCTTTTTTCTGTCCCAAAAGCTTGTGGTGCACTGTAGCAAACTAAATTTTCTACCAAGAGGCAGAAGTCAGTGGTGTATCCTGAGACATGAGCACTGTAATACCACGCTGATGTGTGGGCAGCCTGGAGAAACCTGTGGATTTTCCTATTTCTGACTGTAAAAGCTGCCAATATCAAACAAAGGCAGTTAATGTAGGCCAGAAAATGTATAGCAGAAAACTGTGTTTGTAGTAAACTTAACAGTGGAATGTGCTAGTGTAGTAACCAGGATTATGCCCTTAGTAGCTATTTAGCTGTAGGGAGTTGTGCTGCTCAGGTTATAGGTTATGCAGCAGAAAATGCAACAAATGTGGCTGGAGGTTGGACGTAATTTCATTTTTCTCTCATAATGTCTCCAAGACAATGGCCAGTGACCAGCCAACTTTCTGCGGTTTCAACGATCTATTGCATAGGCCAGCTTTTGTACTTACAGATTTGCTTTTTATCATTCACCCAAAACAACAATAGACTTCATTCATTAGAAATTCATACATTCTAAATGTGATCATATTGGATTTCACATGTAACTAAAATACAGGTTAGCAATGCATTTTATATTATGTCTTTTACATGCATTTATATTCCATATATGTTCAATTCCTTCACATTCTTCTCTTTTCCTTCTTTTAAAACAGTAAGCAAAAATAGGACAAAATTTGATGGAAAATTGAACTGTTTTTAAAATCTCAAGAACCGAACTGTAAAGAAAAGACAGAAAGTATTTCATGTGTGTGCATGTGTGTGATATAAATTGTTTTATGTAGATATTAAAGGCATATGCATTGGAACATTTCCTTAGAGCTTCAGTGCTCTGTTTTTCAATTTTAGTTAATGGTTCTTAATGTAATTTCTATTATTTTCAACATTATATACATCTTGGGTCACTGCATGCATTAAAATGTTCAGGGATATACTTTCTGTGAGAAGGACTCTTAAGTGATATTCTAATTTAGCGGTATTTGTGTAACCTGATTCCTCCTCCATAGGTCCTCAGTGTTCTAATCTAGGGCTAATCTGAAATACCAGGCTGGATTACATAAAGTATCTGGCCTTCAGTCAACAAAACCCTTTTCTGCTGAGAAGTGAAAGATCAAGATGTAATTACTGTAATGATGGGTTAGACCTTTGGATTCATGCTGCAATCAGTGATTCCTGTGGTGCTCTGCCACAGTTGTCGTTTAGTGTTGGCTAGAGAGAGACAGGACAGGTAGCCTGTAAAAATGCATCAGCCCTTAATCTAAATGCCTATAGGTGAGTCACACCATGGTGGTGCTGGCTCCAAATTCGAGGGCAGCAGAATGGATTGTCTTGGAAGGATAATCTTAGAGTATGTTTCATGTGTGTAAAAATTAAATGAATAAAATCCCCCTAAATTTCTCCCTCCTTTCCCAGGATACAACAGTAAACTGTAAATTAATTTTAATCTTATGAGGCTATTGTATCTGCCATACACACACACTTACACACATGCATACTTATGAGCATCAGAGATGATATATATATATTGTAATAACAGTTTAATAATCACAATTTAGTCTTTAGTAATCACATAATCAAATTGAAATTTCTGTTGGGTAGGGATATGCTTGCCAGAGCTCTTATGTTTCAAGTGGTGTCAAATCAATGCCAAATCATTCCAAATACTTTCAGAATTTCTTACTTCTGAAAGTCAAGCTTGAAAACGTGTGCACAGCATTAGTAAATACTTTTATTTTTGTTCTGAATTTGAAAGATTGTTGGATTATGGATTTAAAAATAAGTATTTCCAGCTGATGCTGATGGAACTATACAACCATTTTATAGCCATTCAGGATAAAGGGTATTGGCCCTAATCCTGAAACTCTTATTGATGCAATTAATCCTTATATCTCTGAGCTGTGTCACTGAAGTCAACTGGAACTTTTGCATAAGTAATAGTTGCAGAACCAGCCTCAGTCATTTAAATCATGATTATCCCTGGAAAACAACTGAAGATTAGCTCTGGTAATCATTTTTTGTGGACATCACAAAGATTAAAAGCAGATGTTTTGCAGAAGTACTTAAGTGTACTTCCATGGTCTGCAAATGTCATAATCCATTGAAATTTTAGTAGTTTCACTTTGAAAATGAGTTTGCAGCATTATTTGGCAATTTGATCAACCCAAATAGGTACATATGCAAAGGATTCAGCTGGTCAGAAGGATATCCTAGTGTGAGGGTAAACCAAAGGCATGTTTCATTCGCTTTGCATCTTTGCTGGTAGCTGGAAGGATTTGCAAAGAAAAAGAAAATGAGTATGTTGTTGATATGCCTGATGTCAATCACAGGATCATTTTCTGCTTTTTTGGTATGCTGCAGTAAAAAAAAAAAAGGGGGGGTGTGTTCATATACTTCTGATCATTAATTGACAAAATCTGTACAGAACACTTCATTCCCACTTCATTTCTGGGTTTAGTGATTCCCAAGGCTGAGCAACAGAAGGGGTAACAGAAGAGCCTTAGAGACCAGCTATAAAGACAGAGATAAATTCAAAGTGATAGTGTAATGTAACACTACATTCATATGCCAGGCAAGTTATTTAGCTTGACTTAAGAAATATTGATACTGTAGCTTGCACTTTTATTACTTCATAGCCTCATGACACAATGTGTCACTCACTGCATGACCAAAACCATTTGACAATATTCTCAGTTAAAAATTACTGCATTCATCGAGAAATTATTTCTGTGAGTAGTATATATTGCTGTTGTACTTGTGACAGTACGTTTAATTTTTCTGGATGCCATTTTTATAATCATTCCATTAATTATGGCTAAATTTCCACACTAGAACTTTTCCTTATATTCCGTAATTGACTTCATAATGCAACACAAAGCATGCAACCTTTTGGAGACGTTCTTTCCGTCTTCTACTAAAAACCTTTAATGTAAATGCCTGAGACCAAGCCTGCAGCTATTATGAATGAGGTGTTAGTCTGTTTCACTTTCTCTTTAGTTAGAAGCCAAAAATCATGTAAAAATACTCAGTATGTTTCAAGAAATTTTTAGTAGCGCATCCATGTCCACAAATAATAGGAGCAATAAGACAAACTGCAGGATGTATACACAACTAAGGAGGGATTTTTGCCCTTTATAGTCACAGACTTGCCACATTTCAGTAGCAGACTTCCAGCATTTCAGCACATAGTAGCTAGCCCCTTAACCCACTGTGTGCTTCTCCCGGACAGCAATATCACATATTCATTCATGTACAGATCCTGTGTATCTTCCTGGCCAGCATTCTTCCTCTGTAAAAATGTAGAAATGATCCCACTCACTTTTTATTCGAAGCAAGTGATGAATATACTGTTTAATATTTAAATTACCCAGTAGTATTCAGGGCCCAAAGCTAGGTTTATAAATACAGCTTCTCACTATTTAAGTGTTCCAAAGACATCTGAATGACTTAAAGAAGCTTATTAGGGTGGTATGCTAAGTAAGGAGAGGAACACAAATTTTAGCAATTGTACAATCAGTGATTATGGCTTGCAATCTTGTTAGGCATGGTTAAGTTCATCTGTATTTATTATGGGCAATGGCGGATTTTGAGGAGAAAGTTTAAGGAAGATAAGATGGTGAGCAGTGAAATAAATAAAAAAAAAACACGTTAAAGTACTTGTCAAAAGAATAGATGTTTGAGATAGTTCCTAGTGGTAAAAATGTGGAAGTGTGACCTTTCAGCTGACAACCCTGTAGGCTGGATAGATATTAATGATGAAAGGCCTTTAAATGAAAACAGAAGAAAAATAAGGGAGAGGAAGATCTAGCTTAAAAATGCTCTCTCCTCATCAAGGTAGAAGAATTTCCAAGGTGCAAGACTGTAGGCATTTTGCCTAAAAAGAGATTGCAGTAGTGAAATTACAAAGTGACCTGGGCTCAGTCACTGTTTTGGCATTGTAGGCTGAGGTGAAAAGCTTGTATTTTTGGAACTGTTGTGCAGGATGTTCACGGTAACGTGTTCATCAGTCACATTTGTGAGTCTTTAGTATTTTCACTACCATTAGCATTTTGTACAATGATAAAGAAGTATCAGAGGTGTAATTTTCTTCCCCTGCCTCAGAAGACTATATCAGAAAACAAGTAAATAAGGTTTTCCATTTATTCCTTATTATCTCATAGAAGTTGATCTTCTTTCTTTAGATGTAGAGCCTCATTTCAGTTACCTAAAATGCTCCTTTTCAATGTTTGGCTACTGATTTGAAGAAATAGCATAATGTATAATGTACAGAAAATATTTTACAGAAGTTGTGTTAAGGTAGTTTCAGGATCCAGAAATAAAAATGGAAGAAACAAATGCTGTCTATATATTCAGTCTCTACAGAGACTGTAGGACTGAAGGAAATAGCCTTCAATCACTGTCAAATGCATGAAATTAGCAGACTTCCGGCAGGGTCGAAAATACATATACCTTCCAAATTTATAATGTTATTTATTTTTTTAATTGTGTTTAGGCATTTGGATATGTGATTATTGCAGCTGGTCCTTGTAATATTCTGCTTAGAATATGCAATATCCTCATTACGGGGATATTTCTTGGGGAAAGACAGGAGAGAAAATTCATTAAAAAAAGATGGTAAAATGTACTCCACTATTAAAAAGTAAAAGAGCTATTTAGATAAATACTTAATGTTGAGTAAACATCTAGAGAGTAAAGAGGACTTGTGGAAGAGACAGAAAGGACAGCGATATGAAAAATCATGGGGACAGTTGAAATTCAGGGGAAAGTTTAACTTTTGTTATTAGCCTTATTATTATATCACTCAAAACCCAGGCATATGAGATAGTTTAGGCCAGGGGTCCTCAAACTACGGCCCACAGGCTGGATACGGCCCCCCAGGGTTCTCAATCCAGCCCCTGGTATTTACAGACACACACACACACCCCCCTCCTGCCGGAGGTTGGGGGGGGGACCAAGCAGCCGCAGATGGCTGCCTGCCACTTCATCTGCGTGCCAGCCCCCTGTTTAAAAAGTTTGAGGACCCCTGGTTTAGGCTGTCTAGAGTGAGTAACTTCCATTCTGGAGCACAGCAGGAATTTCATCCACTGACAGTGAAGTGGTCTTATAAATGTTAACTGTACCTATATTAATAACTGTATTTTTTCTTTAATTGGAAGGCTGTGTGTGTGTGTGTGTGTGTTCTATATACCTCTGTAGTAAAGCATCCTTCATTGAGAAGGAGGCTAGGCTGGAGCATTTCAAAAGATCCCTTCCAACCTCAGTCATTCTCATTCTATGAACTATTCTGTGAAACCCGTTTTCTGCAGATATTCTAGTAATCCTGTAATTATCAGGACTCACACCAATGAAGGAAGTGTGATCTCTAGAACTGACAACATGATCAGACTTACGTGGTTAGCTTCTGGGCAGATCTTTTATATTAGTGCTTTAATGTGAAGATCTAGGAAGCTAGAATTGTATACAATTAGTTCACTTTACAATACTCTTAAGGGAGGAATTTACTTTTTTAACCTATTTTTCGGTTTCGTTTTTGTTTTCCCTGCAGCTGGGCCTCTGGAACTTCCTCTTTTTGAGCTGATCCCATCACAAAGACAAGTGGTGTTCCACGGAGACCGCTTGCCATTTCAGTGTACTGCAACATATGTTGACAATACTACCCAAGTACATTGGTTCCATGCTGGTCGCCTGGTTGAAACAGATGAGGAGAGCGGCATATTTGTGGAGGACAGCATCATTCACGACTGCTGCTTAATTACACGGTAATGTATGCCTCTTGTTATAGTCAGACTTGTAGGCAAGGTGAACATATTTAACACTTGCAAGAAATCTCATTAAAACATGCATCAGGAAGAGTTTTATTTGAAGCAATTCAATTGCATGCTTGAATCTGAACACACACAGGTAGAGATTTTTATGGCTATAAATGACTGTGGTTCCAAATCATATTTTTTGTGTCTGCGTATCCAGATTTGAGACACTATGACTTTGAAACAGATAAAAACAGTCTGTTATACAGTAATTCATGAGAAGAAACTGAACTTAAAACAGCTGCAGTAACATATAGTGAATTACAGCCAAACTACTTCTTCCTGACACCATCTAGAAGCTTGAATTGTGATCTGTCTATGAAGAAATATCAATTTAGAAGGCTTGGATTAATTTTTGTAGGTTCCAAAATACTGGATCTTATATTCTTTAGTTAGATAATCTCATATTTGTTTTACATTAAAGTATTTTGCAACTTTCTATGACTTTTACCATCTGTATGCCCCTGTGTGCTTGAGAGGCACAGAGATCTATAGAAACCTTTGCGGATGTGAAAAAAGCAAGAGGAATGAAGTCAAATAGGCTTCTATAAAAGATTTAACAACTAATATTTGGCAATGACTGTATCATTCCGGTTTTGTTTCAGTTTTTCCTTTTAAATCTTATTTAACAAATTATTATAAATGTCTGTGTTTATTTTTGTCTTTCGTTATAGAGTATTGGCTTAACACTAAAAGCTGACAAGCTGTTGCACACATCCTTTTGTCCTCTGCCAATTTCCATCATTGATCAAAAAAAGAGTCTGAATTTGTGTCCAATTTCTGCCTTTCTCTTTGTAGAAGATGGCGTGAAAATAGCTATGCTAATTAGCTCTGGATCATCATTAACATCTCTTCAGTCAACCAGTTTCTATTAATATAATTGACCTGAAATGCTTCTTGAACTATCAAATGAAAGTTATGAAGAGAATCAAATTAATTCCTCTCCACTGGGGTCTGTCATCTTTATTGATTTTAATTTTTTCTACTCACTCATTATCTGACCCCTTTTTGAGTCCTATAGGTAGATCTAGAGGCGTAGATCTATTCTCACAGCTACTGGCTTTCCTTCTAATACCAATGTGTATGGCTATAGCAAATAATGAAAAAAACTATTAGACCAATTAGTATGGTAATGCCAAGTGCATGAGCTAGTCTATAACTGATGAGCCACTTAAATTAAAGCATGTTCTTCTTATTTCCATGATCTCAAAATTAAAAGACATGCTGTTAATCACCTCTTTATATTTTTCAACTAAATTATAATTTGCGCTATAAGCAATTTGTAAAGCATAGTAATGAGAAATGCTTTTTCAAAACAGCTATCCTTTTTAAAAAGCTAGTTTAGAAGTAGCTTGACTGAATTTTACCTTATATTGCTTCATTTTTTGTCATAGTATAAAATAAAAATCATTGTCTACTACAGCAGTATTTTGATAAGGATGGTTGATCTGCTACCTCCCTCATTTGCTGTGCCATTAAATAGGTGACCTTGATGCTCATGTTGCAGTATGCACTGGGACCAGTTAGTCAGAAAAAATGTTTTACAAATATGTCATCACATTTGCTGTTATAGACTGGAAAAACAGTTTGATTTGTTGAAGGTATGTGGTACAGACTGTCAAAATGAGACAAAATATTTTTTGAATTAAACTCAAAATCTTTCAACTGCTGTTTAAAAGCATACAACATCTTAATTGCTCATTTAAGCTATATGTTTCACTTCACAATATAGTAGAGCATCAACACTGCATTTACTGTACAGTGTTGTCCTTATACGGTGAAAAATACTAATACTCAAGCAGTCATGCCTCTGCCTTGATCAAGGGGCTGATCAAAATTAACTTACTAAAGGCATGACACACCTATACTTTTCAAACTAGCTTTTAAAAACCACACAATTTTGAAGTCAATGATTTTTTGTAAATTAGAGATGTTACTGCAGTCTCATGTTGAAAATGAGAAAACATTGGTCAAGTTATGATTGTAAAAACTGTCTTCAGCATTTTTTAATTTTAATCCCATCATCGTGACCATGCATACTAAACTCCATTTATATAATTATTATTATATGTTAAAATAATATGTAATAGCATGTTTATTACATGTTACAATACTTTGTATTAATATGCTTGGTACATGCTATAACACACCAATTTGTGATAGTTCTTAAGGCTAAATCACAGCACTGTGAGACATCAGAAAGGCTACGCCTCCCTGAGGTTATCATATGTTAAGTATAGGATTTGGAGTAAAAATAAAAGTCACTTAAAATCAGTTCTTACAGTGTCATATTTTGCCTTCCTATACCTACTCTTTACAGAAAATGTCCACTGTCTGTGGCTTTCTGTGATTGCACTAAAGGACAGGCTTTGGCTTGTGCTGCTTAGCAATTTAAAGATTTCTGAAGCTAGTGTTGAACAAAGAGGTGTAGTCCTGTTTCAAAAGCTGCTTACTCAAACATTTTTAGATGGTTATTTTATTGGGTAGTTCCAGATATTTCTGGAAGTGGATTTACAACACAAATATCATACTAAACCCTTCTGTTTTATTAAGTGGCACAGTAGAAGGATAAAATATCCAAATGTGTATTTTTTGTCTCCTATGATAAAGCAGAATAAACTAAAATAAATGTTTCTGTTACAATAATTAAACTAAAGTTTTGAACTGTATTTCAGCCTGTGACATTTTTCTTGGCAAAGAGTATTCCCTTATAGAAGATCTTGAGAGGGTGTTTTCAATTCTACTGCTAGCTCGCATTTACCATGTCTTGCCAATGATAATAATATTTGATTTTGCTCATGTTGAATTTTCTGTCATTATGCCTGTGTATAAATGTCATAGTCATACATGAAAATGTAAATGTGATATGCAACTAATTTCCTGTCATCTGTGAATGGATATAGCTGAAGTTGTTACTTGTGTTTCCATGAAGACAGCCTAATTTCTTAAGCCTGGAGTACTACTAGATTATCAGTTTGATCACAATATGCAGCAATGAAACAATCCATATCCCTGAAGCCACAGAGAAGGCAGATTAGGTCTGATCCTCTGCAGCACAGCATCTCTCCCAACTTCCCCACTGTTCCGCTTCAATGTGTGCAGAGGCCAGCAGGACAGTTATTAGAATATTAAACTAAAAAAGGAAAATATTTTCACTTTCTGAATGAAGCAACTCTGCAGCAGTAGAGAGACTTTAATTTTCAGGAAATTTCTTATTTACCACGTAGGCTATAATGACAATTTTAAAGTCTTTAGTTCTATTCAGTAAATACTTGTGTATAGAGTGTTTAGCAGTGCTTACGCCTCTGACAGCTGTAATGGCTGCTCTGGGACCATTACAGTTCACACATGCTCCTTCTGAAAACATTAAACTGTGCAGAAAGTTAAGAACCCATAAAAAGGAGCGCTACAGCTGGAGAAACTAAAATGCTCTCAACTAAACATATGATAACAGTATCAGAAGTGTTTTTCAGATGAAATTTTTGTTATGTAGGTAGATTTGCCACTGGAAATGGTCTATTAGGTCTTAACTGTGGTCCCCCACAAACAGTGGTTTTCTTTTAAATTCTGTCCTAAGTATTTCAGTCTTCTAAATGCGGCTGCTGAATACAGGGTGCTTAAACCAAACCAAAAGTTAAGCTTAAGAATCCACATTGTTTTAAAGCATCAAATAGTGCAAAGCATCATAGTGCTTCCTCACATTCTGACAGCAGTCAATGCCAATATAGGATGGTCAAAAGTAAATAGAAATAGTAATGTACAAGATAAGACAATATGGAACTCCATCTGATCCTTTAGGTGTAACAAGGATAGGAGCAAGAGTAAAAAATAGATTTAAAAATTTGTACATAAAATGTGTATATTAATTTTTGAAAGCTGCTTTTAGAGGTATGTGATTATGTGAAAAGCTTCAAAACTTCCATCCATAAAGTAAATGTCTGATAGCAAGAGAGAGTTTCAAATCATGATCCACTTGTACTCTAATAGTGAAGAAACTAGGAAAAAAATAAAAAGGAATGAAATTTTGTGGATTAAAAATTTTGATCATAACTTTTGTAATCTAAAGAGGGTTTTGAGTCCAATTAATAATTTTTAAGTGTATGAAATGATCACAGAAGCTATTAGTATAGAATTTGGAATTTGGTTGAGACAGTTTCACTGAAAGAGTAAGGATTGTTTAAGGATGATGATAGAAGGAAAAATGATTCCAGGAGTAGACAGGTGGTATCATGACAAGTTTGACATCCAGACAGGCATTCCTTGTAACAAAGAACAAAACACTTCCAGAACTTCTGGGAGAAAGGCAGAAATTCTATGCCTGTATTTTGTGGAAAGTCTCCAAATGACCCCTGAACAGTTTTAATAGTTTGTGGTAAGAATACACTTGGAAAATATAGGAGCCGAGCAGCAGTGGTTTGGACTGGTACAAGTTAAAGAACTGTCTCAAGGTGGTACATCACTGATGAGTGTGTTGCTAGGTTGGGCCAAATCATGGCAAAATATTGGAGATTCATTCTGCACATGATGAACCAAAATAAATGTTAGGACAGATCCAAAGAACTGATTCAGAAATGCAGGTATTTTATAATGGCTTTATATTGTACTGTCATGAGTATTTGGAGAGAAGCAGCTACGGGTCATACTGAGAAGCCCAGGGAAATCGGCAGAAATTGTTTAGTGCTGATATTTTGTTGGTTCATCTAATTGACTCTGTCTGACCCTTAGTTGTCGAGCAGTTAGGAAAGAAATGAAGCTAAATAAGCATTTAAATTGTAAATCAATGTTTCTTTATTGTTTTGAGATTACTTCAAACCCTGTAGTCAATGGTCTACGGCTTACTTCAGGCACTGTAGGCAGCAAAGGACTAGTGACAGGTGCAGCTTTACCAGCAACTTTCTCGTATATCAGTCAGGACGATAATATTTAAAATGATTGCAGAATATGAAATGCACAGGTTAAGGGTTTCATTATCTGAGATTAAGAGAATCTTCATGTGAAATAAATTTGGAAGATTAATTAAATTTAGGCTTTTTCTCCAAAAGTCTTTCAATTATCTGAATAAAACTCAATGACAATTTTCCTACTTATCAGTTTAGAGAATAATTTAAAATATAACCTGTGGAAAAATACACTGATACTATGAGAAAAGAAAGCAGCAACTGTGATACTCTCTACCATTAAAGGAATAAACCATTATGGAAGAATTGTGCTGTGTCAAAAACTGTAGGCTTAATTTGTGTAACTTCTTATTGAGAAATATATATTTGCACAGAAAATATATGTAAGTATTTTTGTCTGATAGAATAAGAGAACCCTAGAAAAATAGTAAGTCAGAACTGTAAAAAAATTTTTTGAGTCCTTGAAGAACTTCTTGAAGAAGAGAGTATCCTTCTTTTGATGTTGAGACCAGATGAAGATGCCTTGCACAAAATTTTGACGTCTCATTTCCATCTCTGCTTACTTCCTGCAGCTATGTATGGGTCCATCCATCTACACCACTGAAATGAAATGTTCAGTACTATGAACAAAAATTTACGCTTTCCCCCCACAAGGGGGAATCAGTAGAGTTTTGCTTTGACTTTTTAGGGCCAGAAGGATTTTAATGTGGTGGCCCTTCAAACAGCTGCAGCTGTACAGCTGAGGAGATGCTGCACTGCAGCACCAGTTTGGATTGAACATCTCAGGACTGACCTTTTTAAAATTACTTTTCCTGTCAACACCACCGTAAGGTATAATTATACATTTTCTCTCAGTCCAGGTCATAGTTTGTAGCTGTGTGAATCAGCTGTGATGATCAGAGCAATTCTGACTTATGTGTAGACTCTGATGTACTCCTCCTACCAGGTCAATCACCCTAGGTACTGGTGAAACAATCCATTTATTTAAAGCAAAACACGTTAGAAATATTAAAACAAATAACTGAATTACTTTTTACTTTTCATGTATTTCAGTTTATTCAACACAGAAAGTGTGTTATAGGACATACTCCTTATGGACTTATAGAAAGCATTTTTACTCCATCAGCATGATGGTCCCAGGCCCTCCCCTTCTTTCTCCCTATAGGATAAAACAACCTTACTTTTAATTTTTTATGGTATTTTGATTAGATGACTCTTGGCCATCACAAAATAAAGTTTACAATGTTGGAGATACACTATACACTGGAGAAAAACTAGAGGTTGTTCCTGAAGTTCTTGTGTAGGAATCTGCTATGTCTTACCTCCTTTTTAGATCTTTCCAAATTTCTTGCAGGTCAGCAAATAAAACAGGTCAGTATTCTAGCCCTAATATACAATTGCTCTATCCTATAAAGTATTCATGAAATAATTAATTTCTACATTTGTATTGTCACCACTGACTAGGAAGAGTGGAAAATTCTGTCAAAGTAGTGTGCATTTGGTAAATAATTTGAAACTGTAATATTAATGTTGCGGGTTTTGTTTTCTTTCATGTAGGGTTGGGGTTTTGCTGGTCCCAGTGGCATGTAATCATATGATCAAGAATTGTCATAAGTGTTTAATACTTCCGAATCATCTGGGGAATATTTTACTTTAGAAGCTTTTAATGTAATTTTGGCTATTGTGCTGCTTGTCTTAGTGTTTTTTTGTCTAAGAACCTCTGATAGTGTACAGATCACGAGAGTTATGCTAATGAAATAAGGCTTCCTCTGGATATAACATTGCAGGATGCAGGCTACTTAAGGGGAGACGAAAGGCATACAGCAGGTGTAGCACCATTTCCCCAGGAGACTGCTGTTACATCCTGTGGTCACATACATCCTGCAGGCAAGCAGTTTGCTGGTAGAACAAAATTAAGAACAATAAACACATTTGAGCATCCCTAAATCTTTCACCAACTGACAAAGCAGCTCGATGATAGACAACTGTTTCATGAAGTACTTTAAATAAGCCCTGGCCCAGGTGTACTCTCTTTGGATAGTTTTCTAGCACTGTGCTGTTACAGACCTGCCAGCTGTATGAAGGTTTCTTCAGCAAGACAAAGCTTTGCGTGCTCTAGAGCTGTTGATACATTTTTTTCTCTCCGCACTTTAAGTTTTCAGCTAACTAGTTTGGCATGTATTGACTCTAGGGCAGGGGGAGTATGAAAATAAATGCAAACATCTTTATGCACACCCTTCAATGCAGTGCAGTAGCTGGTAGTCTATCTGTACTTGACAAGCTCAATGAGAGAGAGAAGGTCATACAATAGACTAAACCTGTTGTGGTATGTCGTAGAGCTATTTAGGTTTCTGACTCCATTTCTGAAGATGATTCAGTAGAGTCACTCTAATACTAGTAGTGTTTGTTTTCTCAGTTTTAAGAAACAAATTGATGGCATCTAAATGTAGGTCACCGATTACTTGACATCCATGTGTAGAAAACACATCTCACTGCTAGGCAAATGTTTACATAACAAATGGATAATATTTGTTATGTAAATAGACTGTGACAATATTTTTGAACATTTGCATTTCAGTTGAAGTAATTTGAGCAATATAAAGGAAACAAAGTGAGGTAGTTTGCTAACTGATATATAGGTCTTTTCTCCCATTTTGGAAGTAGGTTTTGGGGTTTTTCTGTCAATATATTGTCATTAAAATTAGGTCCTTTCCATTGGCATCGCTGAAGTCAAGTGTAACTTGTCACGGTCCTAGAGTATTGATGTGAACAAATTAGCTGATAGGCAAATCATAGTAAAAGTATGTTATAGCATATTATGTTTCTTGGGTAGCTGCAGATGGTATTATACGGTAAGTTATGCTTTGTTTTTATTGTCAATCAGAAGAAAAAGAAAATCATATGTATTGAATTTCCTATGAGTATGACAAATTGATTACATTGGAAAATATTTGTTAGACATCTAATACAAAATGAGTAGCAACTTTAATCTTTAATTTTCCTTTTCTCTTGCTGTTACCTGGACACAAGCTTTCTTTAAAGGCCATCAGCCTTCTAAAGCTATTTCTTTCATGGGTAAATAAGTAATGTCAGAGAGATCAGACTAGCAATTTCAAGTTCAATTAAAGTGCCTAGATTTACACATTCTCTCTTCATTTTCCATGTTTTAACCTTATATCCCCTGTGAAAAACTGTATTCCAAGCAGCAGTGTACTGTGGAGACCAACACTGATTTTAAAAATTTTGTGTTAATATTAATAATGCGAGGTGGTATGGGTTGGATGCAGGCCTTCTGCGTGAGCTATAGAAAAGCATTCATGATTTATCTGTCTGAAGAAGAATATGAGCAAACCTAAATGTTATCTGTGTTTGAGTAATTAATTTTTATTTTTCTCCAGGAAAAGCTGTTGTTTCTTCCCAAGTCTTAGTCAGACTTTTAAATGTTTTTTGTGGAAAGTCAGTCAAAATATAGTGTTAAAGTCACCTCTTTATACTCTGTTTCCTGGCATGCAGATAATTGTTGGGGCATACAGTAAATGTCACTAAGGTATTACTTCAGGACATGGTTGAGTAAGTTTGCATAATGAGACCTACTTCTGATTGTCTAGTTAGTTATGCATAGATGTAACAATGAAAAACTATCCCTCAAATAAAAAACTATTGTCATAGGTTACTTGATTACATGACTGAGGCTTCTGCCTGTATTATGGTTCCTCTTTTTGTAATGACAAATGCCGCAGGCTTCTGTTCAATACTATAACAACTTTTTCAAGCAATTGCATCAGCTGTATGGCTTAATTAATTTTTCAATATGTCAGTCATCACATTTGAAAAAGGAATCCTACCATGCATGAAATTTCACAGTACAAAAAAGAAACATGTATATTCTCTTTCTTCCTTTCAGTGTTTTTACTGAGAAGGCCACTATAATTTCAAAAGAAAACTTGAGAAAAGCTTGTTAGTCATTCTTTTGTTCTCATCAGGCAGCAGTCTTCAGACTTTGTTTGCTTTGACATCATCTCATGAGTGTCGGACTTTGTTTTGTGTCTTGGTAGGTCAAAAATTTCCAGAAAAGTAGCAACTATCACACCTCTGAGAAGTGGGATATGATTGCTAATGTAGAGGGAGCAGGAACTCTTTCTGACATACTCCGTCCTTAGGAAAGCTGCATAGTAGAGGCAAGATCATTTCTTTTGTGGCCTGGTGTTTATTAGCTACTGTGAGACAGGATAATCAAGAAAATTATACAGTCAAAGGTGCCATCCTCTCTTAATTCTGTTGTGCTCTTGTCAAGCTTCTAAACAAGAGAGTCCTGCCATGTTCTCAGGTCTCGAGAGAGTTCTTGACTTTTATTAAGACTTGTTGCTATGGCCAAGAGAGATTGAGAATGCCTTTCTGCTAAGAGCAAGAAAAACAATGGAATTTCTGGGCATGCTAATGTAATAGTGCCAAGACTTAAAATACGTAACTGACCTAGAAAACTTTATGAAGAGGTTTAAAATTCTATACAGGCCCACCCTTTCCTTTTGGTCTGCCAGGACTGTGAAGTCATCAAGGAGACTGTGAAGTTATCAAGGATTATAAGTGGAGAAAATGTTAAAGGATCAACTTGACTGCTCTTTTTGAGAATTAAAAGATTTTATTTATTTATTTATTTATTTTACTCCAGTCCCCCAAATTCTCCAGGGGTATAAAATCAATTTATCATTTGTCATATCCAGATGGTAAGTAAATGAACAGTTTCACCATTGGGTTTGCTATCCAAAATATTCCTGGAGGAATAAAAATGAATGCATCATTTACAGTGGCCAGATGGCAATTCAGAAGACAGGTCCATGTTCTAGTCATTATACAGCTTCTTCTGTATTGAATAACCCTATTCTGGCTTATTTTGGTTCACCATCTGAAGAAAGGGACATAGAAGATTGAAATGTGAATGTAAAGATTTACTAATCGTTTTAGAGAATTTGAACCAGTGTTCAAGTATTGTGTTTCTACCAGAAGCGACAGTCATGTATCAGTGAATATTTGTCTGTGAAACTGGGAAACTTCATCTAATGACAGGAGATTTGTTTAGCAGCAGATAAATTTGCATCAGAACACATTTCGGCAATTTAATGGAAAATGTACCAATTTTCTTCATATTTATTTATCCTTATATTGATTACCTGTGAAACTGATAATATGCTCAAGTATTGTATTGACCTAAAATCACCATGGCTCCCAGTTTTACCAAATCTGTATTGTTAACAATAAGTATAGATATTTTATAGGAAATATATCAAAAGATCAGTGCATCTATCATACATCCTATTCAGTTGGGAAGTCTTCGGGTCTTGATGCTGCAGGTGAATATTCTGCCTATTGTTTCAGTGAAAAAGAGCTTTTATGGATAATTCTTTTCATAAGCTCTAGAAATATATTCTTTCTCAGCTGTCTATAAAGATTATGTGAGATTGTTGTGACATATGAAAGAGAAGATTTAATTAACTTTTGTTATCAGCTGGCTAATTTCACTTAAATATTTCAACCTGAATGTAAAAAGATGTATTAAGCATTAGGTAAGAGTTTGCTGTTACTGGACTTTCTTATCTGACACTTCTTAAGAGAGCAATTGTTTCTTTCTATATGAAAATATTCAACTACTCTGAGAATGGCTAGTAATGCTTTTTGTGCATTTTCTGCAATAAATACATGTTAGAATTCACTAACATGTGAAATAGAGGGTTATGAGGTACTTGGAACTCCAAGCCATGATAAATAGGAACAGTGTGAGATTTTTAAAGTTACTGTGTAATGACAAATGTGACTGAATATCTGGACAACTACACAAAAGTTCTGAAGCAATTTAACGTAAAGGCTGCTTCCCATGGTTTGCTTGTTTTCTGGGGACTGAGATAATGGTCCTGTAGTAAGTACTTGAGAAAGTCATCCCTCACTGTATGCATGTTTCAAAGGGAAAATTATGTACATGGCTGGCTAATTACCTCCTGCTTTGATTGTGGTCTATTTTAATGTGTATCAGAAGTAGTCCGTATACAAGGAGATCCTTTCTTGTAGTTAATAAAAGTGCATGTATAATATACAAAGGCTTAAACTGAAAAGGGATGAAATTTTTAGAAAAGTTTAAAAGAGAAAAAAATAAAAATAAATTATATATAATTATTCTGTGTATATCTTTCAAAATGTCAAGCTCGTTACAAAAGTGCCAAAGGCCACAAGTAGATTTTTTTAAGATTTTGGTTGAAATAGAGACTTGAAATCAATTTAGTAACTTTTTTCATTCTGTGCTTCTGTTTTTGTAATGTACCTTCTCCCTTTTTCTGACTGTACTTTGTTTCTTGCCACATAATTTCTAATTGTCTAAAACACAAGACATATTCAAAGACGAGCCATTTCTGTAAAGCAAAGTAAATATTTTCAGATAATTAAGAGCTTCTTTCCTCTCTCAACTACTTTCAAAAGCTGCACTTGCTTTAAAACTGTGGTAAAATTTATTTCTAGCCCAATGGCAGATTTAAGATATAATACATTGCCTGCTATATTAAAATATAGTAGTTAGCATTATTTTTGTCTATTGAGATCTATGGAGTTACAGAAACCAGATAAAATTCTATCCCTGATGAAGTCAATTGAAAAACTAATCATTGACTTCATTAGGGCCTGGGTTACATCCGTTAGATGAAGGGAAACTTCTCGCCATATTTAAGATATATAGAAAATACTAACCAGAACAGTTCTAGACAATTTTAAATGTTTCTGAAATTATTTCCTCCTTCTCTAATTCTACACAGAATATTTAGCTTTGGCAGCTAAATATTGGTGTGGTGCAGTCATGCACAATGTTTGTATTGTAAGAGAAGCCACAAAAGGTTGCTATGTTGCCTAACACTCATATAAACAGTTAATGCAACTGTAATTTGCTGATATTAATAACTACATTTCATATTTGGTGTAAGAGAGTGTGAAGAAAGTTTATTAGTAGTAAAGTACAGAAAGAAATATCACCATTTACCTCAACTCATTTTGCATTCATCAGGAAAATTATATACAGCTTCCACAGCCAATGGCTGTGCTAGAAACCTTTCCCCATATGCCACCAGGAGAGCAGCAGATTCTGCTGTAGGAGCTGCGATTGCAGCTGAAGGGAAGCATTTGCTGTGGATTGGTTGCATTGTCAACTTGAAATGCATTTCTGACTTTCAAGTGCTTGGTTACGCAGCAAACCCAACATTTTATAGTATTTGGGGAAAGGAGAATGGGCATTGATGCATAATTGATATTCTATTGTGATGATTTCTTATCTGTGTTATAGTCTGTTACAATCTGAGTGGTCAGTCCAAATTGGCACTGCTAAAATCTTAATACCAGTCACTCATAAATACCAGTTACTCACATATTGTCTGTCCTATAATAATGTAGATCAAAACCTGGGGTTATATTTTCATAGAAAACCTCTGAAGATAAGTTAAATGTCAGAAAACCAATGACTTGATCTCTATATAATTAAATATATACAATAATTAATCTTTTTTTTTTTTTATATAGTGAACTTATCCTATCCAGTATTGACATTGATGCAACAGGAGATTGGGAGTGTCTAGTCAAAAATTCCTATGGAAATAGCACTAAACAAGTAGAAATTGTGGTACTTGAAACGGCTGCACCCTACTGCCCTGCAGAAAGAGTTATTAACAACAAAGGAGATTTCAGGTACGATTTTCTGGTTTGGGAGTGCGTTTCATATATTCGTGTAGATACAGACCATATTCACGCTTACGTGATACTTCAGTGTCAGTTACAAAGATGTCATTTTTTTTTATGTAATACAGTATTTTATGTAATATAGTAGGAAGGAGGAGCACTGTGTGATTTTTATGGGAAATGGCAGCTATATTTCAAGAGCAGAAGTGGTTTCTGAAAGTCAGAGAATCTTCTAATTCCTCAGTGTGAGATTATAGAAGATTTCAAAGCATGTAGACTTTACAGCTAAGTGAGAGAGGGTTCAAAATTGTTCTTGGTCTTTTCTGAATTATAGAATATGATAACACGCATTAAAATATCAGAAGATTAAATCTTCAGTACTTTTCTAACCTGTTCCAGTTCTGCTGATTTTGTTCAGCTGCGATTAGATGTAACAAATAGTATAAAACTGTTAGTAAAATATTTCACTGAAGAGAATCAAAATAGCGAGTAAAACTACTTAGTAAAACAAATAGGTCATTTCAGATAAGCTTAAGGACACACATAGTTCCACCAAAAATTTCACATGATTAGAAAACACGTCTCTCCTGCTATCTGAATCTTACAATCTGCGCAATTTTGTTGACTAGATGTAATTTTCATTTAACTTTTATTTAAATATGCTGGGGTTTTTTTATTTTATTTTAATCTTCATAAACTGAAGAAAAAGCTAAGGATTCTGTGGAATTTGATATTGTTTTCAGTTAGCTCTAAAATACTTCAGTGATATGCATAGATCTCTTAAAATATAATTACCTTCTCGACAACAAGATAAATGTATGATGGCATTCCCATTGAGAAATCAAGAATGTAATTGTTACTGAGTGAATTACAATAAAAATTCAGCTCCAATTGCTCATGAAAGGAAAAGTAGACAAGAAAGGAAGCTTCTTTTAAACGCTGGAACTTTTTGCAAATACTTCTGACCTGAAAGGTCTCTCTTCATTTTTAAGTTACCTTTAATGCTTTTTCAAAGGCCTTTTGCTACGATTTCTTGTGTTTGAATAAAAGTAAAGGAATGAGTTAGAAAGAAATGGAGAAACCAACTCAATCTGTTTTCTCTTTACTACAAAGCTATCTTATTACGTGTTAACCTCAGTTCCAGTGAGTATACCACATTTGCTGAGCATATATTTATATACCTATTTAATCCATACATATGGATTAAAATCCATCAGAGAACTTTAACAATCTCAGCTGTAGATTTTTTTTGTCATCACAAAAACTGCCATTGTGTTTTCTCATAGTGGACATACGTAAATATATTTTAATTAGTTCTTTTAAAATATATATACTTCTTATCAGATAACACATACTGAATCTTTTAGATGACAACTTTATGAAGTTCATGTTCTTGCCATAAAATGACATCCTTTTCTTCATAAATAAGTATATATGAATTCTGCAGACTGCACAACCTAACACCAGGGGAATTTTTGTCATTTTGTGTAAATCAAAAGAACAGGAGAGCACATTTCCCTCCCTATTAATCATCTTTCTGGAAATCCATATAAATTTATTTTTAAAATGTATATCAAAAAGATGCTGAGTCCATAAGTTCTTCTGGAATTTGAGGGAATGGGTTTAAAATTATAGAGAATTTATCAGGTACAAACTCAGCATTAGCACTTGAAATTGTTCCAAGGATTTATCCTCAGAGATTCAGCTATCACACCAGTAATTTTTCTTTAAAAGTCTTTGAAGTTTTGGTAACGTATTGAGTATGTAAGTACAAAGAGTTAAACCACAAAAGCAAAGCTAGAAAGAACAGTGCTTTTATTGGGCAAAAAGAGGAAAAAAGCATCAACTGTCAGGGAACTGTGGTTATTTCAGTTGACCAGCCTAGGTGGCATTTATAATTGCACAACTGCAGTAAGAATTAGGCACTGTGAATGTGAGTCAAAATGAAATGGCCTTCTGTACTGAGTTTTTCTCTATGATGGCCATATTTTGCTCATTTTTGATTTTCCGGCTTCTAAGATAATTCTGAAATGCAAATGGTAATGTTGTTATGTCCTATCATTCCTATTCATAAAGGCCAGATTCTGCTACCTCTGCTAATTCTAGTTTCAGAATTATCTCTTTAGTTTTACTTTTGAGGTAAGTTGCTACTCAGCCTGGGCCAAATGCATTAGTGAAAATGTTTCACTAAAAATAATATTTCAGCATAGAGGCAATACTGTACATATTTTGATTTTTTGTGAAGCTCCTTTCATGGTTCATTTCGCGTCAACTGTTTTTACATCACAAAATGGATTTATTCCAGTGACAATTAGCTATGACATATAAAAGTATTTTTCTTCTGAACTTTCCTTTTTTTGAAATGAGAAAAACTTACATAGCCCAAAACCTGTCCACATGTTATGTAACAATGCCCAGATGGACATCCCCTGTGTAACTAAGTGGGGTTAATAAGTGTGTTTGAGCAAAGGTTAATTGTCAAGGTGTGGCTTCACGGGCAGGCAGAATATTTTTGTGATTGATTGGGTTCAGTCATTACATCAGTGCAGTTAAAAAGCCACATCCTTTCCAGACATGCTGAGTTGCTGATGATACGCTTCTGGTTTTCTTTGATTTCTCCCAATTACCTGATCCTGCTATGTCCATACTAGTCAGGAAATGACAATGGATTTGGTATCAAAAGAAATAGATCCCAGTTACGCTGTTCTAGAGAATGCAGCAGATATACAGAAAAAGAGTATTGTGTAATAGACTCATGAGCTAAATAGAATAATTCTGGCTGCTCTTGATTTGCAGTGTGTTTTCAAAGACTGTTTTGGAATCACACTACATAAGTCATATATACCTAAATAGTTATTTTTTGAGGCCCAGTTCTTTCCTCCTCCATGAGATGTAAACTCTGCTGAAGTGTTGTTTATTGGTTTCTGATACATTCAGGGATTTTTGCTTTTTGGGTGGTGAAGAAAGCTTTGTAATGGTGGATCAAAATGCAAAGATTGTCAGGGACATTTTGAGCATTTACCTTTTACAGCATTTAGTAACAAGGTTTTGGGGTTTTTTGCTTTATGGACTTAACTGCTCTGCTTTGTGCAGTCTGCAAAGATGAAAGTAGGGAAAATGCCATCCATTTTTTTCCTCAACACCAAATACCTTTCTGGAATTAATGCAGAATTAATGTGTGCCCAGCCATATGAACCTGTATAATTTTGACATATTCCAAGGAAACAAAGTAATTTATTATACAATATAATGAGGTAAAATTTAAAATAGCCTTTTTTCTCATATATTCTGTATATTGTTGCTATATTGTAAGTTGCCTTCAAATAAGAAGTTTCATGTTGTAATTTTATACTATCATGTTGTTCCTAGATGGCCCAAAACTTTGGCTGGGATAACTGCTTACCATCCCTGTCTCCAGTATTCATTTAACTCCATTGCCTTTCACAATGGCGCAGAAGAGTCTAAGGCATGGCGTAAATGTAATCGAACTGGACATTGGGATGAAGAAAACTATTCTGAATGTCCTTATTCACAAGAAGTAACTCAAGTTCTTCATGCTTTTAGTCAGGTAACGTTATGAAATCCAGGGCTTGCTTTCTCTAGTACTGATTTTATTGAATAGCTCACAAGCAATGTCTCTTCAGCCACAAGTTTGGGATAGCTGGAGTTTTAACAGAATGTTTTACTGTAACAAAAATGTGTGTGGTTGGTAATTGAAATAGTAGTAGGAACAAGACACAATATTTATTGCTTCTTTTTTTTTTTTGTGCCTGGAGCCTAGATGACCATTAGTAATGCTGGGAGGGTCATCAGTGCTTCACTTCGGTTCCTTCTTTATCTTCCCCTCATGCATTTTTATCAGAAAGTTGTAAGTCCTGTATCAGAGTTTTGTCAGCTGAAGCGCCTTTCCTCATTGCCATTGTCCAGAATATATTTAAAAGACCTACAGAAATAAAGCCTACTTTTGGATGTCTTTTTGATGTCTTCCAAAAATGCAGTGGATTCTTATGGATAAGTAAATGAGAGAATGAGATAAAAAGTAAATAGATAGAAATTAATGAGAAAGAGCTTTACAGGGAACAGCATGGAGGATGGTACCGACCTGTAACTTCCATACTAACTATTATAACTTTCAGTTTCCTTGGTAATTTCTTCCCAGTCCGTAGTGCTAGATAACACCACAGGAATTTTGTTTTCAGAAGTGTTCATATTTAAATAAGAATAATTACTATGTTAAGACAGCCAGCGCAATTATAGGATAAAAAAATAATTAGGAAGGTTTCTAGAATCCAGTCCATTCTCCTGTAAGCAATTAGGTTAGGCCAGGTTTCTCAGGGCTTCAATCACTCAGTTCTTTAAAACCTGTGAGGATGGAGGCTGCATAACCTCTGGGGGTAACCTGTACAAATGGCTGACTATCCTCATGGCAGAAAAGATTTTCTTCATAACTAGTCTGAACTTCTTTCAACTTTCTACCATTGTCCCTTTTTCTCCCACCATGCACCACTGTATATAAGAACCCTCACTGATACTGTTGTCGTGATGGTCTAAAGACACAGGGAAGACAAGGCTAGTAGCCTTTATTTTAAGGTACAATGTTTTATGAGGCAGGTTAGTTACAGTCTAGAAAAGGTAGACAAAAGTCCTCAAAATTTGTTGGCCTGTTGTGATGATGTTTTTAGATAACAGCAATGAAATCTAGGACCTAATACTGAAGATGCATTCATATACCCTTGAAATTTATGTCCGTGGTACTTGTGATGCATATAAATCTGTGTGACATTACAGCAAACATTATACAAATGGATGTAATCTCCAATTTTTAAAACAGAATGAAGCTAGCTGATTTATTACACCTAACAATTCTGATGTATTTTCAGATGCACATCAATTTGACAACCGTTCTTGAATTTTCCCGCCAGCTGATAGCCTACACAAGAGGTGCTTCCCACTTTGCGGATAAAATGGATGTAATATATTTGGCTTATATAATGGAAAAGTTAATTGTCTTCGTGGATGAAGTTGAAAATGTAAGATATCTTCTCTATGCTGAAAAGTATCACTTAGAAGTGAAGTCTTCACATACGTCTCTGTTGTTCATGTGTGCAGACACACAGTGAAGAGTAGCTTCAAAAAGTGATGGCTGGTACTCTCATTGTAAACGTTCTGCACAGACTGTGATATGTTTCTTTATGCCAAAAAGGAAAACTAAGCTGACTCATCGTATTGACAAAGGCATTGCTGCTTAGGAATCAAAACTGGTTTTCAATAAGCCACTTCTTTAATTTTCTTTTTAATTTCTACTATGTCTAAAATCTTCAAATAAACTCAAGGTGCCTCTCCATCTGGCCACCAGAGTTACACATGCTTCTTCTGTTTTCTCCATTTCATCAGGAGGTTTTCCCTGAGTTTGGAGAGCATGTATTACTTCATGTGAAGAGAAGATAATGTGTCTTTAAGTGCAACTTTTTACAGAAACTTTTAGCATAATGTATGGCATTTTTACAGGGAAATCTAATCATAGAGTTATGCAAACCCTATGGGAAAAATAGGTTTATACAGACAACAGCAATGTTCATCAGAGTTTTTACTGTTAATTTTCAGGGTAACTGCATGCATAAACTTTTTATAACCTATAATTTTTGTGCACATGATAGCTATAGTTAAAACATTTGTTTTCTTTTGGTTTGGCAATGTTCATTCCTTTCTGGCTCTGGGGATTGCAACAGTTAACATTTTAGTGCCAATTTGAGAAAGCCTCCAACTTTAATTTCATCATTCTATGCCAGACCTAAAGTGTATTATTAAGTGCTCTCCAATAATCAGGTTTCAAAGCTATAACTGTATTTTGGCTTGAAGTCCTGATAAGATCTTCCTGCTTTCTGACAAAACAAAAATTTACCATCCAGAAGAAACAGCTGAATTTACCACAAAGCCTCCTCTTTATTCTTCTAGCCTCCAATGCATTATCCATTAAAACTGAGCACCATCTCTAACGTTTTAATTTATTTCTTCCACCTTGCAAATACATTTCAGTTTCTGATTTTTGGTATCAAAACATCTCCATCCTCCACCACTTATCCCTACAGCTTTTACTTTGTAACCCCCTATTCTTTTCATAATTTAGAACATTTCTCCTAATTTGTTTCTGTTTCCTTCCATTTTTAACTTGACACTTTTTCCTCTCTCAAGTTCCTCATTCATTGAGCTCTTTACTAACAGCCATTTCTTAACTTTCACTCATAAGGTACAACAATACGTGTGAAGTTAAAGTGTCAGTAGTTTCACACATGAGGCTGCACTCATGCAATTAGAAATAGGTTGAACTTTATTTAATACAAGGCAACATAGGAACAAAGGTATATTAATCTGGAATTGACCAGCAGCTGAAACTACAGTTGTAGAAAACCACTGAAAATTAATGAAAATACATTCACAGAGTTTTTTTGTGATTTATCAAAATAATTTAAAAAACATTTTAGCTAAACTAGTATGCTTTCTGTACATCCTCTCTTGGGAGTGCCTCTCCCAGTTAGCACAGTATTATTTATTTTTATACAAGTTAGTGGTACTTTTTCCTATCTGATGATTCACCTCTCAAACAAGAGAGCTTCAACAGCTGCATTTGGGACATATTTGCAATATACTACAAATTTTTACCAGAAAGATGTACACGTATTAGCCCAGATTTTTGTAGTTTTTAATGCCATGCCTTTACTCTTCATTAATGCATTTAATTACATTTAAAAAAATTTCTTTTTCTTATTTCTCTTCTTTTGTATATTTATAGACTATTGTTCTGCCCTCAGTAAGTTACTGCTAAGCTGACTGGTGTATACTTTAATCGTTTCTCATAAATCACTCCAGTCTTTTAATGTGTTTTATTATTATTCATTGTGTCAATAACTCTGTCACGTTGTCAAAAGCCATCAAGAATTATCTAGTAATTATGTTCTCAAAAATAGATCAAATATTTCAGAAAGTCACATAAAATTTCACATATATTCTCATTATTTCTGTGTTGTTGCATGCATGTGAAATTTATGTATTCTTATTGAAAATGCAGCACTAACTTAGTCATTCCTTAAACCTTTTTCATCATTGCTGAATTTCTTTTTTCCTTCCCACTGAATTGTCTGTGTATTTGCCTTATTTTTCTATTTCTATTAGTTTGACATCTTAGCCTCTTGAACTTTTCTTTAGCTGTATTTCTCTCAATCATTTTTTGTGGTTCTATACACCTTTTTATTCAGATTTCTTTGTGACAACCTTGTATATCTCTGGCATGTTTCGCCTTCAAAAATAATGGTAATGTGGTAATGCTATAATTTTGAAATATCAGTCCAATTAGGTTTTAACTTTTTAAAAAGTAAATATTTTAATTTCAATTTGAAATAATCACTAAAAAATATACAATGGTGTTTATTATTTCTAAATGTAATATGCTAATAAAAATTTGAAACTCACTGTCATACAAAAATCTGCAAAATGTTATCTGGCAAAACAAAGATTTTTATCACTTTGGGTTAGCCACAAGAGTGAATTGAAACATCCAAAGCTATAAGCCCACACTTTCTGTATAGCCAATGAGATGATGTTGGTTTGTATCAGCACCTGAGTTATATCTCGAATTTACCCCACTATGTGTGTAACAAAAATGTCTTTCAAATATATTTTCCATCTTTCACACACACACAAACACCCCACACACCCAAGGTCCTGTGATGAAACTTGAAACAGTTCTTTAGGAATCCATGGAAAATTTTAATTAGTTTAAGAAAGAGGGTGATAGTTTTGGCGTTCAATTTATTGCCCAATGAGAGATTCCATTTTTGTGGTGTATCTAGAAGACAAGCTATAAAATTATAATAAAAAAACTTTTCCTTTAAGTGAGTTGCACTTTTCTTGGTCTTTGTTTTTCTTTCAATTTAATTTTCTTAATAAAATCAAAACTGTCTTTGAATGATGGTTACCAAGAGAAATAAAGTGCCTGCTTTCACTTATACTCTTGTATGCTCTCTTCCTGGTTTTGTGAGTTTCGCAGACAATACATTTTTTGGTTTTTTATTTCTTTTCCAGATTGGAGATGCTCTTATTGAAATTGCCAGCAATATAATGTTGGTTGATGATCATGTGTTGTGGATGGCTCAAAAGGAAGACAAAGCCTGCACTAGGATTGTACGATGTGTGGAACATATTGCAAGCCAAATGCTGACCAGCAATATTCAAGTTATATCAAAGGTATTTCATAAGATTACAAAGCTTTTTGTCAGAATTTACTTTTAAAATGTCATTTTTCTTCACAACTTTTACAAAAAAATACTATATAGAGAAGCAAGATTGTGTAAGCATAGCCAATTTACATAGATATGCTTGGATTCTGTGTTTGGGGTTTTTTTCCTTCTTCTTGTTTGGAAGACAAAAATATATTTTTACTATCACTGATGGTATATGAAAAGTAGTTTTTCTTGACTTTGACTCATTGCATTTATTCTTACAATAGACTGTTCACAAGACTATCTTGTGGTGTTACTGTTCACTCAGTTTCTATTGCTCCTGCCACTATAGTATATATGTTTATTTTGGAAGGTCTAAATTGTTTGAGTGAAATTTTTAATAAGAGAAAAGACAACATGCTCCCTTGTTGCCTGAGGATTTTGATATGCCTTTCAGAGACCCTTCTAGACAATACTTGTTTTAAAGCATTTAGAAAAATGATCAAAAAATATGTATCTTTTCATAAAGATTACTAATTTGTGGTTAGGTTTAGGTTTTTAGAAGTAAACTGTAGTAGTATGAAATAATTGTTCTTATTCCTTGGCCTCTACCTACATGAATTTGTCACTTAGATACTGAGGGTTGTCATCTGGGTACTGAGAAACCATCTTTTTTGCCAGTTTCAGTGTCTAAATAGCAGAAATGCATCTAAATCAGAAGCTTGAAACTTACAGTTTTAACTGTTTTAAAGCATTACTGCTCCTTGGGTTGGTTTGATTGATAGACTTTAAACAACCTTTATATTCTCAGCTGTCCACCACATTTACATGAACACACTATTTAAAAGTGAGTTCAGTGTTAGCTTCAATACAGCAATAAGGTATAGAAGTAAAAAAAAAAAGAAAAAAAAGAATTATAGGCTGAGCTAAATAATATAGTGGCCTTAGTTCCTTCACTGTATAAGCAGACCTTCAAAAAATAGGCAAAAATACACTAGACTTTTTTCTAAAGGAAGTTTTTTATTTAATTCCCATTTATGTGAAAGAATCAAATTGCTAAAAGTGTTTATTTGTATTAAATACATGGAGAAAATAATGTACCTTTTAGAAGTGTTTTGCAATGTGATACCTATGAGGGCTCTGTTGCTTTACACTTAAATTTCTTTTAAATGTCAAGTGCCAAAGGTCTTTTTTGTTGTTTTTTTTTTCTCTCTTGCTTCTTGTCACTGCTTCATGAAGCTGTTGACATTACTGTAAACAATGATTTTGTGTACTCAGATGTAGATCTGTATTGCTAACCTTTTTACCATGCTTTGTCTTTTTGCTTCTTACAGTTTTCTGTACAGGAATTAGTTTACTGTTGAATGCAGTTTCTAAATAAAGCTGTGGAGTTTTTCTGGTATCATCTCATGCAATACCAAACACTTCTGTTTCTTCTGGATAGCAGCCAGAAAACTGTCTCACAGAAACTGCATCTGCTTTGTCTGTTTTAAACAACAGCAAATAAAACCCCCAAAGCTTAGGTAGTTGCTAGCTTATAGTACAATTCCTGAAAAAAAGGAATGTCTATAAACTGTGCCAGTCATGTAACATATGGATGACTGTGTTGCCTGTGCCCTGAAAAGCTACTTGGGAGCCATGACTGTTATTCCTACATTGTTTTTGGATGACAAATATGTTTTTCCAGTTCCATGAGGTTCTGGAATGACTAAATTTCAAGGTCAGAAAAACACCAGGATGGATACCTTTGTTTACATCTTCTTAAGCCACCCTTGCGGTCAAATGGCATACAAAACACACTGCAGGAAGAATGACCAGCAACAACTTTAAAATACTATATAATTTCATATATATATATATATATGTATTATATACATATTTCATATATATATATGTATTAAAAATATGATATAGTTAATGTTTCATTACTATATCATACTATATCATTACTATATGGAGGAGCCTCAGCTTGACACTGGCCCAGAGGGGAGGGAACAGGAGCCCCCTCAGAGGCCCTGGGCCCAGCCGGAGAGGGGGGGAGTGCCCTGGGCAAATGGGAGCTCCTGGGGTGGATCTGTACACCTCAGCACCCGGAACTAACTTCCCTTCAGTACTGTTCTGAGGCGCTGCTTCGCTCCTGCCTTTATTTAATTTCTGTGTACATGTCAGTTGTGCAGTTTGAGAAAGATGACTTCCCACTCATGATAAACCATCTCAAATGTCCTGTCTCAGGCGTGTGCACTAGTTTTAGAACCCGCCCCTGAAGAGTTTTCATTTCATTCTCCAGCCAATGAAACTGGGAGAATATTTTAGGCTAATTGCAAGGTGGCTTTTTGTTTGTGGTCTAGGTCTCTGCAGCCTTTGGCACTGATCTCAGCTTACCCAGGTAACAATCCCCTTGGGTTCTTCTGCTGAGTGGTGCCTTTATCTGAGGTTTAGGAAATGGTCACCAAATTACCATTTTCTGTGTCTGGACTGCTTAGAGACAAGAATAGCTTGTGGCTTTTCATAACATGTACCTGACTGTGGCTTGTTTCCATGGATAATTTTGTTCTGAGTTCATCTGTATCCATTTTGTAGCTTTGTGGCTCATTTTACAATCGTATATAATAATAATCCTACTTTTACCTTGCATTTTATCCGTTTCTATATGCTGAGAATGCATGTTCACACTGTTTGAACACTGCCAGGCCTTTACAGGTATATTCTGGGAGTGGAAAACTCCAAGCATCTAAAGAATTTAATACTCAAAATTTAAAAAGTAGGGCTCACTGTTGTGAAATCATTTCAAACCTCATTACAATGTTATCTAGCAAACATCTTATTCACTATCACCTCACAAATGCATAACAGGGAACTAGTGTTATGCCCATTCTACAGCAGGAAACATGAAGCAATGAATAATTAAATGTTTTTTCTCAAGATTAAAGAAAGACTGTTACCACGCAGGACTTTTAACTGAGTCATGTAGCTTGATTCCTGTGATATTGATAACAGTATTCTTCAAGTAGTAAATTTTTTAACTCCTTGAAAGGCTATCTACCTACCAATGGTACAAAAATTTATCCAGGTAAACCTAGTTTCAGGTTTTAGGATTTTTCAGTAAAGAGCCACTGGATTTTTAGAGACAAAAATTGTTTGATTCTTAACAGTCTTTGGCATTTTTATTCAAGTGTAGAAAAAGAATCACCTTCAAGCAAGGACAGAAGAGGTGGAAATTTAATCTGAACAAGAGACGGTTTACGAATCTTGAAACAACTAAAAAGAATCTTTAAGCTACTTCTACTCTAAAAGTAATATATACATACATATATTATATATAAAAAATACAAAAAGATATACTGAAAGCTTCTGGATTTTGTCTAATTTTGACAAAAAAATAAAATAAACTGCTTAATGAGACTTCAGTATTTTCATTTTGGACGTATGCAGAATCATCAGTGACAGAAGAAGGTGCATTTAAAAACTGTTTCATAATTTCAAAAGAAGGCCAGCAAGTCATGCACTGTGTCACATTCTAAGATTTATTTTTTTCTGGTACCATAACTTTTACACAGTTAGGCTACCCTCTATCCTACTGTTCTTTTTTTAATGCAAAACATTTTATTTAGATTCATTTATTATAATGAATTAATGTGGTGATCTTCAGTGAAGTCATTTCTTGTCAGCAAGTTGTCCTAAATTCTGAAGGATTCACACCAATTTTTATCAAGTGGATTTAAGGTACTTCTTTATTGCTAGCTTGCATAACAGAAACCAAGTACAGTAATATAAACTGCCACATTTGTACATTTATTCTTTTGATAAATCTGCTAGTTTGTGGCTTGAATCTGGTATCTTTGCACTGCCATCAACGTGCAAAAAGCATACACTCACAGATCACTAAGCTATGCATAGAATCAAAAACCATATAGTTCAGTCAGTGTGGTACCAGTCTAAGCTAGTCAACCTGATTATGACAGGAGCTATTTACCTCATGCACAGGACTGTGCAGAAATGAATATTCTAGTTTAAGGATAGAGATGTATATATCTGCACCGTGCTATAATCCCCATCTAGACACATCACCTCACTAAAGGGTAGGCCGAAGACCTATAACATGGTGTTATATTGAAGAATATAGTCATGTTCAGTATTCTAATGGAACCAGATCTATAAAAAAACAATCCATCCATTCACCGATTAGCTAAGAAGCTTTCTGTTTCATTTCTGAGGTACAAAGCACCTACTTGTTAATTTTGTTAATAATTCCTATGACTGTTGTTGCTAGATCACTTTATAACTATAATGCTTTAAATCAGGATTGATTCCATTGAAGCTAATAATGACACAATTGCAAAACGGATATAATAATAACTGATGTAGCTGATAGAAACTGAGATATTCCTAAAGAAGATTAAGCAAACTCTGTATGCTGTTGTAGAATTCTATATCAGTTTCTTTAATAAGTTCTGTTTTCTTTCTTACGCAAGTATGTATGGAAGTTTGTGCATGCACAATCCTTTATAAAGTATATATAGTAAATACACAATGCACATATAATAATGCAATTATGCTTAATGAGTTAGCAATATATCTGCTTTTCAATGCTTTCCCAGGTATCTCTTAATATTGCTCTGGAGGCCTTTATGATCAAGCCATATAGTTTCACAGGAATGACTTGCACTGCCTTCCAGAAAATACCTGCAAATTCTGACAAGTCAGTGGTGCATGATTTGGGAAGCTGGGACACAAGTTACCATCCTGATCAATATTTGAATTTCAAGTGCAACACTGGCAATCTGAATGGTTCTTTGGTGAATTCTTCTACCAGAGTAAGTCAGTACGGTTGTGAATATAACAACTGTTTCATCATGTTTTCAGTAGTAACTTTAAGCAGAATACTGATTTGGAAAATGTATATTTTATGTGTTGCTAGTAAACTGGTTAATACTTTCAATATGTAAGTGGCCTTAAACTGGTGTGTTGGGTGTAGCATATTTTGTTGTTCTAATGGATGTTCCATTAATGTGATCAGGCAGAATGCAGGAATGTAGGATGTAAGTGAAAGTGAGTAAATGTCATCTTTCTGTCTCTGGGTCCAGTTCTGCAAACTTTTCTATATGTCAGCAATCTCTTTAAAGTAATTTGGAAATATTTGTTTTAGTGAGGTGTTATCAGAGGATTTTACATAGCAAAAATGGTATTTTTTAGGGAAGTTACTTTTACTTCCACTAAATAATATTACATTCTCTTATCTTCTAAAACTTTATACAGAGGGAGTGTTACACTGGCATTTTTGAATAGTAATTGAAGATAAAACCGTAATAAATAAGCCTTTTAATAGAATGCAGTGTTATTATCAAATAATGAAGTGGAACAATTAAATTTTGATCTAGCAGGAAATGGAATTTTGCATTTGGCTGAGCATGTTATTAAATTTAAGTATTATAGAGCTGAATTGTTGTTATCCTTCAGCTGAATCTGTTTAATGGGCTTATTTCTTGAAATACTTACTATGACAAAATCATACTTTTCTGGACAATATTACTAGTTTATTGAATTAGAAAGTATTTTGATTGTAGTTGTTTTCTCTGCGGTACATTTTAATCTTCTGTATGGACTATGCAGTCAGTGTTATGGTAGTTTGTGCTCTCAGGATCTTCTGGTAAAAAGGAGACATCCTAATAATGGAAGAATAGGTTACATTTGTTTCCTGCAATGGAGTTAATTTCTTCTGTGGACAGTGTTAACATGTCTATCTATAGGAAAGAGAAAGTTGTCTCTGAAAAGATAAGAGTTTGACATCCATAAGGTGAAAACCAAATGTCAGAGATCTAAAAGATACAAGATTTCTGCAAGAAGCAACCCTGCAGTGTTACAGGATAGTTTTGTCAATATAGAAATATACATGGGATTACAAGAACTGGAAAGGTTTCTTTATCAGCTCTACATGTATATTTTGTACTCCTTCAGAAACTGAGTACCAACATTTCTAGTAAATGAATGTCTTAAAAGCTTGATGGTCAAGCACTGGTGTCTCTCTCCTGTTATAAAGAATTCTACCATAAATGCAAATTTCTCCTATCAGCATGTATATGTTAAACAAGTAGAGTAAGTTAGAATATTTGAAGCACCTTTCTAAAATGTTGACAGAATGTCACAATATAAAGTTATCATTAAAATCTTTCCTAATATATTTTGAACCTAGCTGACTTTATACAACATACAGAAGGGAAACTATTGACTACACAAAGAAGCTAGGAGAAAGAAGGTAAACTTATTACCATGCAAAGCAATTTTGAAGTATGTGATACATGTTCTGGTAGAATTAACTTTATTATGTGGATCACTAGTTATTGCCTGTACATGAATTTGTAAATATTATAACAGCACAATACAGGAGATTACAGATTCAGCCATATGTTAGTTTCATGGCTTTAGGTTTTAACACTAAGGTATACTCAGGTTTTAAATATGATGTGTGAAGGAACAGACCGAATACATTAACTTAATCCTGAAAAGCAAGATGTTTTCATACATTGTTCTCAAACTTTTAGGTAGGCACTCCTTTAATTTATTCTGGAATTAGTTGCATTTCTTTATGGTTTTGTCGAATGATCTGTAGAATTGTAGCAGATAACAGAAAGTGGAATTCTTTATCATCCACCACTAGCAAAATTATTTCTGTATTTGCTCAATGGAGGCAAACAGTAAACCTACTTGATTGTGCTATGCAAAGTTCAGGAAAATAAAGAATTTGTGATGGAGGTGGGAGCTGCTTGTTTTAGTTACCAATGTTTAGTCACCATAATCTAAATTAATATTATGTCTGACTTCAGAACTTCATCTTAGATGCTGAGTTTATTGGTAGAATCTTCCCCTGTTTAGCATAGGATTAATCATAAAGAAAAAATCTAATGGAAGTCACTAAGTTAAAAATGGTAATTACAAGTTTAATTTACTTCTAATAAAAATGTGAACAGCTGACCTTAAAAAGCTTATTAAAAGAGAATATTTATATATTTTTGTGCTTAAAAGTGTAGCTCTCTTCAAATGTGTAATATTGTAAATCATCTGCTCACTAAGCATAAACAATTGTTTATGCCATCTGTCTGTTGCTAACTAATTGCACTAATAAATTTAAAAAGTGACTCATGAAGCAATTTGTGGGAGAAGACTGAAATAGATCATCACACAGTATCTTAATAATACAATCAAAGCTTTTGTAGTTTATCCATAGTGATATTTCCTGGCAATGGTAGGAAGTTGATACAAATTTAGTCAATGATCTGGTGTACATAATTTAACCTGATCTGATTATTATGGAATAGAGAGCCCCCCAAAGGGGAAAAAATATTAAAAATTTAAATAGAAAATTAAAAAAAAAAACAACCAAAGAGTTAAAAAGAATAAACTTTGAAATCAACTTTGACAAATAATTTAAAAGGCATTTAGAGAAGTTCAGGAGGTAACTCTTAAAATATACCTGTATCCACTTATGGTTGAAGTATATGGTAAGTCTTTTATAGACTAACTTGCAGTGTTTCCAGGTAATCTAAAGGAAAATATTCTTGCATTTTGATACATAATTTTTTTTCTTTACATCTAATTCTGACTCTGTTGCCAGTAACCAATCAGAAAGGTTGAAAAGAATAATTTATCACTATTGCAGATCAAAGGTTTCCTCTGGTATGATTTAGACCAAGATGCCTTCTCTTAGATCCCATTTCTGCTGTTAGTAGGGAGATTTTCCTATCTGACTGGACTCTACTGGGTGAAAAAAATGATTGCTCAGCTATATCTTCTTAGTTTTTCATATGGTGGCTTGTATTTTGACACAGTGGTGGTTTTCATCTTTGCTTAGGCTTAAGGGCATCTTCCCAGCCTGGGACTCCAGACAGATCCTGTCACAGGAATGCTCCCAAGGCACAATACTATCCCATGACCTGGATGTAGTCTAAGAGTATCACAGTAATGACACACCAACAAGGCTGCTGTAACGTTTGAAGTTAGACAGTGTGAGAATAGCTTATGAAATTCTAGTGCTGTTCAGTATTAATCCAGTGTCTGGTTCCCATTTGATATCAGACCTGAAGCATGCTTTGAACATAATCTCTGTTCCAGCCTGAATCTGTAAACTATCTCCAGTGTGCAAAGATAATCAGCTATCCAGTTAACCATTCTTCTAACTTACTAAACTTACTTCAACATAAAAGGAATTTTTAAAGCTTCCATACTATCATAATCAAATATGTAGTTTATAGGGGGCTGTAGAGTCAATATTCATGCTTGGACTTTAAGGAACATATTTTAATAACATAATTTACAGTTTTGGCTTCATTAAAAACACTTGTCAAATAAAATTTCTTTTCCTCACTTTAATTGTTCTTCTGACACACAAATGAATTAGCAAGTTAAGTGTCAAAATTTCAATAATATGTATTTTCACATGTAATCCCTGACTTCGGAAATTTTAGTTCTCATAATATTCTCTGTGCATTCCATATAACTTTTCAATTCAATTTATTTCTTGTATACTCTGAGCCAGACTGACCTTTTGATTTGTCAGGTTGTATTATAAGTGATGTCTGTGTGATAAAATGTTAAAAGTTATATTGGTACTATGATTGGTAGCAGACATGCTAACTACAAAACAAAGTTTAAAGTGCTTTCACAAAATCCTATGATTACTTGCTTATACCACTTTGAGACATTATAAAATTTTAGAAATATTCTTGTCTCAGATATTTACTGGAAAATATACAATCAGTATGTAAGGAAAGGTTTTTTCTTGCATAAAATAAATTTTGAATGTCAGAAAATACAAATAATGTATAAATAATAGCAAATTTATATGTAAATGTTAACAGGAATGCAGAAAAGAACTTGATGCAAAGATTTCCACCAACAAGTGACAAGGCATTTGGTATAGGATAAAGTACCAAGTTAAAAACCCAAAGGAATTGTGAAGGGGAGAGTCTGAAGGTGCAGAAAATAGGTTTTATAATGAAACTGCCTTTCCTACAATCCACTATGTGTGAGTTGACTATATGTGAAATGTTTGGGATCTCTATAGATAATTAATTATGTGCATGTGGAAGCTGCTTAGTAGTGTTCAATAATTTTCTCATTAATGCAAAAACTAATTCTTATATACATAATAATTACAATTTATACTGGAAGTGTCAAAGCCAGAGTGTAAGATGTACAGTCACTGAGCTATAGGTTCCAGAATGGTTTCCTACAGTACTTCTGCAAAAACAATTAGTTTTGACTATAATTTGAGCAATACCTTGTTCTCTTTTGGTGAAACAAAAGCAACAACAGCATTTAAAAACTTCTATTCTAGCTCCTTAGATCATACATTTTCTTTACCAGGAATCTTCCTCTTGCACTGGTAATTTGTAATGGTTATGTATATTCTAATCACCTGTGAACCTGGTTATGGAAAGTATTTTCATTTAAACATGTGCTTGTTGTTACTGCTTCTGTTGAGTTGCTTATCCTTTTAAGATATACTTTTCTGTGTTCAAGATGCATGTGTAGAGAATTTTTCAAGGCAGGAAGATCAGTTAAGGAAATTTAGGATTCAAAGTAATTTATAAAGTTTGTGAATGCAATTAAAATGTAATACAAAATGAAAATACTTCCCCCAGCTTGCACAGAAGATGGCCACTTTTGGTTAATTTTTCTGGTCCAGTCTATCAGACTAGATGTTCGCCAGTCCAGATATTCTATCATTCACTTCTACATTAAAAAATTGCAGAACAGTTTTTCAGTCTCCTGTTGAGAAGATTCACACTTAAATGTTCCATAACCACATATACCATATTAACAAAATACCAGCCAATGTACCCAACAAAATACTGCTGTACTACAGTGTGCCACAGTATATCATTAGGGTAATTTTGTTTTTTGTTTTTTTATCTAGAGTGTAATAACTAGTAAGTTGATAGGCATCACAACTGTAGCATGAATTATGTTGGCATCATAATTTCCATCATGATTTCCTCTAATTTCCCAATGCACATACCTTCTTAGAGAGTATTAACAGCACTTTCCTCATCAAATATGATGAACTTAATTATGTCTATATCATACAGATTAGTATAACGTTATCCTTTTCTTTTTTCTGAATCTGTAGTTTTTACAACTGCAATAAACATACAATAAAGAAAACATTGTCAAGTGAAGCAGGGCACCACCAAATGAAAGTTGGTTTCTCAGTTTTATATGTATGGCATATGACAGTAAGACTACTGGGCTCAATGCTGGAATACATAGTATCATAGCTTATTTTGGTTTTAAAATATTTTTTCCTTGAAGTATTGTAAAATATATCATGATTAAATATCCAGATCAAGGCATTTCCTGTTATACATCAGAATTTGCCTTGTTCCTTTTCCTTAGGGAATCATTTTTATCCATTTTTCTCTTTCCCTTATTCTTTTCTTTGTGTGTCTTAGCAGACAAAGCATTTTGCTCTTCTTGTATTAGATATTGATGTTAATTTAAGAATTTACTCTGGGAACTTATGGGAAATTTTTCTTGGGTGTAAGTTTTGTGTATTGATTTAACAATAACCATTCTAGGTCTGATTCTTCTTTCTCCATGGATAGGTTGTTGGTACTGGTATAGGGATTTTCAAGTTTATTGTATTTTACCTGCTCTGTCCCTTTATATTTATTCTATATTTTTTATCTTTAAAATATTGTTTTAAATGTTATACTATAGTAGTTTGTATTGTGATTTAGAATCTATCCAGACGTATAGTATCTATTTATTCATATTCTGAATAATCACATTCATTATATGTTTTACATTTAAAAAGAAACTTTTTATAATCTTCTTCATTCTTAGACATAATACCTATCAGGTATAGAAAAGTAGCTGTTCATATCTCTTTTATTACAGCCAATGAGTCCTTGTTTTAAAATAAAATGTAAACTAAGTAAAAGCATTTAGTACTAAGAAAGGATCTGGGAAGAATTTCCACTTATTTTGAATTACAGCAATACAATATATAAACTAGTAGGTTTTGTGCGGACATTAATTTGCTTGTAGGTGTGTTTAGATTGTACACTGAGTACCAGATATGGAAGAAGCTGAAATGTCTGTCATTCAGTTGATTAGATGGGTTTAATTTACAAATCAAAACCAGAGAAGACAAACTGCCCCTCTGTTCTTCCAGAATGCTGAAATCACACATTTGTATATTTATAACTCTTACTACTGTTCCTTCTCAGGCGATGTCTTTGTATATTTTGCCTACTATGACATCTTTGTAGTTTGTAGTTTGGTATTCTATGTTCAATATACCTTCTTTTCTCTGCACATGCATCCATGGTCTTTTATTATGTGGATGGCTATCCTGCTCTTGCGGATCTTCCTACACGTTGAGATAATGAAACAATGACAAAATACTATTCATGCATGTGTGAAAAATGTTCATTGTTAGGTATACAGAAGGGTTTCTACAATTCTTATATTTGGTAAACATGTTTAAATATGTAAAAATTAGTATACATTATGTTTTTGAGAGTAGGAAAAATTTATCACTTATTCCTGTTTCATAGGTGCTTAGAACAAACTTTAAAATGTGTAATTACAAGCTCATATCCCTTCTTATTTTATCATGCCCTTTGCCACTTTTCTTTTAGCAAATAAAAAACTTATTCTGCAAATAACATCAGTCACCTGCAAGTGTTTTCTGAACTTCATTGCTCAAGGTATTGATGTTTCAGAGACATGTATTGTTTAAATTTAAAGTTATTTAACTGGTTCTCCTTTAATGCTTTGTACAGTTTAGACTTGCATGTATGGAGAAGTGAAAAGAAATCTGAGCAGCTTGAAGAGAGTAAATACAAGGACAAAAGGACTGTAAAAAATTACCAATTTGTATTTTATATAAAATTCTGTTATTTCAACTCACATTTTCTTTCTTGTGAAACAAGCTTCTGTTCCTGGGCAGACATGAATCATATTGATTTTATGTATGCTGTCAATACATATCTGAGAGATACGCTGTCATACTCTCATCCATAATGGTTGGATAAAGAACTGTTTTCTTCTGATTTTCTGCACTATTGCTCTTGTTACAGCAAAGTTCTCTTTGGAATTTCCCAAAGGGCATTGTAAGATTAGTTTCCTTGTTATAAACTATCAGACTCCTTCATTCTGCTGCTGAATAATAGTTTGTACGCTAATTAAGATAAATCTCTTAACAGAAGCACATTGATACTGTAACAGTTAATAACACAGTACATCAGTTGTTAAAACGTATTTTAAGTTAATATAATGGTACAAAGATAATAATGAACAAGTAGAATAGTGAGTACTAGTGAAACTCCCAATTCTGCATTGACATTTGAGGAATTACACTCCAACTATAATTTTCTTACCATACTAATCAACTTTTTACATTTTTTATAGAACTGCATGAAAGTTGAATGTTTTCAACTACTCTTTTTTAGATTCTTCTTTCTAATGTCCGTTTTATTTTCACTGAGGAAGACTGATGTCATGTAATACAACATACTTCAGCATCCAATAAATAATTACATTTTGTTTCTCAAAACCTTTTTCACTATGTGATTGCTTAGCTAATTGATTGTTACCTAATTTTGCTGTTACAGAAAACATTTCCAGCTTCTAGATGGATAATATTAATAACTGTAAAAGTGTTTAGAAGTTTTTCTTCTTTTTTTCTGGCTTGGTTTGATTCCTGTTGGCTTGTTGGACCACAAATAGTTTGATGATGACAAAGAGTTCACTAAAACAAATTGCTTTGATGACTAGCAGGTGATATGGCCAGATTTATTTTTTTTTTCTGAGTGTGTGTTCTCCTAGAAACTCTAAATGTTTCCTGATTTTCCAGTCCCCAGCTGTATATGATAATCAGGGGGAAATGGCTAATAGCACAGAAGTGAGGAGGTTCCTTTTGGAGGATTCAAATGCTGCACAGGGCGTAAAGGTGCTCAGTGAAAGTACAGTCTTTTTCCTTACAAAAGTGACAGTGGTGGCTGTAGCTCCCCTTAAGGATCTGATTTGCTCGGGGAAAATGCAGCAGTCTATGAGGTCACATATCAAAGATTTTTTTGAGCAGTTTTTGGTTTTGTGGATGTAGAGGAATTAATCTGTGTGATTTTCTATGTGGTAGTTAGGACACTATAATTTTTATGTTGTGGGAGTTTTCCAGAGGCTATATATATGTATAGATAGATAGATAGTCATTACTGTGTATGCAGTGGAAGTCGGCAATGGAATGTAAGTTGTTAGTCCAGGAAGTGGGTATATTACCTCTGTATTTTAAGCACAGCGTAGACCTAAGGATGCAATTAGGTAGAATGCCTCTTTTGAAGTGATTTATGAAGAGACTACTATATCGAGGAGTTGATTCATAAAGACTAGTATGCTTCCGAACTGTCTCCATGACAGTGGAAATGAAATTTGAGTTAACATTTATGTTACATTACTGCCACTATTGCCTTGTTGTTTGCTGTTTATGAGGAAATAATTTATTTGGGCACAGTGCTGTTTCTCCATTTTTGATGGCCTTAGCTGGAAAAGGAGCTCACCCCTGATTTTTTTTTTTGTTATTTCCAAAAAAAACATAGGGATGCTAGTAGAAGTCTGTCAGTTTTTGTTGTTTTTTGGTTTTTTTGTTTTGTTTTTTTGTTTGTTTGTTTTGGGGTTTATGTGTTTGGTTTTTTGTTGGTTTTGTGGGTTGTTTGTTGTGGTTTTTTTTAAGGGAGGTAAAGGACTTAGTATTTCTGCATTTCATTGACTTTTATCACTTTGAAGAACTTGAGAGATGTTCTGTATCATGGTGAATCCAGAAGTACTTAGTGTATTCTGACTCATCAATCTAAAAAATTCTGTGAAGTAAAAAATTTTATTTCAGTAGTTGTTGATGTAATATAGTGATAGTCACTAAAAACACACAGATGAAATAATGATGGGAGAAATTTTGTATTATGTTTTTAAAAATCAAGGTAAAGTTCTGGCATTCTTGACTGTATGAAAAGAATGGTAAATTTCTGCACATCTATAAGCACATACAAACATAACCCTGCATATATATAAATAGTTTTATTGTGGAATTTTTAATCAAGTTTCATGACCTTGAGGACTGGTGTCCTGGCTTCTGTGTTTATGGGGTTAGGAACAGTTATTCCAGAAGGAGCAGTGCACACATGGGCATGTAATATGTGGTTTTGGTGCCTATAAGCTATTAGAGTTTGATCTATTTTCTAAACTTTGAGAATGTCTCCTAAAAAAAAAAAAAAAGTACAGAGGGAAAATGAAGTAGAAAACAGAAAAGGAAAGAAAGGGGGAAAATCATTTAACTTAGTATAATCAGTTTGCTGGGTTTACAGTCCTCCTAAGATCACTCTCTGTTCTGTTAAGACATACTGTGGGAGGTTGTTGGAAGGAGAGATTTGGTGATGAGGGAGAAAGAGAGAATTGTTTATTTATTTAAAAACAAACACAATTTTATGACTTGTTATTAGGAGAGTTGACTGAGACTGTAATACTTCATTCTTGTCTGCCACTTTAAACTGAATGTCATGTGTTACATTTTTTTTTTTAAATAGGATGTAAGGTTGCATGACTGCTGTCCCAGTGGGCATCTCACAAATATGTCCATAGTATTTCTTGAACTCATCTCAATGAGAAGTGGATTTTTAATCAAATGAATGTTGATATGCTGGTTCATCTTCATACTGGGAACTCTTCCTGCATTATTGATTTATGTATAGTTTGCATAATATATATTAAATCTATCCAGGAAAGGTGGTAAATTAGTTGAACTGTTACTGAACATAATACATACAGACCTGAAAAGTACAGATGCAATTATAACATAACTTCCCAACTGTGAATTATAAACATCACATCTTCAAAATTCCATAGTTCTACATAAAATTTAATTAATTATTCTAAATTACTGTTATTGTATTCCCAAACTGTCAGTGAAGGAACTTGGAGGTGTTAATTGGGTTTCCAAATCATCAATGAAGGAACCTGCTGGTTTTAAGGCCAGGTTTTTTTTAATGAAGCACTTACGCTTTCTTTTACAGAGAAAGGAATTCTAAATAGGTATTCGTTGTTTGACTTTACACACAGTCATTCTAAGTGAAGTAAATACGCGTCACAATCTTTTTAGGGAATAACACTCACAGGCAGCTTTGATTTGTTTCTGAGAGAACTTCATGATGAAATACAGACAATTAGATTTCCTTAATGAACTTGAGAAAAACAGTTTTAAATGACTCTTCATCCAGGCCTTGTACCACTTTCTTGTATTGGTATAAAAGAGTGACTAAATAGTAATTTAAAAAAAACACTAATTAGGAGTTACAATTGTACTTGCGATAGCTAGAAAGATTTGGTACTTCAGTAAGAAACTTGAATCTAATGTTCATTCAAATGTTAGTGAAAAATGTTGAATTTAGAGGTGTAAGCAGCACTGTGAAGGGTCAGTCCAAATCTCAGTTTAGCCTTGTTTCCTGCCTCTAGTAGAAGTCTAATAGGTTACATACTTCAGGAGAAAAATATATAGAGAAAGGGAATGCAGTGGTACATTTCTTTCATATCTGCCTTTGCACACCTTATGGATTTCCTCAACAACAGACCATATGCAGAAGATTGTTAAAAGAGGAAATTGGTTTCTTCTTTAGGAAAAGAGATCTGAAGTTTTGAGATAACTTAATGGAGCAGGCCTTGCAGTATGACACTTGGCTTTGTTTTTCTCTAAATTATATTACATTTGTTCTTAAATACAGAAATAGTTCTCTTAATATACCATGAATGCAAATGTAAAAACCTGAGAACAGGTGTGATGATGATTGTTAAGAAGCCCACATCTATTAACATAATTTCTCTGTGTGTGCAAATACATATTCATACGCTACCAAACTGCAGTCCTGGAGATTTTCTGTCATAATCTTTGTACTGAAATTTTTCATACTTCCTGCATTACTGTTTAAAAGAAGAAAGAAAGAAAAAGAGAGTTGGCCAGTTGTTTCAGATCAAAACAGGCCGGAGGCTATGAATTATGGATAGACAAGATAACACTGAATTGTATTCTTTTGCTAAGTTTAGATTAAAGCCCCACAGACCAACAGTCTGATGAACCAGAATTGAAAAACACAATGGCTAATTCAATATGTACAGGTCATACAGTAGATGTAACAGCTGTGTAGTGTACGCTTCACTGACCAGCATATGCTGCTACTCTAAAAGAAAAAGAGTAAGCTTAGGACTTGACACTTACCAAAAAAAAAATCAAGTTTCTGTGACATTATATTACTGAAAGCCTCCTGTATTTCATAAGTTTATTGATCGGTACTGTGTAAAGTGTCTTAACAGATCTGAAACTTTTACTATAGTCTATCAGTTGCATAGAATTATCAGACTCATTGAACTGAAGTTATTTACAGCTATGTTCTGTTTCTTCAGCCTTTATCACTGCACTTATGATAGCAGACATCTACAGAAATGCCACAGAACACCAAATATACTATTTAAGTGGTACTGTTCATTTAAATGTGTACATTCTTAACTTCCACATTGAATAGGGTTATGTGTGTATTCCAAACTATTTTATTAACAGCTCCTGTTCACCAAAACAATGGCTCTCAGTCTCTATGGGCTTGCAGTGAACTTGATTGCTTTGACATCCATATTTTAATCCTTGTTTTCAGAAATTTAATGTCCAGTTTAACTGAATTCTGTAGTAAGTAAATGTCTAGCGGGAGTATATGTCAGAATGTATATAGTGTATTTCAAATAAAGTGCATCTTACCATTAGAGTTCATTTTAATTCTGTCAAATAATGTATCAAATCAAATGGCAGAATCAAGCTTTAGCATTGTTTTCCTCCACAACGCAATTGCCAGAGTTTCTTTAAGGAAGGAACTTTCAAAGAGAATCGGACTCGCTGTGTACCTTTTGCAACTGTGGTTTTCTGTGGGTTTGTGTTTTTTTTCTGCAGTAGTCATTAAAGTCTGGAACATCATTCTAGACATAATTGAAAACTAGCAGTGAATGTTAAAATCTATTGATAGCTGACTATCTGCAATAATTACTCAGAAAACCTGCTGCTGTACTATTTTGGCCTGATTTACCATTGAATAATCTGAATGGAATCACTGCACTGAAAAAGGAGTCTGTTATTTATTTTTTTAAAAGAAGTCTGTTATTTATTTTGGCTAATGAATTGCAAATTCCTGGAAATATCTTACCCAGTTGTTCATCACTTAAAAAAAGGAAAAAAAAGCAAACATAAGGTCAATAGGGCACTATTTCATGTTGTCATTTAAAAAACTCTAAAAGGTTATCTTTAATATATGTCAAATTTAAATCATTGGTGAAAGTAAGATAATTCAGTAAGAATCGAGACAGTATAAGCATGAGCTGGTAACCAGTTGCTTCTCCTAATTATCTGCTCATCCTTGATAGATATTAATGTATTTGTCCAGACTTATGCTCGCACTAATTGCTTATGTAGTAGACATGCCCTGGCAAAATCCTACTTCTTCTAAAACGCCATTACCCCTAGGAAGAGTAAAGTATCTAGATGATGATGATTTTCTTTCCGATGTGCCTTCCATTTTCAGAAACATGTATACAGTTGATAGGGGCTACCATGTATTTGCTGGTTTCACAGTATCCTTGAAAGTAAAATTTGTTGGCCTTATTTTTCAGTCCAGGTAATGGAAGTTTTTAATAATTATTAGGATCTGAGAATAAGCTTTCTTTAAAGTTAAATGAGTCTTCTGCAACTGGGCTATGGGTCAGAGAATCAAAAAATGTAATATACCTTCTGTAAGCAAAATGTGCAGATGTGTCATGTGAAGTTGTTACATAACCTGGAGAGTCAGGAAGGAGATGTTTATTCAGCTCAGTGAACAAGTACTGGAGTGAGGTTCACAACCTTAGGACACTAAATTAAACATCATCAGTGCAAGAAGGGAACAGGCTTCAGATTTTACATACAGCTATGGTGATGTATGAACTAGAACTTCTGTGAACTAGAACTCTTTTTCTCATGTTGTGTCCTTAGCTTTGCTAGTATGTTCTCTTGTGCTGGTGTGAAAGTATACCACACTGACTTGCAAAGAGATAATGGTACCAACTCTGTTCTCCGTAAGGGTTAAAAGGGCTTCAGAGAGCACAAGCCTATCTCCTCTGTAGGTTTCAATATGTATATATTGAAATAATGCATCAAAGTTGTAATAGAGATTATTTTGCAAATAACAATTTCTAGTGACACTCCATGTGTCCTTTCTTCATTTCCCTTTGTAATCAGTTTAAGGGTTTTGTCTACATTTAGATACTGGGGAAAATTAATCTGAATGAATTTTGAAAGTGTTCAAGTGAAACCCTAAGTAGACACCCTTATCCAGAATCAAAGTAGTATTAATTCCATTCAGCTGAATTGAATTAATTGGGAAATGAATTCAGCTAAATTTAATTAAGGCCACTTAGTTATGAAGGGAAAGAACAGAAATGTCTAAGTACAGTTTATTTGTTTACTTTAAATTAGTAATTTTAATAACTTGTTCTAACTTTTCTTGATTGTCCTTTGCATACATTTTCACCACATGTACACTTCTCAGATTTTCCCAAAAATTGTCCTGTGGAGTGTAAGAGGCTCATTCTATAATACTTCTGCCATGTAGAACAACGTTGTCTGTTTACGTAATCAGTCTTGAAAACATAGATATTTTCTTTCTTCCTCTTTTTCCATTTCACCATATTATTGCCTTCTGGTTGAGTGTTTTCTTCTGTTAAGCCATGCAGGAGGACTGACTGACCTCTCATTATCTCAATAAGAAAGAAGGCAGATCATTTTAACTGTGGAACTGCATACTGAAAAATGCTGTACAGTTTTTATCACACGGCATTGCTATAGCTCTATAAGCTATGTTACAGCTGAAACGGATGTTTGCAAAACACAGTTTTCAGAAATTGCTGGGAAAGTTTCAGTCTAATCATATGTTCAGGGTGATTTTCTTGACCATAATATATTTGAGATGTCTTTATCAACACTTTCATACTGTTACATAACAGTAGCTTTCCTAGCAATTATTTTACAGTCCCTTGCCCCCTTAAAAATAAACTTAAAATTTTAAAAAAAATAAAAAAATAAAGGATAGAAGAAATTATTGGGGGTGGGGGGGGGGTGGATCTATAAGCAACGATAAAATGAAAATGCAATATATATAAATTTACTGGAGTTATGTCACATAACAGGGTTGTGAAGCCAATCCAGGCAGAATACAGCATAAAATTTAATAAAAATACATATTAATTCATCAAATTTTATCTCTCTAAACAAGCATGTAAGTCTACAGAGATGAATGAAGGGAAACTTATCAGTGAGGAGCCTCAGGTACATAAAATTTTCATAAAGCTGCTGACTGCATGCGTCAAGATATCCAGCTGCTTTTGTCATCTTATATCTGTTTGTATTTTGCTATGGTATTGGGTCCTAAGTACTTATTTTGTAGTACAAGCACTTTATAACCCTTAAGCAGCAAGATAAATGCTTAGAGCTGATTCAGTTAGACTATTACTTCTTGGAATAAATCCTGCTTCTCCCTGCCTAATCACAGAAAGCTTTGCTGGCTATGTGTCTATGTTTTGTAAAGAAGCATAAATCTCATACTATTTGAAAGAACTGTCTGCTTTTTCACATTCATCATATCTAACTGTATTCAGACAAACTTGTTGGAATTTGTTGTATTCCTGCAGATTGTGAGACTTGCAGAATAGGAAGTTAGTTAAGTAGTGGATTCATCAGAGCTGTACCTGTTATGCGATCTGTGGAAACATACAGGAGCATTAGAGTAGTAATCCTGCTTCAGTGACTATTGCCATAGGATAGACTGTCCATCTTTCCTGATTGACTTTCCAGAGCATTAGATACACATAAATCCGTAGTAAGAGAAGAATCTTGTATGAAGGAGTAAAAATTTGGTTTAAGACCAGCCACTCTATGAAATCCCCATGCTCTGACATCAAGTCACAATGCCATCCTCTTTCTTTTTTATATAGTAGTTCTTCCAGTGTCTGGAAGGAGTAGTCTTTTTAAAAAATAAAAGTAAAATGTTGCTTTGTAATTAGTGTCTTTTCATTAAAGCATTTTCTCATTTTTCCACATCCCCCAACTTCTGAGAAAGTTGTGCATCATGTCACAATAAAACAGAGATGTTAGAAACCAGATTTGTACAGAGGCTCCTTAGTAGCTTTCATAAATACCATGAGATTATGTAATTATTTTTATCCTTGCCTAAAAATTCCTTAGAACTTAAGTCAGACTTTCTAAGGCCTCAGCCATGAGGGATTTGCTTATTGATTGACCAAACCTAGAATAATCACTACAAATTAAGATAATAAGAACTATTTTCACCCATTCTCTTTCACTGCTTTTTCAGTCCCTTCTATGGCATTTTTATTTCTCTTTACTGTGATGTTTATTATGTCTTTTTTGGATTTATTTTTCCATTGATTCTTTTTTCTCTAGAGGAAGACAATGCATTATAAAATAATCAGGTAATTTGTTTCTTTTTCCAGTAATGTACTAATGCACTGCTTATCACTTAAACTAATATTTAGTTATTTTGGGCTAGTTTTGAATTTTTAATTTTCTGTTCTCTTGGCAAAAGAAACTGTCAGGCACATCTTGCCCTTCAGCTGCTTGTGATGCTTCTGCTTCTGCTCTGCAGATAAGGTGACTACTATTCTATAATAGGCAGAAAACCTCATGATAAAGATAGTCCTGATAAGGGCTGAATATACATTTCCACTTCTTGCAGTGCAGAAATTCTCAAGAAATTGGTGCTTTATTATCTTACAAAGGCAGAATGTCGTCTATTGAGTGTTGTGTGACTCCCTTAGGTGGAGAAGTATTTGAAAGGTCTACATTAAAGGGTTTTTCTGGTATTTTTTTTTTTGTAATAGAAACTGAAAGTTTGGTAAAAGAATTATATTTTCAGTAACTCTAAAAACTATAGTTGTGATTGTCCAAAGTTAAAATTGCTTTGAATGTGGGATTTTTCAATCAAAATCTAAAAAAATCCAGCAGGAATTTTAAATACGATAAATATAAACTTCTACTGAATTGTTTCAATAAGTTTTAATTGTTTGAATATTCTTCCCGTGATTCTCTGAGCAAAATATAATAAGAATATAATACTGGAGAAAATAGTAAGCGGACTGTATATCATGATTGTATTTGATGAATTTTAAAAGGTCTCTGTCTGCTGGAGATAAAAAAAAAAAAAAGGCACTTTGACTTTTTTCTTATATTGGATCTTTACTTCATCCACAATCAAAATAAAACAATGTCATTGCTGGAAAATCACTTATGAACATGAAGACTCACTTTTAACTGAGCAGAGGCACTTACCTTGGCAAGGGATGGTAGCAACAGCATCAAGGTAATATAGTTGTCTCTGTGTAAATCTCTGCAGAGAACTCTTCATGTCACCTAACCATTACCCTGAGCTCCCCAAATAAAATAGCTGACAACAGGTAGGTCCCTCTAAAAATTGATTTAGAGCACAGATTTCAAATGTCACCACTAACCCCACATTTACTTATGTTCAAAGTTTTGGTAATAGACATAGTGGTTTCATATAGCCACTGCTCTTTGCAATCACTTTCCGATACCAGAGTAACTCAGAAAAACTTAATGATGATAAGTGATGGACATGACTTCTCTCTGTGTGTCTTTATCCAGATGTACCTGAAATTTTAAACCTTTATGAGTATTGATGGTGATGCTACATTCCCTACTTTAATATTTCTTAGAAAGATTCCAAGTTACATTTGTCACAGCAATAATAACAGCAGCTTATGTGCCTACGTAATAACAACTATTTGCAAACAGGCTTGAGGGAAAGTTTTTGGACAAGGTTATTGGCCAAACGCTTCCATCTTATTCTTTCACTTCAAAAAAAGTCAATAAAGGTTTCTCAGGTGACAGAATATGTTGCACTGTTTGGTGATTCTGATCTCAGTTTTCAGAAAAACAGGAATTTGGAAAGCCTGCATTATACTTAGTTTTATATATATATATAAAAGCTTTCCTTCAGTCCTCAGGCAACTCTGCTGTTCTCCATGACCTTTCAAAGATGATGGAGAGTGGCTTAGCGATAACGTCTGCCAGCTCCCTCAGCACTTAGGGGTGCATCCCATCAGGGCCCATAGATTTGTGGGTGTCAGGTTTGCCTAAATGGTCTCTAACCCAATCCTCCTCAACCAGGGGAAAGTCTGCCTTCCTCCAGACTGTGATTAAGGAAGGTGTGTCCACCAGTGCCTGCTCTTGATTTGTTTGCATTGTTGATGTTAGCACAAAGAGCAAGCAATGACTCCCTGCTGGTGCTTTCTGCTCTTCTTACCACTGAAGGTTGTAGAAAATAGAAGTCTGTTCTGTCATTAATCTTGTTAGAAGTAGTCTGACTTTTTCTTCTTCTGAAATGTTCACTAGATCAAATTTAGATGAAGAGGCTGAAATAAATAATTGTTTATCTGGTGTGGCTGATACATTCTGTGCTGACCTTATCAGGATCAAAGAGCTTTAGTATTAGTAAGGCCAAGTGATGGACAAAATCATGTTATAAAGTAAAATATAACCGCTCTTAAAGCCTCAATATTAATAACTTACCAGTGAAATAAATCCGAGCTTTATATACACACAGTTTTATAAATGAGATATTTTCACTCCCTTTTGTCTCTAGAAATATCTACCTTTCTTTCCATATTAAGAATCGATGAACTCAGGTAGAAGCAGACCTGTTATTGTGAAATCATATACATCTATACATTATTTAAGCCTATGAGATGGCTGTTTACAAGACTACTTACAGAAAATTAGTCTGCACTAACAGAAGATAGGAGTTGAAGGTATTAAAACATGCTTGCACTAGTTTACCTATAAATGATGCATTGAAAGTGTTAGTTTGAAAAGGGTAATTGATATGCAAATAAATTTGAAGTCTGTTCACAGAAAAAAAGCATTAGAATTTATCTTAAGTTTTATGTAAATAACTTCCTTACTATTGTAGTTGGTGAAGGTTTGATGTGAAATATTTACATAATACAAATTCCAGCATGCCCTACCTACTTTCACATGGTGAACAGCTAGCAACCTCACAGAGCAGGAAATTCTACTGCTGTTCTTTCTTCCATGTGTTTAGAATAGTTCCATGTCTTTTTATAAGTTTGAAACAAATTCACTTTTGAGTGCTTCGTGGTTTACCATAATATATAAAGAAGCTGTGAGAAACATACTGGGATAAGAGAAGAAGGAACCAGCAGTTACTTATCTGTCTTAATATATTAAAATTCAAAGTTCTGTCTTAAAAGTCATTGAGAAAAGGAAAAATAATTAGTCCCTTTTGTAAAAATTTATTTGATGTGAAAGTCTGCAAGTACCACAAGTGATTTATAAATTTCAAGGACCATTTTTTCTAAACATTTCAGTACATATGCAATTTTTTTTCTTAGTATCTTATGGCAGCATGTTTTTACTTGTCAGGCAAGCAGGAGGAGAAAAAAAAAATGATGTCATTTAGCCTTCCTCTAAGAGAGACAGACATAGACATTACTAGTGACTATGAGGGATGTAGGGACTGGAAACTGAATGAAGAGTTTGTCTACCTACAGTCATAATAAACAGGGGAAAGCAGTGAAAAAAAATTCCATTTATAGAATGATTTAGATTTTTATTATAGGATATATATATATGTATATATGTGTGTATGTGTGTGAGAGATTCTTGGTGAAAAGTCTCTTCTAGGGATTTAAATGAAATCTTACTAGTTTTATACCCTGTGGTGCCAATACTGAGCCCAAGCGACCTCACTAGTGCTGTTGCATTCCTTTTCAGTGCAGGTGACCTTATTGGTACATTCATGTTTTCTTTTTTCTTTTTTTCTTTTTTAAACAAAACCAACCAACAACAAAAAAAACCCCAACCAAACAAACCCAAAACAGAGAATAGTGAAAGGCTGCTCTAGATATTTGGATCATCTGCATTTGGGCAACAGAAAAATTCAAGAATAAAAGTTTATCCTAACTTGAAACTTCTGCATTTTGGCTTTTGTTAATATAATTTTAGTCTTGTTTGCAGGGCTTGGGGTTTTGGTTGGTGGTTGTTGGTTTTTTTGGAAAAGTCATGGATACCCCTTAGCAGTTAGTTTCAGGCCGTTCTCCTTTTCATGTTTGAATTTCAGTATTATCTAACCTATTCACTAACTGGTCAAATTTTTCACCAGTTTTGAGATAAACAGTTGGCTACTTTCATTTTGATATTTAATGTCTTCCAGAATGGTGTAGATAATCTTTCTTGATGGTGAACCCATTTGGGCTCGTGTGCCACCTTTGTAACACTTCTCAGGCCATCACTGGGGTGAGTCTTCCTATGCTTTAATTTTGTTTTCTGACTTCTTATTCCTCTTACTGGTCACAAACCACACTATAGAATAGCTGCCTTTAAGAGGCAACTTCTTTCCACACTTCTCTAACTTTGCAGAAGTAGCAGGAATTCTTGTTCCTGGCCTATTTCTTGGTCTGTTCTTGCTGGTACCTCAAAGTATTATGAAAGGGCTGGTGAATGTCCTCCCAAACTCCCCCTTTCTTACCCTGTATTCCACTAACCAGAAGTCATCTTTCTCACTTCTGATATTTTGTGATTTTTGAGATGTTGGATAGCAGTTTCAAAAACAAACAAAAAACCCTCTGCCCTGCATAACAGAAAATAACCTGCTTTGTTGAACTGTAGGAAGCTAAATAGATACAGTGATCATATCAGAGGAGGAGTGTGGACAATATGATCACATATATAGCAGATTTTATTATCCTAATCTTTTTTGTGAATCTGATTGACAAATTAAAATACTAGCTGTAATACTAGCTGACTTTTCTTACACAATTTTAGAAGTAGCACGACATAATTAAAGTTTTAATACACAGATCGTTTGCCTCTCAGTAGAGGCAGAATAATGTGCCTGTATTTGCTTTCATTCAGAAGCAAAATCGGGTGGATATTCTTGTTGACTGACTTCTCTTACTGAGAATGATGTTATCATCAGTTTAGTGATGAGTCTACATTTTCTAAAAAAGGCTGATTTTTTTTCTTTTTGAGTCATTGGCGCATTATCCATCATTAGTGACCTGTGTTAGACACCTGAACTTATTTACTCCCTTTTTTAAAAAAAATCCAGGAAATGTAGTGCAATTTTTCCAGTCTCCCATAATTTTCTCGGATTATAATGATGTGAAAGACATTGTGTTTGCCTGTAATTATCTGTGCTAGAGATTGAAAGAAATTTACGTTTTATGTTGTTACACTGCAACTGCAGAGATGCTTGTCACAACTGATGTCCTAGAAAGTGAAATCATTTGCATACGTAAGGAACAACAGAGAAAGCCCATGGGCAAGCTCCTAGATAGTAGGTTCCCAATACTGTCACTAAAATGCTTGAGTTTTGACCTAAAGAGACCCCCCTAAAGACTGAAATGGCAATTCAGTTTTCATGTCCATTTAATCTTTTTTTTTTTTCTGACAAGAGTGGCAATATGGTTGTCAGATCCAATTGTGATAATGTTTTATTGCTGTGTGGAGTAATGAATAGTAAGAATTAAACAAAAACGTGAGAAAACATGTAAGTAAATTTATGTGGAATGTTGATTGAACAGGCAGATGACTAAGATGTTTGACTACTACTTTTAAAGCCAGAGTCAGTCTAGTAGTATCAATGTGAGAATTCCTGAATAATTCAATTTCTAGTAGACAAATACTGAAAGAAACTGTCTCTTTCCTTAACTTCTGCTCCCCTGTAAGGAGGGTATATGCCATAATAGCTTCTTACGCTCTGAAAGTCCTTTTCTTGCAGTTACAGACTCTAGAAATAATTTGTGTTAAAGCTCTAAGTGTACTGACATACAAAATTCCAGTTAATGCCACACTGTTATCAAAATATCCTTTTCATATTTTAAAAAACAAAATTTGATAATTTCAGATTATTTTCAGCTACTTTTGAAAACAAAAGTAAACTTTATTTTTTCAAAAGGTGGCGATAACTGTCATATTTACCAAGGAAGTTAAATTATTACCACCTTAAGTTTCCATGGCATTATAAAACCTGAAGAATTTCAGTAGAATATGGCTCTCTTCTGTAGTGAAAACACAACCACAAAGTAAATAATCCTTCATGCAGGCATAATACTTCACTTTTGTTGTTGTTGTTTGGGTTTTTTTGTTTTTAAAATCCAGCTGGAAAGTAAATGGGAGAGGGAAAGTAATATATAAATTCCCCTTGCAAGGCTGAAGGGTTTGGGAGTTTTGGGTAATTAAAGCTAATTCCTATACTTGTCCTTCACTGTGGCTACTGAATTTAATGAAATACACTGCAATTGATTTAAGTCATCAATGTTTTAATCTTGTTATGTGGCACCCTGGTCATTAATGACTTCGAGTTATTTATCAAAGTTACAGATCCAACCAAAGAGGGAGGAAATTTTCCTTCTCCTTTGACAAATGGAAGTCTTGATGCCTGTTCGTACAAAAATAATTCATTTCAGTGATCTGAACTTGGGCACAGAGATACCAAAACTGAACCTTTTGGAATGAAGGGTTGAAAAATCTCTTAGAAAAAGTCTTCAGGAACACCATTTATTTTTGGCTTTTCTCTAGGAAAATGATCTCAAGTATTTCATCAGAAATCAGACCCTTCAAAACATTTCAGAATATCTTTAGTTTCTGACTGTTGACTCTTGTTTCCCAATTTATCTGTCTGTAGTGAATTCCCTAGAGGCTGAGACCATCTGGTCCTTCAGTTTATTTAACTGTTTCTCAGTTTTTGTGAGCCTTGAATTAAAACTGTCAGGATCAAGGTTTAGAACCATAATGATTTCTCAGACATCATTAATTTTACTGTTCCCAGGATGTGTTCCATTTTTGCTCTTACTTTCACCTCCTACAGGAGTAAGAACTTCCCTTCTTGTAGAACGTGCTTTAAAAGTAGATTAAAATGAAATGGGGTGGGGGGCGGGGTGGGTGGAGTGGAGCAGGGAATCACTGAGTTGCAATCCAAATCTTTATCAGTTATTTTAGATTCTCATATATGAAATAGTTTTTTATGCATTTTCTTGCTTTCATTTAACCTTCCATTAAAATAGAATTAATCCTATTTTGCCAGTGGGCAAACTTCTAATGTAGGTGGGGATTATACGATTCACAGTAAGTGAACAAGTAACACTACATTAATTATTAACGCATTGTGTAAGGGTTAACCAGCTAGTCTCAACATACCTCTGGGAGTCTAATAAGTAGTATTTATCCTTAGGTTTCTAATTGAGAAGATGAAGTCTGTTTGACATGAATAGGATTGACTTAAGTATTCAAGGATTCAAGTGCTTTCCAGTCGACTAAATGAGAGACTGAAGTAGAGAAGATATTCTTGCCTTCCCTCCTATGTCTTTGGTACTAAGGCCAGGACAAAGGGTGTTTGGGTTTTTTTTAATTGCTGCTTCAGAATTGCTTTTCTGTGTCCAGACACTCATTTATAAATGCTGATATTATCAACTCTTTCCTATAGGAATTGAGTATTTTGTGTACATTCAGTTAAACTTGCACATCATTTGCTCTACTGGCAGAACTAGTTGCCATTTACTATCCCAGTGAAAGAGAGTGAAATCTTAAATATATGTTTATGGATCTTTTATGTTATATATTGTATGTCAGTCTTGTTATTGATTTTAAAAAAAATATCTTAATAGTTCACTAAAAAATAATACTTTTAGGGATCATTATCACTGCATAAAAACGGAAGTTCAATATTGACATAGACATGAAAGATGAAAATGTATATATTGATCATGATTTTATCGTGGTTATTTTAAGTGCCCAAAGCAAGAACTTACACAGTATAGTAGATAAATCACAGAAATGTCTAGGGATCTGTGGTGGTTTGCTTGCATTCTTGTTTTAAGATACAGGAAAGTATTAATACTCTTAGAAAGTGGGATTGTACCATACGATAAAGTACTTAACAAAAATCTACAACATAATGTGAACCTTGGGTTATACCATCTACTCCTTAAGTCCATATTTTCCCTTTGCTACCATCACAGCTCCTTTGATTTCCATTGTTGTGGCCTGTATCACATGTTTATTCACAGAATGAACAAGATTCCAAGTGAACAGGAGTCTACCAGACCTTAATAAGGGATCATTTGTGAGGATCCCTGTACTTCTTCACATTACATACTTGCAGTTCTTTTTGGTGGCTCTTCTATCTCAGGTGTCCCAGGAACCTTTAAGAAAGATTTAATGTTTCAGTTAAAACTTAAAAGTTCTTCTAAACTAGGACAAGTATATTTCATTTTCTAAAAATTGAATTATCTGCTGAAATATCAGCTCAGCTGTGTTTCACACTTCAATATTAATGATTTTAGAAGTGGTTTGCCTGGAGGAGGGCAGCAAACGTAGAATTTTAAATATGTTAATCTGTATATAAAAAAGGAAATTTTTAAGGAATGGTCAATGCTTGTTTTAAAACAATCTCTCTTTTTTCTTTTTTTTTTTTTTTTTTTTTTCTTCTCAGAAGTGGAGATACTGTTAGGATTTAGTTGGTTTAGTGGTGGACTTGGCAGTCCTGAGTTAACAGTTGGACCTGATGATCTCAAAGGTCTTTTCCTGATTCTGCCCCATTTTAGCAGCTCATATTATATACCAGTTGGTGCTATCATAATAGCCAGTCTCAATGCTTAGGAAATCAAGGAGGCACTCTCATTCTTTAGTTAAGATAAAGTTGGCCTGCTCATTCACAAGGTAGAAATGTGCTCTCCCCCATGGTGCCAGAAGGGAGGTGACAGAGGTAGTCATTTGTCACCAGGGGAAAGAAAATTCATGGCCCATTATCTCTTCCTTTTTCTTCTAGGTAAAAAATGGAGAGGACTAATAAAGTAGAGCTACAAAACACATCATCTTGGCCCTTCCAAGTACAATTCTGCTGTTATTGCATGGGTGTAGATGACTATTCAGAATCATGCTCCACTCTTAGATGCCATCATATAGATTGGTTTTGTGACTTGGCGTCACCAGGATAAATGCTACCTGTGTATGGCTGTTACGGGATGTAAGAGAGAAGTTGCCTTTTGGTTTTACAACAGAATGGCTGTTGTACTGTCTGTACAACATACAACATGAAATGCTTTCAACATGAATCTGGTATTTGAGCTGTGTTTCATCACAGTTGTAGAAAATGATCAGGACAGGAGCTTGAGCATAAGACGTTTTCCCTTAAAATACTGTGCTTATATGATGGGCAGATAGTTGCTCCATTTCTGTTACTGCCCAGAAGACTCTTCTGTTCTGCGGATTTCATCTCTTTACTTCCAGGTGTCCAGGAATGTTCAACACAGTGAGATTCTGTAACTGCCAGAAAAAAGATCTGGGGCCACATCCTTTGGAAAAGAAAATTAGAGAAGTCTCTGCAATGGGCATAAGATGGGTAGAACAGGAGCAATCTGTTACTGTAAAGTGGAACAGATGAAAATGGGAAGGACTGCTAAGTTCTTCAAGTTGCATAATAAAGTTGTAGACATTTTAGTAATATTCCTGATATCTATTCCACTTTTTTATGAAGAGTCTACCCCAGCTATACAAATAAAGCCATACTCGTCAAACCACTTTTTAAGCTTTCTTTTTTGTTGGACAGATGAAGTCATTGTTTCATCTTCAGTAACAAATTTAGTAGCAAAGTAGCAAAGGCCTCCCCTGTTTCTTGTTGATAAGTACTGCTCATCACTTTTGTAAGCAACATGTTGAGATCAGAAGAAGACATTTTAAAAATTACTGTTTATCCATAGTGTAAGACTTTCTTCTGTACGTAAAAGGAAATTGTAAAGCCAGTTAAGGAAGACAAAGTTGCAACATGTTTTATTAAATGTTTTATTTCCCCAACCTGGATCAGCTTGTCATATCCATGCTTATGGTGTTTTTTTTTTATTACTGCATTTAACCTAAAAGTCTATGATAATTTTAGGGATACTGGCTAATCCTTTCTTGTTTAAAAACATTAACAATTTTCAAGAAATACATTCTTCTTCAGATTGTACATCCCTTTGCACTGTCATAACAATCACTTAGTTCCATGTGAAGCCCTTTGTGTGACCTTCCTACAAGCACCTGTTGTCTTTGTTATGCTGTCTAAGCATAATTAACGGCACTCTGCTAGTGGCAGGGGTTGAATGCTAATTTGTCGTAGAAAGCTTGACAGAAGGGTTTTGCACTCCTTGTACTTTGAGTGCTACTGTAGCAGTACATTTATGTTTAGAAGATATAATTATTATTTCTTTATAAGCATCAGCTAAATAACATCCCAAATGAGTAAGACAGCATGGAGTTCTGCCTTGTCGATTGGAATTAGTGCATTAGTAATATTTAACATTAATACTATTGTCCAAATATCATGAAAATATATGAAAATATGGTCACTTGTCCTAGTGATTTTAAATTAAAACTTTTTTATGTAAAGACATCAATAGAATATGTAGAATTTCCTGTGTAAGATCTTGTTTCATTGCAGATTTTTAGAATCACATCTTTAACTCATATAAAATATGTTATTTATCTATTTATAACAGTGGAAGTTCAATCTGTAAGTACTAAAACCACGATCACTACATTTACACTGAATATTTAAAATGAGGTTTATTCAGGGTTTGATTCCTAATTCAAGCTGTTCCCATTTCAATTTCAAAAAACTCTAACCGTAACTTACCATCCAGTGGAAGCTCTGTGCAGGTGTATATGTCAGAGATCAGTGATGTGGTCCAGCTCACCTCTAACATGTATTTCAAGCAGAGCTGAGTCTGCATGTAATTACCTCAGTTAGTTGGCTTTGCTGACTCCTGAGCTTTGGGACAAAGGAAAAGTGCAGGAATTTTCCTAGTCCTCAGAAAGGAAGAAAAAGTATTCTCAGCTTTTCCAGACTCTAGCATCTGTATTCTTTCAGATGGTGTAGCCAGAGACCAGGAAGATGGAGGAGGACTGTATAACCACATGCATGGGCTAGGTTATGACAAGCCACCCTCAAATGGGGTCATTTTTGGGATGTCCCTTTAATCAGGAATTTTCCTTGATTTTCTACCTTGAATATTTACCCTTGGACAAAACCTGGATCTCAGGTTTAATATATTCTTTTGCCACTTTACACATTGTCAAATGATTGTTCAGTTGCTAAAATAAAAATCTCAGTAGAGTTTTAAATTAAGGATTAAAGCATAGCTGTAAATTAACAGGAATGTGATTACAGATATGCAAAGACAGTGAAAATTAACACTGATTGCTAGGAATGACTGCATAGATACTCTTTTGTTTACAGTTATTAACTAGAGGCTGCTTGGAGGATATTTCTCTGGTTTTCTCATTTACAGGTGATAAATTATTTCTGGAATGTAAAATAAGCTTTACCTTTTTCAGTATTAGGATATATTTAGTGCAATGCCATTGAAGGGTATTTTACAACTAGAGGAACACATTGGCCCATGCCGATCAGAAGAAGGTACCCGAATGCAAATCTACAAATCTCAGGCTGTTGGACTGTTTATATGACAAAGCACATTATTACAAAGAAGATTGACAGAGTTAACTTGATTCTGCCATGTTGAGCCTTATTAAACACTCTCTCTCAATATTACAGACTTAATTAGCTGGAATCGTAGTTACATGATCTTCAGTGATGGGGATAATACATGTGAGCTGAAATGAGCCTAACAGGCTTGACCTTCAGTCAGTTATGCGAATGGTTAAGAACTTAGATGCATGCTATATTTACCATCTTACTGAAGGTTCAAGCTGATCAGGTCTCCAAAAGAAAGCTGCAGAAGTCAATGCTGAAGAAGTCAAGTGCAGGCATATACACACTTGAAGTGTAGCACCAGGTTTAACTTACTCCTGGACTTCAAACACCAATGTAAACACACTACTGACGGGGGCACAAGTCCCTATATCCAGGGAAGGAAATAGTAACCAAAGCAGCAACAGGTTGTCAGTAAAAACAAAAGCAAAAAAGTAAAAGACAGTTTTGTGTTTCATGTCGTAGTCTACATACCAACATGGATTATCTTCGCAAAATTACCTTCTAGTTCCTTTGCAGTTTTTGCCTATGGTTTTCATATCCACATTTCCCTCAGAAACGACTTAACGGATACAGTGATTACATCCACCTCTTTCCCTGAAAACAGTCCAGAGCACTATAACGATGCCTGAGTGTCACAGCCATAATCTGGGCATGTGTTTCTGCACTGGCCGGTGCAGACAGGGAAAACAACCTCAGCTCTTTCACAACAGAATATCTTCCTCCTGTTCCCCCAAAAGGTCTTGAGAAATCACAGCCTATGCATATAGTATGGCAGGAGGTAGGCCGCCTGAGTGTCCTGTGCTCATTTCTTCATGTAGGATACAGCTCATGAATTTCAAAGGCCTCCGTAAAGACATGGTGTTTAGACTGTATAAATGTCAGCCTTAATTAACTGATGCTGAACCTAGGGTACATCAGCGAAGAACTACGAACATATAAACAGCCCAGACTAAAGATCAATCAATTTGTTACGTAGCCTTTGGCAGTGGCTTAAAAGCAAGTGCTCAGGAAAGGGTGTCAGAACAGGGCTAGCCTGCAGAGAGCACACCCCAGAATATTTCTCCGGCCTCCCCAGTGTGCAGCTCTGGGTTTTCTTGTGCAGTCTTGACTAGGAAGATACCTTGTAATGGTTTGTTATTATTAGAAGCTTTCTTCTTAGAGGGAAAGGCAGAATTGTGACTTAGTATAAGCTATGTTTTAAACCTCAGGTGAAACATGGATTTGGTGCATGACCCTGGGGTATACTGTTGTATTTTTTTGTACTGATAACAGCTCAGCTAGAAAAGACAGTAGAGCACTGGACTTCAGTGAAAGTCAGATGCTGAATCTGTAATAAAGTTTGTAATTCAGTAGATGACAGCTGAGAAACTTTGAATATAAAATGAAGAGATTTCTGAAAGTTTTAATATTACTAATGAAAATTACAGCACTTTCAGTATTGCGTAGTGCATGTTCCACCAAAATAGTATACTTAAGATCTGGTATTCAGCATCACGGGTGATCTGATGCACTTGGCTGAAAGACCTGATTTACAGTGCCCTGCCTGTAAATCGTCATGACAGAAGTATGTCAAAGGAGCTGCCTCGCATTTGTACTTGCTATTTCTTATTTTAGAACCTAAAGAAAGTGTATCGTTTTCATGTGCTGAAAAACTAATTTAATAATTAATATCACTAAAATATTAATTATTAAATAAGAAATAATTGTGCAATTCTTGTAGGCTTCTAGAAATGACTTCTTAACATGAATAGCTAAAAATGATCTTTCAAGTACTGCAAAATAGCTGCACTACCTTTGAAGTTCCTACGCTTACTCTCCAATACATGGTAAAGATACAGCGATACACTGTTTCCTGACTTCTGTAGAAATTATCTTGCTTTTGTGTAACTCTTCCTGAGAATTTTGACATAGAATGTTTTAAAATCTCTGTATATATACACATATATGCATATGCATACACACTATCTATAGTATCATATATCTATATATGGAAGTATGATAATAGCAAAAGTGTATAAACTTATGCTTAATCTTGACTTTTAGATACGTGCTCCTGAATAGCTTCATGGTTTAAGCAATATTGCTGTTATGGTCTGTTGCATATGAAAGTTGCCACTTACTCCACTGGTGTTTCATTAGGATTTGTTGGCAGCTAAGATGAGGTCTTACTTTTTTGGATAATCTATTTGATTTTATAGGGGTAGTATTTTACAGATACTTTAAGATCGAACTAAAGCTCTCCTTCAGTAGATCAAAAAATGGAAAACAGAGTAACATATTTACATATTACGTGTTATGTGGGGAAATTAATTTTAATGCTATATAGAAGCATCATGTATACAATCCTATGTGATCCTTCAGGTTCAAGTACCAGTGATTTTTAGCAGTTGTGGTTCCTGGGACATTAGTACAGTTTCACTGGTAGTGTAGAACAGCTTAGAAACTCTACTTCCATTGGTTGGTATACAATACCTATGAATTTATTTTTCTTAGTACTTTGTATAGACCTCTTAGAATTAATCCACAGATTCTCAGGGATCCATGGTCCACGTGTTGAAATCTGTTGACTAAATAGCGTTCATGTAATTCATCAGCTAGCCAGGCAATGAAACTTAGGTTACTGGCTGTTTGCCTGTGAAGAAGGCTCAGAGAGGGAAAAGGCAAAATTAGCTCTCTTCATATTTTATTTCCCTTGAACTAGGAGCTCCAATTTTTTTTATTTTTTTTTATTTTTTTTTTTAACATATGAGCTTTTAAAAACTTTCCATACTTTTGGGTGGAATGCTTTTAGCTTTCTAGCTGGCCTTTTATAAAACTGACATGTTTTGTCTCAAATAGATGTTTGCTTCAACATATCATAAAACACAATTGCTCATCTACAAAAAAGGACTAAACTCTTCTTCATACCCTTTGACAAATTCATTTTACAAGCAACTACAAAATACTGCATTTCATTCTGGTAGGCCATAAGTTGTACATATTGAGTTAGAATACCCTGACAGTGGTCTTCTGTATCCAGGAAGAGTAAGTGTCCCAGTAAACCATCTATAAAACTCTTACCCAGAGATTTTTACTAGAAATTGTGCTTTGTGTAACAATAAATCCTTAGTCTTCTCTGATTGTCATCTTCTGAATTATATTGAAAAGAAAAAAAAAATCCACAATTGCTTGGTTCAATATCATTCACTACTTAATAAGTACTTCAGCTATTTGAGTGAAATGTGGATTTCGATATTGGAAGCCTGTAATTATTCGTAATATTGTCTTCCACTCTGTAATAATGACATATCCTAAACTTCAAGCGTCCCATATAGAGAAGGCTTCTAACAAAAGATATCCATTAGTTGGAAAAAATAGTCCCCTGATAATATTGGTGTTTATCTCATTTGCTTGAGAAGATAACACAGTCATTTCTCAGAAAAAGGGAAAAATAAAAACACTACAGTGGCCTCTGTGTTGATTTTCTGTGCAGGTGGGTATTTCATTGATTGTATTTTATCATGACAGGTAAATTTTCATTCTGTCTATCTCATTCTAAAAAGAAATGCCAAAGAATTAATGACTTTAGAATATTCAGTTATGTTCCATGTCATCACACCACTGTATCTTAATGCTTCCCCAGAATTCATTAAGAATTTCTTCTTTTAAGAACATATGTAAAACAGGCTTCAATATTACCATAGAATAAATACAAAGATTACCTTACAGTCTTATGCAGTAAATAGAAATACTGTATTTAGAAATACTTAATAGTATTTCAGGAGAACTTCCCACATTTTCTCATAATGTGAGCCAACAAGACACATTTTAATGAACAGGCTGGGGAGGGCAATTTTCTATTTTCTCTCAACTGGTATCAAATTACTCCCTTTCATCTGAGGCTGCTACATTGGTCAGAGTTTTTTGTCTGCATGGCATGGGAGGGAGGGAACATATATACACAACAGAGAAACATTTCTGGGTGTTAGCCAAAAAAAGAGAAATTGCCTTTTTTACTCTGCCTGAATGCACCCTTCTTCAGAAAGTTTTGTTGGAAAGGTTGAAAAGTTCAGAATCCCTCAGCATAATATGAGTGTTTATGAACATTTTTGTTCCATTCAGTCTTTTCCACAGAGGCAAATGTTACTTATGACACTAATAAGGTTATGCCACCACTGTCCTGTTGAGAATTTTTTCCTGTGTTGCTAGATCCACTTCTTTTTTGCTATTCCAAGAACTGTCATTTGGAGAGAATTTCATTTGGCACATTGCATCTTCATTTTGCTGCCCTGCAATGGAAAATACACAGGCTTTATTCTTCATTTGAGTCTCAGAATATTTTCATGGTCTTTCAGGGCAAATGCAGGGAGGAGAGAAGGCTGATGAACTCTGAGAAATTTTGGTGTGTTTATAAATTGTTTTAAGTCAATACATCTAATCTTTTCTAAGGCAGTTACTTTGAAAGCTTTCTGACATCTGTTGGCACTGCTGATGAATTTCCAGCTATAAGATCCATATGGTATGATGGGAACATCATTTGAGTTAAGATTTGTTAAAATGTACCCTAACTGCCAAATCCTGTTGATGTTGCAGAGTCTTTTCAATTATCATTTGCTTGCGTGTTATCTCAAGTTAAGTAACATTTCTGTATTCCATTGCCTTTTTCGGTAATATGTGAATTGCAGTCTCTCCAGTGGAACTCTGCTTGATCACACAGACTTGTTTACTGACGTGGATTATGTTTTAGCAATTATACACAGGTAACTGTACCTTCAGAAGAATCTTGTGCTTCTTCTATGTACAAATTATCAAATATACATATATATACACAGAGAGAGAGTTTGCATTTTAATGCGTAAATAAACATTGAATGAAATTAGCACCAAAGCTAAATATTGTGTCACAAAGGCCCAGAGGAAAGATATAGGGTTTTTTCAGCTGAAGTAAACAATTAAAAGAAAAGGAAAAAAAAGAAGTTACATAATCCTGAGCCAGTAAGGCAGGGAGATGCCTTAGGAAAACTCACAATGCTTAGAAGATTACTCCTATCTGAAATGTAATCAAGTCCACCTTTCTAATCAAAGAACCAAGCAACAATTTGTACAAGTTAAGATCTCAAAATGTAGATAGTGCACAGCTAATCCTACGAAGATACTTCCAAGAATAGACAAAGATCCTTTTTTCAAGTATAGCGTGTTAAAAATTGCTTCCTTGAATAATAATAGAAAAAGTTATCCTCTAAAAAGCTAGTATTTTAGCTTTTGATTAATACATGGTTTGCAATAAAAGAATTGTAAATCTAAAATAAAACTTACCAACTTGCTATGCAGAAGTGGCTGATTGGGGTGTTATAGCCATGTACTAATGATGTGTTTCTCTCCCTGTTACCTCTTCCTTGAGTAATGTGTACTCAGAAAGAGAGGCCTAGACTAATTTGTGTTAACTAACCATTTGCAAGACAGACTTGTAAGCTTATGAAATGTAACCAGGAAATACATGAAGCTGATATGAATACAAGGTCTTCATTAGAATTGTCTGTATTGAAAACACTCCAGTTTTTGCAAAGTAATAACTAAGTAGGATAAATGATTTTCCCACGTGCAGACAATACAACATGATATGGAACATGCCTCTTAAACATGAAGATGTTCTTATGAGCTGTAATTGATGTATTAAAATATTGAAGCAAAATTTGTAGTGTATATAATCTGCTTCTGGTTGTGTTAGTTCTTCTGTTCCACTACAGACCTATGCACAAGCTGGCATAAATTCATAAACGCTCATACTGCAGCTGGGAGAAATTGAATTTACTTTTGGACACAATGGAGTCTTGATGGTCAGAATAGAGGTAGTTTAACTGGTAAGAACTGTAGAGCAAAGAGCTTGTCATGGTAGTTAGCACAGCACATATGTATGCAGTAGAGGGATAGCTATAGAATGGCAAGACTATTTGTGTTCAAAGTTTTAGTTCATTATGTGTTTTATCATGTGCTTAACTTTTGAAAATCATGTTAAACACTTTTAATGAAGATCTGACTGCTTTGGGTGAAAATGCTGAGATCTCTTGAAGTCATCAGATTATCTGATAAACCTAAATACAATCAAAAGCTTTTTAATGTTTCAGTCTGACACATGACTTCTTCAGTCTCTTAAACAATGACCTTCAAATATTTTAACAAAAGCTGACAAAGAGTTTCCATTTGTTTAAATTGCAGACATATGCTTTATTGAAAATTTTAAGTTTTAAAGTTGAAACACATGGGGTTTTTTTTCCTTTCATTAATCTTTTTTGTCATGCACTGCAGTTTGTGAAAATAAATACTCTGATCTCCCTATTTCTATCTTTAAATAGTGTTAGCAAAAATCACTCCCAGAATAAACAAAGTGCCTGTTATTTTTCATTTGTTTCTTTTTAATAAATATGTGTACTTTGAATACGTACTCAGCTACAAGGTAGGCTCTTTAAAATAGTCTTTGTAAGCATGCTTTGGCTGGATGAGCAATAGCCTGAGCTGACCAACAGGTAGGTGGTAAGGTACTCTGTGTCTCTGAATTGGATTGTACCTTTGTAAGCTTTCAATTTGTAACAAAATTACAGGCATCAAATTGGAAGTTAGGGCATTTGGAACTTGTATTAATGGTTTTGCAGCATATCATCTACTTGGAAACTAAAAAGGTGTATCATATGACCAAGGTACTCTATGCTGTAGCAGCCTCTTAAGAGGCTTTATTCCAAAATTCCTTCTAAAAATTTACAGTTAAACAAATAGTATGGATTTCATTCCATAGGCTGGATAAGCAGATTTCTTACACAGTTTGGCTTTGTTTCAGCTTCAGTGACTCTCATGTTGCTTCTAGATGCTGTAGCAGTAGGGAACGATGAGAGGAGAGTATGGGGCTCTTAGCTGGGGTCTTTGTCACATCAGCAGTACTACGTTCTTCTTTAAGAAGTCCTCTCTTCCTGAATGCTAGCCAACTAGATCCTTCTCCCTCTCGGGCCTGTTGACCTGTCCGTTGACTATGGCATTTGTTGGCTTTAAAGGTACAAAGCTCTTCTAGAAAAGTTATTTCATTTTTTGCTGAAGCAGAATGTTAAAAACAAATTTGGCTAAGATCAAACTGCTTAACTACAGAGAAAGAAAAATAAAGTGGCAAGTGACCTCAGAGCTAGACCTCTATGTAATACCTTCTTTTTGGCAACTTCAAGTATATGTAGACTATCCTGACAAATTTATTTATTTTTATAAGATCCATTGATGATCACAGCCTTGCACAACTAGTAATGAACCTACTTTTAATAGTTGAAAACGTTTTCCCAATATCAGAACTCTATCTTCTTTGTTGCAAATAAGACAGCTTTTCCTTCATACGATGAAAATGATTGATCACATGCAATATGAAACACACTTTTATTATTGTGTTGCTTTTCAGCCTTATTTTTTGTTTTTGTTGTTTGGGTTTTTTAGATTTAACAAATGAATCACATCAAGAGTCATTTTATCTGATCATTTGCCTTCTGGAAGTGGCATGCTTCACAATGAACTATAGCTGAGGCCTCAAAAACTTCAAACAAAATGAAACAGCAACATTTTGCATCTTCATATGACACTTCAGTTACCTGGTGTCACCTATTTCAGAACACTATTATCCATTTTTTGAATGTCAAAGTTAGATGACTTACAATTTTCTGTTTCTGTTGAATTAACCAGTTATATTATTTTTGTGTTTAGGAGTGTTTTCTTTTAAAATGTAATAGTTTGCACTTGCTTTCATGAAATTTCTCACTTGTTTCAGGAATTATCAAGATAATTTTATATATTCTTGGAATAGACTATTTTTAAATTATTTAGAATATTGAAGTCTTCTATGCAAAATCTAAATCATTCATGACAATATATGATGGTGACTGACCCAAACAGACCTTTTGGAATTCAAGCAGAAATGTTCTTTGTTGTAATCTTGTGTCAAAACCTGCTTTTTGCATTCCTTATTTCCAGCCCATGTATGCTCATCTTTTAGCACTTTCAGCTAAACTGTATTTCCCTTATTTGCTTAGGTTAAGATACATTGCAAATATTTCTTCCTTCTTATTCACTAGACTAACTACTCTGACAAAACAAACAAAACAAAAAAAAAAGAAAAAGAAAAAAAAGAAATGGTTTAATATGATTTGTTCTTGACAAATCTGTGCTGTCTGTTTATTGTCTTATTACCTCCAGGTGCTTGGAAATCGATTTTTGAATAATTCGTTATAGTGAATTTTCAGATATCCTAGTTTAATCAGCTAGTCTGTGAATACCCAGATACATATAAAAAGGAGAGGGAGAAAAGTGTAAGTACTGGTTTTGCTGCCTTAATTCTAAGACCTCCCATCTTCATATGTTGTCAGGCCTAACAGCTAAAGTTTGTTTCAGGTGCTGACACTTCTCTTCAATCGCTAAGTTCTGATGAATTGGAAATCTAAATATTGATTTATGCTTTCCCTTTCCCCTTTTTCTTGTCTGCTGTGCTGTCCCTTTTATAAAAATTATGCCAAGTGCTTAATCACAATTAGGTTTTTTCTGAAGACAAAAAGAGTGTCCAAACTGGTTTAGCTTTCTCTGTTACCACTGATTTGACCTTTTTCTGTTGAGGAATGACCCTTCTTTATTTGCAATTTTTAATAACATTTTCTTGGTTAGTTTAATGCACCTTACTTATTGTTACTTAGTTAGCATCTTAATCCACCCCCCTTCCTGAGAAATTGATGCTATTCCTTTATAGGTGATACTGTTTACACTCTTGGTGCTATTTTTTTAAAATGTCATTCATTTAAGAGATCTTGATTTAGGATCTTAAGTTTCTTCATGTACTTCCTTTTTATCTTCCTGTTTGAGATAAATTGGTTTTTTGCCTCTAGAACTGGTTCTTTTTAAAACTTCCTGTTATGCTGTACCATTTTTAAAACAAACAAACAATCAAATACTCAAAAAAAACCCAAGACTTTGAATGTTTGCCCAAGAGATCCTATCTTTTGTTTCCTCAGTTTGTTAAAGTCTGTGTTTGGAATGTCATTGTTCTTAATGTGCTGTGGCAATTCCTTCCTTTCCTAGTATTTGGGAACTCTGATCTTTTTATGGCAACTTTTACTCAAACTACCTGGTCCCTTACACTCCTGACCTACTCCTCTGTATAAATAGGAATTAAAACAGCAGTCCTTACCACTACCTACTTACTCATTCAGGTCTCTGAAGCCATTTCCACCAATTACCAAGAACTTGTTAGGTAATTCACATCTTCCAGCATCACTTACTGAGCAGAGTTCGAGGAGTTCATTTGCTATTGTTCCTGCTTCCTGTCCTGCTGGAAAATGTTATTTACCCTCTGACTGGATTTGATGTATTACAGATCCCTATCGTGAGATTGGCTCAGTCTTCCTTTCCTTTTATCCTACCCAAAAGTCTCTCTTAGGTCTTAAACTCACCTGTTCTTGAACAGCAGAGAAAATATACTCATTATACCTATATGATGCATCTCTGCCTCCATTTTTTACTTGTATGTCCTTTCTTAAGGAGCGTTTTATTTATAGTGGAGGTGACACTATCACAGTAATATACTGATAGAATGCTATTATATTTTATTTAAAAAAAAATCTGAGCTCAGAATCTGAAATCTGGTGACTTTAGTGAACTGTGCTAAATGACTGGGAAGTATTTAAAGAACAATGTATTGACTACAGCATTTGTGACAGGAGGAAAAGAGAAGCCTGAATGAGAAAAGATACATTATTAGTCTTCTTAAGGACATATCCAGTACTGAGAAAAGGGTGGAAACTGGAAACGTTACCAAGATACTGATTAGAAATTGCAAGATCTGCTAGAAAGGTTCTAACAAGTCTGAATATGGGGCATTAGATTATTGGAGGCTATTATTGTGAATACCTGAAAAATAGAATTGAAATCTGAAAGAGAATTGATTTGTTGAGAGAAACTTTAAATAGGATTGGGTGTGAAATGCACATGCAGATCAGCTATAAGTATTGGCTAATTATTACATTTATTGAGCAGATTAGAGGTCACATTTCAAATACATGTCCAGAATATAATTAAAAATGAATGTACACTTCAAAAACCAAGTTTGCTTAGACAGAAAAATAAAGGGAAAATGAGGATGAGATAAGCTAAAGATATTGCTTAAAGGGCAAATTTCCATCATTCTTGTAACGCACGTGACAGTATGTATGTCATGTGTTTTGCCAAGGAGAAAGCCATGAAAAGCATAACAGGAATTCTGTATTTCTTGTTCACATTGGGAAAATCTGTTTTTTCCCCCACCATAATAATGAGGAGGAGGTAATGAGTTCAGGGGGAGGGAAGATGACCATTAATCTGTGATTACATGAATCTACTGTCCAAGATGCCTGTTTAGGGTAATGTATAACAGCTGTGGCTGCTGCTGCCTATGGACTGCAGTAATGACTGCAGAACAGCTGCTCTAGTGCTAGGAACCCTAGGGGAGGAATTTGCTCTCTCCTTTTGCTCTGCAGTATGTAGAGCTAATTTACTTGGATTGCAAGGCTATCTAGAGTTTGCTTCTAAATACTTGAAATTCCTCTTATGAACAGAAAATTTACTCAAAATTTGTACAGGGCCATGTAGACATCATATACATTTGTTGTAGCCATTCAAAAATATTTTTTTTGTTACATCATTGCTTGCTTCATTCCATAAATACTCTTTGAAGTGTAAACATCTGTTCTAGAAGGTCATAAAGGGACTCTCTTATAGTTTATATGTGGTTTTATTTAATCTCTCTGAAACAGTTATATGTTTTTACTGTCGTAAGGAGCCTAACATTTTATTGCCTTCATTACCTTTTTCTGAAGTGCTTCCTAAGAGTTACAGATGTCTCTGACAATAAGACTTTGGGGGCTTTTTACATAATAGTATGTATACTACTTCATATTGTCCCTTGGTCGGTGAAAATCTCACTACACAAAATGTATTATTCAAGAATAATAACTTATATGCTGAATCACGCAATATACACCTCATCAGATGAGAAGCCATATAGATTCTTGTTTTGTTTTGTTTTTTATGTATAGTAAATATAAAGCACACACTTCGATTTTATAGGGGGCTTGAGTATCCTTACTGCTACCATTCTCCACTTGCTTGTTTTTTTATCTTCAGGAATTTATTAAAAATATTTTTCAGTCCTGGGGATTTTTATGTTGTTTCCTCTGCATTACAGGCCATCCTGCATTTTCATTACAAACCCATACCACGCAGTGACTTCAGTAGGACTGGTCATAGTTATTTCTATATTCAAAGAGATAATTTTTCAATCAAAACGTAGACTTCCAGACTATAGTCTCAGGTAAATTTTTCCATTTTTAAAAATAAGATTTTTTTTAAGCCTTTTAATTAAAAATGTCATATGATATTGGTAATTATGAAAAAGTATGTCATCATTCAGCAAATATTTGTATGTTCAAAATAGCTATTAAAAAAAATCTGATGTTTCTTTCCACTGTATTTATTATACAGTTTTATTAATTGTACAACTGTCATTTCATGACATTTTTGTTTAAGCAACACTTTAATGTATAGCACTGAACAGTGGGTAGACACTGATGAACAGCAAATGGATGTGAGGGGATATGTTCTCAGACTTCTGGAACTAAGTGAAAACCTATATACCATATATTCATAATCCATTTCTCTCCAGATCTGAGTGCATATTTGATAGTTATTGCAAATTCATTTCAACCTTCCAGAGTATGGGGACTGAAGACAGTCTTTGATCTACATTCATCATTTAAAAGATCAATAACAGAAATACGACTAAATCCTGTGATTCTACTATAGCTTAACGAAAAGAGTAGGAGTTTCCTGTTTTGTCTTCAGCCTTTCAAGTACAAACAGCCTTTGGGCCTATTCCAGTGTTTTTCTGTGAAAACAGTATGAGGTTTAAGTACTTGAATACTCACCCTTTATTGTAGCAGTAGTTGCATTTGCCTCTTAATTTTCCATTTTCTAGTTGGCCATCTCCCTAAGGAGTATTTTTAACGTGCTCAACACTCTAGCAGGACTAGGATTACTGGACTATATAAAACATCATTAATGCCCCAGCTAGATACTGCAATGCAGTCTGTCTACTATATAATCCACTCAGCGCAAGTAAGACCACAGCTGGAGCGCTGTGTCTAGGTCTTGGCTCTCTAGTACAAGAAGAACATGGATATACTGAGTCCACAAAGAACTGCAAAGATGAGTAAGGGACTGGACATGGAAAAGATAGGGAGCAATATTAAAGCAGTACTAATGGTACCTATAGAGAGCTTTATGGCTAGATCTAGCACCTCAACTGTTTAGCTTAACACAAAGCATAAGATAAATACAGATGTGGTCTTTTGGGTAAGGCTTCAGATTAGCACACAGGCAGGCTGGGTTGCATTTTTGCCTGCACACCATTTTGTGCATGATGATGCTTAAATCACCTGAATTCTTTGAGGCTCAGTTCTACAGTCTGAGCAATTAAGGGATAATTACTAATTTGTATGACCATGTAAAACGTTAATGATGCACTTTTGAATGTTTGAGTAGAATACGCTATAGGGATGGAAATTGTTCTTTTTAATAACAATAGATTTTTGTTTTGCTGAAGTTTACTACAATGTTCAGGTCTTGTCACATTTGATTGCAAATTCATTCATTGAGAAGCTGGATAAATCCATGATTTCATTACAGTTAAATATTTATGTAAAGCAATTTAGAAGGTCATGCTTGCCAATCTTGCAAAACTTTGTAAAACTATATAAGTAATTTAATTTCAGAATATACATGAACTTTATCTTTACTTTAAGAACAACTACAGTAATTCAAATAATGGCATAGACTTATGCTTTCTGACAAGTGCAAAATTTCAAGGGAAACCGTTGCATTAGGTATGTAAAAGTTCTGCAACAGAAATTTTACATTCCTATTTGATCTTTTTTTGTCAGGTGAGGAAATGTTTTCTGTCTATATTTGTGCTACACCTGTTCCCAGAGTATATGAACTGCATTAAATTAAGTTTCTCCTGGGCTAGAACTGGCTAATATTTTTTTCTTTTGCATTAATACTGTTGCCAGTGGTTATCTTTAAATAGTAAGTTATAAGGGTGTGAATTACTTCGCATTACTTTAGTAAATATGAGACTGCAAGTTGCAAATTCTCTCCAGGAAAGTGTGAATTGAAGGAATATACACCTCACTCAGCAGAATGTTATTTTTATTATTTTATAATCACTCAAGAAATTTCACATTCATACATTAGAGTGTGTACATTCTGCTCAGTCTGAATCCTACGCAGACCTGTGGTCTTTCCTGATCTTTAGGATTACATTTTTCATCCATCTTCTGCTTGAAGGATCAAAGATTTCTGGTATTAAGTTCAAATTTCGTTATCCTGTGTTTTGTAAAAGCAATGATTGCCAATGCCAGAATCACTGTCCGTGACATCAGTCTCTTAACATCAGCAAAAAGACAGGTGGAATATGGGGAGGCAGTGAGGCAGGTAGGCACATTGCCTAGCCAAGTGCCCAGGAGCTTGGCTGTTCTCCCTGTAATGCTTGCCCAAAATTGCTCTAATGAATAAATGGTGTAGACAAACTGTGAATCTGTTCTGAAATCTAGCCTCGTGACTACTTTTGCACAGCACTATAGATGTGGTATCTTGAAGTCAAATTTATGTTACACTTACCCAGAAATCTTGCAAATGGGTTTTAAATTGCATTAAGGTCTCCTACAAATCAAATTAATAAACTGCTTTCTCATATTAAAATACACATGCTACTAGTTTCCCAAAAAGCTCTATGTCATGTCTTTCGAACCAAATAGGTGGTGTTAATTGTCGTTATTTATGTACAGATTTTGGGGAGTTTCTAATTAACCAGAGTTATGTCGTGTCTTCTGGATAAATTCAATGTCTTCTGTTGACATCCTAATTTCATGCTAGCGAGTTCTGTCTTGCAGCAGCAAAAGTGGGTTTTTAAAAATGTTGCTAGGAGATTTAGTCCTTTCTTTCTAATTTCCTGCCCACAGAAAAGGTTGGTCACTATTGCCTTGCAGCCCTGAGAGAGCTAAACGCAGTAACATGACGATGTACATTCAGAAGCTTGGCTTCTAGCTTCTCCCTCCATGCTTTCAAAATTGTTTGGGAAATTTGGTCATGAAGTGCTTCATGTATTTCTTTTGCAGCAACTCATTGAAAGCACTACAAACTGTTATTATAAAGATCTATATGTAGATTGGTTTTCTGGCTCTTCATAAATAAATAAATAAATAGATAGATAGATAGATAGATAGATAGATAAATAAATAAAATAAATAAATAAATAAATAAGTATCGTCTTTGGTGGCTCCACATTTGACCTGTACATTTCTCCTCCTGTGAGTGACCATTTCATCAGTACTTTTTCTTCATCTTGTCCTGGATATTTGTCATCTTTGCTCCATTCATAGCTGCTTAGGCCACTGTTTAGTTTTGATCTTCCTTAAGGAAGGAAGCAAATATGACTCTTATGACAGAAAATCAAAAGGATTTTTGAAATGCCAAAATAACCAGCAATTAAAACTTCCAAAATTTATCTGGCTTTGTTTCCCACTAGTGAAGAGAGCGTAGTAAAATTTGCAGCTTGAAATTGATACTCTCTTCTGTGACTTTCCCTTTGTTAAAAGACAAAGTTCAGCATTGCTGGCTAAGCAAATCACTGAGATTCACCTATCATTTCTATTTTGTATTATCATTTTTAAAGAGCATAATTCTGCAATTCTGACATTATCTGTAACATATGTGTTGTGGTTTAACCCCAGCCAGCATCTAAGTACCATGCAGCTGTTTGCTTTCTGACCTACACTGCCTGGTGGGATGGGGAGGGGTATTGGGAAAAGGTAAAACCCGTGGATTCAGATAAGAACAGTTTAATAATTGACACAAATTAAAAATAATAATGAAGAAGAGACGGAGAGAAAGGAATAAAACCTAAGGCAGAAAAAAATTATGCACAATACAGTTGCTCACCACCTAACCAATGCCCAGCCAGTCCCTGAGCAGTGATCGGTGGATCCTCTCAGTTTATATACTGAATGTGATGTTCTATGGTAAAAAATATCCTTTGGCTAGTTCAGGTTGGCTCTCCTGGCTGTGCTCCCTCCTGGCGTCTTGTGCACCTTCTCACTGGCAGAGCATGGGAAACATGAAAAGTCCTTGATTTAGAGTAAGCGCTACTTAGCAACAACTAAAACATCAGTGTGTTACCAACATTATTATCATACTAAATCCCAAACGCAGCACTGTACTAGCTACTAAGAAGAAAATTAACTCTGTCCCAGCTAAAACTAGGACAATATGAATACAGCTTCCTCTAATAAGATGAATTACTACATGTGTTTTTATTGCTTCTGTGGGAGTAATTGGGTACACCAACCTAACCATGCAAGAATTCAGCATAATATGCAAATTGGCAAAACCATATTTTTTGTTATGAAGCACATGAGCTTCCAGAATATCTGACTTGGTATATTCCCAGAGTGTTGTCCTCCCATATTGAGGAATCATTTGCAAAAACTGTTTTGTGATTTCATGAAACAGGAAGGAATTCCTCTATCCATACCTCTGTACTTAGAGCTCTGTCCTTTCACCTTTTACTGAGTATCAGTGGGTTACTGGGTTTCACTCCATTGCTGAGAAAGGTGTGTTACGATCAACATTAAACTGAGGTAGTTTTTTCTTCACAGAGATCATATATTGTCCAAAACTATATCATATATAAGTGTAAGCTATTTTGCAGTTCTGAGTTAAAACCCTTCTAATCAGTTCAAAGCATTGTTCAACTCTGGAATATATCCAAAGGAAAATACCTATCTACGATGTTTCTGCTATGTCTTTCCTTTATTCTTTACGTTGCATCTGCATGGTGGTTCATGCTGGTTATATGATTGATTTGTATTTTATTCTTGGTAGCATGCTTCTTTTCTTCAGTCATAACCCTGTTCTTAAGGTATTTGTGGGGGGTTTTATATGTCCTATGCCATGCCATCCCAATCATAAAAGCCATTATTCGCCATCATGTCCAACAAAGTAATGCTTTGACCAAACAAAAACTAGTACTTCTCATCTTATGCATAAATTCTGAAAAAGAACCAAGTAAGGCTTATTTTCCTTTTATTCAGTATTTGTATTTATTAATATTACTACTTCTGCTCTAGACGCTTTCATTATAAAGATAATAAATATCTATATTATTATGAATATCATAACGATCCAAATATCAGATGAAAAATATCTACAGTCATTTGCATAAATTACAACTCATCAGTTGACTAAAATGGTATCTGAAATACTACTGGAGTAAATTGAAAGCTACTGTTATTTATATACCATGTTCTTTCACAGAATTGTGTTGCACAAAGAGAAAGACACGTCGGTATGTACAATTAGGTTTTACCCATCAGGCACATATCAAATAAAATGGTTATTTTTACACTAATTCCTCTGGATGCAGGCTTGGTGTTACTAGTAGCTAATAAGCCAAGATCAGAAATGTCAATTATTGGTACTGTGTAGAGTGGACTTTTTGAAAACATTCTTGTTTTTACTGAATTTCGTTAGCTCTCATAAACTTTGCTGAATGATGGCTGAGTATCAGTAATTATGTTTGTAATGACAACATTCTTTAATTTGTTGATAAACTTATTTTGTATTAAATTATGTAAACTTTAAGTATATATTCCTAAAAATGACATGTGAAGTACAAACATGGAACTCACAATTATATTCATTGTTTAAATGTACCACAAACAAATAAGATAATCTTTTTCGTGATGGGAATATGCTAGTGATATTTCAAGGTACTTGTAATGCAGTGCATATATTTTAAACAAACAGCACCATTATTATCAGGTCTATGCACTTAGGTCCATTTTAAATAAATACATTTTTGCTTCTCAGGAATGAGCATAATTAGCCTTCATATGCTTCAAGACAGGTTTGGGTACTGGTGATCTAGTTATCTACAAAGTGTCAAATTCATTTTAGCTTGTAATTATTTTTAACTTTTGAATCCAGTAGAACAAATTCATCTTGAATTCCTCCTGCTTGATAGCTTGCACACAGTGCATGTTGGAAGAGTTGGTCTTTCCTTAACAAATGCTAACTGAAGTCAGTGTCACATTTTTTTGGCACAGATAAGGTAGAATATTTTTTTTAATCAATTATTGGTCTTCTGAGAATATATATATACACATGTATATGTCATGCAATTTTTTTAAAGTGTGAAAGCCTCTGTCTTTGCTTAAGCTTGGAAAAGTTTGATATTGCTACTTCTCCTGCACAACTTTTAAGGCCTACAGCTTTCTCTCACCTGCAAAAGTACTGACTGTGTTGAATGCCAGAGCTGTGCAGACCAGTCAGTGCCCAGTGACATATCATCTCAAGTGAGCATGCTTCCATCTCAGTGCCTCAGTACTCTGTGTTTATCTGTTATAACTGATGTTCTTACCAAGATGTGTCATTACTGAACTTAAGGCAAAGTGCAAAGACATCAGTGTCTGCAGAAATTGTTATAACTGCTTTATACTCAACATACAAGGCAAGGGGTTTATGCCAAATAACTCATAAGTCTGCCTCTTCTTGAGATGATTTGAGAAGTTTAATTTGTATCAGTGGTGTTCGGTCAGGTGAAGCAGAGGTAGTCAGTGGTTCAAAAGGGGTTTTTGCATGGTTCAGCTCTGCGATCCCTTTTTCTTGCCATCCTTTAGCTTAATGTCCCTTGACTTCCTGTACATTTGTTTCTGCTTTTGTTTCTTGTCACTTTCTCCTGCATTCCTAAAGTGAAAGTTTACGATAAACTTTCTTGTATCTTCTATTGGTGTTGCCTCATAATGTCCCAGACTGTATCAGTTCCATCACTTACTGCACCTGTCCATAGTATAAATGAGGAAGGATGTATCACAAGGTCTGCAAATGCCTATTAACACCATTCGTACGTTAGATTGGCTTTTGCTGTCAATATGAGAGAGCACTTTAGGTTGGTTTATTCACATTGTATACCAGCTACCTACAATTAATTGTCTGGTTTGTTTTATGCAGTGATTGGCTGAAGCATGTCAGGACCAGGAATTAGGTTTTACTGGGTGCATGCCAATACTCCTCTGACATGCAACTCTGTTTTGTGCAATGTTTCTTTCCTCAGATTTCTTTACTACTGCAGTTGTTACTTAAACATATCATATGGTTCTGTTTGGACTTCCATGAGGGAGTAACACACTGATACTTCCTGAACTCACTGTAACTGAGACTACATACAACATGTTCTTGGTCTTTTTAAATGTTGTGTGTTTGCAGGTCTGCTTGAGTTTATTAGGAATTAGTATCAGATCTCCTAACTGTCCCAGGTGATTTAATGCTATCAGTTATGTAGTATCATGCTGACAGCACTATCTTTGAAAACTTTGGAGTCTGATCGTCTTTATTTGTTGTATTCTCTGATTTTTATGATATAATATGGAGATTCAATCAGAAATTGGATCTTCCATCTTAAGATAGGCATAGGCAGAGGATAACTGGTCAAGCACATAGCAGACCAACTGATACCCTGCCTAATTAAAATTAAATGTAGATGCTATAACCAGTCTCTCTTAGACAGTTGAGGAGTACTTTAATTATGAATGCTTTATGAATATGAAAGTGTGCATAGACTGATTATACATTTAAGTACCACTTCAGGTAGGTAACATACATAGGAACTATACCAAAAATAAAAATAATCATGTAAATAACAGCAAAAGTAATAGAAACAAAAATGTTTGATGTCATCCAGTTTTCAGTTTGTAATTCCCAAGAAAGCAACTCCAGTGAGAAGTATATTGCATACAGTATGACCTAATTAAGCCATATAGATGATTCTTTCTGACCCAGATGTAATCAGCTTAGTACCCTAGAAAGTGCCAGTTGCCAATGCAACTTACTGTTTTTTTCATACAGCCTATTGGATAAATTCATAATCATGGTATAAATATAGGTCTAAATTTGCATCTGCAAAGCTTTGAATCCAATGTATGCCCACTAATTTGGCATGATGTAAATGTGATAGGCAAACTCATACAAAGTCAAACTGCAGCTTGCAAAGAACTCATGTGGGCCTTAAACAGAATTTGTTTTTATAGAATTTTGAATTTTAAGTACCAGAAAACCATGTGGGTGTGGATTGCCCATCAATTTAGATTTTCTCATCAACAAGGTATAAAACTACAACTCAGAGTTTCATTTTTATCCAAAATACCCATTCTAACTACAATTCAGTATAACTAAGAATCCTTGGATACCAAGTACTGATCAGATATGTAACAGAAAGTATCTCCCTTTGTGAACATTTCCACTATTAACTTTGTGTCAGCATTGTGATTTTTCTTAAGAAATGCCATATTTATTTCATGGGCCTAATTACTAGATTTGATGGAAGATTAGAATATGATTTTTCTACCCTGCCATTGTTTTCCTGATCATGAATGTTGTGTGTTTCATTTTTTTATCATTATTATTATTCCTTATAAACTCCTAGAAAGGGAACCCTGTAAACTGTTAACTTGAAAAGAATATTTTCAGTTGTACAAGCAGGGTAATTTTCCCCAAGACATATTCTACTTATTTGTAGCTGCTATAAAAATCTCTGATTTTTCATGTGTGTTATCAGACCTAAACCCCCTATGTAGTCTGTAACAAACAGTGCAAGAGATTGAAATAGTGTTGAGGTGGACATAACTCAAGTTTACCTTTCATCAGACCCTCAATAAAGACAGAGGCATTCAGATATCTTCAGAAAAAGATATTTTATTTTACATACAAAGGAATGATTTCCCAATACCTTCATACCAAATTATCATTGAACACAATAGTTAACTATGCAACAGTATTCTTAAACCTTGAGGAATAGAAGAATGGTTGAAAGACTAGTCTCACTGAAGTCAAATTCCAGTGTCCTTCAGTGTAGTCAGGATTTATTCTATGCTTCTTTTAGTAATATATATCATTATATAAATTTGTTAAGACCTTAAATGCACCACACAAATACAAGACAAGAAAAAGAGTTGTAACATGCTGGATGCCAAAGTAGCATTATCACTAAGCTGCAGACCTGTAAAAATGTTTGATGTAGTGAAAAAGAAAGAGACTAATGTAGTTAACATCTAAAGTAAAATTTAGTCATGCTAAATCTTGTATTTGAGATTTAAGATAATTGTGCTTGCTATAACCACCATATTTGCTGGCAGCTATAAAACCAGTATGCAGTATATCAGTTAGAGAAGCTATCGCTGAATGCAGTAGACAGAGGAAAGAGATATGGGGGACAAGAGCAAAATTAATTCAGCAAAATAATCTAATTGAATATACTTTGTCTACTCCTAGCTCTCATTTTCTTTATGAACTTTGCCTAGTCTGTCTTCTGGGTGTCCTTTTTCCAGTTCGGTTGTTTTAACTCATCGCAATCTTCAGGTATGTTAGCTATTTCTTATAAAAAAAGGACCGGTTAAAGTGTTCTTGTACAGTACTTTGAATCTGTACCAATGACTAAACTTTTTTCTGGACTAAGCCATTACCATTTGTGAAGTACTTTAAAGTATGAGTTGTGTATTAAAATCAAAAACTAGGGTTTTTAACAGCACAGATTAGGCCTTTTTTATTACTGTCATTGCTGTTTTAAATGTGGTTTTTGTACTTTCAACTGACTGTACACTACTGTACAAGTCTGGTGATGCACAAGGAGAAGCAGAAGCCAATTCACTCCATCTTCTGCTGTACTATATCTGGGCTGATGAAAATACAAAATCAGAAATAATGCCTTGGCACCAAACTAAGAAATTGTATCCTGAATAAACATGAGTAAAGAGTCAAGCTGTTGATTAAAACAATGCCATTTTAGCATAGTCCTTTTTTTCTCTTTTTAGTAAAATTTCATTTCAAATACTCATAATTTAAAGCTGAAATTAGCTATTCAGTTACTGAGACTGTACTAAATGTGTAAAATTAAGTCATCTGACAAAAATTACGCAATGACAGTTTACTTCTAATTCTTGAAACAGATAGTATAGTGAAAGGAGCTTCAGGGACTTTATGCACTGTAGGGCCAAAGAACAATTAAAGGTTTAATCACCTCTGTGCTGGTTATGGCTGGTAATATCTCCCAGGCAATTTGTGTGAACCATTTTATAGTTCCATTTTGGTTATGTAGGCACTAGTTTCAAATCATTATATTACTGGACTGCTTGTAACATTTGGATAGTTCATTTCTGAGCTATCCATTACTGATGAAGTAGACCATAGTGTTTCCATAGAGATGATCCCTCTCTTTTATCTCTTGTCATATAATCCTCCATGCAACACATTAAATACTCCAACAGTGCAGTGGGCAAAATTCTTCTCTGATATCTACCTTATGATTTTGAGCTTCAGGATTGTGTATTCCTGTGAGAATGGTGATGCTTTGATCCATTTTTTCAGAGGAGCAGTTTTCCCTTTTAATGGGTCCATTGTTAAAGAGCTAGTAAACTGTATAATTTGTTGTCTGGATTATAGGTTTTAAGAAAGAACTTTAAAACTGTGGGTTTGAATTTTCCACTTAAATTCAGTGTGGAGTTTTTGTAATGAATTTCAGTTGTTTAGCTTGTGGGAACTAAAGAATGGGGAGCTCTATGAGCTTACAAAAGGGGCTGAACCTCTGTAATGCTGGACATACCTTGGTGTGATCTGCAATGAACTGATGTCACGACAGTGTAGAGGCTAGCAGAGCCAATGTATATATCAAATATGATAGGTTATCTACATGAAAATGGCAACCTATTTAGTTCTGTGCAAAAATAATTTAAAAGTTTATTTCATGTCAGAGACATTTTGTACCCCACGGCAGTATTGAGGGGAGCCTGCACTTCCGATATGTTTCAACTGCTTGTGGTATGACTCAGACACCTAGTTACTATGAGGAAAACACAAATATCTGCACAAAAATGTGACTTTCTGGATATCTGCCTTACCTTGCAGTGTATGTGAGGTTATTTACTGCTGAATAGAGACGAGAAAATCAATTGGTCATTGACCATGCGAGCAAAAGGATGCACACTGGAGGGACTGAAACAGATACAATAAAACTGTTCTCTAGCCTGTCATAATCCATGTAGCCATCCTCTCCATCACTGTTTTGCCAAAGTAAAGAAATTTGGTTTTCAAAAATAAATTATTCTATCTTACACAGACTTAGGCCTACGCTCGGTGCTTTTGCCTCTTTCAATACCAGAGGGTGCTCACTGGTTAAGCAGGGAAGACCTGAATGTTTAGGGTAAGTCATTCTACTTGTAGCTAAAAATTACAAGTGAAAATACAGAGTCTGGATTTGAAATCATGTAATATTTTTACAAACTTGTGTATGTTTTCTGAGAAGCAGAAAAGAGATTGCAATAAATCTTAATATGCTGTAAATTAGCATAGCAGTGTAGATTTGAGTGGCTGATGATCTGCTGCATTCTTTCTTGAACGGTTCCTATTACATAGGTGCCATTTATCAGTATTTCTGGAGTGAACAGTACATGCTTTCTCTTTCTTTAAAACAATGGGCAGAAATCAACTTGCATACATTCTGTTTGTTTTGTTAGATGATTTTTTTTTCATACAAGCAAGTGATAATTAACGTTCACAGTGTGAAATTCCTAACTCTCCTTCACACCCGACAGAAAGGATGCGTGCTGTACAGCAAAACTGCAGAATTACAGTTTTTTGTGAATCAGGCTGTGCCAGAGTTATATCTAACTGAAGCTTTGCTTTGTGCAAATCCAGCTATATTATTTGACTAAAGCTTATGGTATATTTTCAACAGGGTATCAAGTTACTGCAAAATGTATATTGCACATGCCTTGCATATGCAGAATCTTTCTCTTGCTTTTTTATAATTGAATCTATGAAAAAGTACTTTTTCTGCTATTGTAAAAAATTATTTTACAATTTTAAAAATGGCTCTTACCAGGTTTTCTATTGTTTAAATTTCAATTTTATACTTAATATACTATTTTATACAAATGTTAACCTATATGCATTTTAAAAAGATAAGAGTAGGGCTTTACATGTAACTTCAAAAAAATATTCAGGTGAATAAGACTATTGTTAAATAATGCTATGTTAGCTTCATAACCAATTGTTTTATTCATGAAATGTTTCCAAGAAAAAGCGTAAGGTTTGTTACAGCTGTCAAAATTATTGTTATAAGCATCATGGAATTATAAGTATTAGTATAAACTGTACCTATACACTTATCAAATGTAATTATGGAAGTCTAACTAAGTAGAAATGTAATCATATTATTTATGTATATACTTAAGAATGTGAAAAGTTGAGTATTTTTCAAGAAATATAATTAAATAACTCAGAATAATATAGTAATTACATTAGTGATAAGGACACTGATTTATAAATTCTGTAGGCCCTAAATACCATGATGCAGTCTTAAAAGTCTAAAATATTAGGTTTTTGGTCAGTAGATAGATGTTTGATTTGCAAAGGGTCATTGCAGAAGTACAAATTTCATAAAATGTGTTTTCACTGGTTTGAGACTTTCTCTCCTTTCATAAAAAGTAAAGGTCTTCGGTATTAATCCATTTTAGTGCTTCAAAATTGAAACCTCAGTACACAGCTATAGTATTGCAGATATGTCTAACTTTTTCAGAGGAAGAAGAAGAGAAGATATATTGTAGAAAAATGAGCAATGGAATTCCTCATTCATCCTTCTTTGTTGCAGTACCTTTATTTGGAGAGGGTCACTGCAAGGGAGCAAGCTATGGAGCATGTGTCTCTGGGCCGCACTGAAACAAGCATTTTACATTATGGTGGGGATTTTTTGTTAATCATAACCAGCAGAGATATTAATAGGTGTGTTAAGTAACCAAAGAGCACAGTCTGCAATATTAGATTGTAAAGACTGATTAAGCTTTTGAAAAGGGGACAAATTCTGCTTTTTAAAATTATGATTGAAAAAAGGATGTAGAAGCCCAAGTAGAAAAAAAAGACACTTTAAAACTGTTTATAGCCCCTTATAATGTTCTGTTCTAAACCACCTGCAAAATGCACAAGGATAATAAATGCAGAAGTTTTGCTTTAGATATTCAAATTGGTACATAACAACAGTTCTTGCCTGCAGACTCAATTTTACTGTCCACTTCTCCCCAACTTAGATAATTATGGACTTCTCTCAGGAACTCTCAGTTCATTATGTACTCACCTATCTAAAACACAGTTTGAATTGGCTTAATTGCTTCAGTCAGCCAAGTCTTAAAAATAACCTATTTGATTATCTCCATAACAGAAAATCTTATTTTCACTGTATGAGTAGAAATGCCAATCCAAATAGTATCAATTCCTTTATGTATTTCTGAAAAGAGGTTAACTGGTCAGAATAAAATAAACATTTTTGGTTTACTCAGTTCATTGATTCATAGAATCATAGAATCATTTAGGTTGGAAAAGACCTTTAAGATCATCAGGTCCAACCATTAACCCAGGACTGCCACGTCCATCACTACACCATGTCCCTAAGCTCCACATCTACGCATTCTTTAAACACTCCCAGGGTGGTGATTCCACCATTTCACTGGGCAGCTTGTTCCAATGCTTGGCCACTTTTCTGTGAAGAAATATTGGCTAATATCCAATCTCAACCTCCCATGGCATAACTTGAGGCCATTTCTTCTTGTCCTGTTGCTACTTATGTGGGAGACTTATCCCCACCTGACTACAATGTCCTCTCAGGCAGCTGTAGAGTGCAGTAAGATCCCTCCTGGGTCTCCTTTTCTCCAAACTAAACAACCCCAGATCCCTCAACCTCTCCTCGTAAGACTTGTCTAGACTCTTCACCAGCTCTGTTGCCCTTCTCTGGACACTCTTCAGCACCTTTACGTCCCTCCTGCAGTGAGGGGCCCAAAGCTGAACACAGGATTCAAGGTGTAGTCTCACCAGTGCCAAGTACAAGGGCACCATCACTGCCCTAGTGCAGCTGGCCATGCTGTTTCTGATACAGGCCAGGATGCTGTTGGCCCTCTTGGCCACCTGGGCACACTGCTGGCTCATGTTCAGCCAGCTGTTGACCAACACCTCCAAGTCCTTTTCCACCAGGCAGCTTTCCAGCCACTCTTCTTGTGAGCCTGTAACACTGTGTGGGGTTGTTGTGACCCGAGTGCAGGACCCAGCACTTCTCCTTGTTGAACCTCATACAACTGGCCTCAGTCCGTTGCTCCAGCCTGTCCAGATCCCTCTGCAGAGCCTTCCTACCCTCAAGCAGATTAACACTCCTGCCCAGCTTGGTGTCATCTGCAAACTTACTGAGGGTGCACTCAATCCCTTCATCCAGATTGTCGATAAAGATACTAAACAGAACCGGCCCCAACACTGAGCCCTGGGGAACACCACTTGTGACCAGTCATCAGCTGGATGTAACTCATTTTACTACCACTCTTTGGGCTTGGCCATCTATCCAGCTTTAAACCCATCTTAGAGTACACCCTTCCAAGCCATGGGCAGCCAGTTTCTCCAGGGGAATGCTGTGGGAGATGGTGTCAATGGCTTTACTAAGGTCCAGGTAGACAATATCCACAGCCTTTCCCTCATCCACTAGGCAGGTCATCTTGTCGTAGAAGATCAGGTTCATCAAGCCTTTCATAAACCTTTCATAAACCCATCCTGGCTGGGCTTGATCCCCTGGTTGTCCTGCATGTGCCATGTAGTAGCGCTCAGGATGATCTGCTCCATAACCTTCCCTAGCACTGAGGTCAGGCTGACAGGCCTGTAGTTCCCCTAATCCTTCTTCCTGTCCTTCTTGTAGATGGGCATCACGTTGACTAACCTCCAGACTTCTGGGACATCTGGAGTTTACCAGGACTGTTGATAAATGATGGAAAGCGGCTTGGTGAGCTCCTCAGCCAGCTCCCTCAGTACCCTTGGCTGGATCTTATCTGGTCCCATAGAGTTCTAGCTGGGTTTCCACCTCTTTAATCTTTGCCCTGCATAACCTCATGTCATCCTTATAGTCCTCCAGAGTTGCTTGCCCCTTCTTCCAAAGGTGGTACTCTCCTTTTTCCCTGATTCAATCCACAAACTATCCCAACATTACTTCTTTCAAAATGTGCATTTTTAAATCATTGCCATTCACTTGCTTCAGATGAAAATGTATTTCAGGACTAGATTTAAATGAGACCAAATAAACGCATACTTTAAAACATTTAAAAGGTCAGTGTTTTTAAGGACTATGAAACCAACAGTAGAACTGAGGTGCTCTGCCTACTTTCAGCAGTTAATCAGCAATGAAAGTAGCAATATATTTTTGTTAAAATATTTATATTCAGAGAGGAAATGCCAAATGTAAACCAAAGATGGTTATTGAAATCTCTGCTTGCTGAAACTTCCATTAACAATAGTAATGGGAATAGAGTGAAGACAAAAGCTCAAGTCATAACAAGTCTCTTCAGGTTTTGGGTTAACAAAGGTTGCTGGAGTGAGTCTGGGCATCAGAAACAAATCTGTAACTTTCCCACGAGTGAAAAACTGCTGGTATGTCAAGCATGAGCTTTCCTCCCCTTATCATTCAAATAAACTAATGTTATTTCCTTCTTAATGAACTATGTATGCTGGGGAAGGGGGGGGGACTTTTTTCTTGCTTTTTCCAGATCTGAATCAGGAGTAACAAGGTGAAGCTGTTTCTCAGGTTTTGCTCCAGCTTTTAACCTGGGCTTTTCAAATGCTATCCTGCAAAGATCTTAAAGCCAGACCATGATGTTACTTCTGGAGAGCGGTGAGCTTGCTTTCCCTTCCCCCATCTGAGTTCTTCTATCTGAAACTAAATGTAGCAGTTACAGCAGATTTGCTTAACTTCAGAGCCCCACAAAAGTGGGCTGAATTTGTTCTGAAATGAGATCTTAAACAAGAGCTTGGTAAGACAGTTTTCTTAAAAAAAAGTTAGTATTGTATTAGTCACCTGAATATGTAAAGTACAGGATTTTGTGTCAGAATGTCATTATTCCAATAAAATTATTCTTACAGGCAGATCAGATCAGGTGTCCCTGTAGCATTTGGGGAGCCACATGTTGCTTGTTTCCTGTTTCTCCCTGTTTCTTTCTCATACTGGTTTTTTCAATAGGTTTTAATTGCCTGATTGAGATCTATTTCAGATGTAGTAGTAGAGATTAATGTCTAGAGATGAAGCTTTTGATCTCAGTTTAGGTTAGTTGACTCCCTTTGATTTGGAAAAGCCATTCAATTACAGTTCAGTTAGTTGTCCTTGAATATAACAGGTGAGGTTACCAGTTATAAGCCATAATGATGAGTCTATAGAATTTCTAGTTCTTGTACATGAAGGCTGAAATGATTGTACAGATTGCAGAGCTATCCACAGTTTTAGAAAGAAGGAGAAGGAGGGTTATGGTGTAGGGAAGAGCAAGAGCTCCATTTTAGCTGGTTTTGAGGCTTAGGAGAAGACATATCAATTACTGTTTAAGAGGATGAGAACCAGGAGAGATCGGACTCATGGAAGGGAAGCAGAAATTTGTAAAAAGTGAGAATTGTTTAATCCCACCTTAGTAGCGCAATGCAATAGGTGCAAATATGTGGAGCAAAATATGTGATACTGAAAATCCAGCATCAACATTATATGTGTGTAAGGGTGTTTGTTCCAGATTAATCTGGTCCCATATAACTCATCAGTTACATTTTGTGACTGTCTTATCTAAATGGAACCTACATTGTGCACAGTGAGAAGAGTGCTTTCTGAAATCATGGCAATAGAGATCCCATAAGGAAACTTGTCTGAAAATTATCATTCAGATATGAATATAATGAAAATAACATCTGAATATTAGACTAGGGTTCTGAATTTAGACTAAAATGTTAATACACACACCCATAAGTCTACTGTACTCAAAAAGCATAGATCTGGCAAGCTTATTCAAAAATTTCAGTGAGGCCTATTTTAGATGAATGTAATGTTGAGACTGTATTTTTTCCCCTGCTTTTTAAATTGTTATCTGAAAGACCTTTTCCCTGACTAGAATAAATACTCACCTTCTTTTTTTTTTAATAGTGCTGTCAATACTTTTTTGAAATGTAACAAGAAAACATCCGTTAATTGTTAGCAAGCTACTTTAACCCATTAAGGCATCTTTGACACAAGGGTATAGACAGCCTCAGGGAGAAATGATTCACATCTGCCTATATTGTCATCTTGATTTACTTTTAATTTGTATTTTATTTTATGATATTACATTGCAGCTCAATCCAAGAGTTAATGGATTGTTACAGATCTGTTAAATTCCAGTAACAATCATATTTGTTTTCCTGTTGTCATTTATCTTTGACTGTGCAGCCTTTTTGCTGGCAAAAAAATTTGTTCCTGTCTGCATTTGTGTATTTGGAGCCCCAGGTTATATTTTATTCCTTCTCTTGCTTTCTACCTCTTTTCTGCCTTGAATTCTTCTGTTTTAACATTTAAACGTTACACACTCTCATTGTTGAAGATCGGAGTGCTATATAGAAATCAATTTCTTTTTCTTTCTTGCATGTAGTGTTCCTGTCAGTTCAGTTTAATGTAACCTTAAAGAAGGGTTTGGTTTCAGTTTGTGCTTGATTTCACATTGCCTGTCACTGATAACAAATGTGTCCACAGTGATCTAGGACTGAATGCATTGCTTGCTACTTCCTTCCTCAATCTTTTAGAAATGATTCTATGATTATACTTACTTTTCTGTCTTTGTCCTCTCACCAGCATTCCTATGCAAATGAAATTATTTAAAACTAAAAGTATTACATTTAAACTAAAACTTTTTATTATTATGTATTTTATTCAGGGTTAGAATTCAATAATTCTTGATCACAGATAAAAACTATTTATAATAGCATCAGATTCTTTATAGCCTCTGAATTCAGATCAAAATCTGAATTAAGATCAAAGCCTTTTGATCTTAAATGCATTACACTTATTTGAGGGTTTTTTTTCTGACATGCTTTTAAGTTCTGTAGTGCAACAAATGCTATAACATATACCAAACTGGAAATCTCCAGCAATGTTTAGTTGTGGCACTTCCAGACAAATGAGTGTAAGGTGTATCATTAATATCTACATACTTCATATGTAACATTAGCAGTCTCTTTAGGAAAGTTGGACTCTATTGAAGTTTTCTGTCTGAATTTTTTATAGTTTCTTAGATAAAAAGTGTTATTACTGTATTATCTTTAGTTTGACCATATATTACATTTTTCATAGCTTAACCATCCTTTTTTCAGTGTTTACTTTCCCCTCTCTCTCCACACTCAGTATACAAATGCACAATTGATACATGGGTCTGATGTTATGGAGGTTCTTGTTTTTCCTCTCGTCTTGACCATATATCCTACCATTCCACAGGCAGATCTGGCCATCATTGCCATTATGTGTTTATGCAATGACAATCATAGAATCATATAATAGTTTAGTTTGGAAAAGACCTTTAGGATTGTCAAGTCCAACCATTAACCTAGCACTGCCAAGTTCACCACTAAAACATGTCCCTAAGTGCCACATCTACGTGTCTTTTAAATACATCCTGTTCCGATGCTTGACTACCCTTTTGGTGAAGGAATTTTTCCTAATACCCAAGCTAAACCTCCCCTAATGCAACTTGAGGCCATTTCTTCTTGTGCTGTTGCTTGTTACTTAGACAAGACCAACACCCACCTGTCTACAACGTCCTTTCAGGTAGTTGTAGAGTGTGAGTTCTCCCCTGAGCCTCCTTTTCTCCAGGCTAAACAACCCCAATCAAAACTGACCATTCTCTACTAAGAGAATGCTTGTTGATCAAAAGGATCTGAAAACTACCCAGGTCACTATTTAATACTGATGACCAGATATGCAATTGTGGGAAGTTTCATAAGACATTGTAAATATGATATACTCCTATTCCCTGTCCTTTATAGTTCAGCTGTTTCAAAAGCAACTGAAACTTTTCATGTCGATTATTAAAAAAAAAAAAAAAAAAAAAACCCCAAACCAAAAAAAACCGTTTTCAAGTTTAGTGGAAAACCAATTTGTTTTATAATTCCACATCCTAGAAATTATATTCCATGTTTCAAATTATATTTGTAATGGAGAGTTGCTGGCTGATACTATTGGATGAACATGGATTACACTTATTTTCTAGTAAGAATCTGTATAGCGAGCATACACTGATGATTTTAGCGATACTACCCAAGGTAATCAACACCATCATTCAAATGTAAATTTTACAAAATGATTAAATAAATATTCTAATGCATTTTCCCCACAAACTCTTCTATGAATGTTACGCCTTCTCTTTTCCATATGCTGGTTACTTGTTCATTAGGTCAAGAATGTCAGTGGTCCTCAACTGTGTATTGACCAGATTACCATTCACCTTTAATTTCTAAGAAAAGTCACTGCAGGTCTCTGAAGATCTCCAAAGTCATACTAGGAAATAATGTACTGAGCTAAGTAATATTATGAAACTGAAAATATTTATTTGTTCTTAAACCAGATTTTTACCTTAGGGTAATACTGAATTTGTTGACTTAAATCATTGTTAGAAATGGTCTGTACAAATTCAAACTGATGCTGTATGTGGGAGACAGCTGGTTGTCATGGTAACTGTAGTGCAGTTTTTAATTCCACTTGGTGAGTAATGCTAACACAATGATGCTGAATAGACCATAGCTTAGCAAGTAAAAGTATCTTGCATTCTCCATGTCAAGGTTACAAAGCAAGAAAATGCTGTTGTTCAGACATGCATGCTGCATCATTTTTTGTTTATTGCTTATGAACAGACACATTAAAAAAAATCTAAAAAGCTAGAGGACATCAAAACTATACAGAAAATATGTTTTTGGTGTGTCCCTCAAAGAGCCCCAACAAGGTGATAAAAATAAGAGATGGACTGTAAAATATTTAAAACCAGTGAATATAGTTTTGTTTTGTTATGAATGTATTTATTGCTGTGTATTTAATGTAGATCTACTGAAGAAATGTGGGAATCAAAATTTAGAATGGCAGAAGAGCACAAAGTGGCCAATCATTTTTTATTTTTTTGTTTATGTATAGAAGAAAACAGAACAATAACTGAAGTTATTTCATTTTCTTAAAGTTGAGACATTTACTTAATGCTGTTTTCAAGAGAGGACCTTTGCTTTTCAGATAATCTATCTTCTATGAGAGAAGTAAAACACAGTAAGTCTAGGTGTAATTGGGGAAGTAGGATCAAAATTAATTTGTTAGTTTGCTAAATTAGTGTTTTCTAGTTTTTTCTAGGCCCTCATATATGCTATAAAAATACTTCTTCCTTACGTTAGACAATAGTCAGAGAAAAATGGTAATACATTTTTTAGTAGAGTTTGTGCCCTTGGAAGCAGTGTTTTCATATCATTGTGGATATATAGAGTTTCCAGGACTCAGAAGTCCTGATGATAAAAAAGCCCTAAGTCTTTCTCGTTGCTGAGATAGACAGTTTGGGCCTCTGCCAGTTTTTCTCAGAGACACTGTCTTTCACCTAATAATGTTGGTTATTAATTTTGTACATGATGTTAGTCCTTCAGCTGGCATGAGACTCAATTTTTTTCTGTATTGATTTCTCTCCCTTTCCCTCCTTGAGCACATTTCTTTCAGATCCTTGCTCCTAAATAATTAATTCATACAGTCAGGTACTCATATCAGCATCTGGTAGTAGCAGTAGTAAGAGTCCAGAAATGCATGTACAGGATTCAGCAAAGTACTCCCATCCCATTTAATGCAGAAAGTAAAACCGGGGAGTCCAGAAAAAAAAAAGATAGTAAAATGGTGAACATACTAAGTTTTTTTGTTAGAAAATGAACATGGCTACTGCTTAAAATAAAGGCATATAAATTTAATAGAAGACTGGAAGTGATTCAGCAAGAATGATAACACACTTGGAAAAAAAAAATCAGTCAAATTTGGCAGTGGAAGCCCTTGAGAAAGTCTGAATTATACACACTGATGATGTGTCTGACTGATAAAATGAAGCTCTTTAGAATAAAGGCCTTTAGTACAAATTTGTGAACACATTAAATATACTGATGCCAGAAGAATTGACCTTTACTGAAAAAGATTAGAAAATCAGTAGAGCAAGAGGGGAAGACCAAAAATATTCAAACTGTTGCAAATGCTTACATATAACAATGTAAAACAATTCATTTTCTACTGATTAAATTGCAGATTTGCTGCTTATATAACAAATTTACAAGATTTTAAAAGTGAACACTTCATGGCATATAGATTGCTGTTTTTAATGAACATGTTGCTGTTGCTTTTTCAGTATACAGGCCCTGCAGTACTAATGCTTGAAAACTTGCATTAATTCAAAAGGCATAAGCAGAATGAAAAGGCTATGCTTTCCTATCTGCTCCTGTAGTACACTGGAAACTGAAAGCAGCTTTGTATTTGAAAGAATTTAGTTTATTGTTATTCTCTTTTGTTTGATTTAAGAAATGGGGAGAGAAGACAGATGTAAATTCTTAGTTCTCAGTCTTCATTTATTACTATAAAAGTTTCATGCCATCTAACTTTAGCTAGCTTAGCACCTGAGTATTTTCTATTTCTATTATATTAGAAATTTATTATATTATATTAGGGATCTTCATTCTCACTGAGGGGTTGCTTCTCCTGGGGTTAGTTCAGACCTCAGCTGGGTTCATACACTATATAAGATGTCTCAAGTGACCTTCTTCGGCATCTCAACTCAAAGGGGCTCGCTTGAGTGAGAGCAATACAGTGCATACTGCCCCAGAAATATAAAACTATCCTCATCCAATATAAACTATGAATTTTCATGCAGTGATGACTGATGACAAGAACTGATAATGAATCTTAGTATTTTAAAATCTTAATCAGGAGAACATCTTCGCTGTTTTGTAGCAGCTGAGCTACAAAACTTGATTTGACTAGGGGATTAAGACTTTAATTCAGTCAGCTTTTTAGAAATGAAATGCCTGACATTGACTACGTCAAGTGACTATTTTTGCAGTGATAAAGAAAAATCTGCATGCATGCCTAGGTGGTTTCTTATCATCTGTGAAACAGTAAGGAATAAGAGTTAGGTTTCTTCCAACCTTCTTCAACTAACAGGACTGTATAAAGTAGTCACTAGACTGGTGGAGAAGTGGTCTGATGGAAGGTTCACTCAGACCTCACTTCCATTATGGTTATTGTTGGATTTTACTGTGGATAATGCTAGCAAATGTTTTTCACATTCAAATAACTCTGTGACAAATCCATTAGAAAAAGTTAGTAGAATGAATCAAGATAGGTCCTCCCTAAGCACTTGCTAGAACAGATGCATACTGGACTAAGGAGTCTGTCCAGATAAACTAGTAATCTATGATGATGACAATGAGAGTGCATGTGATTCAGCTGAAGGTAAAAGTGTTCTGTTTGGCTCTGAATGCTTTCTGGCTGAACCAAGGGACTGACACAACAGATTTTCACATGAACTGTATATACAATGTACTTATGTACACATCCCACAGTATTTTATTTTCAAAGCTTCCTTATGACTCTAGGTTAGATTGTTGGTGAAAACATATCTGCAAATATATTACTTGCAAGGAGAACAACTTAGTTTCTTTAAAAATGGGATAGGGGAATATACCATTCCTCATAGAATATCCGTTTTCTATATATCACCCAAAGATAGAACAGCTTGGAAAAGGGTACTATTCTTAACAAACTGACAACTTGCTTTCCAGGTGGACTCAATTCCTCCATTCCTTTTCTGTCCAACTGTCAAGAGAGTAAGACAGAAACAAAGGCTTACATCACCACTGTGGCACAAATTTGGACACCCTAGTGCTGATAATTAGCTCTTATAAATGTAGCCTTGGATAAATCTCTTGACTTTGATATCTATGGTGTCTTATTTCACACACAAACATATGTACCAAATCTGTGTTCAGTTTTGCTCTAACTAAGGTATTCATCATGGCATTTGGCCAGAACTGAACTCTAAAGATGAAATTCTGACTTTTATCATTTTGTTGTCATACTGAGCTCAGTATCTTGTCTTTTGTGTCCATACCGGGTGCATCAGAATCCTGACAATGTGTGCACGACTTACAGAGCAGGATATGGGACTTTGCATGGGAGCCTTGGGAAGCAGCAGCTACTAACACCTACAGGCCCTAGCCATAGTGGAGTGTCTGTCTTCTTCATACTCAGAATCGCAGTTATAAGAATTCTCTTTAAAAGTCACTTGCCATCATTGGTATATCCACTTTATCACCATGTAACTCAAGGGTCTGGAGACCTTGGGTACTTTCATCCAAATGTGAATACACTTCTGTGATTCAGAACCTCTTTCTTGCTGGTGTGACTATACTCACTTCACTCACTTTTCTTTATACTTCTTATGATACATGATTTCTGACTGTACTGTAGAAGCTAATAAATCAACTGATTTTCTGAAATTCAGGAAGCAGATTATTGTTTTGGCAAATTGGAGACTAAAATATATCAGTTTTTCAGAATGGAGAACTGGGTCTGGGAACAGAAATACACTCCTCTTGAGGAGCCATATTTTCTTGACTGTTGTGAGGATAGTGAAGTTGTATCTTGTAATAGAGTGAAGGAAGGTGTGACTGTGCATACGTGAACTAAAGAAAAGGCAATCTTGCCACTTTTCTTTTTCAAATACTTAAATGTCTGTATATAGTGAAGCAAAGGATGTAGTGACTTCACATCTGCTTCTAGAAATGTGTGCTTTGCCCAAGTCACGGTTTGCAAGAGTAACGCTGGGTCTGAATTGTTTAATGGCTATAGGCAATAGGGATCATTCCTGAGAATAATATCCAAATTATTAAAAATCTGAAGAATATTGCATCATTTCATGGTGTGGAACTTTTAAATTCACTTCTTAAAAGACGAAAATTACTAAAATTTTTTTTCAGCAGTCTCAGCTTTCCTCCACTGTCAGACAGGGGTCATGTTTCAATAGTCATCAAGCAGCAATGCCACCACTTCATTGCAGTCATCTTCATGAAAAGGCAACTCCAGAAAGACACTCAGTTCTTGGACTTCTGTATATTATATGCAATTTACAAACCCACTTTTTCTCAGGAAAATTATATCAAAATACTTCATTAAAAATTTCTGGATTAATCTTTGTCACTACATTCCTGCTTATGTTACTAAATGAACTTCATATTTATCTAGCTTAACTAAGTGTAAATACCACATCAGTGAAATTAGAAATCCTATCATCTAGTATGATTAAATAGTTGCAAGATTCAGACATTTTGAATTACTGTATTACCTAATGGTTGCATCACTGTGTACTCATATTCAATAAATGAATATACACAAATTATCTAAGACTTTAGAAAAATCATAAGATCTGTAATGGTATGTACTGCACTCCGTTAAAATGCATATCAGTTTTGTTTAGCACAGAGTAATTTTTCTTATGTGTATAAGCCACATTGTATCCCTTCTTCTTCTAAACAAGTTGTGTTTCTCCAGCTTTGGGAAGATCTTTATTAGCACTTTATGTTTGAGTAGTGGGAAATATTCTCTTTGATCCCATTCCTAATAGTTTCTTATATATGATAATTACTGAGCTATGGACCATGCAGAAAGTGAGGCTGTTATGAGGCCTATATTAACACAATTCCCCTAGTCAAAAAAAAAAATAATTAAAAGTAGTTATGGCAAAAAAACCTCCTGTAGGCCAGTATGTAAATTCATATGGTCCTTTCTTCTAAACTGGTAATACTTATGTGTAATTGAATTCAGTGGTCAATGAGATGTAAAAGGTATTTGGTTAGTTAGGTATTCTGTATAATTATGATGCCTATCCTAAGATCCATGGTGGTAGCTTTGTAATTTTATATCTGAGTGTTCCACGTAGACAGCTAGTAAGATTATTTACTGTGAGTTTACATTTTAAAATTCTGACAATTTAGCATATGTCCATCCATCCTTTGAGTGCATCTGCAGCAATTAAAACCACATCTTATCTATGTAATGATAAAATAGATTGTTTATCATCTTTCCAGAAAGATCTCACATATTTAATGCCTGAAGGTGAACTGAGCTTCTAAATAAAGAGGAAAAATACACGTTCATCCCAGGCTGCTCAGAGGAAAATGTAGTATTTCTAGAAGCTAATGCATCCCTGAAGGGGCCAGTGAACCAAACTCCTAATAGGGTGAGTCTTCCTGTAGAGCGAACTGCCAGAAGCCATCCTTTTTAAAAATGCAGCTGCAGTGGGTCTCTAGATTCAGAGGAAAACAACGGAAAGTTACAGTGAAAATTTTGGGGTGTGTCCAAAATCCTTTAAGACTTCAAGGATATCACCCCCAAAACCCCCTTGAAACTCCAGTTGAAAAGTCATAAGCCACCCTCAAAAACTCTTACATTCCCAGGAAGACCAATTTTATGCATTCTGGGGGATAACCTTCTGCATTATGGCAAGTCTATTGTGGAGTCGTCTTGACTTGCAATAAGGACCCCTGAACTGAAGCAGTCATGTAGTCTGAAAAATCTAAAAAGAACCTTAAAAAGTTAATCTAAATTAAATTTTAAAACTAATAATTAATATCATAACAAAATTATGTTTCTTATATAAAATTCAATTGATATAATGTTGATCTTTCATTACTGATTTCTGTTGTACTTTACAGTGTTTTTTCTGTTGTCAACATCTGGGCAAAAGATACTGCAAAAGGTGAAAACTAAGGTAAAACTTGGAAATTTTAAAATGAGATTGCTGATACAGAATTTTGGAATACACAAAAAGTATATTAACAAATTATCAGCAGTAAATAACATACAGCTGTGGTTCTTAATCCTTCTTCTTACATTGTATCTAGTGGAGCAATAGTTTGAGGCTGGCTGCAGATTCATTTTGTTTTCTGAGGCTTTTGCAGAATCATCTGTTTCACCTGATACTCCAGTTGCTTCAAAGGCTTTCTTTGAAGTCACCACGATATCAGTTAAGTATTATGGGCCTACCTATAGGTGCAGCCCAAGTGCATGGGAGATTGCTAGCCAATCCAACAGCGTAAAGAAAGGGTTTTGTCTTTTATTCAGAGCCACAAGGTTACCTGCTAGTGCTACTACTGCAGCTACCACAAATGAAGGATATCTTCATTTTATATTCTATTTCAGGTAGAGTAAATCTGGGATTCTTGTTGAGAAATGGTAGTGTTGTAATTATGGTAGTTCCATTTTTATGTGATTCTATATTAGAAATGTTCAGCTGAGTGTCAGTAGTTAATGGTTGTCTGTGATGGATGTTGCTGTCTTGACCATCCCGCAGTATAGGAGACTGAGCTCATGTAACTTAAGTGCTAAAGATTTCTTCAGTTTTAAGGACAAATAATAGGAAGATAAGTAATAGAAATATGCCTATGTCTTCATTTTTTACTGTTCTGTGTGAGATCTGTGTTTAATTTTTCTATTTTTAGATATTCATTTTAAGATTTTAAAAATAAGTTTCTACATTAAATAAGTGGTTCAGTTTTCAAGTTTCCTGTCTGCAGCAGTTACGTGTGTGCAGAATTTTGTCGTTTCTCAAAAAAATGGTAATATAATTTCCATGCTCAATGCTCTTTTATTGCAGATGTGAATTCCTTGAATCTACCACGACTGTATAGTTTTTTTAACTTTTTTTCTTCTTAGTGGGTCTTTTATGAACTCTATTAACTGTGTAGTGGGGATGTAAGTAGAAGTAGGAAGTTTAGGAATTCCTTTATTCATGGAATTCATGCATTCTCAAAAGGAATTTTAGACACCTTGTAAAACAGAGAAATAAGTCAAAACTTTTCTAACTGCATTGTGTAATTCTATCATCAAGTTTTCAAATACTTTCTCTCAAGTTGGTAAATTTTTGGGGTGTCCATAATCTTTGAAAACTATCCTGTCCTGTCTGTTATAAAGGCTAAGAAGCATTTTCATACTTTTAAGTCTGCATTTTTGCTCTTCACCAATGTCCTGTTTGTCCTTGTGCTCATGCTGGCTATTTGCTCAGGACTCTTGTTCCTCCCTAGTTGCTATTCCTCTGTTTTTTTTAAAGACAGCAGGCACAGCCTCTTCTTTCATTTTGCTCAGCTAACAAAGCTTTTACTCTGCACCTGTGAAACAAATTATTCATTCTAATGGTGACCTTATTAACCATCCTTTACACCCATTCTATTCTGGACTGATTTTTCCTGAGCCCAGTTTGTCAAAATCATGTAGTATGTTTCTGATTAGGCCTTTAAAATCAGAGTATTTCCATGGAAATGTGTCATTTTGTATGTTCTGGACTGTATGTGTCTTGATTGTTGTTGTTAAATCATAGTGACTCTGAGTCATCCTGTGATCAGCCACTGCTTTCAGGTCCTTTTCCTTGTCTGTCGCTTTCCAAAGCTTATAATAGAAATTCTCATTATAAATCTGTAAAACATATGATTTTGAACGTTGTCTTAGGTGACATTCCTCTCTGTTTCAATGTCATCAGATAAAAATTGGAAGTCTCTAACTGATTTTCATAGAAACTTTGGATATATTTGCTCCAGCCTGTCTTCCCTTGTTAATGTACATAACTGTATTATCAATTTTAGCTTGTTCTGTATTCACCTGACATTATTTCTTACCAATTCTCAATGTCTCAGCTCAGCTAACGGTTTTCTATGTAGCATCCAGTATTTTTCTGAAGACGAGAGAAATTGGTTGAATTCTGTTGCCTTGTCTAGGAAAACAGTTATCAAGGAGCACTGTGATGTGGGTCAGGTATTATTTACCTTTGGTAAATCTACCCTGTTTCCCTTTGTGTTATTTTTTTCTTTGTTTTTTTTCCTTCTTTCTCTTTTTCCCTCACAATATCAGATTAACAAGTCAGTTGTTGTTTGTAGAACTCCATACATTTTCCTTTTCTTAGGAAAAAAATATTACATTTCCTGACAGTATTTTCATAAATGCATTAATAATTAATTCCCAAATGCTGACCTGTGGTTGGAGCAATAATGCATGAATGCATAAGCAACTTCAGTGCATCACACTGGAATGTAGAAACAGTGACATGGAAGAGGTCCATATATTAGTGTCTAAAGGACATCATGTTTTCACACAATTTACCAGTCAGCTCTTTCTAGCTTAAAAGCAGCCTGTCTTTGGACACAGAAGCAGACTAATATGGCAGCAGCAGCTGTGAGCAATGTTGTGAACTGTGCAATAAAATTGATATCTACATGCCAAACCTGGTTCTTTCACCCTAACTGCAGATCATTTTACAGAGCAGTCATCATTGCTTTATAACCAGCTTGGTAGATTCCTAAAAAAAAAAATAATCCAACTATCCTTTGATTTCATGTGTCAGTTCTTTCAAAGATTTGTATGACAATATTCAGCTCTTACTGAATTTTGCTTTGACATTTGTGGTAATTTTTATATTCTTGTTCTCATTATTGATCCTAACGTCTCCATGTAAACATCAACACTTTCACTGAGGTTAAATAAAAAATGTTATTACCTGATTCTTTCTATATGGCAGCTCTACTTCTTCCCTTGTCCTTTTTTTAATATAGATCTGAAGAATTCAAGCACTGTAGGTAAACAGGTTTTGGCAATTATTATTGTATCCCTCCATTTCTTGAAACACTTTTTTTCACTGATCAGTGGGGGGTGGGTGGGGGTGGGGGGCAGGTGTGTCCCCTTTTCATAGACTTTCTGATTATAGTCATTGTCCTTTTTGATCTGTTTATCCATTCTTGATCTTGTAAGTCCCATTAACTTTTATCAATTGATTTCCTGAGTTTACCAAGTTTTCAACTTTGAAATACAAAGCCTTAATGCAGAGACTACTTTTATTTTTTACTTTTATTAGAAAAGGGTTACTAACGATCAGGTTTTCCAAAATTATTTTATATTACCAACTTTCTAATATTTCCATGTTATGTTATTTGCTAAATCTAACTTTTCAATAGCATGACTCCTTTTCTTTTCTATTTTTATATAAATTATTTATATATAAAATAACTTTTACTATTCACTAGTGAGAACTTTAAACACATATTAAGATGGTTTTGTACCTTCTCATACAATTTGCCTGTACTTCTTGTTGATGCTACATTTTCATTGTGCATTAAACCAGCATTTATACCTAGATAGAACAAAGATATCTTGGACTCTGAACTTAGGTTTCCAGATACTGTGATGGATGTGGTCTGCAGCAGTACTACATACTGATTTTATCACATAATGATACTAACATGCTTAGCAATTTCATCTCAATAGCCGGCTGATTTTATATTGCATTTTTGGAGGCACCTCTTTACTTCTCTCTGGGAATCCACATTTTGCTTTCACTTGGTAGTCATCTCTGAGTCTTTTCAGACTTGTGTTTAACAGCAGTCTAAAAAGGGTAGTGAAATTGTGATGAACCAGGAGCAAGGTTATGTAGGTAATTTAACATGGCTGTGGATCTCCTACTTTCCTTGCTTGGTATCTTCTCATTAAAAACAAAACAAAACAATCCTCTCTCTTTTAGGACCTGTCAGTTGTTTGTCATTGAGTATATGTCTTGTATAACTGTATTTCTTCAAACTGGCATTGTTTCCATTCTTTTTACAGACCCTTTATTTAGCATTTTCCCAGACAGTCTAAATTTTTTGGGTTGTTTCTACTTTTCATACCAGAAAAAGAGATCAGTAACTCATGTGCAGTCTACATAAAGCCTCACAGCACTGGGCCAAATGCCTGTCCTTATCTCATATATCATGTGCTGAGATAATTCCAAAGGAGTGTTATTTAAGTATCTACCAGGAGAGACAGCTGAAAAAACAATTTTGCACCTTTTTGTTATGTTAGCCACCAAACCTTTAACATAAACTCCAAACTGAAATCTTCAGTTGCTTCTAAGGAGCTGCTGTCTCGTTTGAGGGACTAAATAAAATCTATTGTATATGTATAAATAATTGATTTGCTTAATTTTATTAGGATGACCACACTATGAACTCAGTACATATTTAGTAATATAGGCTTTTATGTGTAGAGCTTAGTTTCTACTTTTTATTTCCTGCTACTGTAACTTTATATAGCTTGTGCCTGTTTTGGCAATACCCTTGTATCTTAAATAATACAATCTATGGCATCTTGCATCTGAATCTATAAAACACCTCATCAGATTCTTTAAAGTCTGGAAGCAGTGGAGCTGCTTTTCCAGTTCTTTGCCAGGCGTTCAGGTGATTTCATTTACCTTTTTTTTTTTTTTCCGTTCCCTCCAGTTTTCTTTTGACTTGTTACAGTGCTGTTTTTTGAGTTAAGGAAATTGCCAACTGGAAAAATACACCTTATGACCCTTCTGAGGACTCAAAATTGGATGAGTCCTATGAAATGTATTTTAATCTCGAACAGAAATACTGTGCTTGAACTCAAAATGAATCTAGTATCAAAGCATATGCAAGGAAGAGCTACTGAAAATAATTTGATTTATGTCATTCCACAGTGGTTACCAAGTATCTTTCTTGGTAATGATTGTCTGATAATGGGTATTATCTCTCAATATTATGATAAATTTTAGACAAGTAGAACAAGATAATTGGGAAGCAATGTTGAAAATGGTAGCAGGTTTCTTAAAAGAATCATGAAAGTAGAGGGACCAACATATCACAAAGGCACCTAAGGCAAGAGGCTGTCTTTCCTAAACACTTAAAAACTCCTTGTAAATGCTAGCATTGATTATAAGGAATGGGCTGCTGACCAGAATAAAATTGCCTGGGGAAAAGACTTCACTTCAAATCTTTCATTTTTCCCTTAAAACATTTTTAATAAGGGTGACACATGCATGAGCTGCAAAAATGTCAAGAGTCCATAGCTCTCAATATCCTGAGGACCATTTCCTCTTTAGAATGATATTTTCCATTCAAATATAAAACTTTCAGCATCCAGTTGGATTTATTTGTGCTTTTTGTTCCTCAGATATTTTGAAAAATTCCACACACACAAAAAAATAGCTCTGAAATGGAAACAAAACATGAAACTTCAAAAGTACTTACAAAACTGTACTTTCCAAATCATGATTCAGAGTGTTTAAAAAATATTTCATTTGGCTTTTGGGAAAGTGTCCCAGGTTCCAAGAAGTCTTAGGAGCCAGGAGTCTTAGAAGCCCTCCCGGAAAATCCTCAAAGCTGGTTTAGAGCTGATAAGCCCTCTGTCCCTGGCTGCAAGGTCATACAGCAGATTTTTTAATATCTGAGCAGATAACATTGACGATAACTGCGAGGTTTTGAAATTTGCATTATTTCTATCATATTTATGTGCAAATGGGTGGATATCTGTGGATAGCTTTCATATTAAAACACTGGCATTTTCCAGCAAAAAAAATATTCCTTAGAAAAATGTACAGTATGTTCAGGATTTCCTTTTTCTAATCAATGCCAGTACAATCCAGTTAGTAAGACTAGAAGTGAAATGGAGTCATGGAGGGATTATTGACATTCTGTTTTGAAAACGCTCACAGAATGTCTAAATCCTGACTAATAAATTGCTGACACAGGATTTAAGCTTTTCCAGGGAAAATACAAGATGCCGGTGCTGACCTGTGTCATTGCAAAGCTACAGCTCCTATGCAGGACACTCGGTGGTGGTTCTGTCTCTAGTGCTCTTTCTCCCCTCTTAGAGGTGGAGCAGCTTCCTGAGATGCTGCCACTAGCATGCTCAGAAATGTCAGTTCTTATGAGATGTGATGATACGGTGTCGAAATAAATTTGTTAAAAGTTAGATTTATGTGGATTTTGAAACATCTGAAGCACAGTCATTCACTCAAAATTTGATGTTACTGTCATTGGCTTTAGTAATAGTCTGTTTCCATATTATGTTCATCTGTGAACTCCAGCGCACCTTACAGAGCAAAATAAATATCATCATTTTTATTTCACCAAGTGAGAGCGAAACTGAGGCAAGAGTGGGGAAACTTACTCACCACCACAACTAAGATTAGCAGAATCCCAGACTAAGCCTCCAGTCAGGCTCCATCCATCCTCTGCCACAATAACAGGGATCACCGGAGTGCTCAGATCATCCCTCTCCTGTGAATAATGAGTAATGCTATTGAAAAGAAGATTCTCATGTATCTTAGATGTAAAAATTGTTTTAAAATATTTATTCATATTTTTAAACAGCATTGTGAATGTGTGGGCACTCTCAGTGTGTGCATTTTTCATTAATAACCTAGTACAGGAGCTTGTTGGCAAGCATATTGTTGTAGTAGACAGTTTGATGTTTAATTTTGAGGGATTTCTATGTAAAGTAAATATTTGATGTTCAAATTTATGTGTGCATTTGTCCAGTCAAGGAACAGCCCTGTCCCTTTGTCCTTCCCTCCACTAGACTGCCTGCACTCAAAAGACATTGTTTGAAATAACAATTACATAGGGTAGTATTCACAATTAAACTGTATCCCAGCAAGTGACTGTGGACATTATTTAATGAAGAGTATTAAGTAGTTATCGTTATGGGTATGTATATTCTTGGTACATTTTGAGGAGACAAATAGAGAAAAAGAGTCTCCTGAAGGAGATGTGTCTTTTTGTCATTTTCTGTAAATGTGTCTTTTTGTCGCGTAAGTAAGTTGTTGTTGCACATGTGAGATTTATTCATTCAGCCCAAGAAGTGCAAGTAGTTCACACTAAAACCATTTGTAGGCTGTGTACAGTGTTTCTTCACGGTGTTTGGCTTTGCCCATGTGAGGTGAAGCTGTAGTCTGTGGGTAAGACCTGGGGCACCGAGATCGGGCTCCTTTCTTTCATGGTACGTGGTGAAGGGTGTCTGTCTGGGCAGAGACAGGCCGCAGTGAGGAGGGGAGTGGTGGGCACCACCTTGGTCTTTCCCCAGCCATGTGACCTGCCATCAGACCTGCGTGCCAGCTCACGTGTCAGACCTGGGCAGCATCTCTGCACCTCCTCAGTCTCACAGCCAAGCTCTGCCTACGCTATTACTTTTCCCCACTGGTATCAGTAAGTCCCAGTGGAGAAGAAATTAGAGAACCACAATGAATTAGACAATTTCCCCTCTTAGCAAAAGTGCTATAAACCTGTTGTTTTCTCTGGCTTGTGTAGACTGCTTTTGTGAAGTCATAGCACACTGTGGCTTATCCAAGTGCCTTTAGCTGCTGGTTTCATTATCATAAGCTTATTCAGATGCTTCTAGCTTTCTCTTTTTTGTGTCTAATAAGTAATTAGTATGTAATTTAATATGTCATTGTTGTCACTTTTTCCAACACAGAATAGTAATAAAAATCCAGTATAAATATAAAGTTAATTACACTGTAACTTCTCTTACACTTCTGTATATTTCCAGGTAAGTCCTCAACAGTGATCTGGGGCTTGACAAATGATGCTTGTAAAAATTTCTGTGCGTACTTGCTGATAACAGTCGTATGGCCAAAATGGTATCATCAGAGGTTCAGTATATACAGATACTTTGGTATATCATAGAGTAAAATACGTCTTTTTTTCAGAAGCATGAGATAAAGCCAGTTATGACAGCTTTAGTGAATTTGGCAGTGCAAACAATCTAAGGACGAGTTCTAGATGTTTAGCTCAGTTAATTCCAATTAAAGCCTTCATAGTAATTTTAAAATCTAATGCAGAAAGATCCTGTTGCTATTTGCTCTCATTTTCCTGAGTATTTTTAATAAATGGCATCAGATAGATTGAATACTTATTTTTAAAAAATAATTTTTGTGGTTTTATTGTTAAAATTACAAAACCTTTCCAAAATATACATGGTAAAAAAGAGAAAATTGTACAGAAGCCTTTCTCTGTTTATTTAAGCATCCTAATGACATCACAAACTACTCATGCTTTTTTCCCATAGTGATCGTGAGGTCACTAGATGCTTCTCATACTCATTTTAGTTCGCTGATCTCTGTTGTACCTTTATCTCTCACGTGTATTTCTCCTAGCACATGGACACATATTATATGTCATGTTTGTTTACATGATTGTGGAGATTATTGTTTTGCTTCTCAAAGCAGTAGCACACATGTGCTATGAGTAAACTGTGTGATAATCTATGTAAATTACGTGCACAGAAGCTATACTTTGCCCTTGGGGAAAATGCAAATTAGAACATTTTGTAGTTTGTTTGTTTTTAAATACATACACTTTTCACTTCAAGGCTCAGGACAGACTCCCTCTTTATTTTCCCATTGCTCATCATTTGTTTTTTCTTGTAAATATCTCAGGCTTTAATGGCTAGTTTGCTACTTTGGCAGGAAAAAAATGCTTGATGTGTGAAGTCCTCAGAACATAGTGTTTGGTGTATTTTATAGCTCTGCTGTAAGGGAATTATCTGCTTGTAAAAGGGTGTATAACACACTCACAACTCAAAGCCATTATAGTGATCTGACAGTGTTCATTCATTTTCTCCTAGTGCTGTCTTGTTTTCTTCTTTTACATTAGTGCTTGTAATATTTTTTAATCCTGCATTACTAAAACACAGTGGTAACTGATTTTCCATATATGATGCAAGAAAAACATTTTCATAAAATGAATTGTTTACTGCACTTGCAATTGTCTGCTGATGTAATTTTTTGCATTAATAAAATTATTTTTATATTCTTTAAGTACCTTTTAGAGAAATGTTTTAATGTAAGTTGTCTGATTCTGTTTTAAGTGAAGGAGAAAACCTGGTAGAGGTTGTCTCTTTAAATCAGATCTGCAGTGTTGATGGACCCTCTAGCAGGCACGGTAAGAACCATTCTCACCTCTGCAGCAGGGAGCTTGACCATATAGACTCTTACATTCAATCAAAACGTTTTCCTTTTTAATATGCACTGTACCAATCCTATTCCCATGGTTACAGCTCATGCTTCTTTGGTTGCTTCCAGCGTGTTGGAAAAGGAAGGCAGCATACATTTCTTGTACAGGAGTTTAAAACATCGTGAAAGCAACCCTGTTGTGATTTGCATTTTAAATGTTTCTTTTTTTTTCTCATTGTACAGAATGCTGTAGCCGTAGCTTCAGTTCATTTGCCACAGTCTGTCTTCTCTCAGTCTTCAGCCTGGCAATCTGTTGATAACTCCACTTGCAAGCTACAGTTTATTGTCTTTCGGAATGGAAAACTCTTTCCTAGCACAGGAAACTCATCAAATCTTGCAGATGATGGGAAACGTAGGACGGTTGCCACACCAGTTGTTTTTGCTAAAATAGGTAAGGAGTTGTTATGAATTGTTTCCTTTAATCTAAAAGCTACAGTATACTTGATTATGTAGAGAACAGAGGAGTAGAGTATACAGCGTGCTGAGAGGCTGGAAACAGTCTTGTTCTTTAGTACAAATGTTTGCAATTGTTCCTGTCTGCATGGTTTTATTCAAATCATCCTGCAAATAAAGAAATGCACTTGCCGTGTGACTAGAATGCAAATTCTAGACTACTGTTTTTTGACAGCGTTGTTATAATGCTTGTTTCTTAAAGCATAGTGCTATAGGAAAGAACCTTGATTTACTCCTTATAATGAAAATTGCAACGTTAACGTACTAGACACTGATGAAAATAAGGCTTTTGGAGTGGGAGTAGTGCCCTGTTGCATGTATCAATAGTCACCAGTATACTTTCTGATGTGATAGACGTAAAACAGGTGTTAAAGGCTTTTGTCTAAATGTGATAAATTGTATGTGCTAGTGAGTCATTATTTTGATTAATTATTCACTCAGGCAATTTTACTAATTTTATTTGATATGGAATAGTGCTTTTATTTCTATTAACATTTTTTAAATGTTTAAATGTGACTTTCAAAGTGCAGAATTGTCTCAGCTATTAATCATACCCTGAGATGTTTCTGCAGTTACATAGGCAATAGTGTAACACAGGTCATAACTGAAGAATCCGAAACAAAAAAAATCTGCTTTGTGAAGGATGATTAGATCATTTGGACACATTATGGGACTGAAACGTTCAGATTTATTTATACAGTTGCAAACTTTTTTCTGAATGTGAGCACTGCCTTTGATTTTGACCATTAAGGGTACATCTATTGCTTTTTTCCCCATAGTTTAGTGCACCTGATATCTTTACACAGCATTCATCAATAAAAGGTTCACCACTCCATCTCTCTGATTCAGTTTGTTGCTTTTGCAGATGGGTGCAGTTTTGGAAACCTCACCAGCCCTCTTACTATAGGGCTGAGGCACTTTGCACGGGGTATAGACCCCATTGCAGCCTTCTGGGATTTTGACCTTCTAGATGGACATGGAGGCTGGTGGGGAGAAGGGTGCCACATAATTAGTTCTGCAGGCAACATTACCACCATTCAGAGTACACACTTCAGTAACTTTGCAGTGCTAATGGTAAGTATATGACTTGGCAAATACACCTGTATTTCTCCCTCTCTCTTTTGCTATGCATGTATGTTCTTTTTTGTGTGCATCTGTATCATTCTTACTTGTCAGTAACTGACCTTCTGTTTTCTATAACGTTTAGTATAAGACAGTCTTAGAGAAAGTAAGTTATTTAACTGCTAGTAAGTGAATAAACCTGGTGGTCAGTTTTAATAACCAGAGACAGGCCTAATCAGAAATGACATTAAATTCAGGCTTACAAATGAAAGTTCCATCAAGGAATGATTAGGATGTAATGGTTATAAATTATAGGACAGGGTTTAAAAATGTATACTCCTGTGTGCTTTTACATCAGCACATCTCAGAGGCTGGTCTGCTTTTGTTCCTGCCCTGCACTGTGTTGATCATACTAATTAGTTGCAGGCATACCGCAATGTTGAATCATTTAATAAATCGAGAGGAATAACATCTTCTTCTCTTTTAAGTAAGGACAATGCTGTGCTTGTTGATTCTGGACGGGTTTCAGTTTGTGAAGATAGCCTTCTTATGAAATTGCTGTTCATGAAGAAAAATAATTCTGTGCAGTGCTAACACATCAGCCTGCTTTGGTCTGTTCTCCGTCTCACTTACAGTTCCTATTGCAGTTATTTAACTATCCTGCTTACAAGAAAGTTACCTTCATGAAAGCAAAAATATTATGCATGTAATAAGGACCTGTTATTAGTCAGGGAATAAAGGAAAGCAAACAATAAATGAGAGATTTCTAACACATATAGGTGAGAAAATGTTTGCACCATTAAAAATATGTGGTTTAAACCAGTTGTAAAAAGATTGGCCAGATGTGTATTATTAATACCAGATTGATCCTGCATTCTGGTGCATGATGGTACTGTAGATACTGCTTGTGTACGTTACATAAATGTTTATAGTTGAGTAAATAACGTATTGTGTGTATGTGTAAGGGACAGCAAACATAGGCGACAGGAATTGTGAGGACGTGTGCAGAGAATACCAATCTGCTGCTGTCAGATGGAGCCCAGATGGTAGCCAATCATAGCACAAGGCTGTGGCACCCACAAGTTAAATGCAGATATTATCGTCCACTTGATAAGAACTGATTTCCCTCAGAGTTACTTGAACATTTTTTCACCCATTCCAGAATTGTTCAGAATTTAAGAGCTGTTCCTAAGATTTGGCGACATCAAATATATCTGATTTTCTACAGCTTCTGTGAGTTCCCTTTTTTCCCCCCAGCCACTTCTTTCCCTGAATCTGAAACATAATTTTACTTTGAGGATGTTTTCCTAAATTCATTAAAGGAAGCACCTGTTGACTTTGCAGGTGCCACACCCAAAATGGCTTCCTCCTCCTTCAGCTGCTTGGGTTCAGCCTGTAAAGTTACCAAATGTTAATTAATTGCTTGCAAACACCCAATTCCGTGGTTTCATTTTGTTTGTAAAAGCTGTATATTGAAAAAACGGCTACAATTAATTTTTGGTTTGTGAGTGGACTACATGTTTATCTTTGATAAGATGTAGCAGATTGTTTTTTCTACAACTGTAAAGGCAACCGAGGCACCTTTTACTGCAGCTTTTGCATCTGGTATGTAATTCTGTTTTCGGTCTTGTGTTTGTTTTGTCATGGTAATTCAACTTTGCTTTTTTTCCTCTGTGCACCTTCCATTTTTATCTGTGCAAGACAAGAAGATAGAATCTCAGACTCACCCTTGCTTTGCAATTGATCTGGTAGCAAACAACGTGATATGTTCCTTAGCTTGTGTTTCGCAGTTAACTTTTAAGAAAAAAAGATGCCTGACCTTAAGTAATTTTTATGCATAGATACATATACATGCTAAGCTATTAATTTATAAGATGAACTATATGAAGTCCCTATGTGTATCTTTGTAATTCACACCTCAGTGCCTAATATATTTTAAAACACTAACAAACTGTCAGCGAATTCAGAATAGCTAGCGTATGGTATGTAGCCAGTGCAATTGGCTACAATATCATGATCCATGTTATTAATCTATAATTCTCTAATCTATTAAACCATAAAGATTCATAGTTGATTATTATGTTTTGGGATAATAGGAGAAAACTGAAGTAGCATCTGTAAACTGAAGAGCAGCAATAAAGCTTTACATCACCACCAGAATAATGTATACCCTGCTATGGAACAAGATGAAATAGAAGCCAAATGTCATTTTATAGCTAGTACAGCGTATATTCTGATTTGTCATCTTTTAAATAGCAAGACAAAGTTTGCGGAACTGCTTTGATGAAAGTTGTTTCTGCCTATGTACCGTAAAAGGGTTAAAATAAAGCTTTCGTAGAGTCCTTTTTTAGAAAGGCAGCAATCAAGGACTTATCAGCTATGATTGATAATTAATAAGCATGAGCATACTTCAAGTGAGAGGATTCATGTAGAGCCATTTGATTTCTCTCTGTGACAGTTGTTCAAGTGATGTCAATGAGAGAGAGCGTACAGTTTGGAGGTTGAGTTGGAAAGGAGATACAAGCTCCTTCCCTTGCAGGCTGTCAAGCTTTTACTCTGCTCTGGCTTGGGCCAGTGGATGGAAGTAAAATAGTAGTGTCAGACGTAATACAACATGATCTTATTCTTACCAACTTTTTAATGTTATGTCTTAGGGGTGGGTGAGAGTAAAATACTGTGAACTAAACTCCTGAGGTGTATTCCTGCATTTCTCTTCATATACTGTTGTGTGTTTAGACCAGTCCCCTATTTTGTCTTTTCTGTTGTCTGTAGGAGGAAGAGAGACAGTCACACTCTGTTCTTTCAGACATAGCCAAAGCCCTCTAGAGTCTTCAACTATGAACCTCTGCAATATGATTTTCTGGTTTAGAGTAAAATTATGAACTTACATGTTCTGAAACTTTGGTATATCTAATTATAAGTATTTGTTCTATAAATACTATGTATTTGTGCTCTTTTGTGAACTGGGCTGTATATCAATATTTTAATTTTTCAGGACAATGTCTGTGTATGTTATGATGAATCTAGTGCCCTGTAGCCATAGTATACCTGAGTGAAAACTCTTCAGGGGACAACAGAAATATCCAACAGCAACAATGAATTTCAAAGTTTGCTAAATATGTTTTAGCATACATTGTCCTTTGTTCTTCTTTTAATTTTTCTTAGAACAAAATGGCAATTCAATAGAGATTGATATTACTGTTATTGTATAGAAGATTTCCTTTTCCCTCTCAGATTGCTTCATCAATAATAATTTCCTCAAATCTGCCAAATAAAATAGTAAAATTCTTAAATCTAAGCATGCTACTTCTCAATTAACATAAAATGGATTAATAAATATTTTTAGCATTTTTAATCGTAATCTGGAAGATAGGTCAAACAAACACAAAATCATAACTCCTTTCCTGTTTTATCACAATATGTCATTAACAGCTGGGGTTTTATTGGATTTTATTATTATTATTATTATTTTGTGAGTGTAAGGAATCATTATTTGCAAAAGTAGCATACATTCAGTGGATGGCTATTTGAGATACTTAGGGCTGATGAGACTGAGCTGACAAAAACAGAACAAATTTGAAACTATTCTGGAAGCAAACCTTGGAAAACTGCGTGAATGAGAACTTGAAGAGAGGCAAGATACTAGGAACAGATCATGCTAAGAGTTGCAGGATTTTTCTCCTGTAGTTTTACAAGCATTCCTTGAATCTTTTTAAGTCTTTCCAAATTGGTAGGATCACAGTACCACAAAAGCTGTTTTCAGTATTTTCAGTGTGACTGGAGACAATTTCAGAATTTCTTAGGCCTATTCAAGTAGTTCAGTTCTAAAAACAGTCTTCTAAACTTCCACGTTACAGGTCTTCTCCAAATTAAACAGCCTGCCTAAGCTTTTATGAGAAATTAATTCATGAGTCGGGGAAGAATTACAGAGATGTCATTTAGAAGGTTGACATAATTACAGTATTTGACATTTTCCCCATAGAGAACACAGGGTTTTCTTGTAACAGGCTGTAGAAACGTGGTTCAGTACTTTGAAAAATCAGACTGCTTATAACGACAAGTTTAAGAATGAACTCTTCAATTTTTTGATGTGTTTAAACACCTACTTTTACACCTACAGAATAGACCTTAGCAGAGTTTAAGCACCAAAGACTATGAAAGTGATCCAGAAAGTTTACCTGCTATCTGTGAAATTAACATTTGGTGTAGTGGGAACTGCAAAATTTCCTTGAAGTAGACTCCTCTGCATGTGTGTTGATGCTTCCCAGTGTGAAGAGCTAGACTTCTAAGCCCTGCTGTCATTCAGAGGCATGGGCAAGGAAGCACATACTCTTCACCTAAGTCCTCAGCTGGCATATGCTGCTCACCTAACAGAGAATGCTTAGCCCATGTGAACAGTGTTGAGTCCAGCTTCCCAGAAAAGGTTGCTTTTTTCAGAATATTCCTGAATGTGCCAGTGTTTTGCATAAAGCTTTGGAATTGGAGTACTCATAAGAGCAAGATCTGGCTCTTACTCCTTTCTCCTTGGTTTACATCTACTTTTTATTAAATTACACTTAATAACATGTATTATTTGCTTTATAAAATGCATAAACTGGCTTGTTACTGGGGACAAAAAATCTAGGCTTGTCTCCTTCAAAACACACTAACTTTATAACAAATCAAGCCTCTGGCTCAAGCTCGCTCTTTCTGTTTGCTTGTGCTTTCTACTGGCTTAATGGATCTTGCATTCTCTGTGGTGCAGCTTCAACCAGAGGACAGAGTGATCCAGACTATAAAGGAGCTCAGTAAAATGGGCCCAGTCTTAGGAGGCAGGAGATGTAAGTTAAAGACCTAGAATCCAGGTCTTTAGCCATCTTATTGTCTTGGTAGCTTCTGCTGGGCTCCTTCCAATTCATCAATGTCTTTCTTGCGCTGAAGTGCCCCAGACTGAACACACTAGGTGGGATTTGGTCTCACAAGTGGTGAATGGAAGGGAATAATCACTTCCCTCAGCCTGCTGCCTGCACTCTTGCCAATATGGCCCAATATGTGTTTCACCTTAGGTGCCACAAGGGCTCACCACTGCCTTGCTTTCAATTTACTGTTCACTGGGACCCTCTGGTCCTTCCCTGCAAAGCTTTTTTCCAGTCAGCTGTCCCCTAGCCTGTACTGCTGTCAGGGTTACTCTGTCCCAAAGACAGGAAACTTTTTATTTCTCTTCACTGAACTTTACAAGGTTCCTGTAAGCCCATTCCTGCAGGCTGTTGAGGTCCTGCCAAATAGCAGTCCCCTCCAGCACATCAACTGAGTGTGCGTTGCAGTGTTTTCAGCTCTCCGTAGAGACCCAACTCTTTCCATATTCTGGCTCCTAAACGCTGTAATATTTGGCACCTAATTTTTTAGTTTGTTTTGTTTAAGTAGGAGGAGTCTAAATACAAATAGGAATCTAATTCTTACATACTTGATTGTTCAAATGCACTTGTGTTTCTAAATCTCTGTGGTGCTTGGATATTACTTCCTTGGGGAAAACAATTTCAACTGTCTTACTCTGAACACAGAAACCAGTTTGACTATACTTTCTAACGTCATGCTATTACAATCAATATATTAAAAATAAATATTTAATTTGTCAATGTAAGTATATAGATTACAAAAATTTACAACACAAACTAGATTGTTTTTAGCAGCTGGGATTTTGTGAAAGTACCAGATATTTAGTATTAGTTCACTGTATCTTTCCTTCAGCTTTCTCAACGTCTGCTATTAGATGTCTCAGGGCTGCCTTGGGTATGTAATTTGTCTATACCTCTTTATACTTTCATATTGAGTATTAACTGACCAGTATAGATGTGTCTGTTTCCATTGACTTTTTTGAATGAAATCTCAAGTAAAGCTGAAACAGTCCCATTTGTACTCTGATGTTCTTATAAATCTGACTGTTGGATGAAATAGCTGATAGAAAGTCTTTTCTGTCACTAATTTCCATCACTAGTTTCTATTGTGCCTCATTTACTATGGTGGCATTTTACAGCTGAAAGAAGCTGGTTTCACTCCTTCTTAGACGGGTGAATGAATGACGGATTGTCATTAGACAACATCTTACTGGCCTTGTAGTTGTGGATGTAATGGTCAAAGTCTTGTGTATATTCATTTTCCTGTAGATAATCCCTGCCATTTTTCCAATATCATCATTGTTTGAATCCCCTCTAGGAAACAAAATCAAACCCACCTTTGTAAAAAGTAACATACAATTACGGTGCTTTGCATACAGCATTAAATAAAAGTAACTTTTTTTTCCTGCATGCTGTCTTCCCCAGAGGATTACTCAGGGGAGGCTGGCAGATCAATAAGGTTATATTATCATCAAAAAGCAGACCAGATATATTTATTATATCTATAATTAAATCAGTTTTCAATATACAAAACTCTTAAAAAGGCTATTCTACATTGGCAATAATGCATTGTGATACTCAAAAGTTTTACCACTTATTTACGGTAGAAGATTAGGAAAGAGGTAATTGTAAAAAATGAATATTTTAAAATTGAATTAGTTTTAAGATGCTGATTGTTCTTTATTCTTCTGCAGGCAAAATGGCTGTATCCCTGTAGGACATATGGCATTAGCTTTTATACTGATGTTCAGACAGTGATTGGTTGATCCTTGCATTTACACTGTTAAAAGCTAGTTCTTTAGCACACTGAAAGATGCTACCTGAAGTAAAACTGCTTTCATATTTTTTTTTCTACATAAGTGTGTAGCTTCACTGTGTTTCCTTTTTCACAATTTTGATAACTTTTCAGAGTATATTTTCAGAAAGATCCAAGATATTTATTTCTTTAAATAACCACACTGTTGCTACTATATTAGTTACAGTAACAGTATTCTTAATGCACAGAAATGAAGCAAGTGTGTATGTAAAATTATGACAAAGTGTACTTTTGGCATACCAAAATATGATTATATCAGTAAGAGCTAGAAGTAAATGTTTTATCATTTTCAGCAGAGTATTTCTATTTAAATTTTCCAGTATTTACATTACTACTCTAGTAATATGAGCCAAAATTGTACTGAACATTTCTGCTAAATACTAGTGTACCTCAAGAAATTTATTCTGTAAAAGAATTAATGAGGATATGATGCAAATAAAAACATGGGAGAAAAGATGGTCAAAAAAAGGGTGTTTTTGTGAAGGTTCAGTGGCAGTTCTGAGCAAATGGACTTTTAAAGAATTATTTGAAATTCCTGAATTCAATATCCTGAATGTATATTTATGCACACTAAAAAAAAAAATAAAAAATCAGAAGACCTCAAGAATATAGGTCTGTCATATTAAAAAGCTACCACATCAAAAGACAGAGTTCTTTTCCTCTTCTGTTTCACTTGTGGTTGAGGGAAGAGTAGCAAGAGATGTTAGGAGACAGCATAAGAGTACCTCTGCGACAAGGGACTCCACCTCTGACTTTGAGTCTTGGTGAACTGGGCAGGGCCAAGAGAGGACTCTGTGGGACAAGCTGGTGACTGAGAAGATGTAAATGAGGTACACTTGCAAGCTGGGAATGTATTTGAAGTGAAATGGGATGTGACGACATATATTTGCCATGTTGGTCAACCATTATTTGTTCATTTTGATAGTTTTTTCATTTATGTTGTAAGCTGCTCTATTTTAGAGCTGTCATTAATATGCATCTGGAGGAACTGGTGAAATCAATCTTAGGAACTTTAAAGCTAGTATGAAGAAAAATAATGACTACTAGGGCATTTGTTACTTATAAGGACCTTTCTAAAAGGTAAACGGAACAGTACCTTTCCCCCAATTTAATAATTGCATATACTCATGAATATTAGCTGCTTGTACATGGACAAGTTCATATCCATAAATAATGGTGCTGGAAATCAGCAATCTGCATGCAAATGTGACTAAAAAAATGTATTACCATTACAGTCCCAGTCTCCAAAGGGGAGATTTCACCTCAGGAAAGTAATATTGAATGTCTTCCAGGGGAACCTAAAATTGATAGATAAGAAAAAAGTCTTTTAAATGTATGCCAGCATTTTCAGTGTTAGCTTGCTGGATTGTCATATTCAGTGCTTTTTCAGATCTTAGCTTTTTCTGTGCTGGGGTGTATGTTCATTTTGTGTGTGCAGTTAGTGCCACTGCACATGGAAACTGGCATGTAAACGGCACTTTCTTTGCATTCAGGTGGTCATTTACACATCTAACTTACAGTACTTGTTTGCAGAACTCTAGTGCCACAGACAGATATGGCTTAATGTATTACTGTGAACCTCTAATGTTTGGATTAATTCAGGTAGTCTGAAGACATACTCTTTGCTGTAATGGTCTCCTTCTGCTTTCCATCCATCACACCTGCAGATTTAGCTTTCCTATTATTTCTTACTTAATTTAGAATGGGAAATTTGATATGGTTAGTTTTACAAAGATATTAATAGTTTTTCATTATGTTTTTCATGAAAAATTGTGTCAGCAGGCACTAGCAGGTCCAAAAGGAATGTGAGGATCTTTACTCTGCTGTTAATATAGCTGTCAAGCGGTTTTTGAATTGATTCAGATAGTAGAGTATTTGCAACCGAGTGTGAAGGTCACTGGGTCAAAGGAAGTGTATCAGCTGGGAATTGTATTTGAATATAGGAGCAAGTCAGTTGATATTTTCTGTGTATTCTCATGGCTTTTGTTTCTTCGAGTGGTTCTTCTGCAGCCATGTATATGCCATTCAGAGACCTTTATGGTAATTTGATATTTTGTACTTAATATCCTAGTAAAATACACACATAAAGTTCATGTTATCAGAAGGAACAGATATTGCTAATGCCTGGAAAATGTAATATTCTGTGTATGTTTTCAGACCTTTTTTTTTCAATTAGGATATGTCTGCTTGTACAAAAAGGTTAATTTCTTTCTTGCAAAGTGTATGCAGATGAGAAAAGAGCAGTCTGATGTTATTGTAAATTCATGAACTATATCTACATAAAAAGTTCATCATCTTATTTTCCTGCTTTTGAAAGGGAACAGCTAGAAATGACAGGACATATTGAAATGAAGTCTCAGAGTTTCACACATGCCTAACAATGTTAAATCACTTTGTTTTCTCCTAGGATTTTAAGACAGTGCTGTCTTTCCCCCAGTACCCAGGGGAGTTTCTGCACCCTGTGGTATACGCATGTACAGCAGTTATGTTGTTGTGCCTCTTTGCTTCCATTATCACCTACATTGTCCATCACAGGTAAGAATTCCATTTTAAGCACTTGTGTTAAATGGTCAGAATTTTGCTGACAAACTTTATTTTTTGTAACGTCACTGAAAAGATTAATTAAAATTATCTGAATTACTGTTGGATACTAGTATCAGCAATGGGATTTACAACAGAGAAATATATTAAAAAAACGACCTTTCTAAAGGTGTTCCCAAGCTGTATCTTTCCTGAGACTTATGTCTAAATAGTCCACACGCTGCTGCTAAGATTTTTAACTTCACAATTCAATATAAAACCAGGAGCACTATCAAATTGCTTTCTGGCACATTCCAGTTGAGCAGCACTTTGGACAGCTCCACTGGTGTATTGGCTCCTAAGACCAGGTTTGGTTGAAAGACTGGTAACTATCATTGGGGAAAAGAAACTTTCTTTGACTTCTAAATCTTCTTGGTTTTATAAAACTTGTCTTTTCCTTTATATGAAAGATTTATATAAATGCCATCTTAACTACATACTTCTGTTAAAGACCATTAGCAATTTAAAATGGTAGGAATGTATTGTACTGTAGAAGCTGCTAAATATTAATTAAGTGAACTTAATGCAATGACTTCTGATCTTCAGCTTCCATTTAATCCTTTAGAGATGTCTTGTAAAGTTCTGCATATCTGAATCTATGCAATAAGCCTTTTGCTTTTATTACACTACTTTAAATGCTTGAGTTGATGGGGGAAACCTTAAGTCAGTAGACCCTTGTCAATAGACTACAATTTTTACCATTGATTGTACCTTTGTACCATTTATTTCAGTGCTGTATGCATCAGACTCTGTCCTATAGGTAGATTGCTAAGTAGCTATTCAAGAATCAGAGAATTTAATTCTATCATACTAAGCATTTTTTCCAAATTGTAATTTTCATAATAAATATGTTGGGTTTTAATTTTAAAATGTGATTTTTCAACAGCACAATCCGAATAAGTAGAAAAGGATGGCACATGCTTCTCAACTTTTGTTTCCATACTGCTCTTACGTTTGCTGTTTTTGCTGGTGGAATCAATCGCATTAAATATCCAATTATATGTCAGGCTGTAAGTATCTGCCTTGGTAATTGTTACTAGTAGAATGAAAACCTGAAACTGTGTCTTTTATCATAATATTGATAGTTCTCTTTCTTTTCATTGATTGTTCCTGGATCTTAAGTTCTTCAGGATAAGTCATCTGAGTTTCTGTGAGAGGCTGACTAAATCACTAGCTTCTCTGCAGCTCAGATTTCCTTAGTTTAAAAAAATCCCTGGAAATCATAATATTTCTCTGTTCTACAAGACAGTTGAAAACTACGATTCCCAAATACTTGTGTCCTTTCTGATCTTCGAATTGAATGTGTGGAACTAAAATTACTGCTGCACTTCTGTAATACATATACCATTTGCCTGAGGGTGGCCCTGGCTTCACTGGGTGATTCCTAAATGTACACTTGGGCAGCGTAATGTTTATAGTATGATTGTGTCTTGTAATTACAACTCAAGCAAAGGAGACACAGCAGACCAGTACCCCTGTGATTTTTGGACCCCTGTTTGCACTGCTGGACTATTTCACATCTCTTGCTTCATCCTTTCTGGGGATGTAGTGCCGTGAGATGCACAGAGAGGGCATGGCTTCAGCTGCTCTGAATATAGAGGCTGTGTCTGTACAATGTTAAAGAGAGCCATTTCAGTCATCTTCTGTAATGCCTGATGAGGTCATGTTGCAATTTGTCTTAAATATTTCTTCCTCTTGGATTTTATAGAAGCACTCCAGATCTCATGGATGTCCTAGGTATTTACCTGTAGTAAAGCACTTTATTAAGCCAACATTCTCCCAGATACTTTGCCTGTCACTAATCTGGTTCTTCTGGTTGACTTGAACGGGTGTAAAGAGCAAGAGTTGCCAGCCAGCAGCAGAGTCATTGCAAAACTTGCATAACTAGTGTAAGAGTTATCATTCTAATTTTCAGTGAAATGCTTTGGAATCTTTTTGTGTATACTTGTGCGTGACTTTCAATAAACAGCCCATGTAGGTGTGTAAGCACCTCTAATGCCCTACATGCAAAGTCTACCTATGCATATTACATGGTATTCCTTTAAATGACACAGGTTCCACTAGATTATTCTAAACTAAATATCTCCCAATATCTAGTGTATTGCATCATAATAAATTTGTGAGTTCTAGAAAATTGAAATATAACTTACCATTGTCTTTACCTGCACTTTGCGAGTGAGGGTAGCAGATTAGTTTGTAGGGCTATGCAATTACATGGTCACAAATGACCATCTGTTGTTCAATCATTATCTGGTTATTTACTTTGCAGATTGCGTGGTAACAATGCAGTATTAACAGTGATAATGAAAAAATGATTGAGATAAATGAGTTATTAATAATCTCTTATGAGGAACACATGAACTACAGGGGTATCTGCATAAAATGCATTATCAGTGACAGCTGTTTCTTGCTATGGTATAGGGCCAGACCCTGAGCTGCTGGGAAATATACGCACTTAGGGAAACTGAATGGACCCATTCACATATGCATTCTAATCAATTTTGTAAGGTTTTTTATTTACCTGACAGCTTGCTACATCAACAAAAAATAGCAGCAGCATTTAAAGCATAGGCAAGATATAGGACACGCAATACACACACAGTCCTTTGGTTCCTGGTAGATATTGTCTTATGCAATTAAGTAGGGCTAATGGATCCAACGGTCCAAACAATCTAAGACAAGACTCCTATAGCTGGTAACAGACAGAAAAACTGTTCACTCCCAGAACATTATACCCCACCACAGCCCCTTTCTTGCCTGCTGACAGCAACATTTTTCAAAATCTTGTGAGTCCCAGTGCCTGTCTCCTCCTGTGATAACCCTGAGTGGTTACTCTATCAATTAATAGTCAGCGTGCCAAAGCTAGGAGGTAGTGAGGTCAGACCTAGTAATGGTTTCCGGAGAAGCTCACATATTTTAATGTTTCCCTTAGCTTGTGTAAGCAGTGGTGGGGTGGACAGCACTCCTCCTGAGTATATAATACAGCAATTCTTTAAATTACCCAGCCTACCAAAAGGTATATTTATATGGTTATTTTGGGCTTGTGTGTCCACTAAATCTAATTTTTGTCTCTTTCTCTTTTTTCTCACACACACACACACCCCACCCCCCCCCCGCTCCAGTTCTAGGGGAAAAATGATGTTAGGGTTTAAAAACATATTTGTGAAAATACTACTGCTTCAAGCAGCACTAAAATATTAGTTATACTCCATGTGTAACACCATCAGTGTTGCAATAGCACAGGCATCTTTCCATCTGCTACAATCCAAAACACAGTTTCACCCTGCTGCAATGTAATTTACACTTTTTGTTTCCTGAGTGCAGGGGAGATTTCAAGTGCAAGCATTTTCTGTCCTAATCACTGAAATGTGGTGTCAAAGCCAGTGAACTTCCACCTTTCTTACTGCAATTATCCCTAAAACTTCCACACAAATTTCACTGCAACATCCTTACCCAAGGGAAATAATAGACTGAGTTAATTTTTATCCTTCATAATTAACCAAGAAAGGTGGTTCTAAAGTAACTCATTTGGATCACCTTCTCCCTCTAAATGAGCTGTCCCAGGCTAATTTTAAGCAGCAAGAAGTAATGCTATGGAAATGGACCCATTTTTCTATTATAGATAGCTGGAAGAACTTTCATGTGCCCTTGAAGGCAAAATAATTACAAAAAAAAAAAAAAAAAGTGTTTTAAGAGATGGTAAGGTATTTATTTTTATCTGGAATCTAAAAATCTAAAATTCCCTTTTAAACCTGCTTACCTGTTTCAGAGAGTATTTTGTATAGACAGTCTCACTTGTGTATTCTATGCAGTCTTTATGATTTATAGAGAGAACTGATGTTAGAGTGCTGGTCTGGAAGACTGGATTTCTTCACAGATTTCCTGTGTGAATGAGGTTATATCTGCAGACTGTTTAGATTACCCACAAATCTGATTCTGGGTGTCACTAAATGCCGACTATTGTTGTAGAATTCAGAGTCTTGAGTTTATGGAAAAATCCTTTATGCAAGGCAAATGTTGTGTTAGGAATGGCAGAATGGCCTCAATCAGAGCCAGTGTCATATGTCATATGAGTGTCATATGTGAAGGTGCTTGTGAATTCCTTTCTATAGGGCGGTAAATCTTCAGCAAGAAAGATGAAGCCCATTCCATACTAACCAGTAGCCTAGAAGTCAGAGTACTATTCTTGGAAGTCCAGAATTTGGTTTTGAATCCTGTTAAATTAAGGAGGTCCTAGAACTATGCACCACATAGTTGGGTGGAAGTGGTAGATAGAAAAAATATAGAAGGAGGGAGGAAAGAGCAGTTCTTTCAACTCTAGCTTTTTTTTTTTTTTTTTTTAAAGAATGGGTGTAAAGTTAAGTGCTGTGACCAAGTTTGCCAGTTAGGGTGTCTGAAGTGACAAATGCTATTCAAGAGTCCTTGAGTGGTCTTTGCTGAGAAAGGTGCTGCACTGTTCAGCTCTGCTGAGGCAGGAACAGGTTGTCATAGGCACAAGCAAGACTTCAGGTGGCTGGAAACTTTTACTAGCAGCAACCTGAGGCGGCTAAAGACTTTGCACGCTATGGAGTTAGATGTGCATGCCAAACCAGCCCTTCCTAGTCTCAGGTACCTGATCTGTGGATCTGAACTTCTTGCTCTAAATTTTCTACTTGTGAAGGGAGCACGGGGTTGTTCTAAGGCTAAGTGTTTTAAGATCATGAAATATTCACATCTAGTGGTGTTACAGACTGCAGAGAAATTCCTGAATCCCTTCATCTCACTGAAAAAAAATCACTTTCAGGGCAGGATTAGTAGTTTAATCGGGATGTCATATATATCCATATCCTTCTTGAAGTAGAACTGGCTGAAGAAGGACAGTCTTATCTGAAATATGATTACAACTGAAGAAAAAGAAATGAAATTAAACTATGGGAAAACAAAGAATTTGTGTTCAAGTTAAAGCTGATCAAGAGAGTTTTTTGTGACAAAATGCTTTGCATAAATGTGCATTCTGGTCTGGAACTTAAGTTACCTCTAAAGTACTGAAATGTATTGAAGGAACATATACAGACAGCATCTTCTTACTGTAGAAAAGTGTAATTTTCTGTTCAGTAGGCTGGTGCTTATTCCCAAAGATAAGAGTTCTAAGAACACAGGACATGGAAAAAACGAGTCCAAGAAAACGGGAAAATTTTCACCATATAACTGTGGTTATTAAACAGCTTTAGGTGCAATGCTGTCTTCAATGCATACATCCTGACAGTTCTTTCTGTACCATTTAGCCTGCCAGTGGAAAACCTTCTTATGAATAAAGGTCATCACTAATATATTCAATTATAATCCTTTGTTCTGTGTGGAAAACTTGACCCTTCCCACACATTTTATGTGAAATTCAAAAGTTCTAGTGATTATAGTTTTAAGTGAACACTTGGGTATTTAATTTGTATCTATTAACTGTCCTCTTAGGCTTTACGGAGGCACAAATCCAGTAACAAGATATACATAGATAAATTTGTACCCTGGACCTTTAGTGCATAAACCTAAGGTTTACATTTACTAACAAAATTGAGAGTTTACTGAACAAAACTATCTTTGTCCTGTTCCCCTTTCTGTTAAGCCTTGTCTTGCCCTTCCAAGTCACGAGCTGGTATCTCATGTGTTTCTAGCATAGGGCTCAGATGTCTTCCTAGCTTAAGAGAGCTAGAAAGAGGTGATCCCACTGAAGGAGACACAAGAGCATGCAGCCACAGCTCCTATGTGCAACAGTGAGGAAAATGCATCTCCGTGGCGTGACTTTCAGTGTGGAGATAGGGGGGAGGAAGAGGCAGAGAGTAAAGTCCACCACTCTGAAACACTGAATTTTCAAGATGAGGTGACAGGCATTTTTTTACTAATTATTATTAGTAGATGAATAACAGCAAAAATTCTAGTCCAGAAAGTAAATTTAGTGATAGGAAGTGAGAAATAAAATCATCACTACACAGAGAAAAGGGTAACCCTTTCCTTTGGAAATTAGTATAACAGCTCAGTGCACCCTTCCAAATTCCACGTTTTTGTTGTGTCATGTATGTTTTATCTCAATTGTCACCATTGTCCTTCAAATCTGTCAGTCATAAGGATGTCCTGTATCATGAGGATATATCCTCTTTTCCTTTAAGCATGAAATGCAAATTTATTTTATTTTTTTTAAGAGAAAGAGACATATTATTAAAGAGTCAGTACAGAAGATGGTAACATTTCTGTCTCTTGCCTGTGTTTGTTCAATTTGTCCATACATCAGAAGGAACTAAGTTGCTGAAATATGAGCACACTGTGAAGTAATGTGACTAAGGTGTAGCACAACAATGTTTTCAGTTCAGTCGTGTCCTTGAAAGTTCAATAAAATTGTTTTATTGTACTATTTTTAGGAATCTTGTTCACTTAAGTGGGTGATCATTTCTGTATATAGGGCTGTATCTGTTGTCAAAATTTCACATGCATGTGCCTTCTCCCATAGAATTCATCCCTGCTGTTCATATTCTTATGGATTCTTTGGCATACTTGGGCAGGATAATGACAGAATATATAGTAGCACTGCTCTGCTGAAATGAGAAGGAGGTGTAGAAACCAAAGCTCTAGAATTTTTCCAGTTCTTTCTCATGGCTCCCACCTCCTTTTTCTCCCCCTTTCTCCTCTCCCTCCTGACTTATTCCTTCACTCCGACCTCTAGCTCATAGTCATATTCACTGCGTCCCTACAGAAAATGCTGCAAGCTGCATATGAACGAAGTCCAGACAGCACTAGCCACTGAACTGGCAACATCTGCCAGCTGATGATACAAACTTGTCTCATTCTCTTATTTCTGCTTCTTTTACCTCGAGCAACAACAGCTATGAAGGCTTTATACTCCCTTGTCTAATGTGTCAGACAAGTCCCAGAGAAAATTACAAAGGGTTTTCTGTAGATGATATTTGCTGCTATCTTCAAGTTTTGTGCTATTTTACTAAATGTAAACAAAATTAATGGAACGTTTTTTCTTTACCCATCAATTATTTTGTTTTAAGTTGAGCAAAAATGAACACTGGTTCAAATAAATCGTTATAATAGATTTGTGTTAGCTTTATTCAGCAGTTCTCTGTATTCCTTAAACATTTATGTGCTTTCCAATTATAGCAATATTTTACTTGTCACTGCAAAATGTCAGGTTATTGCTTCAAAGGTAACCTCATTTTATATAATCAGATGGAGACTTGGCTGGTGTAATAAAGCATTGGAGATTGGATAAAATTCCAATTACTGTTTCCATAGTAATGAATAACAATTACTAACATAACAAAAATGTTAGTATTTTAGAGGTGTTTGCACTTTATTTTACATGCAATGATAAACACACCAGGTTTTTGGAGACAAAATATAACAACACTATTGAGAGTTTGTATTTGCCTTTAAGGGAGGATGCCTAGACCTGTCACTTTAATTTTAAAAATTGTATGGCCAAGTTTATAAGTTCCTTGAAATATGTCTGAAAATAATCTGGGTTTAGGCAAATAGTACTGATCCCATTACAAGAAGTCAACCTTGGCTCTATACAGCTGAGGGAACTGGATATTCAGGGATATTCCTGAAAAATGAAAGGAAATAGTAGCGTAATAGCAAGTAAAATTTTGACCTCTCATTAATTTTTAAACTGCATTGTCATGATAAACTAACACAGCTTGCAGCACAAACTTAAGTTTTACATCACTTTAAATCCAGGTGTAAATAGTTGTCATTAATCAGGTTCTTGGAAAATTAATATCTTTACAGTCTTAGTTTCATAACGTATCATCTGGTATCACAGATATTATCTATGATTCTAGGAAACAACAGATTTAATCTGCTTTTTAAAAAATGTTTTCCCTGGTTAGAAATAACCAGAGAGAAAGTAAAAATGGATGCACTTACAAATTCAGTTTAAAAAGATCAGTTTTCTTGTACGCTTGTGCAGTAAGATTTTTCTAAAAGTCTTGTTTTACTGATCCATTTACTGATGTGTTTAATGTCCACTCTTTTCTAGGTTGGCATAGTACTACATTATTCTACACTCTCTACTATGCTATGGATTGGAGTAACTGCCAGGAATATTTATAAGCAAGTCACAAAAAAACCTCAGCCATGCCAAAACAGTGACCAACCTTCTTATCCAAAGCAACCACTACTCAGGTATGGAATATTAGTTATGCTTTTTTTTTTTCTTCTAATGTATTCCTAAAGCATACAAATTTTAAACAATTTCACACTTCCATTTCTGTATTCTTTACCTTTTACAGTCAGTAAATAGGATCCATAAAGAATTGAGTCAGGGGTATATAAAAATCTGCATATTTATTGTATGCTAATAGTAAACTCTACTCATGAGATGGCAATATGCAGAAATGGTATTGGCTACGTTCAGATACCTTTATCTGAACAGGAACAATTCCAATGTTTCTGTTGGTTTCTTTTGGAGGAAAAAACCCTGGCTTGCTTCCGGGTTAAGGCATTATTTAATCATCAGAAACTACGCTATAATGACTCTCCCTTTACCCTTATCTGTTCTGCTGTAAATCTTGCCCACACTTGTATTGATTGCCTAGCAACCTGATAGCAACCTTCCTCATTCCACATCAGAGATCTAATGCTATTACAGGAGCGACTGAAAGTCTGGACTCCCTATCAGCTTTCTAGATGGAGCAGACTAACGTACGTGTCTCTGAGAGCGTGGCAGGTGTAATGCAGTAAGAATTTTAACTAGGTGCCAATGAGATGCTGAAACTTCAAACCAAGTAGTCGGTCTGCACGGGGTGAGGGGGGAAAGCAACTTGACCATAAACTAAGATTTCCAACCAAAGGCTGGATGAGTGAGAAGATGGATTCATCTTTCTTGAATTTAGCTATCAAAAAGTTAAATGTTAGCCAATGTTATCTAGTGTCCCTGTATAGATTTTGGAGGGAGACTGAGAGAGAGAAAAAATCCCAGAGAACGATTCTTCCCATGTGTCTTGGATGTTTCTCTGAGGACAGGAAGAGTTGTCTTATGGAGGTTGCCTCTCTTTTCCTACGGCCCATGGAAAAACCTGAATAGTCAATTGAGGTAAAGACCTTAGTCTTATAGTGAGGGGCAGGAAGTATGAATTCTACTTTTCATGGCTTTGCTGTGAAAAATCCAGATTGGTGTATTCCTTTAGACAGACTTAGCTTATTTTATTTTGAACACAGATATTGAGTAGCACTTACAGATGGCTCTGTGAGGTTATCACAACTTGTTAAAAGTCCATAGGAAGATGAATTGTATTTTGCTGTCTGATTCTGCTGAGTGAAATCTTTATTAATTTGATTAATTTTCTTCTTTTTAAAACATTTTTTTCTAGAGATGAAATTGACTAAATTTAACATAAAATTTGTATAGTGAAAGGATGGCCCATATTGAACATTAGCTTTGTTAGGTGTAAGCAAGAGGATATACTTTCACTGCCAGTGCCTGACTTTGCAATCCATGGTTTACTGTACCATTCTTCAGAGATGATAGTTTTACTCTTTGGCTACTAGTTCATGGCAAGATAAATAACTGACAATTTTCAAATGCTCCAGTATGGCTATTAAGGTAGAAAATTGTTACAGGTTACATAGACCCAGTATAGTGTATGTTCCTCAAATTCAAATCTTGTTTGAGTCGGAAAACAACAGAAAATCAGGTTACAGAGAAGATTAATTGGAATCTTCATTGTACTTGACATGCTGAGGTTCTCAGATAGTGAAAAAAAAAACAATAGATATTTTAGGTTTAGTAATAGAAATTATAAACCTTTTAGCTGTAAGAAAACATGGGTATAATTGTTTAATAGCTAAGTAAAATTATTCTGTTATATCTCTCACTCAGGGTACCGTATGTCCTAGAGACACAGACACTGAAATGTCTAATATGACTCATAATGGTTAGTACTAGATTCAAAGTAGTAAGGATCAATTTCATTTCATGTAGAAAATGGGCATAGTATACGGAAAATTAAAAATTGCTTTAAGCAAGAAAATGCCAAACTCATAATTAGTAATTGTTGTTCTTTTGGAATGATAACGATCACTTTTATGGGCATCTTAACTTTCATGGCTTTAATAAAATTAAAATCAGAAATTTTCTGTATCATAATATTTCCATAAAATCCATTTAAGATTATTATATTTCAGTGTAGTCATTTGATACCAGTAAATAGCTAAACAATATAAAATTTGTTCAAATGGAGATTGAGCTATGCTTTTTTTTTCATATGTCAGGACCATCGGTGCTAGGAAGCATTTAACAGGGTCTGCAAGACATTTTTAAGCAAGAGGTAGTTTTTCAGTAAGCCCTGCCTGTATACCTAGTTTTCTTGAACACAAATATATGAATGTGTTTGGCAAGAACTGTATGCTTTGGTGTTCTCTTTCAGTCTTTTCTGGTAATGGATGTATATGATAGACTGGGTTTCCAGTTCACATATGAGGAGTTTTCTATTCCTTGTATATGCACTTGCTGTATGAGGCATAAGAATATCTTTTCTGAGTCAGTGAGTGGGGACTACTGCCAAAAATCGATACATAAATCTGTAACATAGAATTTACCACTTTTTAAGGAGCTTGAACCACTCTGAAAAGTAGCTGAAATAGTGAAAATAACTACCAAAATATCTCAAAGGAACCCTTACCTGTTAGTAGGAGAAGACATTTGCTTGTAACAGTTGCTTCAGTTTCTCTGCCTGCTATTTGTGTATTCATTTGCAGAAGTGAGACACATGAGGTACACTTGATCTTTTACTCCTAGTTTTCTTTGAACTGTGGCAAGATTTTGGATCCTGTTATGTAAAATTGTGGTTCTGTCTTAGTTTTCTGTGTTCTAGATACAGTGATCAAACTTGCTATCTTTTTGCAGTGTAATTTTACTGAAACTTGTTTTTCATAGCAATCTGATTTCGAATCGTGCCTCTTTTTATAAATTATTCACGTCATATAATAATTTATATAGTTATATGTTATGTACTATATATTTTATACATTATATATATTATCTGTTAATTATAGAGTTAAAGCTGTCAGGGCCTATCACTCTGATGACTGGAACCAACTGTAACAATTCCTGCATTTTTTACTAAATGTGCCTAGATGCTAAGGAGGTGGATTAAATTAATGCATCATTGAGTTTTATGTATTGAAATGCTGAACCCTAGCACTTCAACAGATAATTAAATGACTTCCTGTAAAATACACTTCCTGGCATTAATAGTAATAAATAATTCTATCCATTCATCCTCTGTGGACATTTGTTACACCTGGCAGAGTTTGGCCTCTGAATCATCTGAAGTCACATTTTGCCAGCAAAGACAAAGGGGCGTGCAAGATTCAGCTATTACGTGCAATGCACAAAACTTCTCATCAGCTCAAGCTGAGGCACAGATAGTATTAGGTTTTGTACCTGATACGTGCATGCATTTTTCATGTGATGTTCTGTGCACAGATCAGACAGTGCACAGTACTGACCAAGCAGAAAATATTTCTGAAAAATATTCTGTTAAAATCACTGCTTTCCAAAAAGACAGAAAAAAATCAGACTACTGTCATTTTGAATAAGATAGCTACTGAGCACAATTGCACTGTAAACATTTAAAATAAAAAGATAACTACACGCCAGCTGGGCCAGAGACTGGTGTTAGGGAGACAGGTAATTAAGTTACCTTTTATCTCAAGGTTAGGTACAAATATGTCTCCTAATTTCCTCCATCCTCTTAGTCAATGCACACTTTGCAAGGTAACTAATATGGCGAACTTCAGATTACAGAGAGCCCGATATCCTATATCTGTCATGAAAAAACATCAATGTGGATAAATAAGGTTGCAGAGTCAACTACAAAGTGGCTAACAGGTGATGTCACTGTCTCTGCTGAAATTCATATTGTGTATTATGTAATGTATCTTGATAAGCTTTTTAAAAGGTTCTGACTAAAGTTGTGGGGCTTCTAGGAAAAGTACATCATGCACTGCCTTAGAAAAATTGTATATCTAGCTGTAGTAGCAGTTTAGGAATGGATTGTTTGTCCTTCCCTTCGTTTTCAAAGTACTAGGCTTAGTATTATGGTTATTAAAATTAACATAGAGAATTTTGGGAAGATCATAATTCAGGCAAATCGGTTTTCAGCATCACACTCAGGACACCTACAGTCAATACCACTGCCTTCAATTCCATGCTCTGTTTTGAACCTTACATGATTTTAAACTTTAAGTACCATTTTTAGAATGAGAAAGCTGTTGGCATATTTCATGTATTTCGAAATGTCCCAACTGTTTTATAGAAACTGTCCTTTAACTTGCATACAGAGCAGACCTAGAAATAGCAGGTGAGAACTGAAGAGGTTCGGTCGAACTGTAACACCTACTAACAGGTGTGTGCGTGCACATGTGTGTACGTGTCTGCTATTCTATATGAGCATGTGTAGGGGTAAGTTTCTGTACATAACCCATACAACTCCAGAGTACTGAGTGATGTTTTGGAAGTATCAACAACAGGGGTCTTCCTCGTGGGCTGTGTTTGTGGTGTAGATATGACTAACAACCTACACCCTGATCACATGGATGTGCAAGATGCGATGGTGCTCCACTTGCATACTCCCCCTCTCCTGCAAACGCAGCAGCAGCTGTCCACAGTCATTCCCTGGCTCAATATCTCTCTCTCTCAGCTGCCTCAACATTAATCAGTAGTATCCAGCTAAACAGTAGCTAAGTATCCGTGTGACACTGAATTATGTTAAATTCTTCCCCTGCAAAAAGGAGAAACCATGCTAAACTTTGAAACCCAGGAAGACCCTCTCCTCTGGTTTGGGTCAGCCAGTCCTGTGATGAGCCTTGTGCCTCACAGTGAGGAGATTTTACAGACTTGTGTGATTCCACAGGGCTCACGGCATCTGCTTTGTTCACAGTGTTAACCCTGCTTGTCTCAGGCTGAACATTTAGATGACTGATCTCAATTCTGACAAGCTGGAAGCCATGTCATAGGCACAAATGGCTCTACTGCTATGTACTGCTGCATTTGCCTAACTGCAGGTACCGAGGGAGCCTGGCTGGAAGTGCTGTGACTTCCATCACAAACTGATGATGTGGCAATTTTTGCTGAATATGTTGCCAACAACGTAGGCTATTTCCTGAATCTGAGTTGCACGCAACAATATTCATGATGTCATTGAAAATTGGTACATGATGTTTTTGCACCATAATGAAGGTACTGAAACCAGTTCTAAAGACCAAAGACTTCTTATATTTAGTTTTTTAAAGAATTATTATATGCTTTACCAGAGAAAAACCCAAGAATAAAAAGAACTAATGGTTTCTAACTTTCCTCAGGTTGAAAGGGTCTTCAGAAAATGATCTTTGTTACTCTCGGGGTCTAGAAAATTTCCCCTATCAGTTACAAGTTTGCTATAATTTATTGCAGCATAATAGCAGTGTAATGGGGGATCAAAGTTTGACCATGATAACAAATTCTCTATTTAACTTCAAATTTGCCAACTATGTCATGTCATTTTCTTGGCCACATTCTTTTCTGGATCTCGAGTGTGAATCATATGAAGCGACTTAATTTACATTCTGACAGCCACAGATATTACTTGTCCCCTTGACACCAGCAGCTCTGAAATGCAGTTAAATTCTAGTGCATTTTTCATTAGCAGTGGCTCTCATGAATTCATGTCTTCCAGTATCAAACAATGATTGAGAGAGGGACAGAAAGAGGACAGATGAAAAGCGTCAATTACTGTCTATTGTTTTCTTCTTTATGGTATGCCCTTAAATATTGATTCTTCTAATCTTGACCCATGGAAGCCCATGTTTCCTTCCCCCAGTGAACATACCAAACCTCCTCTATAAATTTTTAATTTAGGCCTGATTATCCCAAGGGATTATCTGCCTTTTCCTTAACAAATCTCTATAGTTTGTGTATGTTGAAATAAACAGAAAATGCCACAGGGCAGAATTCTTGGAAGCCCTGAGATCAGTGTAGTTCACTGTTAGTTTACTATTACATAGACACAGTTCTGTCATTGGAAAGTGAAACTGTGTTGTCTCCCTGCAAATAAGGTTTTCACCAACTGGATGAATTATGGTATGGGAAGCCAACAGTTTTACCATACTATACCATGCTCGAGGAAGTCAGCTATAATTAAAAATACTTGACAGCATCCTTCGCTTAGAGGACAGAATATTTTGATGCAGGCAGGGTCAGTCATCAGGAAGTTTAACTCATGTCTCTGATATCATCAACACCTCTTATTTTAGTTATTGGAAATTAAGACTAGAAAATTATCTTTTCCATTGTATATTTTTAGATAATTTTCAAGTTGTGCTGTAATTAGTTTGATTCATTAATGAACAATGGAAGTTTTTGCAATCCTCATGTATTCATAAGGCCACTCAATACCATAAGTTCCTAAAAAGAACACAGTGTGTAACAGCTGCTTTCATACAGATTATCTGCAAGTCACCATTCCCATGTTTCTTGTTTCAATACTTATCATATTTCCCAGGAAGGAGAAAGGCCATATTGCTGAAATACCATTTCTAAAATTTTTCCATTTGATAAAAATTGAATGTAAGAGAAACCATCTTTTCCTTCCAGCTATTGTTTTAGTTTCATTCACCAAGATTAAGGCTTATATTCAGCATAAAAATAAGGTAGTATATTATTATTTTGGATATTAAAATAATCTAAGGGTAAAAGCCGTTTCAAAGTTTTAGTTTGGTTTAATTATAGAGCTTATATTTTGAACAAGGCTGTATTCTGAAGACAATTCTAGTAACTCTGACATTCAAAGATGACACAACACAACTAATGATACAACAGTACCACCAGAAATGCTGATCTTATCAGTCAGACTGTACTGTGTCTTATCAGCTGACCAGTTTAGGCAAATTGTCAAAAAAATCTGAAAGCAAACAAACAGAAAGGATTGTGATGCTGGGACCTTAGCTAGAATCACCAGAAAGATTCTGCCACCTGAGTTATAAAAGCTATAGATAGCAAAAAAATGAAGACTAAGAAGAAAACCACAGTTTAAGTCTCTTCATCATGAATGAGATGGAGGCAAAGGGTTGCAGAACCTAAAGGTGCTTGAAAGTTGGTTTGATACTTTAGGGACATACTGATATTACAAGCCATTTAACATGATCACTGTTTAAAGGCTGATATATGGTCATATAGAGTCATGGATAATAGCCCGAGCCATTTTATTGCTAGATAGAAATGTAACAAATAGGTCTGCAGTGGAAAAGGGTATAAAATGGTAACAAGGGAAACTTTTTCAGGAATTCTTCTTAATCAATTTCAGCCTGAAACTAAATGCATTTCCATTATATGGGGGAAACTATCTTAGGTCAAAGAAAATGTATAATTCAGCTTTGAATTAGTTGTTCTACGCAAGCACGTTTTCAGTAAAAGCAAAATATTAAAATATTAAGGAGAATCAAAATAGCAGTATGTTGTCAGTGGTACCCTGAGAAAGTTGTTGCGCTTGGGATAGGCCATGTAAATATACATTGCTGACAGCACTGGATTGCCAATGGATGGTGTCATAGTGCGGAGGTATTTTCATGCCTACTCTGAATCAAGCAGGGGAGGCGATTAGAACTTTGCTGCTTTGCCTTCAGTGTGAGTGACTGAATTACTCTGTTATTAAGAGCAAGATGGTAACAGAGCCACCCGCTTTACTTTTAGTTTCACTTCATCTGGCTTGTGAATCAAGATTCAAACTTGTACTTCAAAAGTTTGTTCTCATTTCCTGCTTGGCAAAATTATTCTTCAGATCTGACCTGAATGCACTCCCAAATGCTTTAAGTGAATGATTTGATCTTATTTCAAGAGCATGTTACAATGAAAGTAGAAAAAGGATTTTGTACTGCCATGCCTTCATTGCCAAGGTACAGCCGAGATACACATGATGTCGACACTTTCCAGAGTAGAAATCCAATAATACCAGATCTTCAAGAGATGTTGAGGTAAAAGGTGAAGTTTTATCCTCTTTGTTTAAAGAACAGTGTCTGAGCTACTTAGTATAGATGAAAAGAAGCAGTTTGTGGTTATTGCAAAGAAATGTATGTCATCTTATTGTAAACAAGCTATTAAGCAACATACCAAGTCATGTATCAGCATCTGCTCAGCTGAAATTCTCCCCAATTCTAAAGCTATTGACAAACATAGCCAAAAAAGAAAATGACATCTGAGTGATACCTGGTCATTTAATGAGGGAATGATGGTCTTCGGATTTAAAAAATTAACTTCATGAGTTAGGCATTTGCAGGCTTGCAAAGTTGTGAGCTTCAGGGAGACTTATAATGATTCCTATGATATTTTCAGGTTTGAAAGGCTGTAACTGCAACATGCTGATCTGCAGAACTGTATTAAGTTGAGTTTTCAGCTACTTTTATCATGAGTTCACATCTAGGTATTTCCTGGAAATTCAGAATTCTTGTCACAGTATTCCTTGCCTCAACACTTTCTAAAATTCAAGCTAGTCATATACATAATTGTAAAGGATGAGTTAGAGGGTAGGATAAGCCTGATAAAATACTCCACGCTTTGATATACCACTCCAGGCAAAATGTAAAATGCTGATTGGAAATTTTGAAAGTTCTAAAAATCCTTGAAGATAATATATTCAAACTCCAATGGGGCTTTGTAGAAAACTTTATCAGATTTGAAAGAGCTAAATATTTTCTCATACGATTCTCTGGTGCCATATAGATTAAACTTGATTATGCCAAAAAGCTCTAAAGAGAAATGCATAAGATAATTTCAAATGTATTTATTGCCATAATATGCACAAAGAACTAAGCATTCCCATTTGCATGAAATAATATTCACCACAGTGACAGAAAAGGCTATCTGACTTTTAATTGTGGATTATTGTACTCTATTATTAAGAAAATTTAAAATTGAAGCATTTGTTTTATTTAAATAATGGCAGAGTCACATTAGATACAAATCTTTTCTTATGAAAATTGTTATGTGAAAACGATGGAACTTAGAGCCAATTACAGGACACTTGTCTTTTAAGTGGGTATACTTAAATAATATGCTTAAATAAATACTTTTAAGTATATATACATCCAGCTTAACTGTAATGAAAACACTGATGTTGCAAGAAAACATTAGACATGAAGAATAGTGAAGTATATCATGCAGACTGATAAACTGTAATGTCACAGGAACTAGAACACTGCAGACAACCAAATAGTGTAATACAGAATTATTCAATAGTCTATAGTAACTGCAGTATGGTACAATCACTAAGTATTTAAATTATATCATGCCATAGGTCTTCATTTACCAATGCATTGCCACTATTCCATAAAGTGATTTTGGCTTGAAGATATTATTAGATTCCAAAAGCAAATGCTAAACAATAAAAAGCACCTGGGTTATTTAAAATAAACTAGCAATAAAACCCAAATTTATCTTTTTATGCACATATATATGTTTTGAGCAATTATGGTTTCCTTATTATTATTTTATTAATTTAAAAAAATAATTTTTAACATTTTGGGATATTTTTCTTTATTAATGAATGGAAAAATGCAAGGAAATAAAAAAATATTTCTTGGACAAACAAGACCAGTGAAATCTACAGATATGCTTATTATATCAAATATGCTGAGGCATATTTAATTGTAACTGTTGTAAATTCAGCTTCAGACCTGACTTATTCTATGCATATTTCCTGTGAAATGTGTGTAATAATCTCTGGTTTATGCCTGTTTGGAAGGAGGGCTTAAAAGTCTTAGAAGGAAAAGTTGCCTTATTTTAATGTACTTGGTGTTGAGTTGAGAGACCATGGAAAAATACACATATAATTCCATTGATCTCCTTGACCTTGTACATCCTAAACAGTTGAAGCCCATTACTGGAAATGTGGATGATTCTTTTCAACTTAGGCTTCATTAAAAACTCCAAATGAGAAGACCTTAAAGAGCAAATCACATTTACAATTTTAAAGTAGGAACGTTTAAAGTTAGAATCCTCCTGGCGTGTGACTGAGTATTTTTAATTCGATTTTCAAAATGCTATAAAAGTAGACTGGTTTAGGACTTTGAGCAGGCTTTGGACCACTTTTGGTTGTTCTTTAACTGCTAAGGCTGTAAGTAGTGAAATAGTCTTTCAGAAGTAAGGTGCTTAAGCTGTAGACTGAAAGGCAGCTGATTGCTCAAAGCTACATCTCATACAGCAATGTCTCAGAGTTTTGCCTTCTACTTTTATCATCACTTTTCCTTTTAACATAAACAAAAAAATTAATCACAGCAGCTAAGTTAATGCAGGCTGGGGAAATTAAAGTTCTCCTGTGTAACTTTTATAATTTTAGTATTCTGGGTAAAGAATAAGATACATAGTAAGAATCACTTCCAGAGCAGATAGAGCTCTCATGTGTTAGATTAAAAGCCAACCATTGACTGTTGGGGTTAAAGTAAAATTTTCTGGATCAATTACATCAAAATTACCTACTATGGAGTTCCTGCAACGGTTCATAAATGACAGAGGGAAGGCAGGTCTTACCTGTAGAATAGGTCTTGTACATATATGGTATTTTTCTCTGCTGTTTTTACTGACCACATTAAACTTTATATTTTCCCATAAAAAAATTACAATTCCAGTACAGCTGAGGCATTCAGAATTTGCATTCTGAATTTCCTGACTATTGATCTTCTTAATTTTTAACCTTTGCCTTGCATTGTTATAAAGTGCTGTGAGTACATGTTGTGTTTTACAGAGGCAGTTGAACAATTGCCTGTGCAAAACAGCATACGCTGCAAATGAGAGAAACTCAGTAGACCAATTTAAAGTATAGAAACTGAGAAGTAGAAGAGTTCAAGAAGCGCATCAGGAGATGAAAGTTTGACTCAGAATAAAACAGGGAATCAGTGTGAAAAGGATACCAAAAAGTGTCCCAAGAAAGCTTTAAAGAAAACTAAGCAAGGGATGAGTCTTGAAACAAAGCGCAGACTAACATACAGGCCTTGGGAGAACTGTAGAAAGTCTCAAGGAGATCAGTCAGCCTCTAACACAGGAAAGTGGAACTCATGAGGGCATCCAAGATAGTTATAATATTAATAAAGGAAATGGAAAGGGAAAAACACTGGCCTGCAGCAAGTTAAGAGACAAGCAAACTCAGGTTAGTTTAAAAATATATCATGTATTTTAAAAGTCGATCCTTATCTGTCTTCTGTAATTTCTGTTCAAACCCTATTACTGATCTTTCTTAACGGGATAGTAAATCACCTCCCTGTGTGTGAGACACAACCCTTGAGAGGTTCCACAGTTGAAAGGGCAGGAAATGAAAAAGATTTGTGTGGTACCATCAGAAAAATGATATCTCATATTCTTTTTAGAGCTTGACTTTCTGGACTTGTGTGATTTTGTTCGAAACGCTTATCCTAAACTTTTTAGAGAGACCTTCTAACTCCTTGTTTGCAGTGACAGTTGTAAACATGATAAAAGAAGGAACACATGAACTCAGATCACTTGGAAGTTGTGGACCCTCACTGCTAGTTATGAATGTTAAGAACATTGATAATAGGTTTAAAATGTATTAATAACAAAATTATCTGAAATTATTGAAGAAGGGACAGTAAATAATAAGATTAAGTTGAAGTAAGAGATAAATAGGTTGATATTGGAAAATTATTTTAAACTATGAGAATAGATGACAAAGCAGGTTACCTTGGAGGCTATGGAAACTGTCATCATCAATGTGTTAACGTAGATTAGATAAAGCCAAGGTAGTTATGATAGGAGTTTAATGTGACCCTGCCTCAGAGCTTTTGAGTGGACTAGATGACCTCTTGATGTTCATCCCTGCCCTACAAGTCTGTTATTCTTAAAACAAGCATTTTTCCTAACAGTATTCTCATTTTTCAAACCTTTATTTACTGCTGAATTCCTACAGCCTTGTTGGTCTCGTAAGAAACTCTGTTTTATTATGCAAGCAAATTCTGACAGAAGAGACTTTGAAACTAATGTGTTCCAAATATGCCTTTAGTGTTTGGAAATGTTATGAGTCTTGTAGGAAGTGGCTGCTGATCCTCCAGGTATTTTTATTCAGGTACCATGTTACTATCTAAAACATAACAAAAAATTAGGCCAGCTTCTGCTCTGAAACATCCACACCCACAACGGGTTTTGAGTGAATCACTGCGAGTTACACATATTTAATCACAGGAAGATTTTGGTTCATAGATGGAAATCATTGCTTATTGCTACTTACAAGTAAAATTCAGTAAATTCTCAGGAATTTTAATTATTAAAGCATTTTAAATATATAATATTTAATATACCTTAGCAAAATAAAATGTCCAGATTTAAGTTTATGCCTATATTGATTGAAGGACTCAGATAAAGGGGTGATGCTGTTATTATTGGATCACACTTGGTACTCAGGGAATCATTCAAAATTTTAACAGTTTATCTGAAAGTGAAAGTTGGTTTAGGTTTTCTGTGAAAGAAAACCAGAGCCCATGAGATACCTGACTTACTTATCTACTGATTGTGAGAGATACCTAGTTATTGTTTTATCTATTGATGAGGAGGCAGGAGAACTATGATTAATGAAGACCATTTGTATTTGCCAAGAAATTGGAGATTTCAGAGATTTACCTTCAAATATTCTATATGAATTTTATGGAAGATGTATGAAAGGTAAGAAGTAGTACCCTGTTCCAACATGCCTTAACCGCTAGCTACGCTAATTACACGTAGTCACATCAGTAGATATAGGTAATTCACCAAGAACATTACCCACATACTTATGCCTATAAATCTCTGAACACATAATTCGTTCGGATATATTTATTGCTTTATTTTATTTCCCAGTCTTTTACTTTTGTAGTCATTTCTTTTATAGTTTAATTACGGATGGTCCTTAAATTTGTGGTATTTGCTGTCTGTATGAGTGGTCAGTCATAGGATCTTGCTACTTACTCCTATTAGATGAGTTTACAGACATCTCCAGAAAAAAATACCTATACAGGCAGAGTTCATTTCCAAGAAACTTTCATGCATATCACTTTGGAATTTAATTTCTGGGATTGCTGATGTCAGTAAAACTTGTTCTCATGAATCAGAAAGGTAAGGAACAGGAATCATGGGCAAATTACTACCACTGTTACTTTCAGAATAGCTATCCCATGCTAGCTATAAGGCATTCTAGACTATTTAACGTGGTATATTATACTCTTGTCATTGTCTCATATAACAATGACATTAAACTTGTCTAATTATATAGACTCTTAGTCTTCCATTAGTGATATTGAAGAAGCAACCAAGCAGTTATATTCCTGCTTCATGCATTTAAGAGAGCGTTTTCCAAATAGAGAGAACACTTTACTTTTTTCTGAGTTTCTGACATTGCCACATCCAATAACAGTTATCATACCTAGCAAAGCTAGGCAGCCTTTTGACCTGGAAAGCTGAGCAACGAGATGCTCTTACAGTTTTGTGAAGATGGCAAGGACTGCTGTTCATTTCTTTTCAGTTCTCCTTTTTCTGCATTACTAATGCAGTAACATTCTGGAAATTACATGGAATTTCTAGATTTTAATTAATATTTCTCAATTATTATTTGTAGTGATAACTCCATCTCTGCTTGTCCTTTTCTTTCAAAGTTTCATGATCACTTATGGTTGAGTGCTCAAAAAAACCCTGTGATATTTTAGAAACTTATCCTTTGACCTTTTTATATATGATGGAAAAACTTTGGGTTTGCTTCTGGTTAAAATCAGGGATAGGGATCACCAAAAATAGATTTCTATATATGTCAGTCTTTAAACAACAGGAAAAAGCAAATGTTCATGCCATCATCATATATATAGTATTTTCCTATAGCTCAACTTAGTAAGACTAAAACCGACAACAGCAAAAAACCTCAACATTCAAGCTAAAAATTGGGGTTGACATTCATGAACTCATGCAATTGTACCTTTATTTCTTACTTTTCAATAGGTTGAATTAAGGACAAAATGTCAACCTGAATTTTTACCAATAAATCTATATCTCCATGGTTTTGTGGAGTCAAGTCATTAACTGAATACAATTTGTGATTTAATAGCAAGGTAAACCATAATCATTCTTTTATGTATAGCATTAAAAAAGAATGCTTTTTGCTGCCTCTAGGTTAGGGGATTGAATTACAGCCTATGGAATATGAAGGCAAAAGTGTTCCAAAAAGAAGAAAAAAGGGAAAAGTTTATTCCAAAAAGGGAAAATTATTTCCATTATGCTTTAATGTTTCACCGCTGTTTGTTACATTTAATACCATTTATTTGGAAAGATCTTAAGTTCTTGGCTACCTGGATATCTCTCAGGATGATAAATTGGAAGTTGTAAAGTAGATAGCATTGTATAAATACTAATCTAAGACTTTCTCCATGAAAGCAAACATGAAAAAGTAAGGTTTTTTCCTTTTTGCAAACTAAGGATGAAACTTTGCTAAGATTCTTTAGAGGGTAGATTAGTTTCTGCAAAAGAATAATGCAATTGTGTAGTACAAAATCATTAAGTCTGCGTCTGCTCATATGGAGCTTGACCAAAGCCAGGGGAACACTTACATAAGTAATGAATGCACAATTTATCTAATACAATAATAGATTTCATACATAGCATAATTTTTTCTTTTGTTGCAACTATTCTGCACTACAGTCACAGCTGTAGGCATTGTTGATGGGATGTGAAGTGGGGTCTCTTTCTGACCTGTCATGTCCTATCTCAATTACATTTTAATAATGCACTCTACTCTCCTGAAGAACTCTGTCTGGCCCTAGGCATGTAGCCTTCTAACTATAGAAATTTTCAAGCTATGCTTACCTGTGAGTCAGTCTACTCTGAGTAGTGCATATGCTTGAATTTACTGTGATGTAAACTACAAGAGCAGCAGGTTTAAAGAGTACTTCTCTCAGCATTGATAGCTGGTATGGATCGACCCTCATAAGACTGAAAAAATAACAAAGAATAAGAAGTTAATCATTGAATCATAAAAAAAATAAGTTTGGAAGAAACATCTGTAAACCATCTAGTTTAACTCTCTACTCAAAGCAGATCTAAACTTAAAAGTTAGCTCACAGCCTCATCTAGTCAAGTTTTGAAAATCTCCAAGGATCTTATTTCTTCCTCCCATCCTAGTTCTGTTTCCTTTTAGCTTTCATCTTGAATAGACCACAAACATGAAATGTAAGGGCTGTAAAGTTGTTTGAAATAAAGCACACAAAGAAATCACTCTTAATCCCATGAACAAAACCCCGTGAGTTTAACAGATCATTAAAATTCATAGGTATATAATGTAAAGTTAAAATTCATAGCTACATAATGTAAAATATATAAATGTCATGTTTATAAATACAAAACATTTCCATCAAATTGCACATAGTATGTCTGAACTGATGATGAGAAAATACAAGATATAGCAAAAGAAACTCATCTTGTGGTAGCCACCTCATTCTGCTGTGGTTCATGAGGACTCTTGAGTCTCTAACCCAACTCTTTCAGCCATTCCAGAATTTTAACAAATTTCTATAAAAAAAACGCAGAAATAAGAATAAAATAGGGTGGTGACAGAAGTGATATTCCATACCTGACAACTGAAAGTATCCCTACCCTGTAAGGAAATTAGCACCATTTGTGCTAATACCGGAATGCTGGATATCCAGTGCTCACAGCACTCAGGTGCGATGGCAGACCCTTAATCATCTAATTCAGGGAAAGAGAATCTGTCTTCCCCATCACAGAAGGGAGTCCAGGCACCTGATTATTGACTATTCACAGGTGGGTTTCTTTCACTGTCACTTAAAGTAGCAGGGTCACTTGGTATAATAGTTCATTGCACCAAATAACATGTAGTTCGCTGTACCAAAGTAAGCTTTAAATTGTTTCTTGCCTCAGGACATGTTATGAATAGTAGTCTTTTGCTCACCTTGGTCAGTGTACATGGACTAGTCAACGTGTGTAGCATTAAGAAGATAGGGAACTTTCTTATGTCCTAACAAAAATGTGTTACCTTCAATGATGTGAGGGCTGTTAGTTCTTGTTCTAGAAAAATATCCAAACACGTTAATCATTGCTATATGGGTTTAAAATTGCTTGGTCCAGCTAATACTTAAGCCACAAAAAAAAAAAAAAAAAAAAAAAAAAAAAAAAAAAAAAAAAGGAAATGCAGCTTTCTTTCAAATAGCAACACTGAGGAATATACTAAAGTGTTGAAATACATGAAAATGAAGCTGTCGTTACTGAGGATTTAAAAGTGAAAAATGACAGGAAGTAATAAAACGTGCTTTAAAAAATGTTGGAATACTATCAAATTACCAAGTCAAGGAGAGTAGTTAAATTAATCAAATTAATAGGTTTTGGATTTCTAATGTTTTCTTTCTGTACGAGTCCACTGAGGTGTAAGTAGTGGTTACATATACTATATATAAGGTTCTAAATGTGGCCAGCTGTAAAACTGAATTCATGGGAGAATAGAACCTTTTTGATAGTCTTCTTATTCTGAAAAGGAAATTAAAGTCAATATTTAGAAGTGATTAGGTAATAGATATTCAGAAAAATTTCTGGTTGAAAAAAAATGAAATGCTTCATCTTAATAGTTTGGGGTTTTTACCTGCACTATATTCTGCAGATTCCCATTTTAAATTTCTGGTGCATAAATCTTCAGTAACTCTAGTGTTTGTGGAGTGCAATTTAATTCTTGAGGCAGGCACCGTATTCTGTTCTGCTGCTCTGTGTAAGTACTGAGATACTTTTTCTCAGCAAGTATTTTGAATAAAGACAAGGGTAGAAACATGAACAAAGAAAAAGCCCCATTTTTAACTTACATAGACACCTTACACACAGTACCTTTTTTTAGATTTTTCTTTGTGCAGTCTTGGTAAATAAAGCAAAAATGTAATACCTTCAGAACTGATACGTCAAGTCATTTAGGGTGTATCTTAGGTTGTTAACGTCTGTGCCTTGCACTGAATTCACCTGAAAGTTTTTCCATATGGTTTTCTTTATGATTGAAAGCAGTATTCTGTGTGGATAAAAATCATATCTTTGATGTTTGAGATACTAATTTTTCTTCAGTTTGAGGCATGCCCCCTCCTTAACTCATGACCTGTTGCAAAACCTGAAAATATTAGTAGTCAAAAAAATTAATTGAAATATTTTTAAATGGGAACCAAAATAGAGTCCTTTACTGTGCACTGAAGATGGCCTTTAGAGGAATTCAAAACCTCCTTTATGCTTTTCACATCAGAAAAAATTCCTTTCAGGAAACTTTTCCATCTTTTCTCTAAAAATGTGGGTTTGATTTGTTGATGTCAAAAGCTTGGTAGCTGGAAAGATTCAGCAGAAAGGGTTTTGCAGTTTCCATGGATCTTCTGCATAAATGCTTTTCGATTTTAAATGGCCCTCTGGGTTTGTGACTGAATACTTCTCGTAGACCAAGAAGATTTAATAATCAAAATTATATTATTTTTATTTAGTGTGTGGTTTCTTCATGTCTTAAACAAGACTGACTGTCCTCTCGCTTTGCCTGAGGATACATCTTGCTCTAGCTGTGTGATTAGATTTTAGAAACATGCACTTGAAAATAAACCCAATTACCTAAATAGATGGAAGGTAGGAGTAAATTGTGATTAGCACATAATTGTAAAACCAGAGATGCAGAAGCCTGAAACACTAACTGTTCAACTTTGGGGATGTAGCAGCTAGTCTTTAACAATATTTTGAAGGTGGGGTTTTATTACCTTGTTGGTAAAATCCTCAGGAACAGCGACAATGCTTTAATACATTGATTTTAAAATATTTAAAAGCCAATAGAGCTACCTCCACATATTATCTATACACAGATAGTTTGTCTTGAGTATGGTGGGTGGGTATTGTTTAAGAATACGCATAGGGTATGCTGAACAAATCTAGGTAAACAGATGAAATGTAATATTTCTCTGTAAACTTCATAAGAAAGCACTTTATAAGGACATATGACTATATTAAATATGAATCTTATTAAATATTGAAAATATGTGTGTTACACAGTGGCCAGAACATGTATTATTTTAGAGCATTTCTGAGAGTACTTTATAACAATAGCCACCCAGTCACTGTTATATGACAGAAACCAGCTGATGCATTTAGCAGTTTTGCATACAATTATGTGTGAAGCTGTAATTTTCATTTTCATTGAAGAAAGGCAATCTTTTTGGCAGAAAAGGCACATTTCATGAAGCAGCATTAAATTTTCTAAACATTATTTTAATGGCCTTTATCAATCAAATAGGCTTTATAAGATGCTTGAAATGTTTCAGGGCCAGCAGAAGAGAAAAATGCTTTTTAGCTTGTTGGAGCTGTGCTTTTTTGCTATTGTTTTCTCTCTGTAAGTAGTAACACCAACCTTCATCATTCAAGAATCAGTAAACTAAAGTAAAATTTGTGTTATTAATGTAAAAAAACAAGACGCTTTTTTTGAAAACAGTGAATTTAAGATTCCTGTTTGCTAGGTTTTGAACCACTGAAGTTCACATTTTTCACATTTTGCCTAATTATCTGTAACAGAAAAATAGAAATTTATTCTTATTTCTATTATGATATCCTTAAAGAAACTGTTTAACAATTTGTCATTGAGACTTTCCTTGTCTGATAACTTGGCTGGTCAACCTGAGATGGATAGAGATCATTAAGCTCCTGTGAGTTTCACATGACTAGATAGGCAGGTGAATAACAAAGATAAATAACATAAGAGGAGGCTGAAATGATAGAGAGGTGGCATAAATACAGGAAAGATCTCAAGAGGACCTTGTACCTTTTTAGACACCAAGGACAATTGTAAGACAAAATCTGCAGGAAATCAGGTTTCAGTTGTTTCTGTGGCCACATAAAAGTTCAATAGAGAAAGCTGAGATTCTTTATCACCTGCCTTCTGAAACAGGGGCTTAATATTTCATCAAAAGATACAAAGCTTGCAAAAAAATGTGCAAATTAACAATGTAGTTTTTGTGGAAATTCACATCTCTGAAGTTTTTCTTGTGTTTTTCTTTCTTTTAAACAATTTCAGCTCCCTCTGGCACTGTGGGCAAAGATCTTGCCCTTCATATAAGATCATTGTTTTATATGAGAGAAAAAGGAAAAGAAGAGATGAATTTAGGAGAATTAACATGTCCTCCCTAGAGATATTTCCCAGGAGTTCTTTTATTCTTTTTTCATTGTTTGCACACATCTGTCTTGCATGCTTAGCTGAGCAAATCTAAGAAGCTACCTGGGTCTACTGGTAAAGTCCGTATCTTCACGAAATCAGTTGCTTGGTCATGAATATCTCCTGAATCGTTCTGTGCATGTACAGTGAAAGAATTTAACAGAAAGTAAAACTAAGAGTATTATTCTCTAGAAAATGGACAGTTTCACGTATTACCTGTGAAACTCATGCGATTTAAATTATTCAGCTCTAACTTGGCAATATAGCTCATAATAAAAAATAAGGTCTCAGAATACCTCTTTTTAATACAACAAATAGATTTCATACCTAAAAACAAAAATATACCAGATAGTGAATTAATAGCTCTTTAATAAATTCTCCAAAGGTTCTCCTTCTGTGAAAGTTGAAAATAGTGTATTTTTGGGTGATTTAAAAATTACAAAACAAGGATGTGATCGGTCCTTTTGAATTTTTTTTTAAATTACTGCAGAAGCAAAAGCATTCTTCTTACCAAAAAAAAAAGTTGCCTACAAAGCAAGTAAGTGTCAAAGTCAACAATGCATGAAACACAGGGGGATTCAGGCAGTTGTGCTGGTGATTTCCATAATAAAATACAGGATTGACATGAATTCATTTTTAAAAATACGATTTCAAAATTTAGTCATAGGAGAACATAGACAAGAATCCTCTGTCAGTGACTTTCACAGGTGATTCAAATTAAAATATATTGCCTCCTGCTCATCATTTCATTTGGTTCCTTTGGCAGGCTTAATGAAATATTACATCAAGTAAAACCAAAGAAATCCATATATTCTATTTAAAATTCAAGGTGATTCTACTGTCATAAAACATTGATACTAATATAATGTGAATTGAGTATTAAATATATCCAATATAAAGGTACAGCACTTATTATCACTATCTTTGCATGTTTTACTTTCATATTATTTAAAATGGCATTGTCACACATAGGCTGTTACCAGAATTTCTTGTCTTGATGAGGGTTGATAGGTTAATGGTTCTTTTCTCCCCTTTGAAAGGCAGAAGGACATCCTGATGATAATTGACTTTCTAAAGGTGTGCTGCAATGCTTAGTGAAGCAGTTGTGTTTGATTCAGTAGGCTGGAACTGCAAAATAATTTCAGCTAACAGCTCTATGCCAGAGTAGTCAAATGCCTAGAAAAATGAGGTAGCAATGAATTGCTCCGAACAAGAGTATCAGCTGTTTTATTACTAGAAATTAACTGTGGAAATAGAATTGAAAGGCCTGTTGTGTACCCTAGGGATAAAATGATTGTGCAAATAGGAAATACTCAAAGCATGAGTATTATTTCTCCTCAATTATTTCTCCCCAAGCATTAACATAAACAGTTTTCTCTCTATGAGCTCCATGCTCTTTATAAACTTCTTAAAATACAGATTCTTTGAGAAATACTAATATATTTTCTTTCTCATCAACATGCTGCTTAATATTTTACTTCTTTCCTTCAGAAGTACATTCAGCATGAGTATCTCCTTACCCTGACTTATTTATTCATTAAACCTGAGCAGGAGTGGAAGTCAATAGAGCTGAACTGCAGCGCGGAAGGCGTTGTAGGAATCATTTCTCTGATTTCCAACAGCCTCCAAGGTATTCTCCAATAAAATAGGGAAAAAAAAAAGGCAAGGTCTCTCTTGCTTCCTAGATACAATGGCTCTTCAAGCTGGTCTAGCTCACCAAGAGACAATATAGTTATCTCTGTATAAATGAAACTCACTTCTCTTTCTTCTGGGTTTTCTCTAAACATTTTTTTGAGTTCTTGATTATTTTTATGTATATATATGCGTTTTTGTTTCTCTGTCCTCTCTACTGGCTCAGTCTGTCTTGCAGGATCATCATGGTAAAGCAAACTGCAACTGTACAGCCAGCCTGCAAATTCCTTTTCATCTGCAAAATACCCAAGTAGGCGTAATGGCTACACTAGCCAGGAAAGGTTTTAACCAAGGAAGGTGGAGAGAAATAGAAGCCTCAGCACATCCTCTTGGCTTCATCCACTAGCAGGGCCTAAACTCATACTGAGGCATCGTCTGAGATAGACGGAAAGGAAGAGAAGCTCGGTATGAATATCTAGTGCAGTGGGCTCACGGGAGGGAGGCAAGAGGTTCTGAAGCCATTTGATAGGTATGGTTTCATATCTGCTGACACTGACTAACATTCTCCCACTTTATTGCCCAGGTTCCCATAGCATGAGTCTCTTAAGAGAGAGCAGATCCAGCAAAGTATTTCAACTCCTATATCATGGCCAATTTTAGTAAAAAATTAGAGCCTAGGTTTGTCAAACGGAGGCCTGGACATCTGCAGAAGCTGAGCAAACAAATCTGCAGAGACTTTTCTTAATGGTTTTGTCATTCATGTCTCTGTGCTTTAGTCTCTGCCTCTAACTGGAGACTATATGTGTTCTCACAAGAACTTTATGAATATTAATTAACTAATGTTTGTGAAGCTCTTAATTTGCAGTAAGATCTAGAAAGAACGGATATATAACACAATGCATAACTACCTGTCCAGTGATCTTTGTTCCTTCTGGGATGAATGAGTGAAATGTCTTATGGAAAAAAAATGGACTGTGAACAGGCAGTTAAAAAGAATAACAATTTGCCATGTAAAAGTGCTAAATAGAGTTTTCATGCAACTCTTAATTCTGTTATTTACCTTTTAGAGTTTGACTTGCAATATTAAGCTTAATTTTAGTATTATTAGTAGATTGGTTTTCCTTTTCTTTTTTTAGTGTCTTCTCCATGTTTATATTCCACTTTGCAGACAAGTAAAAAGCACTTTAAAAATGGAGGCTATTTCTTTTCAGCAAGGCCATGAAGCAAAACTATCATGGTATTTGTAAATATGTTCCTAAGTCAATACTATCCGGAATAAGATTGAAAATGACAACATTTTTTCCTCAAATGAAAAGTATATTTTCAAAATCCCATCATTTCTACAGTCTTTTTATTTTGTAAAAATTCCCAGGAAAAAGAAAACCATGAAATGATGCGATGCATGAAAAATTCGGGAAGAATTATTTGAAAATCAGGCTCATAAATTCAGCTTTCTACAGAGCAGCTACTTATCTGCCTGCCTGCCTGCCGGGTACTTGAACTGTGGCATCTGGTTAGCTCAGAAGTTAATGACCATTTTCTATATGGATTATTTTCACAAAGATGTTAAAATCAAATCCCAGCTCAAGGAAAAATAAAGGAGAAAGTCATCTTGCTGTGACTTCTCTTTTATTTTCACGTTTATTTTGCAAGTGGCTAATAGATTGACATCTCTTCCTATATGAGCTGTGCCCTAGACGTAGAGCTAAATAGATGAATCTTTTTTTGTACTGAGGAAAAGGAAAGAAATGAACGTTTCACTGGTATCTTTATATATCTAACACGTACCTTTCCAGACTTGTGCATGCAGAGAGGAATACTTTTAAATATACATACATTTTAATCAAGTAATGTCTGCAATAAAGACTATTTGAAGCTATTAAATCACTTCTTGGTACACAGCCATTCTGCCAGCCTCTGCACAAAAAAAACTTAAAATCAGTCTTGCATTATGCCCACAAAGCCAAGGTCTGGTCCTTTTTGGAAAAACTCATTCCAGAGTCAAGGTTCTTAATCTGGAAACAATTTTGGGCTAGAAAATAGCCAGACACTCAAGAAAGAAATTCATCACTGGGTAGAACTCTCCTTTTACTTGCTGACTTACTGAGTAATATTTATGGAAATAAACTTAGAAGAATATACTGTATGTTAAGTTAGCAGAATGGATGCTGCCTGCAGGCTATTGCAGTCATTCTTGCTGACATTATCCTGTTTCTATCAAATTGGCTATATAGCTCCCAGTATTTTGTGGTAGGGTTTGCCTTTCATGAGGAGTTCTTGCTGAAGGGAAGCCAGAAAACAGTAAGCCATGATGTCAACAGAGGGACATCACCCCAAGCAGTGTCTGCTGCTCTGCTGGGGATCTTCTGTGTTTGTGTCAGTCCATGTAGTAAAAGATATTGTACTTACTGCTGGTCTCAGGCAGCTGCAGCAGGAACTTAGGGGTTCCTTCTAATGTTCAGTGAGCATGATTCCTCCCCCCACAAATTACTGCACATCATTTGATCGGGGCTGCATAGCCTGGTTTTCAGGCCGTAGGTGTTGCCTGCGCTGCATCTAGAAGGTGCAAGTGCAGCATGCTGAGGCCTGCCAGGCTGGCTTTAATCTAATTAGCTTGGATAACAATATTAGTGAAGATGTGATAGAATGAGCTTCAGTAAATAAATGCATGCTGATGCGAAAGCCTGCTAGGAATCATCAGGAGTTCCCCGGGTGTCCAGCAACAACAATGTACAAATTTTAAAACTTCTTCCCAAGGGCTATTGAAGCAATAGCTTGGCAATTGCTTCAAAGCCCCAAATCATCCCACAGATAGTTTACAGTTTTCCCTGTAAAACAATTTTAGGATGTTACATAAATTAACTGCTTGTCAAGATCAAATTTTAGGTGAAAAAAAAGTTTTAATTTCCTCCCTGTGGTTTCCCAGTCTTTAAAGATTTGCAGGCATGGCTGTCTTGCCTACAGCCAACCTCTTTGCATTAGGTGGCTCCATCGTAACCGTCACATCTGTCAGAGCAGGGTTCTTCTGTCTTCTTACTGCTGCCTACAGAGTTTCATTGCTATAGCATATGTAGGTACTGTAGCCTGAGTATCACCATTTGCCTTCTTGAATGGTTGAGAGTAACACAAGTAGATGGAATTGGCTCTGGGTCCTGAGTCACTGCATGTTCTTTTGTGAAAAGGAGACAGCCCACTGGCTTAAGGAGAAAAATGGGAAAATTAACTCAGAAGTAGAAAAGGTAATTGGAAGACAAAAGCTGGTTACTGAGCCAAATGACAGAGACCTTTAAAACCAAAAGACAGCCACGAGAGGAAGTAGTAAATGGAAGTTAGGGAAACTGTAGGAAGAAGATCATTACTTTCAAAATAAGAAAATATACTTGAGCATGGGGGAACGATGGTTGAAAAGCAGGTGCTTCTTGATATACAAGGTTCATCCTCCCGGTACTGCTTTATTATATTATTCTGTGAATGAGCGTAATTGGGCAGGAGCATTGCCCATTACTTTTGCTTTTGTATGGCTGAAAGACACCGAAAGCTGGCTGCAGCAACAGAAGGAGCAGAACCCAGCACCTCTCCAGTTACGTCTCTTACATGCAGACCACTGTCAGTGCTCTCGAAAATCTGCTCTGTCCACATGCCCAGGCAGTGCTATGTGAAATACCAGCGGATGCTGCTGTTAGGGCTGCATGGGGAGTAGCACAGGTGGCCTCCTCCACAAGCCGGGCTTTGTAGGCAGTAGCATGCAGATAGCCATTGGCAAGGCTTAGTGAATACTGGGAGGGAACCACCCTAACCAGGGGATCCTTCAGATAAGATTATATTCTTCTTGCTCCTGCTTAAGCTCACAGAGAGGCAAATGTGTTTCCTGGGCTCGAAGGCATACTCCTGGATGCCATGATTTGCCCAGTCCCTTCATTTACAGTAATAGAGGGGTGCCGTGTGTTTAAACATAGGACAGGAATTACAAAGTGTTGTTCTGAAACAGATTTTCTGCGTGACCTTGAACACTTAATCTCTCCTTGCTTGTTTTCTCATCTGTACAACCGGGATAATAATATTTATTGACCACACAGGGGGCTGTAAGGATAAATCAATTAAAGTTATAAAGCACTTTGATTCTCGTAGGTAAAATGCTTTCTAGAAGTATGAAGCACAGCTATTTATTATCTGCATTTACTTCACTTTTTATTCAAGCCCTATCAATTCTACTTCAGCTTTTCCTTCAGAATTATTTGTTCTAATCATCTCATCTGGTTGAAAAAGAAAAAGTTGAAAAAACTAATGATTGCGTAGCAACTAATGTTTGGAAAGACTGGTCTAAATTTCTTAAATTGAAGTGCACTTCCTCACAATTAACATGCATATAGATCTTCTTAAACAACATTTCTTCTCTTGTGTGTGGTCTTTTCTTCTTTATTTATGGTTTAAAGTATACATGAGCTTGCACAAATGGGCAAGAGTATGCACTTCCACTCTTACAATTTAACGTCCATTTCTTTGATTATATTTTCTGTTTGTTCTGTTTTAATCCCATTCCTCTCTTGCCGACTTTTCTTCTACTTGGCAGACTTCTTTTCCCATCACCCTTCAAGGATCCCAAATCCACCAGTGAAGAATCATTTAGATACACTGTCATTTGTATTAGCTATTTTACTTTTTTTTTTTTTTTTTTTCAAATGAGACAGGGCAAGCAGTGTGCTGTGCTGGATATCAGTAGAGTGCACCTCAGGTACAATGAAACCATTTGACTTCACCTCATGTCATTTCTAGAATGTATTTTCTTTCTCTTAGCAATGAGCCAGGACAGTAATTTGGCTTGATTTTGTCACATTTCTGAAGCACTGTGTAGCCAAGTGCTTCCAGAACATCTGATGCTACCGTTGTGTTCAGCAGCCTGCTGGAAGTGTGAGATACGAAGTAAATTATCTAACACTGAAATACTGGCTTGTCTGAGACTTTAGATAAGGATATGATTTAAATGTATGTATCCAATCTGTAAAAAGTGGTGGCACTGCAAAAAATGAAATTATAGGTTGCATTGTAGGTAAATTCTATGGGGCAATCACTTCAGATGAGTTTGAAGTGCAGTTTCCTATACTTGCTTCTGTATTCCTATTTTTCTGCTCCTTACTATTTCTTAGATAAATTGGGATTAACTTTTCTATGCCTCATTGCTTACCCTAGTAATTTCCTGAATTTCATAAATGTCATTGAACATGTCTTTGTTAAAAATAATAATAAGATATTAAGCTAGCTTATTCAACATGCTCAAGTCAAAAGATATGTACAATCATTAAACTGCAGTGAATGAATGGATTTTGTAAGGAGGCAGTTTGTTCATTGGAATTTGTTGAGCTCTACAGAATAAGCCAAGTTTGAAGAAAAAATACATACTTAATGACTTTGAAGTTATAAAATCTGAAGGGCTTTTTGATGAATGTGGAGAATGATTTTCTCTGCTCTGTTTACAACTTAGACCATTCAGAGAGAGATTGACTGTAAATGTGAACATGAAATTTTCTGAGGCCTGGCCTCTAATTCTGCTTTGGAATGAGGTGGGGAAAAGAGGTTAAGAAATTCTAACACTAATTCTGGGTTTGATTTAAATGCTGATTTATTTAATCTTACTATAACTCTATTTCTGTAAAAATCCTCCCTTGTAATGACTGTGAAATTTCCCAATAAATGTAACACATTATAGAAAACTAGTGGCCAGATTCTGGTTAGAATGTCTCCTACATGTTATCAGGTTCCTCTTAGTCCTGATGGACAACATAATAGCAGTGGTTGGGAAGCATCTGTATCTCTGCATACGGTTTCCCACACCAGAGGAATGGCTTGAAAAGAAACTAATTTTGTCTGCTGACAGAAGAGCATTGGTTCAACCAGGAAATGAGGCAGCATGTTCAGAGAACCAGCTGAGCTCTAGGTGCAGTGGAATATTTTCCTTTTTGTCACGGACCAACATTCCTTCCAGATGTAGCCTCACATGTACCAGGGCCAGTGCTCTTCACCTCAGAGACCGCAGCAATGGAAGCGCTGTGCCCCATGCATAATTTCATGTTTTCCTTATATAAATGGAAAATGTAGTGGTGGTTTATTTTCCTGAACTTGGACATGGGCATGCAGGATACCGACTTCAGTGAGACATCCCCTAGGACTTTAGTGTAGCCTAATGAACATACTTTGGAATGACTGCTGCTTCCAAATAGTTCAGTGGCATTTAACTGGTTAAAGGCGTGTGAAACTATGTACTTTCAGCCTTAGAATACAAGTCTACAGAGAGATTAGCACTTAGGTTAACACTCTTCTTGGATATTTATGAGATCTTGCTGAAGTCTTAGAGGCCCTCACATTTTAATGCATTTGCAAGGCTGGGTATTGAATGCATGAAGAAAAGTGTGGTAGATGCAAAGGGATATTTAATCCTCCTGATTTCTCCAGATCGCTCCTCTGTGCAGAGAAAAACAAAACATTCTGCCAAATGGACTGCCCCTTTTCTCTTTGCCTAAATGAACTTCGTTTCTTTTGTCATCCAGGAGTTAGGAAAATGTTTCTGTGGTTTCACTTAATTCCCTTGGGAACATCTTCAAGTTAAAGTGAATACAGCTGCTTTGTCTGAATATTTTTAATTTATAATGCTTGTGTATCTAATAACTATAAAATATAAATATCTAGGTGAGTGGAATAACTTTATTTGGGATGTAGGTTCTTTTATTAGACAAGGTTTTGTCTTCATGTGACTGCAATAGTAACTACATTAACTAGAGGTGTAAGTGAAAAGATTGTTAAATGTGGATTCATATAAATATTAAATATTAAGCTTTCCACTGTTTGCTTCATAAAGTACAGTGTTTATTGTGACAATACTTCATTTTTTGCTTTTCTGGTTTTAGGGGCATGTGTAATGTTTCAGCAATACTGTATACTCACAATACTTCACGAAAGTACAATTTTTTTAAAAAGCAGTGTTCAACCACAAGGCAGGCAAGTTAAAATATCAGTTAATATCTCTCAACAGATTTTACCTGATCAGTGGCGGAGTTCCTTTCATTATATGTGGGATTACAGCAGCAACCAATATCAATAATTACGGGATTGAAGGCAATGCACCATAGTAAGTATAAACTATTATCATAAAACTTCTAAAGAAAACATGCTCTTTTTGTTATGCCGGTAAATGTAACTGACTTCATAAAGGGTATAGACATGCCATTTGGGATGACATTTATTATGAAATTTTATCAAATAATAGCTATGAAAGAGCAATGTCTTAATCTGGGGCTTGTGGCTTCACCTCTACCAATCTGACTCCATTACTGTCAATAGAATTTCTTTTCATTTACAGAATTACTCTTCATTTACATCTGAATAAGTGAAAGGATATTAAAAATACCTAATGGATAGCATATTTAATGGAGCTAGTAATTAAATACTTTCAATTCATTATCTCGCTTGAACTGATACCCTTCAGGTGACCTAGTCAAAGCAATTTACAAATAATTATGTGAAAGAAGTATAAGTAAAAATTCCTCCCCCACCTTCTTCACCCTCATCCCTCCCTTAAAAAACAATTCTTTTGTATTTTCACCACCTGGAAATGTTCAAATCACAATGTCTTGCAATCCTGGCATAGCCCTCTAGTGTACTAGTGTATTAGTGTTTGGTACACCTCCACGAGCTGTCTGAGCATCACATTATTATTAATTCTTGGCATGAAACATGAGCTGTCAATGAAGTATAATAAGTCTTTCCATAAAAGTGTAGTACAAAGTGAATCAGACTGCGAAGTTGAATATATTCTGTGTAAAAGATCAGGATGGCAATGACTGGCACACTAATGGATATATTAATACTCTGCCAGCACTAGTACTCTGGAGGACATCACTCTTAGTTACTGCTTTGAGCATCCATTGTAATACATTTGAAACTACTTATGTTCTGGGTAAGGAAAGTGGAAACAAAGGAAAATTATTTGCAGGTCAGCCTTTGGCTCCTTAAAGGCATTTTTATAAGTAATTGAAATTTAAATTCTGGTAATAAATTAGTACATACCATGGCTACCTGTTTGGTTTGCCTAGGGCCCAACTTATATTCATGTATTTATTCAAACTTACCCAATTAGACAATCACTTATAATCAACAGTATATTAAAAGGCTTAATTATTTATGTTCATAAATGTGAGATTTTTTTATTTTATTTTGGTGGAGTTACAGAGGTTATACTTCTTTAATGATGTTAATCACAGCCAATCAATACCTGGTACTACAGCCTGTACAGAAAACAAGGCATAGGTGAGGGATGGTTATAAGAATGAATAAAAAGACAGTTTGTAATTAAACAACAGGATAGTGAATTATATGCCTTATTCATTTTTAATAGTGTTACTACAGTAGATGTAGATGCACAAACTTGAACGTTTATTTTACGGAACTGATTTTTTAAGTGTCCACAATGAGATTCCACTTGAAATAAGAGCATCCCAAGAGACTGTTCCACTGGGGAGCATTCCATTCTGCACTTTGCATCAAATATGCAGCATTCAAATGTACTTCAAGTATGCATGTAGCTTTGTGCTCTCTGCTTATCCACTTAAATATAGGTGGTAACTTACCTATCTTTTCACATATACCTTTTGGAGAATCTTTCCATGTGCATGTCTGGCAGCAAATTATATACTCCTTGGACTGTCTCTTAAGTTCATTAATAAAAGTGTGTATGTTTCTGTTTAAGGTTCAGATTTTAAAAATTTATAGTAGTTATTCTGCAGTTTCTTGTGATAAATACCCAGTGGGACTGACTCTTCTCAGATGAGAGGTTCTCAGCCTGGGAGAAAAACTCGATCTGCCCTTTTTATAATAAGTTGTAGGTGATTTCTGGCTTGAAAAGAATATGATATCAGAAGGTTCCTTGCTGTACTGCAGGGACTGCAACCAATCACACACACCTAAATGAGTACAAAGTGTCACACAGTGTCATGTCACTTTGAGAGCTGGAATGGATCATGACAGATCACCTGGTCTGTCTTTCTGACCCAGTGAGAAATTAGCTATATCCAAACCATTCCTGACAGTTATTTTTCTGAGGTGCTTTAAATGCTGCAATAAGAGATAGACCACCCTTTATTCCAACCGCTTATTATCCTAATTGTCCCAACAGGTAGGAAACTTTTTGAAAAATATAATTTAAATCTTTCTTGCTGCAGTTTAAGCCTATTACTTCTTGTCCTAATCCAACAGATAAGGAAAATAAGTTATTCCTCTTTCCAGAAATCCATGCAATATTTAAGAGTATAAGAACCTCTTAACAGCTGTACTGGCTTATACCACCAGCTCAGTTCCCTGTGTGTAACCATGGCTAAAAGCAGATCATAGAGAAGAATAAAAATGAGGCAAATATTCCTTCTTCCCCTGACCCAAGTTCTTCCAGTTTCCATCTGGGATTTCTTCACCCAGAAGTGTTTTCTTCCCCCATGTTTATTTGATTAAATCATTCATCCTCAGGATGGTCCTGTTAGAGTGCTACTAAATTATGCAGATGACTGAGGCTTATTCAACTCATACTGGCCTGTGAACTACTTTAATCTGCTCTAAACAAGTTATCATTATGTTATATGCTACCAGTGTATCACAAAGAGGCCATCAACTTCCTTAATTTTTCTGAGGACATTCCAATTGATGTAAACTAATTCCCAGCAATTTCAGAAACAGTGCCGAATTCAGAAATGGTATACATCTTTTGGGTCCGCCCACTGCAGAGAGCAGTGACTGTTCGACTGGAAGACTTTTCTCAGCCTCTCTTATTACTCAGGCTGTTCTCTACTTCGGCAATAAGAAAATTCTGTAAGAACAATCTTCAGGTTTAATCTGAAATCTCTACATTTCAATTGCTCACACAGATTGTATAAACTATGCCTCATTTGCTTTTTAATCAAAGTATTAGCACTGTCATTTTTAATAGTAGAAAAAGGTGTTGACATAAATGGCACTGCAATGCTAGATTCTAAACTGACCTACATTTCTTGGAAATTTTCAGCTTTAATATCCTGTAAATTATACGAGTAATTTTATTCTATTAAAAACTATGGAAGTGATGTCTCAGCTTAATTGATATTAAAGGCACACATTCCTCTTCTCCACAACAAACATACCTGACATTCTGAGACACTGTTGGGTCATACACGTTAGTCAGAAAGCCCAGTTTCACATCACTCCATTGTCCATCACACCTAATGTGGGCTATAAAATGTTCTTGACTCTCTTTTTTTGTTGTTTCTAGTTGCTGGATGGCGTGGGAGCCTAGTCTCGGTGCTTTCTATGGGCCAGTAGCATTCATTGTGCTCGTCACCTGTGTTTACTTTCTTTGCACGTACGTGCAACTGAAGCGCCATCCTGAACGCAAGTATGAGCTAAAGGAAAAGACAGAAGATCCACAGAGAATGCCAAGTACTGAGGTGGGCCATGGTCATATTACAGACTCTGTGTCCGTTCCCCAGGCAAGCTGCTCCATGATTACTTCTTCCTTATTGGAAAATGAGCATTCATTTAAGGCTCAGCTTCGAGCCGCAGCATTCACTTTGTTCCTGTTTACAGCCACTTGGACCTTTGGAGCACTTGCAGTATCTCAAGGTCATTTCTTGGATATGATATTTAGCTGTCTTTATGGAGCCTTCTGTGTGACTTTGGGGCTTTTCATCCTGATCCATCACTGTGCAAAGCGAGATGATGTATGGCATTGCTGGTGGTCCTGTTGCCCGTCTAGAAGAAACACCTATTCTGTCCAAGTTAATGTGCGTCCAAAGGTTAATGCCAATGGTGACACTCAAGTTCATGCACCTTGTCTTCAAGAATCACCATGTCCCAACAAATCAGCTGTGTTTAATCATCCAGCGGCTAGTCATTGCAAACTTACCAACCTACAAGCGGTTCAAAATCACGTTAACTGCCTTTCACCTGTGACACCGTGTTGTGCAAAAATGCACTGTGATCAGCTACTTGATGACGAAGCTCACATTCATGTCCACAACGAGGGAACCTTCAGACCCAACATGCACATTCATAGATGTCTGAAAAGCAGAACTAAGCCACGCTATTTCAGTCGGCACAGGTCTGCAGGTGAAAGAGAATACGCCTATCACATTCCTTCAAGCATTGATGGCAGCATCCACAGCTCACATACAGACAGTCCCCACAGTACGCATGATAGCCAGTCAGGTCACAGACGGGCCTGCTGCTCAAAAAGTGATCCATATCCTACTGTCAACCAGCCCGAAAGTAGCGACGCAAGTACTGTAATATATAGTTGTGCTAAAATGCCAGAAAGTGACACTGTGCATCATCCAGCTCATTTTGAAATGCACCCACGGACACAGTCTTTGCCATTTAATACGACCAATCACAACGGAATTCTCAAGGGAAATGTGCATGAAGCCATGATATACAGCTCAGATAGTACAGGAAATATCAAAACTGGCCCTTGGAAGAATGAAACTACTGTGTAGTTCATGGGCCATCATAATGTGGTTTTTTTCTCCTAAATCATCATTCTCTTTGTTTTTATTCCAAACTAAGTAAGATGAGGTGTTTGTGTAGCTCATCAGTAAATTGTACAGCTTTTCCATCTTTATTTCCATTTTCTTAATAAGAGTCTACAACAGAGAGAGAGAGAGAGAGTTTTAAAGTGAAGTTATTTTTAAAAGAAAGCTATAAAATTATTCTGAAAGGTAATTAGAAAATGAAGTCTGGACAATTGAGTATGAGAGGCAATATCCTTTTGTTACACAGAAACAACATTTCTTTAGAAATACATAATTTTCATTCATTGTTTTCACTTTTGTTCTGTAGTAACTTCAGACACTTTTTATAAACATATCAGCATCTTAAACTTCTACTTATTTATTTTTGTAGCAAAATATTAGTACTGTGCCATGGATTTTAATCAGAAGTGATTATGGTAGAAATGATAAACAGGATTTTATAAAATTCCAGCTTTTTAGATCTACAAAAGTGATACTGCCTCTAAAGATCTTCTGTAGCATATGGCCTGTAAAGTCGTGTAATGTACAGTCTCTGTTCTGTCCTTTTTCTTGTTGGAGAGAAGTGCTAGGTAATGTCTGTTACATCTATGGTGCTGTATTGGTTGTATTTTGCATGACATATGTCAGGATATACCATTTGCTGTTTTCTAGTGTTACATGTGTTAAAAAAAGAACAAAAAAAAAGTGTTGTACAAGGCTGTGAAAAACTCTATTGATATTAATCTAGAGCATTATAAATCTACAGGAAAAAAAAATCACTCTGCACTAGTTTAAGTGGCACAATCCTTTGTATAAGGTTATATGATAGCTTTGATAAGGGTCCACTCTAAAGTCTTTACAGAGCATGCACTACTCATTGTATGTGACACTGTGCGGTGTAATAGCAATTGTCTCAACAAGTTTTACACTTCTTTGTAAAGTATGCCTTTCAAACAAATCTGCAAGCTGTTTCACGACAACCTTTCCACATCTGTTAAGGTACAGCATTTATCATTAACTCTTTGAGGACTACATTTATTTTCGTAAAGTAGCTTATTCTAGTTCAGAGACACTGTAGATATGATATTGTCTATTTAGTTACATGATCAATGTAGTCCAGAGTTGCTAGGAAAAAGAAGGTTCAGTCAATTTTCCAAAACCACACCTTCTTAGACTCCATCTATTAATTTTACCATTTGCTTTCTGAAAACCCATTTCCTCCCCTAGCAAATTTCAGATTGTCTTCATCCTTTAATGCAAATTTGACCTTCAGAGAAGTTCTTTATGTTCATAATTTCTGCTGAATTGTAGGGCATTCCAGGGTCAGTACCATTCTCTATTAACAAGGCTCTTGGCAAGATGTTTTTTCATGTTTCCGTGAACATCTGGACACAAAGCATCAACTCATAGTACAGAACTGCATCATAATTTTCCCTATATGAAATAAAACCGCTTTTTCAAATGGGAAGGGTGCAGAATAATAATGGGTTGCAGAAAGTGAATGGGAGCATAGAGCTGTGAGAAGAATGTCTACAGTGGAAAGTGAGCAGTGCATCCATAAATAAGAGCAAAAGCACAATTCTGTATGGCCACATGAGAAAGTTTGCTGTCATGTCTTAACACAGGCTTATGTAATTGCTACATCGCTGCAGAGAGGAAATAGAAAATTCCCTTGAGATCATCAGTCTGCAATTCTCTGTGTATATGTTGCAGAAATCTTCACATGCTTCAGCCCATTATTTTTCTGTTCTTAGCAGTTTATTGGTCTCTTTTTTTATATATATATGTAGGAATGCATTTCCTAATAGTGTACATAAAGATGACAATTATAATTGTTAGAATGTTATAAAAACATGTAAGTCAGATGAATGTGTTCTGCAGTGTTGCAGGTGGGAATTAGTACTCAAAGGGTTAATGCTCAGTATCTGAGTGCAAGAAATTTTGTTTTTCTGTATTTTTGTAAATTTGAAATATATATTGTAAACTCCAGCAGTGCAATGTATCCATCTCAGATTGTGTATTTTTAAAAGGTGAGCAAGAAGAATGCACTAGGGGGTTGTCAAGTTTTAAGCCAATATACAGTAGTTTCACAACTAATACAAAGAACAAAAAGAAACGCCTGAGCTTTATTATGTATATGCTGTATATGCTTGAACTGTCTCTAAACTAAAATACAGTATTTTTCTTTGTTTGCATAATGAAATATTTTCTGTTTAATAGTTATTTTCTTTTAGTATTACTTTTACTCATTCCACATAGACAGTGAGCCCTAAACAAGCATAGACATAATGTGAAATACCACTTCTCTGTGTCTCAGCACTATGTATATGTATATTCTGTAATAGCAAAATCCTAGGAGGTCTCTAGACCATTATGCAAAATATTCCACACACACAGCCAAGTGAAATACTCACTCTGCAAGAATCCACTCAGTGAGCTTCTTTATTCAGCTTGTGTTTTAATCACCTCTGTTACTTTGTCTGAGAGGCCAGTTCCATCTTCATAATGGCTTACAAAGAAGTAAATAGGTGCTGCTTTCCACAGAATATCTTGTGTGATAAAACTCTCTGGAATTTAAACATAAAATATTAAAACACTTTTCTTATTGTGTTAAAAATTAATTTAGTGAATATTTCTGGGCTAATTTGGAAGAGATGTGTTATGCAATAATCTGTTTGCATATTATTTTTTCAGAAAACATACAGTATAACTACAGAGTAGAAGAACATGATATTAAATAAATATAAAAATGTTTTGTAACATCAGATTTGACCAAAATGCTTTTTGTGCTTTTGACTTTTTTTTCCTTAAGATAAATGAGATAATTTCAATGCTTTGGGAGTCTGGCTTTGTTTTATTTTGGGGGTTTGGTCAGTTATAGTCAGTGAACCGTTACTACTTTACCTGATTTTCTTTCCTATAAAAATAAAGTCAATGAAATAACTGGAGTATAAGAGATACATTGTCCTAGTAAATTCCTCACAGACATACATGTGTAACATTTCAAAGTCAGCATTAGTTTTGGTGATTCATTGATGACATAAAAATGACTGAACAGACTTTTACTGTTCACTTTCTGTCTGAGATGAAGCAAGAGAAATTTCATGCAAAAAAGATAATTTTTGGAGAATGATGCAATCAACAGAAATCTGAAGGGTTGTTATTACAGTACTACCAGGATAAAAATATGCTCTGATGCTATAGTGTTCCTCTCTGCATACAGAAATTCCAGTTTTCATGACCAAATTTCAGGTCATGAAAGTTACTCCATTTTAAGTCACATAGAGTGTTTACAAGAAGAATTCCTACCCAGCCTCATATAAAGAGGTTTGGTGTGAAAATAAAGCATGCGTTTTTGCACGTTATGGCTGATCATCTGTGTTGATCCCTAGAAGTCTGCTGGTTGAGTCTGCACTAATATGACTGAGCAGTTGCTGTCAGTGGCCATAAACACATGTTCTCCTTCACCACACAGCTGCCTGCCAGCTACCCTGTGGGCACCCTATCCAGATGTTAACCCATCAAGGGAGCCTTCACTGGCTGTAAAGATTATTGCTGTCTAAACCAAAAGCAAAGTCTGTGCTTAAAGCAATGTCAAGGCTGCCTTTGATAGACAACACAGGCAACTGGGCAGCCTCCACTTGAACACTAAGGGCTGAAGGCAGATAAAACTCATGGAAGTCACTTCAAGCAGTGTAACTCCTCTCTTCAGTGCTCTGCCAAGAGTACCTGCCTACAAAGTCTGCTGCCTACAGACATCTGCCAAATCCAGGCAGAATTAGTCAGCTTACCTAAAATTCCTGGTTAGCTGAAATGAGAGTGAAACAACACAACAGAGTTAATGATCATAAAAGCCCAAGTTGGAGGAAACCTTTCTGGATGCTCTGTCACAAAGCTGCTGCAGGTTCATCACGTGCAGGGACATGGGTCTAAGTATCCTGGATGGCCTGATGACCTGGAATTGCCCTTGTGCAGACACTATTAAAGGCTTACAAAGCTGACTGTGGCTCCACAAATTCGGAGGTAGATTCTGCTGTCAACTATACATCTTTTTACAATGAAGAGATTATCTGACAGAGAAGGCTTGTACATTTGACTATTTGGGAAAAAGAAAGCTGTCATTGGGATCAGGTCAGTGACCTTTTTAACAAAGGCTCTTTCTTTGCCCAGAAACAGAAAAAAAGAAGGTGGTTATGGTTTTTTGTAAAGGAGACCACCTATACTATTACTGATTTTTTTTTGCCTATGACGAAAAACCGTCAGGCTGATGAAGACATTAGCGGCTTCCTTATGAGAGTATAAATTCAAATTCCTGTACCAGCATCCTCCAGTTCAGAAAGAAGCTGTAGGAGGCAGCTAGATCAATCGGGATCCATCAGCTGGCTGGCTGACTTCAGTCAAGCAATTTCAGTAGTCACCTGGTGCTCTAGGCAGCTTTTGCTTGCTTACTTAACTCCACAGAGCAGGGAGCTTTTGGTTTGGCTGTGGCCAGCTGACTCTTTTTTTAATTAGCAATTGAATTGCTAAGAAGAAAATTTATTCTACAAATTACCTTGAGTATATAAATAATGGCTTTTTGTTCCTTGTTACTAGGTCTGTAAAGGGGCAAGTGAATCCTGACCAGTCTATTACCTGAGGGTTTTTTGGAAGCCAAACAAGCAATCAGTGAATTTGGGAGAGCATTAGAGAGCTCACTTCTCTGCAAGGAGGGTTGAAATTTGGTTTGCAAGGTCTAGAGCAGTCCGAATTCAGACAAATATCCTGCCTTATGGTTATGCAGCTGGCTGTGCTGAGAGGTAAGGAGTTTTTTGTAAAAATGGTGTCTGTATACCCCATAGGTACCACTGTCTCTTTACATTTTGATCTGTTTGAATTCTGTAGTGCCTTGCAGTCTGAACAATAAAATGACCAACTGTTTCCACCAGTCTGTCACTCTGCTCCAGCTGTTCCCCTGCATTTGCAGCACACTGCGGAGTAAGATTGTCCAGCATAGTCAGTATTTTCACTCATTCCTGTATTTGTTTCCCAGATACTCAAAAACACCTGAGGAAAGCAGCAGGAGGAGCTTATTTTGAGGTTAGGGGGAAACTCGGGGAGAAGAGAAAGCAGTAAAGCACATTATTTTTATTCTTCTTACAGTGCTTCCTTTTGTTAGCCCATTTGTTACTAGGCTGTAAGCAGTTACAGTCATTTTTTTCTTAACTCTTTCCATTGTAAGATCTTGTTCTCTACTAATTAGAATGTAGCTGAAGGTTCACCATTTAGCTTGATTTATGCCCTCTGCAGTTACTGCCCTCACATGGATGATTTTAAAGAGTTCGGCTAAAACAGCTTCAATGTTTTCAGCAAAGAGGCTTAAGGAGTTTTGTCTGCAATAGCACCTTTCAGTGAGATTTTTTTTTAATAGTTCTGTCTTTCAAGGACCATTATTTGAAAATTTTGGGAAGTATAGCTATTACAAGAAGAGATAAGGGTACTTTCTGCTGTTTCTAGAAAGCGAGCAGTTCAGTACAGATGACAATTTTAGCCACCAAAAATATCCCAATATACTACTGTGAAAAATCTCCCTTCTTAGGATGTGTATGCCTTGGCTGAGGCTACGCTTACTGATCAGGTGCTGCTGCAAGCTGTAGGGACTCTAAAGGACCTGCCCTATAAATGATTTACTTCAGCTGCCCTCAACCAGGAGTAGGATGGAAAGCAGGGGGGCTTAGTCTCATGTTTCTGCCAGGCTCTCCAGCTTGTCTGCCCCTCATAGACACCACAATGGGATGGAGGAGGGAATGGTCTGATTTGTATGAGGAGAGACAAATGCTAGGTCAGAGGAAACTGAAGAGACTGAGCTTCTAGGAGTGGATCGAGTTGAATTGAGCAGCCTGACCAGAAGGAGAGAGGCTGGTATGAGTATGAAGCTGCAGGAGTCAGGAGGACTGATTTAAAGCTGGAAGGGAAAGGAGGGTCATGAAATTGAAAAGAGGGACTTGGAGGCTGGGAAGAAACTAGGACCAAATTGGTAGTGGGGGAGAGGGGGAGTAGGGTGAAACAATTATGTCCATGGGTGCTTCCAGGTTGGGTGTGTAAGCCAAGCTTTGTGATTCCTCTGCACTCAGTAAATATCTGGAAACCTGCTAGCAAAATGGTTATTTGCTTATAAGGTTGGTCCTTGTAGAAAATTACAGGGTATTAGTGCTGTCAGTAAGTGTCAGAAATCTGTGTAATGAATCACAAATGCTCAAAGCTGTTGATTAACCAGATATTTCATGTGCCACCTGATAGAATTTCTGTATTTTTAATGTCCTTTTCAAAATCCAGAAACTATCAAGAAAAAGAAAAATTATTTCAAACGGTATTAGTGAAGCTCAAAGTCAAACACACCAACTGAGGAACTGTTAGAATTAAGGTTGCCTTTGGAACTTCCATTCACAGCTTCGGTCTGTCTTTTGATGTTTTTTAACTATTTTGGTGCATACTGTTTTTTAACATCTTGGCTTTGGTGCTGTGCATTTAGTATTCTTTAATTGCGTGGTTTTGTGTACATCCAGAGTTAAGCCAGTCATTTCACGGAAAGTTTTCTTTTCCATGTTTTTTTCTGGAACCTTTAAAGAAAGCCTTCTCAGAAGAATATTGAGGTTGAAGCCTTCTAATAACACAGACCCTGCTTTGCTACCCTTCCCTGTGCAGAGTGCTAGAAAGGAAGAAGAGGCTTGAAAGATTTTCGTTTGAGATTCCCCTTATTCTTTTCCAAAGTATTTAAATAACTGTATAATCATTCCAAATGTCATCACTATGAGGACATAGGAACATTAGAAGAAGGAGCAGACTGAAGCTAGGAAGTCCCTGCCCTGGCTCTGTGCATCTGTATTACAGACTGTAGGAAGCCTGTGCCTTAACCATGACGATTCATGTTGATATATGGGCTGCCTGTAAATCTCATCTTCCCTGCAGTGGACCCTTCCACTGTGGAAAGCTTCCTATGGGGAAGATACCTGGTGCTGCTGAGAAGGGCATCACATACGCAGCCGCTCCAACCTGCAGGATGTGCCAGCTTTGGCCGATGAGGGATGGACATAGTTTTGTCGCTGGCACTGCACGATGGCCTCCTCAAGCCAACAGCTGGCGAACCTTACCCATCGGGAGAGTGCCAATACAGATGTGAGGTTTAGCCTCTGCCACTTTACAAAGGTCATTCTGCTGTGAGTTCCAGGAAGGTCCCTTCCCTTCAAAAACTCCCACTTCATTGCTGACTCTGAGACCCCTGCCCGAGCCAGAAGCTGGAAAGACCCACTCCCCCTTGACAAGATGGCGTGAGAATGTGAAATCAGCACGGAGAGCTGGTTCCCCTCCATCTTGTGTAAAACGTATTGAAACTATCCCTGCATTCATATATATGAGAACAAAGCAGGGAGGATAAAGTTAAATGACCAGCTAATCTTTTCTGAGATAGTAAGTGGAATACTTTAAGTGCTGCAAAAAATAAAACTAACCCCCAGTCACTCTGAGTCAGTACAGAAGCCTTAATTCTAGCATTATAACAAGTTGTATTCTACCTGACAGCACAGCGCAAGCAACGTGACATACAGTCAAGGGCTATAGTACATTGAAAGTAACTACATTTCACCCCCAATGCTTTTCCCCTGGGTAAAAACAATCTGTACACAGTTGTACCGTGGAAACATTTTCTGCATCCTTTGATACGCTGGTGGACTGTTTTAGACTAAGAATCCATTTAGTGTGGACATGCACTTAAAATGGTTTTATAACATGGACGTGAAGAGAGGGAAGGTTACTTTTCCTGTTGTGTTTTTTTTTTTTCTTTTCATTACACAAAGCACCGATCATCAGTATTACACTGAGATGTTATTTTTCTTCAGTATGTAGCTAACACAGAGCCAGACAGCTGCAGAGCAGAGCACTGCACCAATAGCAAAAAGTAACCATGGAAAATGGAAAAAAAAAAAAATCCTCTTACTCTTAGCAGTTCAGAACTTTACCTGTATGGGAACGATTCCAGATCACACAAGCTGCTTCATTAGCCCATTCATCCTCTCAGTGTGTTATTAAGGTTCAACCTGCTTAACAAAACTAGAGAGATCAGAATATGCCAATCAAATTTGGAATGACTTGAACAGTCTCTGGTATAAGTGGCTTACATAGTTCATTGTAGATTGATGTGGGGAAACTGCTGATAGAGACAAAATGTACAGGCTAGGATTTCAAAGGCCCCGGAGCTCTAGGATGAAAAATCTTTAGCACAAGTCCTTTTACTTAGACAAAGAATAAAATATCTTATGTAGGATATAAGGAGGTTTGAATTTAAATCAGTGAAATGATGAAAGAGACTGACAAAGAGGCATTTTGAACAGCTCAGCACAGACTTTCTTTCCTTGTGTATCCACTGCTGGATGCAAGGAAGGGTTTAATTCATGCAGTCTTTAGTCAAGTTTTTTCACTTTAAGGCAATAAGCTGTAGAGTTGAAATTACAGGCAGGAACCTTTCCATCAGCTTCCGTGGGTCCTAAGTTGAAGGCACAGTGAACAGAAAAGGCACGGCATATGGTTTAGAACCTAATGTGAGAACTGACAAACTGCAAACCTCATTAAATGGTGGCTTTCCGTCGTAGCATGAGGTCACACATCCTGCTGCACATGCATAGTGGGAAGGATCTGGAGGAAAAACAGGTGGAAATGAAGGAGAAGTGGGGTGTAAAGAGGAGAAAGACATTGTGATGGATAATCGAATGAGCACAAGTGCCTACTGAAATGGTGTAAGCACAAAAGTGACCACAATCCTTGAATGAGTAAAGGAATGTATTGAGCAGGACTGCACAGGTGAGTATGTTCCTATCATGATGTTCATTCAGAGAGGATGCCAAAAGATTGGATAATTTTTGGACAGAAGCCTCAAAGACATGCTGAAAACTTGAAATACACTTCAAGCTAAAGGCATATAATGTGTGCAGGTTGTGGAGAAAGAAAGGGGGGGAAAAAAGTTAAGTGATTGTCTCACTGTCCGCAGAAACTACCATACAGAAGGTTCTTTAATCTAGCAGCAAAGGTATGAAAAGATCCAGTGATTAGGAGCTGAAAGCTGAAAAATAAGACTTGCCCTTTAATCTGCAAGAGTAATTAACTTGATAACAATTCCTTAGTGATATCGTAAGTTGAATTTTTTAACTCAAGAGAGTGTGTGTCTCAGCAATATTTTTCACTTCAAACACAAATTTTTGACCTTGGTGCTGTAGGAACTACAGGGTAACATTTTACAGGCATTTTACATTATATTTGATGTTCAGTAGACAGCCTCAGAAAAATCCTCCTTTTGGACAGGTATCGTAGAGGTGAGGTAGAAGAGAAAGGACAGTGTCCCAACCTGTCTATGGAGAGCCTAGGAAATTGTGTTGTACTCCCAACACCCTTGGCTTTGGTCTTTGTGGCACTGCTCAGTTTAAGTGCCATTTTAATGTTTATGATTCCAGGTTCTTTTTAAACTGTATATTTGGACAGAAAATCTTTATATTCTGCAACATAATAAAGTTCTTAGTTACTGCTTTAGATTAAATTCTCCCTTAACCTCTGACTAAAGCCACAATGGTGCTTGCTTAACTAAATGTTATCCATATGTCTTGTAATGGTCCACATTAAATCAAATTCTTCCTTATCTCCTCCCTAGCACCTAATGGTCACACTTTGATCTGCATTAAGGATTGGATGTTTCTACTCAAACCCCTTCCTTGCAAACTTCCGAGGGTGTTGCCTATACTAGAATACATTCTTTATAATCCTCTATTTTACTTGGTGTAAATCACCTGAAATTTATAACCAGTATGTTTACTTGATCTTGATGTAAAATGATTGAGCCTTTAGTCTGCTGGGAACAAAGGTATATCAACTATGTGTTAGAATCCTATCACACTGCACAGAGACTGGCATTTTCTAGGTAGAGATAGCCCTGGTTTTGCACCTACTGATTGTACATTGTCTGAGCATTTGTACCCACGCACATCAAACTGTGATGAACAGGATAAAACTGTTCCTAGGTTGTATTGGGAGATCTTCCTTTTCTGGTCTCTTTCCAGCCTTACACACAATGGTTCTTCTCATATCCTCTTCTTTTTCATTATCTGACTTTGGTTTCTGCACTGAGCAGTCACATTGCTGTTACTCTGCTCACAGTTTCAGGTCCTTCTGGAAAGGCAGCACAGGTTCAGTGCTGACCTCAGCTTACCTGACAGCCCCTGGCCTTGTGCTGAGAGGGTAGTGTCATGGCTGTCATCTGAAATGCTCTTTGCTGTCTTTTTATCTCTCCTCCTGGAAGTGGATTTATCCAGGGAGATAATTAAGCTGCAGTCCCCCCACCCTCCCCATCTTTTCTGCCTGCTGCAGCCTGCTGAGTCCTGTGACAGAATCACTTGTGTCCTTTCTCAGGTACGTTGTGTAACTTCAGTGCCAGGCATTCATGGTGTCCTCTTCTTTATTCTTCCTTTCTGAAAATGCTCCTGCTGGGCAGCACATAGCTCTTATGGGGTTTCTGTGTCATTTGTTGTGAAACACCCCCATACGGGCAGGGTCGTGCTGATTCTAGACCTGTGGCAAAGTGATTGGAATGATTTCTGCTCTTTCTCACAGGATTTTTTTTTTTTTTTTTTTTTTGCCTAGAAACTAATTGTTTATGAATACGGAAACAAAAGCACCACAGCCAATTTGGGAATGTCCTCTGCTGGCATTCCCCAGAAGCACCAGTGTGGTGCAAATCTACCAGGAAGTATAATTTCTCTTTTAAGGCGCTTGCCCGAGTCCTTCATTTTCCACTTCTGTATTGCCCCTAAAGCTTTTTGCTGCTTCTTGGGTTTTATACTCCCTCTCACACTTCGCTCCGTGCAGCTCAGACAGCATCCAGATGGTCTCATCCTGGAGTGAGCCCTTTCTGGAAGGAGTCTCGCTGTTGTCACTCACCAGCGGATGAAGCTGGCGTGAAAAGATGGTGCAAAGCAGCAAAGTCATTTTACCTTTCACTGCCACTTAGGAGTTATGTAGCTCTAAACTATGTGTGTGTACACGTGTGTACATATGTATGTAATTTGTTTGTGTGCGGGTATATACGCACTCGGACACACACATACAAATGAACTGTGGGGAGTATTAGGTAAAAACTTAGTGCTTGCTACTGCCTCCCTCTGCTTTGAGCAAGCAGCCCCTGTTTTCAGAATATGTCTCCTAATCTGAAGTATTACCAGTATTTGCAGTACTTCCTACTGGTTTTAAATGGAACCTACAATTTTCTGAGTGTTAGGTATTCCAACTCTGCATAAAAGGAATGAACCATTTAAAACCTCAAAAGCTTTTTCAGTGGCCGTAATTGCTCTTTCACTGGCACTGTAAGTATCTTCCCAGAGGTATGGGAAGCTGCCACTAGTTAGTCTGGGAGAAGCATGAGATTCCTGATAATGATGGTTTTTTACACATTTTTGCACAGGCCAGACAAAATTAGACCTTTTCTATATTTCTGACATGCATTAGCAACTTCAAATCACTTCAAAAAAATTCCTCTTCCAGGGAAATGTCTTGATTTATAAGCAAAGGTTACTACTGTGCAGTATTTCTAGAGAACTGAAGCCACATGGTTCAAATTCAAATAATTTCATATGCATGCAGTTTGCAAATGGAAATTCTCCCATAAACCATATAAGATATTGATGAGTATCTCCAGTTAAGAGTTAAATGAGTCAGACTGCTGTCTATATCCTCATAACAATTAGAAGCAGAAATAATTAATAATTTAATATAATTATAACCACTCTTTTGACTGTGGCTGGTGTAGAAGATTGTAAATATGAAACACTTGCATAATTACTATTCTGAAGATCATTCAGGACAAGTAAAAGACTGAAAAAGATGTTAAACCTCTTAAAGGACTTATTTTAATTATTTTAAAGTCATACATTAATTAAGGTGTTTACTTATTAATCCCTGGAAATTAAATTCTGTACTCAGTGTAAGTGCTGTAATTTTCTTGAGTAAGTGCTGCGTTTCTCATACATAAGAGAGGTTGAATTGCTCAACCTTAACTTTAGAACTGTAATAACTTGAGGGATGCTGACAATTAACTCACTCAACAACTTCTTTATGCCTCTAGCAAGTTTTGTGGCTCTACCATCTCTCTCTTTAGAAATCTTGTTGGCCCAGTTTATGTGTGTCATTTACCAGCCATTGTCTGCTGCTTCATTTCTTGCTGGCCCTAATTTATTCATCTGGAATTAAAGCAGAATGTAGACAGAACTGATTCTGTGGCTGCAGTTGCATGCCAGCTATCACAACAATCTGAAGCTGAAGCACTTTGATATTTGCAGCCCCTATGGAGAATCTCCTTCTCACGGACAGAAGGGATTGGGGTGCCTGCTGCTCTTACTGCTTTCTGTCCCTCCTCGTGCTGGCCCTTTGAATGGAGGAAGTAAACGTCACAGACCTTACATCCATAGCTCTTCTTGAAATCTCTTTGTGGGTCAGAGTTTTAGTTATCCTGTTTTTATGCTCGTGAAAAACATTTCAAAAGCCTAGAAGTCAGGCTACAGCCTCATGATTTTGTTCTTCACCTCTTGTGCGCACCATATTCCCTTTCTTACCCTTCTCTTTTAGGTGACCCACACTGAGCGCTTCATCCTCAAGCAGGGAACGAACACTAGTGGTTATTTTAAAATAAGGTATTTTGATCCAAATATATTTTTTTTTTTTCAAGAAAAGTAATGTCTTGCGGTACATGGAACGTTGTAAGCAGATCTTTTTAAAAGGCATGAAAGAAATTAGGTTTAGATTAAGACAGTGAATACTGCTATAGTATTCCTGAGCTTTTTCAGGCTTTTCAATCCTTGCAGGTCCTTTATAGCCGAAGTCTGTACATTACCTTCTGTGCTGCAGTGCCCAGGGAAAAATGACAGTCCCGCCTCTTCAGCAGAAATGCAGCAATCTCACTGCAGATGACAAAATACAAAGCCACAGTTCTGCAACAGCAAGCTGTGGAGCTGCCCTGGAAGGTACAGGCTTGGGAAAATGAAAGGTGCTTTCCAGATCCAGTTTTGAGTGTGCTTTGCTTTGCTTTCCTGCCCCCCTTGCTGGGTGTGCAGACAGTGAGAGCTATCACTGCACCAGCTGGAGCAAATGTAAACTTCACATGGGAAGTAAAATATTGGGTAAAAGAACATGAATCATTTTACTGTTGTGCTGTAGCATAAGTGTTATCATTCACTCTTTGTCACTGCTCCATCTTACAGACAAAACCCTGTGGTTTAGTTGTAAGCAAGTAGTGCGGGGAATCAGCAGCTGAAGTCATATTAAATGTTGTCACCTAAGGAGACGGTATCTTCTCCCACACCAAGATACCTGTGGGTCATTTGAAGTTTCTCCTCAGAACACTTTTATGTGTCGGTGGGGTGACTCTGGCCTTGGCGGTTGCCCCTTCCCAGCAGGCAGATGTTACAGTTATGATCACAACGGTCAAGAGAGTGATGGTTCCCCTCCAGCAGCTGCAGAGACTGGTGGATGTGCTCAGTTTGTTGTGGCCCTTCAGTGCCAGTGACATGTAAGATCTGGGCAGATGTTAGCAGTGAAAACAATTTGCCTACATTTGATTGACCTTTCTGTTTATTCTGCTTGCCATTAAAGCCTTCTAGAAAAACCTGGGCAAACATTTCAGTGCCGAGTCTGTTCAAGCTATTCTAAATTTCCTAAGCATACATAGGTCATTGATTAGAAGTTAATAGCTCTGTTGTCTCCAGCACCTTTTCAGGCCATCTCGAAGAAGGAGCAGTCTTGTGTTTGTGAAATTCAGGTGCCAAATAAAGGATTAAAGATTCAGGCTTGATTGCGGCTGTTAGAGCTCTTTCAAAGGCAGTAAGTCATCGGCCTAAGGTAATTTACCTTTTCAGGCTGCTGGAAGTAGGCTACATAGAAATTCTCTAAATGCCCATCTGAAATAGCTCTTCTTAGCTACAGAGCGCATTTATTGCACCTGCGATTATTGGAGTAATTGAGAAGGTCTATTTTTCCCACATTAGACCAAAAATGAAACATTTATTTTGACACATTGGGCTACCGCCATCTGTGCCCCAGCATCAAAACATTTTTTTTTAATGTTCTATTTCAGCTGTTCCAGTTGGCCTCAAAAGAGCTTAAAATCTGGCAAAAATAGCACCAATGTTTAACTGTGCACAGAAGGTATTATTTATATGTCAGTAGCACATTGTTCGCTTACTAGGTCTTTAACAGCTGTATATAATAACATGATCTTCTACACATGCTAGTTTTCATAGAATATGTCACACAGCTCTGAAGTACAAAGCTGAGGGTCAGCAAATCATTTTGTATTTTTCTTATGTATACAAGGACGACACACAGGCCACTGCGTGGAATCTCAGCATAAGCCAGATACTATATTATTTCATCAAAAGTAATAATGCACTTTCCTGGCATTTGTAGAAAAAATGATGTCTGTTAATCTGAGTCTATTCTTCAGATACTGGGTGAACAGTTCCATTTAAATCTCTTTGTATAGAGATATACAGTATGTAATATCCCCACAGGCAAGAACTAGGATTTGGCTCTCGGATGACCTAATTTTGAGAGAGACAATAAGATCACTGAATTGAGGTGCAGCTGATATCAGTGCCCAAGGCCACCCCTAAGCTTCATCCCAATCTATGTGATGGAAGGTCACCTTACTTCAGTTTCTGTAAGCTGTAAAACAAACAAAAATATCAGCAGTGCAAAAGGACGTACAGAAACATGTATTTTAAATAGAGGCCAGTTCTTTATTGTGAAGTTCTTTGGAATACATTAATTCTAATTTTTAATTTAGTATAAAAGAGTACTGGACACAAGGTGTTTTTCTAACCTCTAATTGTAATACTTAGTAAATAAAAACACAGCAACCCTTTTAGCTGACTATTAGAAGAATATGTGAGAAATCATGTGAGAAGTAATAACAAGATTAATATGACACCCCAAATACCTAACTTTTTAATGTCTCAGATACTGATAAACCTTCGAATTCATAAACAGATTCCAGATGCTGCCTGGTATGACTTTTTTCCATAAAACTAAGGGTGAACATCAGTCTGTAGACACATTGTTTGGAAGTTACGGGGTGGGGTCAGGAGGATATGTCTTCAGGCAGATTTTGAGGCAAAAGGCATGAATCAGTGTCCCAGAAAAATCATGAAAGCTTATGCCCTGTTGTTGATGCTGAAATGAAAACATTACAGAAATAAATGTCTTTTGATTCAAGCTCACCTCATTCTGCTGGGACAGTAGCCTGAGGGGGGGAAATAGATTTGTAGCTCTTTTTGAGTTGCCCAGCTATGTGTCCTTCCATAAACTACCGCCCTGTAAAAGCCAGCAAGGATCTGGTGTCCCTCTCCTCACTGGCCAATGCTCAAGCCTCTCATTTCAGTTTAAAAATATTTATTCAAGGAAAAAGGTAGACTTTGTTGAAGTTGATGAAAAAAGGAAAATTCTCTGATTTTTTTAATGTATGTGAAGTAGTCTAAATAAGAAATTAATACTACAAAATTGAATTAATATGATTCAGTGGAGAGTGGTGGGCCAAAATAGCAGCACTAAGAATCAAAGGATGGTCTGTTCAGCTGGAAGCTGAAAGCCATAACTGGCTGTGTCCTTAAAAAAAGACTTGCAAGCTCCAGTTTTCAAATGCGGTCTTTAGTTAAACCTTATTCCCCTCCCTATTGTTATTTCTCATCATATTTACAACACGCATGTATACCCCTACACAGAACATATCATGACACTTTTATTTTTCCCACATCTCAGTATTGTTCAGGCATCCTGGAGTTAACAGAAGTGAGCAAGAGTCTATTTTTGAGACTGTCTGAGAGTTCACTTTGATTATTCATAGATGAATCAGCATGTCGTCATCTCTGTAGGTCTAGACGTAAGAAAGGTATAATACCCAACCCCATGCAAGTCACGACTGCAGTGAAAGCCCTTTATCTGAGCAGTATGAAAGAACATTCATTCAGGAATTGGATGCAGGCTCAGAGGCAGCCAAGCAAGAGCAGCTCGGCTAAAGCTCTGGGGAAGAAAAGAAAATGCTGGCCTGAAATATTGTGAAATATAAATAACAAGACCAGTTTTGGTTGCATAAGCATATGCTGAATGACATGTGAAAAAATAATAGCCCATAAAAGAAAGAAGTCTCTCTTTCCCCAAAGGTAAAGTCATTCCTGGCAGTTTAAGACCTTTCTTGCCCTTTGCAGCCCTGCTGTACCTGCAAACACCATCTTCACTGACAAATTTTCTTCGCATCAGTGTCATCAGGAAAAGGTGCACGGGCATCTAGCTGTATTTAGTCAGAAGCTCCCATATTTCCTTTTTTCAGTAAACCTCATCTGACGTTATAAATGTAAGAGCTAAAAACTCACTAGGGATTGTAGGGCAATGCAAATTTTATAGAAGAGATCAGGTATTATCTAAAACTCACTTGTTAACAATTCTTTCAGGTCCTGCAGGATGGCTGGTGCACATGGAAAGAGATTTCCACAGAAAGCTGCAGACTTTGCAAGCCCATCCTTCAGTATTTTTCAGTCGAAAACAATGTTTGAGCCACTCCAGCAGTAATGGGATTCCCTGCAGTGTTGCCTAACCTACCATCTTTGGTCAGATTAACATCTCCCAGGGGCAGAATTTTCTTCAGTGAAAACAATAATGTTTCAATGACATGGGTGAAATGCAAGGTACTGGGATAACACGTGGAGAAAAAGCTTATAGTATTTTAAAATAAATTTTCTAAATAGGAGACTGCAATATTGCTCCTACCTTGAAAAGATGGCTATAGTACATGTTACAAGATGTGAAGGCACATGGACAGTGTTAATGAAGGTCAGGGGAAGACTGTAACTGTTATAACAGACTATAACGTGCAAGTCAAACCACCTGCTGGGCTCACCAAAGGCCATGGTGCACTTTGAGCCCCACTGGCTTCTTACTCTGTGCAAAGTCTTCAGGTGCCTTGTGTGACATCTCTGTCACATCTGAGTAGATTTAGCATATTAAGCTGTATATGCAATTTATGAAGGGTGTTCTGTATTTAAACTGAAAATTCATTGCACCTTGTCTACGATAATAATGTTAAAACAGTTGGTGGCCCGATAATGCAATGTGGGCAGATGCAGCTTGTCCATCCAAAGAAGACCAGCGTGATATTCAATCTGGGCCACATCGGTATAAGACACCTGAAATATATAACCAGAGACATATATTAGTGAATAAATGATAGTTGGCATGGATATTTTTTAAGTTTTCATGAAAACAGAGAGAGATGAGAGGATATCTGGAGAGGGACCAATTACAAATAACCCTGCACACGCATGCATAATTAACAGGATTCAAGAAGCAGTAATGATCGTTCTTTTAACACAGCGTAAGTCTGCCTAGAGAGGTGAACACATCAAAAAGACTCAGCATGAAATTTAAAAAGAAACCTTTGACTAGTTTGGCTTTGGGGAGCTTGTCAGTTTATTAACATTACTTTAACCTAATTTTAATTTTGCTTAATGTGATTTCTTTTTCCATGAAGGTCTTTGAAAAAATGTTGTTTATGCAAATAAACTACATGGAAAATTGGTTTTTTAACTAAATGACAACTGACAGACTAGACTGTAATAGCCAATTGGGAACTTCTAAAGCATGATTTGTTTACTCAGTAGTACAAATTGCATAGCTCTGATTATTAAGGACAGTAAATATCTTAATAGTGGCTATTTTAATTAACAGAGTCATATGGCTGGATCACAGTCTCCACTAAGACTGTTTTGTGTTGCTCCAGTGGCAGCAAAAATAGCCTTAATCCTTATTTCAGTACTCACCCTATTTAATAGTTCAGAGGAGCTGGCATAAGGAAGGTCAGATTTGTCCCATACATTTCCTACTAAAACAATGTTTCTTGCTTGACTGTTCGCAAAAAAATAAATCCTACCATTTTTATCCTCACTGTCAGCTATGACTTCTCTATTTGCCTTCATCTGACTCCATAGTTCTTTTTTTCTGCCTGGGATGTAAGTCCTTTAAGAAATACCTCTTCAAAATCTTAGATTCTACTCCAGTGTCAGATCTTTGGATTTCTTTAGAATTTATTTCTTCATTTGAATTTCAAGGTATTTTTGTCACAGAGTTCTACAGAATAAATGAAAAATTAAAAAAACGCCAAACAACTTTATAGCCAATGCAACATCTGTAAGTAATATAACAGCTTTCTCGTATCTTCAGGTGTAGAACTATGGATGCTAGATAGGGAAAAAGCTCTTTCACATGTTGCCACTCTCCTGCCAGTGCAAGATTTTGCCTACTGGCAACAATTTCAAATAGTACATTGCGATGAAAGTATGAAGCATCATGGGCCTGGTATTCCCAAAGAAGCCTTTATTAATTGATCAGTATTTAATTGTTGTGTTAAGGAAAACTGGGGAAACACCTGAGTCTCTGCTGTTCCTAAAATCAAAGCCAGTGCTCTGTCAAACCTGCATCATCCTAAAACCACAGCTCCTATACAGCATGAAGGGGAACGTTCTAGAGACCATGGAAACCCTTGGCAAGTTGAATTGCCTGCAGAGGGAGAGGAGGAAGCCACCAGCTTTTCTCATATGAGTTATCTCGTATCCCTTTTGAAATGACCAGCTTTGAATTTCAGTGTTTTCTTTTTGTCTTCCTTCCTTTGGGTCCTTTCACACCTATAGCCCTCCATATGGGAAAGGACTGGCTATTTGCTTTCTAGTCAGTTTTACTTCCCCCCCAGCTGTTCAGCACGGCACAGGCAGCGGCACAGGTCAGGGAAGACTCTGCAAGGAGTCACTGGAGGAATCTGAAGGAGAAAAAGCTGGTGGCAGCAGTAGTCAGGTGAGTGATGCCAGGAATGAAATATCTCTAATCTAGCTAGGAAATTATATGGGACTGCTGAGAAGCAATAGAAATACTAGCATAAGTATTAAAATGATCTGGACAACAAAAGAGAGGAAACTGAGTTATGGTGCAAGTTGTCAAGCCAAATATAATTAGGGTAACCCAGCCAAGGTAGAATAATAGCAATAGGGTACAACATAAATATGAAGAGTACACATTGTTCAGGCAAGCCAGAAATAAAAGGCAGACCATTATATATTTATAATGTGCTGAGCAAAAAAAAAAAAAAAAAAAAAAAAAAAAAAAAAGGATAACATGATAAAATGGATAAGTTTGAGTAAAAAACAATTTAAGGAAGGATCATAAAAAGCTTTGGATAATGTTGGATGTCTGCTTCAGCCCCCTAGAGTTTAATTTGTACTGGATAAAGATCTCCGTAATGTTATTAGAAAGAGAAATATTAGCATTAGGGAAGATTTACTGACTTTATGGGAGATTTTGACCTTCCAGAAACAGGCTTGAGAACAAATATTATTAGTAATGGCAGAATGTAGGAATATCTAGCCATGGTAAGTAAAAGAACTTTTCACTGAACAAAGGAGGCATAACAAAGCCATGCATTTAGGAAGGAAAGCAATAGTTATGCATTTGGGGTTAAACTTTTGAAAACTTGACAGTCACAGTGTATCTGTGAGTCACTTGTGTAATAGGGAAGAGAAAAAATAAAAACTGCTCAGACATACCAGGCTAGCTAAAAAAAAATCAGGCACTAGTTAACATTTATCTGCAACACAATAAACAGTTCTGGTTATCTGTATTAAAAAAAAAAAAAAAAAGGTCCTCCAATAACCAGTTTGATGCTCTTTTATTATTTGAGCTGAGTACAGATGGACAATATGTAACATTTGAAGACAGAATAAAGTTTGATAAAAAATTATCTTGCTTGTTTGGAGAAAATAAATCAAGGCTGGAGGGCGTAGTAATACAAGGGAAAGAAAAGACTTATTGAAGCATAAATGATAACATTGGCATAAAACCAACTGGACCTATGCTAGTACAAGTGAAGGATAAAAGATCCTTAATCACTAGAAGATTTAATTTCTCGGACACACAAGGCAAATGCAAAGAGCACAGTGAAGATGTAAAACTGTGATTTGATAATTGACATGGTCACTTCAGGTGACCCTGGCATCCAGGAGAGATGAGGCAATTTTGTTTCTTGGCACTGATCAACAATTGAGATATTTTATCCTGAAATTTTGCATACTTTACAGAAAACAGTGGCTTCCAAATCGGACATGAGGTGGTTTCATTTCATTATTCCCTGATGTTACATACCTTGTCAGTAATTTGGATTGCGCCACAATATAAGTTTCAATAAAACTGAGTCTTGACACAAGGTTATATATATATTTGAATATAGAAAGAAGAAAAATGTAAAATGAGAAATAATTATTTGATTAAAAATAGAATTTTCCAAGTTAAATGGTCTTTTATTTATATGATGTTACTATGGAGATACAATATGTTATTAAGGGCAAAGAAAGGTTAGATAGATGCATACTCTTGTAGTCATATAATGAAAGGGAGTTAAAATGGATGCACTTATTGCTATATTACTTCTGAGGAAATAATTGTAAAAGAAAGATATTATTTAATTGCTATTATTTCCCTTTGAAGATCTGCAAGTGGGAGATGAACAGATGTGATTGTTGCTGGTTTTAGTGCCTCTGTCTGCAGATCCAAGTGGACATCTCTGTCTGAAAGCTGAGCTAGTGTGGCCCGATTATGTGGCAATCTGCAAAAAAATCAGAAGTGAAATGACCAAACATATAAGTGGATGCACAGGATTTCAAACATCCAGTGCAAGATCCTTGAAGTTTCATAAAGGCATCCTGGGACTTGTTACATAAACAATGACATACAAAAAATAACAATCCACTATAGTATACAACAAGGTACATAAACCTATTGCACTTTTAGGTTACAGTAAACCTTAACGACCTGTCTGTTGGAGATTTTCTTGCACAACTTTTTATGTTGCAGATTTACAATGTAACGGACTGGAGTATCTCTGCTATTCAAGACTCTTAAGGTAATGCTAGTGATGGGGAAAACAACTTGAGCAACAGAATAACCAGGCAGATCTTTCCCAGTACTCAGCTGGCTATGCTTTACCTAATGTAAATTCTTTGTTATATAAGGCAAACTAATTCACTCTTGTCTGCACTGAAAACAATCTCACGTTATTAGTGCCAGGTGTTCCCTGTGCAGTGCTCAGGACTGCTGACCTTGCACAGCGCGCTGTGGCCCCAGGACCTTCTTAGTACTTCTAGCCACCACCTTACTGTCGAAATTAGGGCTAAATGCATCTGGGCATTCTCAGCATCACCTTGCAGAAGTGAAGCATTCAGACACATTAGGAAGGCTTCAAAAATTAGTGAGTTGGTGACTAGAGAGAAGCTATAACCCATCAAGAGCCACCTGAAAACTGTCAGTTAGAGCTGCCATCCCCAGCTGAACCTATTTTGCTTCATACTATGGGACTGTTTTCTGTTAATGCATTAAGTGGAGTCAGGACATGTGACCTTAAGGTGATACTCCAATAGCTTATAAGAATCTGGTTATGCGTTGCAACTTTGGGAACCTAAGTCCTTATTCTGTCATTCACTAAGAATTTATTTGCTAAAAAAATTAATCCAGGCTTTTCTTGTAGCAAACAAAAAGGTATGTCTGAGCTAAGTTGCCTCAGACGAATTGTAAAATAATAGCTTAATATGCACATGCATCTGTTTTGTGGAAACTACAGGGGAGAGGAAAATTATGTGACTATTTTAAAGGTACTTTAGTAATGATGAGCTCAATTGTATTTTGTTATGCAAACTTAAAGGTACAAAGAGTAAGACGCAATAATGGATGGAACTTGTTTTTCTCTTTTTGTCCTTTCCCTTTCCTTTCTTGTTTTATGTCTACTTTAATAGGCTGCTATTATGAGAGAGATCCTTTTTTTGTGTGTTGCCCCTGATATGCAGGTTTATTTGTCTCCTGGAGCTGAATTTAGAACTGCAGAAGCAGTTCTGGCAGAATCTCTCCTTATGGTTGGTTTAAACTACCTAGACCGATGTAGTAATGCTGTGGTTTACAGGAGTGATGCAAAGAGACAATTGACCTTTATTTTCTGCTCTCAGATACCCTGCCTGTTCCAGGATTGCAAAAGCCCATGGTCCTGTTATATGTCAGAGGTCAGAATTTACTGACACTTGTAGTAACTGCTATAGAGAACAAAGTGCTAAGTTAAGCAATGTGATCAGTAGGTATGGAAAAATACAATCTATATGGTTTGTGATAGTGAAGGATGAATATTGGCTTGTTTTGTGCCTTGAGTTATCCAGCCAAGATTTCTTCAGTCTGTCACCAATGCAGTGTCTTGTCGACTGTGCTGTCTGTCTTGCAGGCACAGAAATATCACTTATGCTTTCATCCTTCTTTTTTTCCTGGCAACACGGGGCTGGGGGGCTGGCAGGGCCAAAGCTGTTAATATTAAAGACAAAAGTGCGGCAGCACTTAACAAGGGCAAAACTAGGCATCCTAGAACCACAGAATCATAGAATGATTTGGGTTGGAAAGGACATTTAAAGGTCATCTAGTCCAACCCCCCTGCAATGAGCAGGGACATCTTGAGCTAGATCAGGTTGCCCAAAGCCCCATCCAACCTGACCTTTAATATTTCCAGGGATGGGGCATTTACCACCCTTATGGGTGACCTGTTCCAGTGTTTCGCCATCCTCATTGTAAAAAATTTCTTCCTTATGTCTAGTCTGAATCTACCTTCTTTTAGTTTAAAAACATTACTCCTTGTCCTATTGTAACATGCCCTGCTAAAATTTTGTCACCATCTTTCTTCTAAGCCCCCTTTAAACATTGAAAGGCTGCAATAAGGTGTTCCTGGAGCCCTCCCTTCTCCAGGCTGAACAACCCCAGCTCCCCCAGCCTTTCTTCACAGGAGAGGTGTTCCCGCCCTCTGATCATTTTTGTGACCCTCCTCTGGACCTGCTCCAACAGGTCCATGTTTTCTCTGTGCTGAGGGCTCCAGAGGTGGATGCGGTACTCCAGGTGGGGTCTCGCCAGAACAGAGCAGAGGGACAGAATCACCTCCCTCAACCTGCTGGCCACATTTCTTTTGACGTAGGCCAGAATATGGTTGGCCTTCTGGGCTGCAAGTGCACATTGTCAGCTGATGTCCAGCTTTTCATCCACCAGCAAACCCAAGTCCTTCTCAGCAGGTCTGCTCTCAATCCCTTCATCCCCCAGCCTGTATTGGTAATGGGGGCTGCCTCGACCCAGGTCCAGGACCCTACACTTCACCTTGTTAAACCTCATGAGGTTCACACAGGCCTGCTTCTTGAGCTTGTTCAGGTCCCTCTGGGTGGCATCCCATCCCTCAGGCATGTCAGCTGCACCACTTGGTGTCATCTGCAGCTTGCTGAGAGTGCACTCAATCGCACTTTCTATCATGGATGAAGATATTAAGCGCTACTGGTCCCAATATAGACCCCTAGGGACACCACTCATCACTGATCTCCATCTGGACATTGAGCTGTTGGCCACTACCCTCTGTATCTAACCACCCAATCAATTCCTCATCCACCCAAGAGTCCACCCATCAAATCCATATCTCTCCAATTAAGAGAGAAGGTTGTTGTGGGGGCCCATGTCAAAGACCTTACAGAAGTCCACATAGATGACGTCTGCAGCTCTTCCCTTATCTACTCCCTTCATAGAAGGCCACTAGGCTGGTCAGGCAGGACTTGCCCATGGTGAAGCCACGCTGGCTGTTTTGAATCACCCCCCTGTTCTTCCATGTGCATTAGCATAACTTCTAGGAGGATCTGTTCCATGATCTTCCCGGGCACAGAGGTGAGTCCAACAGGCTGACAGTTCACAGGGTCCTCATTTCTACCCTTTTTAAAAATGGGTGCAATGTTTCCCTTTTTCTTATTTATATAAAGTGTAATGTGGCTGCCCTGTAATGTACAGCATAGTTAAACCTATAGACTTGGAATACTAGGCCACTAAAGGCCAATTAGTCTGTTGTGAGATACTGAAAGGTCACATTGATGGCAATACAAAAGCAGCGTGAAATTTGAACAAGAGGTTCCAGCACACTGGCTTTTTGGAGTTTGCTGGCAAGGACAAGTATAGCAACCAGGAGGTTGGGTCATTCAGACAGTTACTTGAATTTCATGAACTTTACTGCACTGCAAGAAACTCCATTGTACACAGGGAAAATCTCGTTCCTAAGTGCTATCAAGTTTGGGTGGGGTTTTTTTACACCTGATCTTGATAGATGCCAGCATGGAGGCAGACTGCACAAATTTGATTTGAATGACAGAATTGCTGTAACTGTGAAAATTGGGGTTCTCTCCAACTTTGTTGCATTTTGTTACTGGTTTAAGAAATTTTCCAACAACAATAGTAGAGAGCTCTTTACTATATCCTTTCCCTTGTCTTTCCCCAGCACACATTAATAGTCCTGACAGTTGTCAGCATACCTATCTTTGTCAGTGCCGGCAGGTGAGAGGAGAACAGAGAAATGTGTTTACTTCACCATAACAAAAGCTTGTGATGTTCATAACTTTAATGCCTCTGAACTGTAAGTCATTCCCCCCAAAATGTCAAACAATATAAGATGAACAGGGAGACAAACAATTTGGTCATTATTCAAGACAAAGAAAGGATATTTCTCCTTCAAAATAAAAGAAACAAAACCATCACCACTTCCCAGCTCCCCCCTGCCCCCCCCCCCCCAAAAAAAAAAATAGCTACAAACATTGCTATTATAACTAAACCTTCTCAAAGGACTCCTTTTTTTCACAGGATTTCTTTTCACAATATAAAATTTAAAACACAATAGATGTTTTTCCAACAAATACTGTGGTCAAATGAAATATGGAAAACATTCCATTTCTGTTGTTATAAATGAGTGGGGAAAATCACCTTATATTGAGAGGCAAATCTTCACTGTAATTTTTTCAATGGCAAAAAGGTTGTCTTACAACTATAGGTTGAAAGCTATGACAGGAAAATTAGCTTTTGGGAACATGAAAGTTCTCTTGTGCTAGACGAAGTTAACGCATAATTAACCCCCAGGTATACTGATGGCTTCATATTTTCAAAAATCTTAGGAAGGCCCAAAATTAGGCATATATGGCTATATATAAAGTTTATAGTTGTATATTAAAAAAAAATCTGATGAGAAAAACTGTGCCAAATACCTCTGAAAATTCAGCACTCTGACTACCTTTTATTACATGAAGCTCTAATTTATTTTATGAACAAAGTAAGAAGCAACTTATCGCACTCATGAGAGAATGAAATGTTGGGATTACTAAATTATCTGTTCCTGAAACCAAGTGCTTATAATTCATATGGAGTTTGAGGGCCAGAAGTGTCCATCTCACTGACTGATACATCAAAGCCCAATGATAATTTCTAATGAAAGTATATCCTCCAGAAAGCAAACTGCTGCTTTTCAGCATTACTTGTTTCAGTAGTTAATGTAAAACCTGTGCTGTCTTTACAATGTGAATTTTGCCTTCCATTTCCAGTATTTTTGATCCCTAATAAGACTGTTGTTAGTGAGCAGTTCCCCTTTTTAGAGGTAAACATACTAAAAATCAAACTTTTAATTTACTTTTGGGTAAGCTAAGCAAATTTCTTTTGATAAGTTATTTCATACAGTTCTGCTATCATTATTGTGATTCTGGTTTTGCAGTTTCTTAGCATATTTTTTATACTGGGCACCAGGGCTGTACAGTAGTTTGTGTCTCTTGTATTATTGTTACTGGATCAAAAAAAAACACACTCACATGCTTCTATTCACTAATTAACTTGTATTTGTAGGGTCAGTTTCAGCCAATTTTCAAGACAATTTTAAGCAGAACAGCACAGGCTTCCCCCCACCCCACCCCCCACCTTGTGAAAGCTATGTAAGTTGAGCAACAGTTCTGAAATAAGAAATTACATGGTCATGATATGTCCACCCTGCATATGTCCACAGAATGAATTGCACAGTCTATTACCTCAGGCAGAGCAAATTGCCAGCTTGTCTAGAGAGATTTCATTTGCCTCCTACTGGCTTGGCAGAGCAACCTAATGTCTGCCTGTAACTGAGCATGTAGATGTGAGCTAAACGTGTCCTGGGACCCCTGCAGAACTCTGATTGCTCATTTATGCTACCGATACAGGCATTAGTAGCCAGAAGTTTGGAAGAGCACTGCTGGGATCATGTCCAGACCGAAATATGAGACTGTGCCTGTTTTGCATGTGCAAGTACAAAATATACCTTGCACAAGTGAATCTTACAAGTCAGTACCTACAGATCTCACCAGCCACGTGCTGGTAAGCTTGGCTTTGTGGGTGCGAACAGGAATGTGTGCAACAGCCTGGATTGTTTTAAAATCTGCATTCTAATTAAATTTAATTTAATTAAAATAAGCAGGCTGCTTATTGTTGTTTTCAAATTTAAGTATGACCTGGACGGTATTTGGTGGGCTTATCCTTTTTATCACTACTTTTATGATATTCAAACACAAAATAAGACATTCACTTTTTCCAAGTTATAACTTGGGATTTAATTTGGTCTTTGTTGTATCTTGTCAACATAATCCCTTTATAACATTTTTTCCCCCCAGAAGAAATCAGGCATGGATACGTTATAATCTATTTTTAAAGTCCTTCTCAAGAAAATGTTATAATCTATCATTTTATCTTGTATCTGAGATATTGTATTTTTGAGTTCAGGAACTTTTATATAAAATAATGCAGTGTTACAGTCCATTAGTTGCTCACTTCAGTTTGACCCAGCTTTAACTGAATTGAACATTGTGCTAATGGGATAGATTGGAAATGGCCTTCAGTAGAATGAATGATTTGATGTTCTCTGCTAATTTGCTATAGGACAATGACCACATTAAGGAGATGTATTTTTTCTGGCTTAGAAAAGACTTCAGGCTATGTGCTAATGGGAGAAAACAAAAAAACAAAAAACAAAACAAACAAAAAAAAACACCAACAAAAAAGAAGGAACTGACTGACTCCTATGCCTGTTTGATATCCCTGGTCCAAATATGTCTCTAACACATATAAAGGGAGTCCTTTACAAGTACAAAGATTACTTGATGTGCTGATTTCCAGTACATATATGTCTCGCATCTTTCATTTGTCCAACCTGTTGCTCTCATTATAGTAGAATCTGCAGCTTGGTTTTCATTTCAAGCTACTGTTTGTAGAACTGAGTTTCAATTCTTCCCTCTAATCACCTGAAGTGTCTTACCTCTCTGGCTCTGTAGCAGTCAACAGAAAGAATTCTGCCTTGCTAGAAGGAAGGATCAAATATGCCCTTTTCTTCCTTTTTCACCAGCAGTTAGATTAGAACAAAATGCCCCTGATTAAAACACCAGTCGTTCCCCATCAGTAATGAAGTTGCACCACCACCAAAAATAGCTAGCAACAGGAGAAAATCTAGCATGGACAGTGTTCATCTATAACAAGAGAATTCCCAGCGGGTTTCTAGGACAGCTTCTCCAAAGCAGACATCCAGCAGTGCACTCCCATGCAGTGAAGGCTTTCAGCAAGGTCCTTCCCAGACAGATTTCACCAGCAAGCTACACACAGGGCACCCTCAAAAAGACTACTTCTTTGGAGGCTGGGAAGGAGGGCTACGGAAGGGTGAGAAAAGGCATCGCTTTAATGAGTGCTGAAAGAGTATCTTATGTGTTAAAACATACAAGATTTCTGGTGGGAGTTGTTCACAGCCCAGGACATTATATCCAACAAAAGCTGGTATGGGGTTGGAAGGTATCAGAAGATGCTGTGAAGAAGGTATTTTAAAATCTCTGTTGTTAACTAGTCCATATTTGATCATCAATTTGACCATTTAAAATTACATTTTCTGCGTGTGAATCATGAAATGCTTTTTAGGTCAAGCTAATCAGCACAGTTAAAACCACCTTCTTGCTGTTCTACAGGGTCTCGTTAACCCACACAGAAGAGGAAACCTGCCACTTCTCACAGTTTCATTTAATTTCCAATAATAACCAGCCTATTTTAAGTTATTACTAGGAGAAAAAAAAACAAAACCAAACCAAACAAAACAAAATGAAACGTTAGATTTATAATAGTCAATGAGACTATTTATTTATTTCTATTTATTTATTTATTTGTTGTGATACACAAAACCAGCCTTTTCTCCAGGACTGACCAATACAGGAGGAGTCAGAATACCACCATTTACCATGTTTTGGACCTCAACATTCCCTTGTGCCTAAGCTGGGACACACAATAGACAGGCAGTGTGTAATGTTGACTTTTCCTTCATTATCGGGTGAAATCTGTAGCATGTACTTTCACTGGCAAACCTGGCTTTTAGAAACGAAAGAGCCTGTATTTTATGAAGCAGTTGGAGCATTTAAAGGACTAATCTCTGCTAATTATAGCTGTTTAAATGTTGAGTATCTAAATCAAGCTTATCACCTACAGAGAGACAACCGCTGACCTTATAGGCAAAAGACAATCACTTTAAATCAAAAATCCATCCCTTCCTGAGATAGGCAGGAATAATCGCCTTCTCTGAGAGCCTTGTTCTCTCCACTGACTATACAGACAACCTAGCAAGTGGCTCATACCATATCCCTAACTTCCAGAAGGCCAAAGTAGATGAGATGAATCCTACCTTTAGCCAGGAAGTGCCTACCTGGGGTCTGTGCCTGCTTGCCAGATGCTCTGAGAGCTGTCTATTCAAAAGACATTTCCCCACCTAGTCACTCGTTTATTGACAACTCACAATTTTAGAGTCATAACTGGACCCATCAAAAATGGGTATCTGGGACCTCATGTTCACTTATCAACGTCTCATTTTAATATTAAATAAATAAATAAATATGCAAGCTGCTCTTTTTTTTTTCAGCCTGTGCTCACGAAAAGCTCATCTGCAAGTTTGACTTGGGCTGAACGGGTAATTCAAAGCATACATGTCTGCAGCTTCGAAGGGGATTGTTTTGGTTCCATTCATGAGTGAGAAGAGTATCTAAACGCATTCACTGTGGCTGCCTGTAATGCTCTTATGCATATGCATTGCTATAGTTGTGTATTGTTGCATGGACCCTTTGCATTAAGTCTGAATCATCTTGTGCTCGCTGTTTAAGTTATTGTAAAAACATTTTCTCATTTGATAATTTTTTCCTGTGTTATCAACTTAAACCTTAATGGCAAGCAAAAAAATTTTCTCTTCCATCATCTTATAAATGCATAGCAATACATAAACAACAGCATGTTTGAAGTCTGTGAACTTCCATAGTTGTTCAGTATTTTTGCCAAAGCAAATGGAGCCACCGACCATCTGGAGCCCAATGAGCTCTCTGGTGCTGAATTCCAGTTTCTCCCCAAGTTTGCTCAAGTCAGGTCATCATTATAAAATCCTGTTAATTTTTCTTTCCTTTTTCTTCTTAATTATAGATTAACACATTCTTGGAGCTAAAATAAATAATAGTGTCCCAAACTGAAGTTCTCTTCCCTATTGCTCCTGTATGTTCCCACAGCTGTGATACAAAAGACAGGTATGACAGACATACAGGAACAAGTGATTCTTCTCCATGGTCTTGTGGAAGTTCCTCTGAGGAAAGTTCATAATTAGCACAGGAGGGTAAATGGTGGGAGGCAGAGCAGAGCTGGACAGTCGGGAGGTCTCCAGAATCACCCCTCTTTATGTCTAAGTAGTAGCTGTGCTGTTTGTCTTTCTGAGTTCTGATTAAGGAAGTTCCTGGAGTAGGTGCATCCCAGTTCCAAAGGCAGCTGGGCTGCTTTGATCTCTTCTGAAAGGCATGAGAAATTTATGGGGAGTCAGGAGCATGGACTGTTTCTCTATACTGAGGGCAAGTCCCTGCACTCTTGGCATCTTCTTTAGCAAAAGGATACTGCCGACTGGTGTGCATGCCTGGATCAAGGCCCAGCCTCAGACAGCAGTTTAGCATAAAGTATTTTAACCTTGATCAAGAAGCAGCAGTTAGACCAGGAGAAGACTTCTGAGGTAATCTAGCTCCTTCCTGCTGCTGACGTACAGCTGCTCTCTGTGAGGAGCCATCCAGACGCACGTTCAGTGTCTGGCTGAACAGAAAACCCCAGGGAATGCTTACACAGACTTTGAATGCTGAACTTTGTCCAGAGGAGCCTCTTTTCAAGTAGGTGAAAATTAATGGAGATTAAAATGTCATACAGGAGTGGAAATGCTTCCTGTGTCTGTCACCGTCGTACAGCGAGGCCCCGAACAAGCTTGTCTGTCCCCATGTGTTTGGAAAGATGAGTGGCGGTACAAGAGGCGAGGGTGACCTCAGAGTGAAGCCAGAAAAAGGTAAGTGTTTAATATTCCTGCAGTCTCTTTGGCAAAATATCTTTTCCCGAGACTGTTCTAAAGTGAACTGAGAATAGCATGCTTAATAAAAAGAATGTTATTTTATGAAAAATATTTCTGTGATTGGTTTGTCCACGGGGTTTTTTTCCAGTTTGTTTTTCTGTCAAAAATCTTGGCTGGGTTGGAGACAAGGTGGCTGCCTTTGCCTCATCCTGACGGCCCTCAGCCCTCTTTGAGTTGGGAGACCCCTGGAAGCACAGCAGAGCCTGGGGCGAGGCACTGTGACCCTTACAGAATGACCTCTGGGGCTGGCACAGGCTTACATGTCATGTTATTATAGGATTCAGATCATTGTAAATATTGTTATTAGAAAATTCAGGAATTATTTTTACAAGCATGCTTCACATGGCTATGTGATGGGAAAAGATTTGGGCCTCTGGAGAGCAAGTTGAAAAGACAAGTAGGTCTTCATGTGCCAAACCTTCATGCCCCTTAGGAATGAAAACAGGTTAAGTCTAATGTGTGAGGGTTGAAGAAACTGGGTTTACCCTTCTGCAAAGGCTAGCTCAAGGTTCATGCATAAGTCATACTTACACTCTACTTTAAGGTTTTAGTTGAGACTTAAATGACTTCCCAGCTTTAAGCTGAATTTTCCCCTTAGAGAAGCAATCTATATGCAAAGAGTAAATCAGAGAAACATTAATTTCTTTGGTACACAGCTTCAGCAAGAAACAGGGGGTTTCATGCTTTATGACTTGAACCACCTAGAAAGCAATGAAAAAAGCTCAGTGTATCATTGAGATGCTGTCTCTGCTTCTAAGGATGAAGGTAACGCTCTGTGACACTAATGTATCCTTGCACCATCTGCTTTTTCAGTCAATAACACTCAAAGCTGTTCCTTTCTGAATTCATTCATTTTAAATGTTTAAATTTTCTGTGGAAAGTATATGGATCACGTAATTCTTTCTATATGTGTTTTCATTTATATTGTATTTATATATTTTAAAATTAAAGAGGCCAAAACTGTATATTAACAAGAGAGAACTTAGTTGTGCAAAGGTCTTAAGGTAAACTTTTCTGTTTTATAAGCTATTACAGATACAGAGAGATACAAAACCTTGGCGGGGGGAGTTTATATTACTCAGTAAGTTTTTCTGTTACTCAGTAAATTTTTCTGTAGCATTTAAAAGAGATCCAAAAGAGGGAAATCAAGTGCTCAATGTTTCTTTTCCAATACATTTCATAATGAAGTAAAAACTCAGGATGAGCTGACAAACATAATCAAGAGTTTCATGATTTTTTAGGTCTGAGAAGTTGACATGTAAACTGTAACCTAGCACTGAATAGAGCTATTCAAACACACAACTGTGGGTGTCAGCTCAAATCACATCCAAAGTCATCTGGGGAAAGAGGAGGAGCACTGAAGAGTTATTCAAGGAGATGTTAACTTCTCAGTTGCAAAACTTGAATGCCCTCATATTGAATGTTACCTGCCAATTCTTCTTTGAAACTAAAACATCCACTAAGTCCTTATTTATGTAGTAATATAATAGTACTAGGGGCCAGACACAGTAATGTTTTCTTTGTCTGCCCCTGCCTGAAGACAGGTATGGTCTTTTCTCACAAATCTGAATCTATTTCCTTATCAAAGCTTTTGTCACCATCAGTTTATGTTACTGGAAGTTCCTCCATTTGCCGATACAAACACAGAAACCAGTAAGGCTATGGAAGAATTTGGAAGTCCTCCACAAGGGCAATTTTATGACTATTAAGATATATATATTGTGAAAATTAACTTTTGTAGATGCTCCCAATATTTTGACCAAGCATGTATTTATTAACCTATATTATTAATATTAATTATTTATACATAAAGCTAACTGTGCCAAAGCAACAGTGAGCCTAAGGAAGTCTTCTGTGCGCAAATTTTAACGTATCACAGGAAATGCATTTGTGTGGAAAAAATTGAAAGAGACACCAGAGGAGCTACTGTGTAATGTGAACAGACAGAGCAAAAGGGCTACATGACAATCCAGGGAGAGAAAGAGAACTGTCAGATAAAATATAAAGGTGGAGCAATCACAGCGCTCCGGGCTGCGTTTAACTCCGTTGCTGCCACGCCAGGGCAAGTTCCAAGGCTTAGCATAAAGTTCACATTCATCTCCTGCAGGTACCAAATTGCTACAACCTAGGTAATTATTACTAGAGGCAGGGCTCCTCACCAGACTTTTCTAACATATGCAATATACTCATACACAAGCAAAGGATTAGAGCAGAGAAAGGGCAGGGAAAACTCAAGGATATGTATTTTGCCTGGGTATCAACCAGTTTTTTCAGAAGACAGATTAAGAACTCATTGGAAAAGAATGTTAGAAATTGCTCTCTCTTTCTGTGTTGGCCAGTGCTCACAAGCTGTATTCAAAGGTCTTGTTGAGACGCACCCATGCAGAGAGCAAGCTAGTAAAAAATATATCCTTTCTTGTTCTAATGTGTAGCTGATACCCTGGCAGATCTTTCCCAACTATGATGTGAACTGGCAAGTGGGTTGCCAAGGGTGAGATGAAAGACTATGACAGAGACTCCAGAGTATGATAATAGTATTCCAATCCCAGCCATGCTTATGCTGTTATTTATTATTTGTTACATGCCTGGGGTATGCCTGACACATTGCAAGACAAAAGGAAAGATACTTCTCTCATGCCTTAATGCATTTTGCTGTGAAACATGCAGCTGTGCCTTTTGTGAAAGCAGGGAGGCAACCTTCTTTATTTCAGTGAGGCATAAACCCTTCAGAAGCAAGAAATAATACCTAGAATTCTAATAATTCAAGCAATGCTACCTGCAACTTCTGTCAGTTACTTAAAGAACTGAATAAATTATTTCCATGGGACCATTTTTCATTGAAAGCTGGGGGGGGTTTATTGATTTTTTTTTTTTTTTTTTGTCCCCCACCAGAAAGACCACTTTCACACAAGGACCATCAGTGAGTGCTCCTCTCAAGTTTACCCTCACACCTCTGGAAACACCTTTGTATGCCATTTCTGACCTACAGAGACACAACTAATGTCTGAAGATGCATTGTATAACTCTCTTCTCTCTGACATGTCCTAACAATACAGAACCTGTAAAATCCTGATTTTCTGATTTTTAGCAGGGCCTCCCTTGAAGGAAACTGGGAGTTCTACTTATTAAGTAGAATTCTTAATAATTAACAAAGGTGGACCAGATGGATCAAATTCTAAAATAAGGCCATTTTATGACTCTAATTCTGCTAATGATACCTAGAAAGGGAACACTTCATGTCTTCAAGGATCTGCATGCCTTGAATTACAGGACTTTATAGTCCTCTTCTTTATCGTCCTTCTGGAACGAGAAAGGTTATGCCTCAAAAGCTGAAATTTTTCAATGTATTTGCTATTAGACCTTTGAACTAATGCAGAAATAGGCCTCTGGTAAATCACACCTTCCCCAAGTGATTTGCATTCTCACTGGAATTGTTCCCAAGGGCTGAAAAAACCACGTGCGTGACACACTCATTCTCTATCAGATCAGAAATGGACAAATCAAGTTCAGTCTTTGAATTTTTATAGAACTTAGATGGGGGGCAGCATGTATAACCTAGTCCATTTAAATCCTATTATAAAGAGATGTATTTATAGCTTTGTGTATGAATAGATTATTTATATCTTTTTATTCCCAGAAATTGGGTAATCATATGAATCTAAATGGACAACTGCTACATGCATAATATAAATTGGCTAAAGTCAAGGTCAAGGGTGATAAGGGACATATTCTAATAGAATAATTTTGTTCTTTTCCACCTCCTTGACTTTTTTTTCCCCCCAGTTTCAGGATGGAAAAACCTGATCCTTTACCTTCACCAGATGGACTGAGAAGATTGTCATAGTTTCCATAGGGAGTGAAGATTTCTTTAAGGCAGTCTGGATGTTAACGCAATGAAAACAGTTTTCCATCATGCTGACCAAAGCTTTAGGTAAGTGTTGCCCAATTCAGAGCTGAGATTTCATAAGGTTTGTGGTCAAGTCAGTGGTTCTTTATTTCTGCCTGGAGATGGTCACTTGCTTACATGGTTTAAGTTAATGGCAATGATATGAAAGATATTTTTTTAAGTTTACATATTAATCATAACACAGTGATAAAAGTGTTAAATTTTTTTTTAGAATAGGTGCAGATAAATCTGCCTCCCTTGCAGGACTTTACCTCAGCATTAGAAGACAGACAGAAAGAAACAAAGAGCTAGGTTAGTGGAGGGCTGTCACACATGATGGCCAGGCAGCTGGTGCATGGGATATGAGAAGTAGGCTTGTTTAGACTGCAGGAGAAAAGGCATAGCAGAAAAAAACCAGTAGCCTTCCAATAGCTAGGATGTTACCAAGACATAGACAGGCTCTTTACAGTAAGAAAATGAGAGGCAATGGCTACAAATTTAAATGGGAGATTCTGAATAGATATTAGGTAAAAAAAGTTCTTTATGAGGATAATTAATCATTGGACCACAGTTGAGGGAGCCTCTGGAGTCTCCATCCTTGGAAGATTTCAAGATACCATGGAACAAAGCCCTGGGAAACTTGGTCTGAATTCAATGCTGACCCTAAGTCGAGCAGCACGTTGCAACAGCTACCTTGTGAAGGTGCTTCCAACCTGAATTATCCTAAAATTCTGTGAGGTTGTAAACCATTCAGAGGCCCCCTTCCTCTCTTTAAAATTTACACAACACCTGTTTGTCATTGCAACAATAGGACAAAAAAATCTAGCAACTTTTATTCACAAATCTAATTTGAGTTTAATAAAATAAATAAAATATATTTTAATAGAATACAATGTTAACGACATATGGAAATATTTTAATGGTGACTTAATTTTACTCAACTCTGTGCGACTAGACATCTTTTTTTTCCTACTGCATTTGTACTGTGTCTTGCACAACAGAATCTGGACACGTGCTGGTGGCTTTTACATAAACCAGCACAAGTAATGTCATAGTATTTCATGGCAAGTTTTACCTGTGAACATGAGGTTTGCCTACAGTTTTGTTTGAACAGTAGCTTTGTGAACAGGCACAGATAAATATGAAGAGAAGCAAAGAGAAAACACAAAAGAGTCCAAAATAAAATAGAAAATGTTCATATAGCATGACTTTCAAGAAAACTGAGGAGAAAGAACCTTTGGTGTTGTCAGAAAGCACCTTGGAATTTAAAGGGGAGAATACCAAATTTTGCCTTGCGTCATTTAATTACTATTCTGCTCCAGAAAACTTGACTCTCTGACTGTTCCTAATAAATAAACATGACAGCACCAACGGCGGCGCAATGTGACCAATGTTTCCTAACCAAATTTATATGAAAGTGCCACATAAAGACTAACTGGGTCATGAGGAAAATTTGTTAAAAAAATACTAATTTCTAGTTTTGCAGAACTTTTAATGCTGACTATTTTTTTGTAAAGACAATTATAAATTTATTCCTCAGCATCTTACTTGGAGGCAGGCAGATCAATGTTACATATTTATAACAAAGCCGCAACTGAGAATATCGTTATATTTCCCAATCCTGTTATAACACGCTAATAGTTGGGATCTTTCAAAGAAAACTTAATTAAATAGTTCCCTAGATGTGCTAAGTTAAGCACTGAAACAACTAGAGTGACATAAACCTTTTAACAACCTTTATAAATGCATTTTTCCCCTAGATTTTCATGCATCTGTGTCTTGCTTGTACTCAGAATCATCCAATTAAGCTCCAGGAAATGCAGAGCAGAGCCATGCATTCTGGGTTCGGAACGTACAGATGGCTGAACTTAGAGATTTGATGAGGACTGAGTGGCAGTTTGCTTATTATCCCAGGTTTCAGCTGTGGTGGGCAGGTAAATGCTAGCAGGAAAAACAGGATGGGAGCTTCAGGGTGCTCATGCACAACAAAACTCAGGTCAAGCAATACACTCATGCACCTTTAACACACAAATTCTATTCAATCGTTTTATTATTGCAGTGGTTGATATTACTTAATTATGTCTTGATAATATTTCATCCTTGGCATACATGGCACTTCATCCACAACTTAATGCAACCCCTCTTATGTATTTGGAGAACAGACAGAGCTTGATCAAAGTGGGGGCTGTGTTACCACAGGGCAGGGGCCAGGGAGGAGATGCTGTGTGGAATAGTGTCCTCTGCTGCATGCATCGGGATAATGCACTGGCACTGGGCTACCCTCGGAAGAAGAGGTTGGAGCTGAAAAGCTCCTTCCCTTTAAATGAAGATAGTAAGCTGCAGCTTTTCTGCTCAGGTTTGGTTGCTGGGTGCTATCCAGGACTTCTGCTTCATCAGGAGTGAAATGTTAAACTTTTTCCTCTTGGAAGGAATTAATTGTGAAAGGTTTTTCTTGCAAATTCTGTTGTATTGTCCTGCAGCTCCTCACTTGTGATGTGCTCAATAATAGCAAAACCAGATTTAAAGGTAACATTTTACCTGTTACTGGGAAAACGATTCATCTTAAGAAGTAAAAAGGTTGACAGAACCTTGTGCCTTGACAGCAGCTTGGTCCGTTACAGAAGTATGTGACAGTTATTGATATTGTTGCTCCATAAAGATGGAGACAGTTAATACACAGCGGATAGTGTTCTTTGATGGAAACACTACTGTATTCATTTCACTCTTTAAAACACCTGAACAGTATCAAGAAGCTAAACTCTGTCTTCAGGTAATCCACTGGGTATCCAAGGAGGCTGGTAGCCCTAATTTTCTGATTAATAACTTGACTTAGTTTCATTGACCACAGTACGGCTACACAATCCATGACAGCAGAGGATAGGACCCATTGCAATTAATTAGTCAGATGTTAATGAAAGCAATGTTTCAATACTGTTGGCCACTGGCCATGATAAATAGAAATTGATATATAATATAGCACTTTATGATATAACTCAACCGAAGGGCATTTCTCCTGTCCTATAATGTTCAGTTTCCTTCCCAGATACACAGACCTGTAGGGATGAACAGTCATGTGATGGTTTAGTGATGCACAATAAAATGAGAGTTACTTTTTGAATGTTACTCTAAATTAAATGTAATGTTCATTTGCCTTTTGTACCTTTCAGAGTGCTGTAGGAATGATGAGTAGGCATTCATGATCCCTTTCCACAAACTGGAACAAAGAGGGATAGTTGTTGACATAATCTTAAATTAGAGAAGTGTCCTCTCTGTCAAACTCTCTCCAGTTTGCCTAGGTCTCTTCCTACTCTGGATAAATTCATAGCTTTGAGAAGATAGGTTTGAGTGCGTGACATAAATTTTAGAAATTAATCTAGGTTTGTTTTTTTAAAAAAGTATGGTATTGATAGTCCACTACAGATGTTGGCATGAAACAGCTGACAAGCACTCTGACCTTACGCAGTTATAATACGCCATGTCTTCTTGTTGTATCCTTCTAGATTTTCTCCAGTTACGCTGATGTTATGTTAGAGCATTCCTCTGTTATATTGTAAGAAAATAATTTGGCTGATATGACAGAATTTATTTTCTGAGTTCGGTTAGTCACTGTCTGGACCACTTTCTTGACAACCATAAGAATGGAGTATTCTTCTCTTCAAGTTGCCTGCTACTATTTCCCTTGCACAAAGCAAATTATAATTAAGTTATACTTAGAGGAATGGATTTATAGGTGGAATTCCCCAGTGCCTAATAGATAACCAAAGCCATATGAGTCCATAGATCTGAGAAAAAATACTCTGGGAAGTATATGTTATGAATATGCAATATGATGACTCAATGATTTAGTGTGGATGGAGGCAGATCACGTGCCACAAATGCTTGTGATCACAGTCATGTTATTTAATAGCCTTCATACTGCTCTTAAAAGACTGAGGCAAAAAGTGAATTTCATCTCCAGTTCTTTAGAGATTTTGATGCAACAAAATTGAGTGGAATGCATTCCCTGTGACACATCATTCCTGCTCTGTAATAGTAAACTATTACATTGGAAAAAATAGCACTTTTAGAAAAACACATTTTGAAAAAGAACTGTTCCGGTCAGCTTTTCTGTACAGGCAACCCATCTGATGAGAACATTGCCTTAAAGTAACATTCAGACTTAGATAGGAAGCCATTTCCTTGCTGCTGATCAGGCAACATTTTGCATAAAAACTTGTGTATACCTTTTTATGGCAGGTGAATTTGAAGGAGAACCTTTTAAAAAATAAGAATTTTACTATTAATCCTTACATTTTCTGGCCAAAACTGAATGCAGTGGATATAAGCTTTGATAGTAACACTCAAAAGAACAAGAGAGAAATACTAGTCTACACATGTATTAAGGTTTGTGTGACAATTTGTCACTAGATGAATTATAGTTTTGTAAAGAATAAAATACATTTTTCATAACCTGCAAGATGCTTGGAGATTTTTAGCAGAAAATTTATCACTATATCATGTAGCAGCCAATACAAGAGAGCACAGCCTGTCAAATGAAGCAAGACAGGGCTCCATTATGTCAGACATCTAAAGTCTCTGCTCTATCTGACATAGTGAAGAAAATGATTGGACTTTTCTGATTGACCTTTTTCTCACTGAAGTTGTAAGACTTTTTTATTTATAAAAGGAATATCTGATTAAATTCATGGAAAGCAACCAACCTATTATTTAATAATCCACATGACTGGATAATATTATTGATGTATAATATGCAATTTGTTGGAATATAGCAAGGAAACTCATGCATGTTTTTCCACTTATATATACAATTCACTGAGTAAATTAGTTTTCTTTATTTTTCTTGCTATTTTCCTGTTAGAAGAACAAATAGAAATTAAAAGACATAACATGAGGTATAGGTATTTTCTGTATTCTAGATGTTGAAAAACTGATGTAATTATGTAAAACTGATAACAAATATGTTGGGAGATGACTATGAAACAAGATGGCATACTGATGGATTCAGAACAGCTTCTTCAAAACAGAAATATGATAAATAGTGTCTCCAAAACCTAACTATAGAATACCTTAGAGATTTCTGAAATCAGTTTGCAAATAAAGAAAAATTCATCTATCTCACCATTTTTGTAAGAAGAAAGAGTTTATAGCATACTCCCGTTAGATTCTGTAGGGAATCTTGGACATAACAAGTCTTAGGAAAACTTTTGTATTTCAAATCAATACAAAACTAGTTTCCTTATCTCTGTTTTGGGGCTGCAAGATCATGTTAGTGCTAATTTTTTTGAACATTTGTTCAAAAGGTGTTTATGCTATTGCTTTCTGTATCTTACACTATTGTTCTCTGCTTATTAGCTCTTTTGTTATTTCTATTAAAATAGAAACAAAAAAAGTTACTTTAATACAATCACATAATTCTACCTTGTCTTTGCCATTTCTATGCTGTACCAAGTTTCACTGGACCATAAATTTGCAACCTCATTTGTCTATTTGGTTTTCAAGATGCTAAAGCATCTCTAAGTCACTTTTCATGGCACATTTTTCCCTTATTTGCAGTAGCAGCTTTTATGCCTATTGTGTCATAAGCTCTGGCAGTGACATACAGCTTTATAAGGGCATCCAGTCCCTACCAACTTGCAAAGTCTGATGAATATTTTCATATTGACTTGGTAAGAGAGTCACAACCTTTGTGAATTGCCTGAGGGCACAAAGCAATTCAAACCAAGAGTCTTTTAGATAACTCATCTTTCCAGACTCCTGTGCCCTGTTTGCTACTTAACAAGGTTCTTTTTGTAATCACAGTAAAATGCTGATTTCTAAAAGTGGGGAAGAATCATGGCACATGCTGTGTCCTTATAGTCTTACTGGAGCATACGCTATTGACCAATAGCAGAGGCAGGATAACTAACTGAACTAACTGGATCTCTGGTTTGACCCAGCACATCAATTTTCATATTTAGGTAAAAGAGCTTACATTCCTCCTCAGGTAGCTAGAGGTAAAATATTACTTGATTAATATGCATTTATTTGATATATGGAGGACTTGCTTTTCACCCAGTTCTGAAGACAGCTGGCAAGACCTTGTTGAGCTGTGTGAACCACCACCTCAGACATCCCTAACAAATGTCTGTGTGAAAAGCAGGGCAGAAGACGAAGGGAGGGTAAGGGAGGAGGTCAGTAATACTTTTTGGAACATGCAAGAGCAAGCTACAAAAGCTCTCTCAGTGCCAGTCCTGCATGTCTTCTGTCATACTCTGGAGCAACACAAGTGTAATGTAGATTAGACTGGCAATGTGGAAACAATTCAGCCAGTGATGCAAAAGGAACAGAAAACAATTCTCCTCTTTCTGATCATCTTCTGTCAAGCTAGAGAGAGTAAAGAGCAAATTATCTCTACTTCCATTATTAAAATATGGTTCCCAATATTCAAAGGGAAGTAATCTATGGAATAAGAAGGCACTGTTAAGACATACACTGTGCAGGGTGGCACAATGCCTTATGTAAGCCTAATAGAAATGCAGCATGGCAAAGGTTTTGTTGAAAACCAAGAAAGTTTTAATGCAGACTTTTTTTCAGCTGTTCTTTTCACACACTGCCTGTTGCAACTGTGTGCTACACCACCACAAAATTACTGTTATTAATACTATAGGCCTATTTTACATGCAGAAGTAGACTCAGCAGGATGGATCATTATTAAATTGTAGAAAACATTAAAATAAACTCTGGGAATTGAGGGCACTAATCTGGATAAACAGTTTTTAAACCATGAGGCAAGGTTAAAGATAATGTAACATTGGAAAGTAGGGTACCTAAATTAGACTTGGGAGAAGAAAGTGACTTGCCCTTTAGTTCATTAAAAAAAAAACGAAAAAAACCCAAAAAAAACCTATGATAAAACAGCCAGTCACTGAGCCTGTTATCGAAATATTGTCACAAGCTGCTTTTCTGCTCTTTTTTTTTCATGCTGATTGAGGCCCAAACAAAAAACTTGTAATCAAAAATTTGATACCAGTCCAGTTTTACTTTGGCTTTCTGATTCTTGCAGAGAAGTAGGTGAGAGAACATCCCATTTTCCTATCATCTGACTGCAAATCTTTAAGACAAGGAGGTATATATTTGCAGTGCCATCAAACTGATAGTATGATACACACCCCAGTATGTACTTACAGCCAGTGTTGCTGGTGGACCTGGCATTCTGACCTATTGACCATCTTCCCTTACCCTGATGTAATGTGACTCATATGGAAGAGGCAAGATGCACAGCGTTCTTCCTCTGGGCTCCCAACAGCATCTGTTCCCAGATAGCCAGGATTCAGGCACAGCTTGACCTCACACAGCCTCATAGGCTGCCTCTGGCAACAATAAGATGTGTTGTGCCACGTCATGAGAACACTCTGGTTGCTCCAGAGCAACTGACCACTCACATTTAAAGTGTTCATAGTCACTAGAGTCATGATCGTTTCTTATCAGACTTGGTAAACCCCATGTGTGGGCAAAGAGATTATACCAATGTCATCATCTGAGTGAACAAATATGGAATTCCACTGAACTGAGAAATAGGCTCTGTATTTTTATTGGAATAAAGGATGATGGACATCAAAGCAGAGGCATCTAAGAGGCAGATACACGTCAAAGCAGAAGCCTCTAATAAAAGAGAATAGCACACTATGCTCATGTTCATGGTAGTTCTTTCTTTGTGAAGGACCCACACTATTATTCTCAGGGTTAGAACATGCTTTCCCAACCAGAACTTACAGGGAATTTCTCTCCTTCAATGCCAGTGCCCATTTTTATTTTATGATTACTCAAAACACATGATTAGGCCCTAGGCAGAAGGAGGGAAGGGAGCAAAGAGAGAGACTGAATACTGGTCAGATCAGGAAACATGCGGAGCAAGTTTTTTGAGTGAACATTTGTTTCACACCAGTCTTGCTGATGTTGACCAGGAGCAATGACACAGCCTCTGTCCCAGGACAGCCAGTGCCTGTTCCCCTAGCTGCAGCTGGAGGGTTGACTCCCAAGGAGCTTTGTTAGCAGGATGGCACTAAGGGCAGGTATTAGAAATTCTGTCAGGTTACAAATACTGCTTTCTCAGACAATGAGAAAAATACTGGTGAGAGATCTTCACAGATACTTCTTACCTATATCCTCACCTTCTCCCCTCCTTCAACTACAGAAGCAAGGTTCATTTCTCCTTAATGAATTGCATAGTGGGTTTTGAAATCTGCAGGTGGAAGGCACAGTGGTGTTATTATTACTTACTGTTATAAAAGACAACACAAGGATTGCCCATCAATGAATCTGTCTCTCAGAGTTAGGTTTGAAATTTGCAGTCCTCGGCTATGTGGGTAGGTTTAAGGAATAACTTATGTTATTTGTAATGTACAAAGCAATAAATGGCTACCAAGGATGATTAATAGCCAAAGTGAGGCTCAGACATTTCATAGATCTCAAAAGCCATTTATTGCAAGTATATGAAAGTAATAGAGATTATTGCTATTATACAACAAACCATAAAATCAGAAAGGAGAAAAATGCATCTTTTTCGTTTTGCAGGTGCTGAGAGAGTGTTCTGCACTTTCTCTCTGTGCTGGATATTCCATTGGAAACACGCGCTGGAGGCACAAGTGGGATCAATAACATCACAGACGCAGCTTTAAATACCGATTAAATGATCAAGGACAGAAACACAGAAACTGTTTGAAAATAAACTGAAAATTGTTTACAGAAGCAGCTGGTGCAGAACAGAAGTGACCAGACTAGACAATGAGGGGTTTGTGTGCAGATATGTTTGAATTTTTCTGGCTGAAATTCTGTGCTTGTTATATAACCTCTCTTGATTAATTGAGCCCCAGTGCCAGGTTGTCGGCTGCAGCTGAGGTACACCTGGCACAACCAAGGGGAACTGGCACACCAGACTGCTGCTAGGCTTTACTTTGTTCTGCCCCAAGCCTAGGACAGAACAAGCTGTCTGAATACTCGATGTGCTGGATGTTCCTGTCTTGGCTCCGTAGCACCTGAAGGCTCTGTCCTTCATACCAAGCAAAATGTCCTGTCATTTGGCTTTGTACTGGTCAGAGCAGTCCCAAGGAGTTTCTGGCACTTCAGGAGGAGATTCCCAGAGGCCAAGACCTCTGGTCATGCCCAGGCAGCCTTTTGCACAAGGCAGGAATAAAAGCTATTCCACTGGTCCTATGCTACCCTGATAACAACTTATGTCTGGGGAATTCAGAAGGCACCAAGTGCATTAGAACAACTGGAAGCTGTTACATTGAATATGTAAAGGAATCTGGTCTTGTATTTTTAGATCCCAAGAAGACGCTTTATGGGGGTATTCAGAGAGAAGTCAAGATAGGAAGAGTTTCCCCCTTATTCCATGCAGTAGTAAGGAATGGCCAGGATCAAGAAAATCTAATTAGAGAAGCTTGTGTGCAAGTAATTTTTCTTTGTTTGTTTTAACCGTTTTTCCTGGCTGTGCTCCTACAAATAACAGTGTTTTATTTCAACAAGCTGAATTGAAATAATTTACCTATTTTTGTGAGGCAGACTAAAATTGGGATATATTGCCTCTGAGATACACGTAGCTGACTCTTCCCTGCCTCTTGAACAGAGACCAAAACTTTCATGAAATCAGCATAATCCTGTGCAATACTGGATGGAGGCATTGGCATTACCTAGTACTCTTTCTGCTTCTCCATGTGTGCTATGAGAGTTTCTTTATGGGACATTTGTGTATCTAACTGCTTGCTACATGCAATTTCCTCTTTTTTTTTTTTTTTTTCCTCAGTATAAATCAACTGTCTTTACTAAGAATAAAGATCTAATAACAAGTTATAGATCCAGATGAATCAATATCTCTAACAGTTTGGAAGAGAGTTTTGCCCTGTTGATTCATTTGGATTATCAAATTCCAGAGACATATAATGCAGTTCATGGATTTTTATGGTGCTCAAGATGGCTTTGGCTTCATCCAGGAGGTAACTGACAATGCCTAATTAATGACAAATGTTTCAAACACATACTTGCTCTAACTACTATAGACTTTGAGCTGAACTCAGCAATTTATCTTTTTTCCTGGCTCATTAAACACTATTTTGGGCTCCACTAACGTATAGCTAATGATCATGTCTTTAGGAGTCTTTGCAAATCAGTCACCTCTGCCACTGAATTAGTTCTACAAAAGACAGGGAAATCTAAAAATCTACAGTCCTGTAAACCAGACTGCAGCTCAGTTCTTCAGGGCCTGTGTCATGTAAAGGCTGATGGGCTATTTTCTCCCATCTGATAAGCATTTTTGGTAAGAGTTGCTCTCCTCCTGCTAACCTGCATGTGCAATGTACAAGATTCAGTCTCAACTATTTTTCTGTTTGCTTTTATAAATTTTATGGCTAGATTCTGGGTATTGGCTGCTTCTCCTCAGAGGAGCATTTCCAGTATAAAAGAGTCCCCAGTGGCACAATACATAGATATTACTAATGCATCCATCAGCAAATTATCTAGGCAGCAATTACAACGTTGAGACTCGGGTAGTGCACATAACTGATTTTTTTCAGTGCAGTAGCTGAACTGAGAAGTTAGAAAAGAGTCTTGATTTAGGGTGATTGGAAATAGAATTGCTGGGTTTTTTTCTCAGAATGCAAAAAGGACACTCAGCTGTGTGTGGCACCAGTGTTCAAACTCAATCACCTGTGTGTGGCACCAGGGTTCAAACTCAAAGCCTGCCTGCATAAAGGACTACTTCCACGTGCCAGGAGTGCACCTTACTTACAGCATCTTCAAGCTACCACAGCAGGGGTATGTGCCTTTACCTCTATGGCTGTGACTGTCATGTGAAAAATAAAAACCTCTCTGGAACTGTTTTGGAAATTAAATCTGCATTTTTAATAGCTTCAGTATAGCTCCCACTGTGTTTTTCAACAAACGTTTTCTGATACTCTGTATGAGATTTGCCTCAGTTTTTATGTAAAAAAGCTCACTTTTCACCTTTTGTGAGGTCAAGTGACTTTACTGGATGATCTGTACCTTTGAAAGTTCTTTCAGCTATCTTTGTTACTGATTGAAGGGCTTGGCAGAAAGATTGAGTTCAGCATTGTGATCTGAAATTGATTGTGATCAGACTCGTTCTAATCAGCTCTGGCACAAAGTATCATAACATAGGGCCCTCTGCCAAGAACAGCCTGATCTCAGCTCCTGAGAGCTTCACAGAGGAGTACTGCAGCCCTTGGGCTTCCACGGAGAGCGGTGGTTTTCCTAGGGTAAGAATGGAGAACAGGCTGCTGAACTAGCAATGTTTTTATTTTGGAGGGCCTGTAAGGAATATGGAGAACGGCACATGGTATGCTCCCAGGAGATTTGGGTTGGTTTATCTTGTGCAGGTGGAATTTCTGAATCCCTTTCCAATTCAATGTCAGGAAGAAAGAACTGCAGTGACCCAAGCATGAAACACAGTAGCTAAATCCTTACTGGAGACAAATAGCAACAATAAATGAAAAAGATGAAATTGTAAATATTGTATATTACCTCTGTTGCTAGTAGACCGTGTCATCTATATTCTAGTTTGTATTTATGTTTTATTGAGAAAGATTCCCAGGATAACCATGGCCACATCTCTGGGGAAAGGAATAGAACAGCAAAGAAGCTCATGGATTTCTTATCAGCAGTTGGGGACACCAGGTGATTGTTTTGGAAACATTAGGTCTTCAGGATGGCCTTCTTGAAGTTAACAAAGTTAACTTCAAGAAGGATTTAAATAATGCAGTTTGATTCACTGCCCCGTGGATGGGAGAATACTTTGTCTTGTCAGTGTTTTCCTTTTCATTATGAGCAGCTCATAATGATCTCATAAATCTCTGTAGAGGAAAACTTAAGGAAATAACCAAATATCAGAAATATGAGCAATCTCAGGCTTAGAATTCTGCCTGTACGTAGTTAATTTTTATGTTTTTTTAATATGAATTTAAGATTTAGTTAAATATTATGAGGTGTTTCTCTGAAGGATGGCTAGTACTACCCTGTAGCTTATTTTGCCGTGTATATTTGCAGTGTAAAATTGCCACAGGCATCATACTTTACTATGCACATTATCTTTTAAAAATTATCTTCTGCACAACTTTTTCTAGTGTTTTCAAATGAACACCACTAAAATGAATTAAAAGAGCAAGGGGACCAATAGGTACTATGAAGATAACGTTATACCGTCAAAACTAAAGCAGTTCAGAATCAATTGCAGGATGCTTTGAAATTATAGCATAAATTTGGCTCTTCCGGTTTATGGCTTAAATTTCCAGTTGATATGAGCCTCCTGAGAAATGTTGGAAGTGATTTATTTTTATGGTGCCTCACTTTACCATGTGAAAGAAGTAGTGTCCACCTTGCAATACAAGTTTATTGTGGGAATACCTGGGATGTACTGACACAAGATGTACTGAGATAAAGGAAGTCATATAACACTCCAGAGTGATAACAATAGAAAGAATTCCATTATCAGTCTCTCTGTATGTATACATGTGTGAATACACATACATATATTTCTGAATAAATACTGCCTATGACAAACCTAATAATCTAATTGAAGTATTGAGACTATGACTCAGAAATTCTCAAATACCAGACTTAGCACTGGATTAATTTTAGACTTGTATCTCCTCTAGTCCTAATTTTCCAGTGGTGAAAAGAAAGCCATGTGTTTGCATATTGGATCATTACTAGGTTATTTTCCTATTTGTATACAAATAAGGACAATTCCAGTTTTTGCTCTTGCATCTCAATGGGTTCCCTTGAAAGGAAATTATGCCATGACTTTTGCAACTGGGGCCAAATTATATCTTTACTTCTCCTGTCTCTCCCTGCATTTCATCTGTTACAGAAAGGTAATATCCAACTGCAGCGGCACAGGATATTTAAAGAATGATAAAGAAAGTGGAGATGCAAAAATGTAAAGCCCATTACCCTGAAGTAGCTTCTGATGGGAGCTATCTATGCCTGGAGTGCCACCTAGTAGAGTTCATGTAGAAAGAACACAGGAACTGGAGATGCAGTTGCAGTTCAGATGAAAATGTATTAGGTGATTGAAAGATGTCCTGAGGAGAAGAGTGAAGATTCCTTTAATATTCTTTCCTATGATGACAAATGAAACTAGTATTCAAAGAAGATGCAATGAAATTAAAGTCTTTAGACAGTGCACATGTGAGATTATGAAGATGGAAAAAAGGGCAAGCCTCCATAAAGAAATACACTGAGGGGGTAGATAGAAGAGGACTCTATTGAAAAGATCAGATCTCCTAAGGACCTGAGGAAGTTATGAAATTAAGGTTTATTAGCATTATAAAGACAACAAAGGTGTAGTGTAGTAGAAAGGCAGTCATGGCCAAAGCACAGGTCTAAGAAAATGCACTGTTTGGAAAAGATGAAACCAAAGTCAAAGGCAACAGAACAGATGTGCACATAGTACGGTAATCTGTAAAGAAATAGGAAGTGAGATTAAAAGATAAAAGACAACTTTAGGGCAAAAGGGAATGGGTATAAGTAAAGGCTGGAAATCAGAAGATTCTTAATATGTAGGAACAGATGGAGTTTGGTATTTCTATGAAAAGAATCATGTGACAGGTGCCTATAATGACTGAAGACTCTGCTTGATTCTGAAGTTCACTTTTCTACCATTCAACCCCACAAAAAGGAAATACCTGTGTATGGTTTTCCCCATACAGTAATCAGTCTATGTATATAATTTTCTGGTACTCTTCAGAAATACAAAAACTAACACATCCCTATTGCCTTTGTAAGATTCTGAAGTACTTGCAATACAAATTAACCTGCCACTTTAGGCAAGCAGATTTATGCTCATACACAATTTGTAGCAGCAGTGGGACTGGTTTAAAAATTGCACTATCTTTACCTTTGAATTCTTTCAGGTTTTTCAGTAGCAGTAACACATAATTTCCTTTTTATTACAATGCTATCTCACTGCTGCCACAAAGGCGGCAGCAGTCGGCAACTGGCAGAAAGCTTTTCTCTGGGTTGAAATATATATAACTGCTAAAGGAAGAACGGTAGTTTCATAGACTGTAAAAGTATTAAAGCCAGTGACATTAAAGCGATCTCTGATTAACAAAACCCAAACAATTGAAAAGGATATAAGTCATATACACACAAAACCCAATTCTTTATACTGCAATCCTTCAGTTCCCTCAGTTTCACCCAAACTAAATTAAAATGAGAACCTTCAGGCAAACTGCCGTTAAACGAAAACTCTTAAAAGGAGAATGTACAATCTAATTATAGTGTAACAAATGTGTACCTTTCATCTACAAGGCTGGGACTCCTAAATTTTAATAGTCAATTATGATTATATAATCTATTAAAATGAATAACCAAAGTGCTATAATGAAAAGGAAAAACCCACAAAAGAACATGAAAGACATCTCCAGTGGCACAAAGTGGCATAACAGTAATGCTCTATACAATTTCCTTTTTCCTGTAGCTTGTATTTAGATTCTGGTACAGTGACAAAGGTACCGGTGGTCACTCCCTGAATTCCCGTGAATGTATTCTCTGTGGCTAGTGCCCACTTAATTATTTTTGACAATATCCCATTAATTCAGATATCTGGAAATAAAAGGCATGAGGCTCATAACTAAATCAGTAAACCATGGTTAAGAGGAGTACTTATTTTAAGTTTGCAGGTCATTATTATATTACTTCCAAAAATCTCATGAGAGTCTACGAATTCCTTCATTCCTTCATTGTTTCTTTCTTTTCTTTCTTTTCTTTCTTTTCTTTCTTTACTTTCTATTCTTTCTATTCTTTCTTTTAGTTTTCTTTTTCTTTCTTTTCTTTCTTTGCTTTCTTTGCTTTCTTTGCTTTCCTATTCTTTGCTTTCTTTGCTTTCTTTGCTTTCTTTGCTTTCTTCTCCTTTCTTCTCCTTTCTTCTCCTTTCTTCTCCTTTCTTCTCCTTTCTTCTCCTTTCTTCTCCTTTCTTCTCCTTTCTTCTCCTTTCTTCTCCTTTCTTCTCCTTTCTTCTCCTTTCTTCTCCTTTCTTCTCCTTTCTTCTCCTTTCTTCTCCTTTCTTCTCCTTTCTTCTCCTTTCTTCTCCTTTCTTCTCCTTTCTTCTCCTTTCTTCTCCTTTCTTTTCCTTTCTTCTCCTTTCTTCTCCTTTCTTTTCCTTTCTTCTTTCTTTTCCTTTCTTTTCCTTTCTTTTCCTTTCTTTCATTCATTCTTTCAGTTTCCAAACTTCTCTTTCACAATTTTTAATTACATAATGAAAATTGTGTCATTATAGAAAAAGTACTGTGAAGTGCTAAAGTATGATTGAAGTTATAGAATAATTTCTATTCTGTGAGTAAGCAACTAGACCAGGACCTTTCAAACTGAAAAGATAAAACTAGGGGTGATATGACAACTCTATAGTACAGGGGTCCTCAAACTTTTTAACCAGGGGGCCGGCGCACAGATGAAGTGGCAGGAAGCCATCTGCGGCTGCTTGGTTTCCCGCCCCAGCCCCTGGCGGGAGGGTTCTGTAAATAACAGGGGCTGGATTGAGGACTCTGGGGGGCCGTATCCAGCCCGCGGGCCGTAGTTTGAGGACCCCTGCTATAGTGTCATAAATGATATAAAGATGATAAATAGGGAATCTACCCACCGCCTTTTCAAATACAAGAAATTAGGGGTCTCAAATGAAACAAAGAATTTACTTTATGCAATGTGCGCGTCAGCTGAAGAATTTTGTAATAGGATATGGTAGATAGTAAAACTATTCAGACTCAAACAGTGAATGAACAAATTCATTAAAGAAAAATATTTCAGTGTCTCTTAAAGCAGTAGACACTACCACTGCCTTAGGGAATATCTGAACTGTGACTCTTTGGAGGTTGGTGAGACTGTACTGAAGAGCATAGTATATAACTACCTTGTTTCTACACTCTTCTCTAGACAACTGCTGTCAGGGATGGAAGTCAAGTCAGCTACTTAGCTGCAAACACTGCTTAAGTGGAAATTACAAACTGCCCTAACTCTACTGCACAGATACTCACATATCCATCAAAACTTCTTTCAAAAAAATGCCTAACAATACTCTACAAAGACTCTTGAGCATTTTAACCTTCTTAAGCAATATTGTGGAAAAGAAAGAATGGGAAATATGACTGCAGACAAACTGACAGCTTCATCTACATTTGGGTTTTTCTCTAATGTTGAACTGTGTAGCGCTGCATGTCCCCCAACAATTCCTACAGGCCATGATTAATTGCAGATATCAGTAAGAATTAATATTCTAGTGTAAGAATTGCTACATGAACGTATCAAACACGTTGCCTTTTCTGACAGTTGTCTCAACTGTGAGATCGATGAGGAAAGCAAAACAACAGAATTACTAATAAGAGCTGGGGCTTAGTATTGCCATTTTTCTGGAAAAAACAAACCATATGAGTTCCAGTGACCGTTCTGTCCTGCATATCAAGGCACCTGTGATAAGGCTAAGTCCACTACAAGTTTTCATTTACAGAGGAATCAGTTTTGTTTTCCACTTTGTACATATTCCACTTGGAGCAAGTAAGTTAACCAGAGCAACTGGGAGGTAGGTCTCAAGTATCTCTAACTGCTTGGATACAGTCATTTAGCCACTTATTATGACAAAATCTACCCACATCTAGATTCAAGGTCCAGCTCATGCAGGGTAGGTGTCTGAACCTGAGTCTGCTAGCTTTACAGGGAAATGTCCTATCACTCAATGACTAATTGCTTTTAGTAAGGGAATTTCTCTTATTCAACAAAAAATACTGATCCTTTCAAAACTAGCATGTGAATTTCCATGCAGCATCCATAGGTTTGATTTAAACTATGACTTTTCAGAATTTTTTGTGAATGCTCAAGTAGTGATTGCAACAGAGTGCTCATCTAAGATGTATTTATGGATAAGCGTAGATCTTGGGCCCAATTTACACAGCCGAGAAATTTTTCTCTTCTCTTCTTCTTTGCAATGCAGTTGAGTCCAGCACACAAGGGTCCATAATTCAGGGTTCTTCTTGGGTAGGTCGTGCTGACTGGGGAAAACAGTTTGCCAAATATGTTTTAAGAAACATTTTACAATAATACTATTATTGGAGTCATGTTGGGCTTTATTTTCAGAAACACCAGGCACTCGCTGTTTCCCATGTTTTAATATTTGTTCACAATTAAAAGCCTGAGTTACCAAACTATAAGTATATATACATTTTGTTCACATCAATTTAGCTCAAAATTGTTAGTAAGAAGACAGTATGTATATGAAAGACTACAATCTGCCTGGGTTTGGTTTTATTCTCAGTAGCATGCCATAACTGTGGAATGTATCCAATTATTGTTTAATTGGGACAAATCTTACAACTGCTGCAGGATGACTTTTATGGGGCCGTTAATCAAAGTATCTTTGCTGGCTTCACAGTGTTTGTTAATGTATGTTTTAACAGAGTATTAATCTTTTCCAAAGAGTACTATGTACAAAAAAAGAATATAAAACTCTTCCTTTGCTTGGTGTACTGTGCACAGATTAATTCATTAACATACTGCATTTTGACATAGAATTATAAGAATACAGGAAAGCAGAATAATGAAAATGGCACTATTATTTTCCAAGCACCTGTAGTTGTGGAATTTAATTACAGGAGAAAAGAGTCTGTTCTCTCCATCTGCCATGCTGGTTACAACAGAGACGTAAGATTTTGATGTTGCTGCACGCATGCTTAAAGCCAGATCAGGAGACACCCGCTCAAGGGTTGACACATGCTTGTTACCTGCCCACTCCCAAGTGCCAATTCCCCATCCCAGGCAGAAAGAGAGCAGCTACGGCCTGCTCACACAACGCGGCCTGCTCACACTATGTGGCCTGCTCACGTGATGCAGCCTGCTCATGCAATGCAGCCTGCTCGCCTGATGCGGCCTGCTGACACAACACCGTTTGCACTTTCTGATGGGGTTTGCTTGAAACAAAAAGGCATGCCTGCACAGGCGGTGCCTATGAAGGAATCCTTCATCTTGAACCTTCAACCTCAGAGGGAGTCTTAGTAAAGTTGTTTTAGGCACCCTAAGCCCTCTGGATAGCAAAAACTGGGGTAGGGTTAATGGAAAGAAAGCTGGTAATACCAGATTGGTTTTGTTTGTGCTTGTTACTGTTTCAACTGCATCAGGAGTTACAGCCATTACTAGGGGTCCTCAAACTTTTTAACCAGGGGGCCGGCACGTGGATGGAGTGGCAGGCAGTCATCTGCGGCTGCTTGGTTTTCCCCCTCCCCAACCCCTGGCGGCGGGAGGTGTGTGTCTGTAAATACCGGGGGCCGGATGGAGGATCCTGGGGGGCCGTATCCAGCCCGCGGGCCGTAGTTTGAGGACCCCTGGCCATGACCATGACAATGTTGGGTCACCAAATGTTAAATGCTCTGGTTTATGCAGTACATGCAGCAATTCAGCAAGCCGGTGCTGATAAAACACAGCTGTGCACACGGGCGGGCAGGGCTGGGGTTTGCAATCCCCGGGGGCGCCCCACACAGCTGGGGAGCGCTGCCCGGTGGGAGCAGCTCCCCAGCCGTACCGACCCACGGCGGCGGCAGCCAGGTGTGAAAGACTGCACCAGTGAGGCCCACCATCGCCACAGCAGGTGTGTTGTCTCAGCATTGCTATGGCAGGAAACTCATGCCATCACCACAGTGAATACATTGTTAAGGCAGGAAGATAACACCACTGCCACCGCAGAGATTTATCTATACCTTGTTAAAGGAGGAAACTGACTGACGCCATGGAGCAACGGGGGAGGCTGATCCTGCAAAACTTAACCAAACCCCTGTGCATGTGCCCAGACTTGGGGTCAGGGGGATCAAGGTGCCTGGAGGCCCCTAAGGAATGTTGGACACATACACCATCGCTGGGTAGGGGGGTGCGGTTGAGCAGAACAGCTTGTAACAGCTCTATAAAAAATGGAACCAACTAACATGGGACAGAACGTTTCCCCACCGGACTTGAAAACAAATTGGACTGTCAGGACACCACAGCTCCAGGCTGGTAGCTATCGCTGTGAACTCTTTCCTTTCTTTCATTCTTTCTTTTATTCCTTATTCTCTCTTTATCTCTCGCTCTCTCTCCCTTTGCATTCGCAGATTTATTGTTGGGCAAATAAAGTTCCTTGGCTCTTGACTCCGTTTTGAGTCTTAATTCTGTTCCCAAGAATAAAAACAGAACCACGCTCTGAGACTGGCGTGTGACACCGGGACAGCGCAACCGGGCCGGGGGCCGACCCCGGCTCCCGCGGGGCCCCAGCAGCCGCCACTGCCACTGCGACGTGCGCGCCTCTCGGGGCCCACCGCCACGCAACCGCCTCCTTGCCGCGAGTCCACCGTGGGCGCGGGGGACACGCCGGGATTCGGCGACGCCCCGGGCGGCGGCCAGGCGAGGCGAGGCGGGCGGCGGGGGCGGGCGCCGCCGCAGGAGGGCGGGCGCCGCCGCAGTGAGGCCGCGCCGCGCGGGCGAGGCGGCGGCGGGCCGCGTTGCCATGGCAGCGCTGCCCCAGCCGAGGGCCTGAGCGGGTGGCGGCGGGCCGCCGGGGGAGGCAGGGGGCGTCCCGCGGCCGGGCTCCGCCGGGAGGCGAAGGGGTTAAAGCGGGGCGGGCGAGCGGCCCCGGCGCCGCAGGGGTCGCCGCCGGGGGCAGCCTACAGGCGGGTGTGGGGATGCGCTGCGGCGGGGGCGGCGGGCCGTGCTCCGGGAGCGTAGGGAGGCAGTGGAGGTGAAGCCTCTGCTCCCCCGGCGGGCGGAATGGAGGCTGTCGGCGCCGCAGAGGACGTGTTCTATGAGGAGGAGGACGAGGTGAACTGCTACGACTTTGAGCCTCTGCCGACGCTGCTGGAGGACGAGGTGAGTGCGGCAGGTGCGGGGACGGAGCCGCTGCCGCCCCTGCGCTCACCTGTGGCGAGGCGGCCTCGGGGACGGCCTGCGGGCCCCGGCGTCTCCGTCCCTCTGCCGCGCCGCGGGGCAGCGCGCCGGGGCCCGGGGGCGGCCGAGCCTCCCCCCGCCGGGAGTGGCCGGGCCGCGGCCGCAGCACCGTGCGCTCCGTGCGTGAACCTCGGCTTCCTCGCTTCGTCCTGCCCGGCGATCCCAAGCTACCCAGCGGGACTTGGCCGGTCCCCGTGCACCTTCTCCACACAACAGCGAAGTCATGGTCCTCGCGTCTGGTGTGTCTCCTGACTCCGGCCATAGCCCTGGGTGGGTGCTGCAGTCGGGGAGGCAGTGTCCTGTCCCACCTGGTACAGGGAAATTTACTACATGGGCAAAAGTGTTTCCAGTAGCTGCCAACCAGAGTTTTGTACAGCCGTCTCTTGCTGCCCAGTGTAAAAAGGCCTTTGTCACTGGCAAAAATTAAACCCCCCCAAACTGGTACATCTGTTTGTTCAGTTATGCCAAATAACCTGTAGCTAAAAGCAGCTCTGTTGTCACGTTTGTCTGGATTTGTACATGGTTTTGCACTGGCTTTTTACTGCTTTTGCTCATCTTTTGTTGTATCTTCCCATGTAAAGTGTATTCCTTACACCCTAGTGAATGTTAAGGCAAAATGTTTTGGGGTTTTTTTCTTTTTTTAAGTAAAATTTTTGGTGAACCATATGTGAGCCACTTGTTCCCCAAACCAGACCTTGCAAACTTTTTTATTTGCTATGTCAAAAACCCAGTTAGAATCAGGATTTAAAAGTGAGTTTGAAAAATTAAAAGGCCCAGCTTCCATAAGTCATCTGATGGCTCAGCAGTTTGGCTCATCCTCCCACCATCTGTAGGGTTCAGTGTAGTAGGCCCTCTCAGTCTGGCCCACGCAAAACATAGAAGGAAGGTGGTAGTGACCTCCTTTTTACATGTTAGCTTAAATATTTGGAGTATTTCTTCAGGGTGGGAGAAGGCTGAGGCTCAGTTTTTCTGCGTGAGGAAGACCTGAGTCCATTTTTGTCGCCTATTCAATATGTAAATTGACTATGGATTCCCACCAGTCCCTACTATTTAGTTATTCCAGGCACGTGAATATTTTCAATATTCTTGTTGAGAGAATGAGCATGACCTATCACCTGCCGATTAGAGAAGTTAATAAAAAAAGGGTTGCTTTGAAGAATACTCGGTGAGCTTACCCAGGTAACCTGGTGTTTCTTATCAAACACGGTAAATTTGATGAATGGTGTTTGCTACATTTTCTGTGATTCTGGAATAGATTGTTTTGAAGATTGTGTGAACTATCTTGGCAAAAAGACTTAGGTGCCAGAAAGCTGTGAATGCTGATGGACCTAACTGTCAGCTGCTTAGTCATTTAGTGGAACCTGTGCTTCCTGTCACTGTACCTAGTATAAGGAATAAGGTTGGTGTCTTATGTATGTGGTTTACAGAAGCAAATATGTGAAGCGAGAAGCTGTCTGAGATGAAGAGTAGGAAATGCTGAGGGTGAGGCAGTATTTCACTTGCCTTTCTTTACTAGGACTTTCTTCATCTCACACTCCTTAATTTCAAATTTTTTAAGAAGTTGTCTGTGGCAAATTAATTTGTTTTCTCTTCTTACTCTCTCTTCCTCTGCATAATTATATGCTGCTGAACTGTTTCATACTTTCTGAAGAAAATATAAGAGAAAATTGAGAATGACAATGAATAATTAATGCATGACTGTCTGACCACTTTTCATAGTTATTAAGCGGTAATTGCTTTTACAAGTGTCTTTTCTCTCTTGTCTCATTGTCAGTAAAGGCATCAGCATCTCTGTTACGTAAGACACTTGAGTTTCCCTGTAATTCCAGCAAACCAACTTTCAGTGGTCTGAAGTACTGAAGTCGGAGCTTGCTGGAAGCTTTAGTTTACCAGAAATTCCTGTGGTATAATCTTGAAAGAATTTTGTTTGTTTCTTTTTCCTCTCCAGAGTGGAAACTTTGTTTCTCTATTGCTTTGGGGATGTAAACTAGTCAATTGCATCTCCCTGTTTTCAGTGCTTCGCTCTCTACAAAGGCCTGCCTTTGCCACAACAGTAGCTTTAGTAACTAAGGTCAAGATAGCGTGGTCGTTTGAGAAATACATGGTTTCTGTAAAGCAAGTAGCAAACATCACATCCTGGAGTATTGGAAAGAGGAAGGCTTGCTGTATGGTGGTGGTGGGGTGGTGGTTTTGTTTTGGTTTTTATCTTCACCTAGCTGTCCATCGCTGATGGAAGCCACTGGACATTCATATGCCTTTTCTTTTTTTTCCTTTTCCTTTTGTGTTTTGTTGTTTGGTTTTTTAACCTGTATTACCTAACTTTCCTATCCCCTAGAAGGAAGATAAGCTTATCTGACATGAAATCATCATTCATCATATTTGTTTAGTCCCCAAATAACCAGAAGACAAAGACGGGTTTGTAGGTTTGAACTGCAGATACTGCTTTTGATGAATAACACCCGCTGCAGAGCTCAATCTCAAAGCTTGACTCAAATGAAAATCTATCAAGTCCTCATTATGACTGGAATTTGATATTGAGACTGTCTTAAAGGTTGAAGATTTTATTTATTTCTCATCTCTAAATTGAGCCTTTCTTGTTCATATACACAGAGGAAACTGTCATAGTTTTGCATCTTGATTAGTGAAACATTATCTTTTCTTTTTTTTCTTTCTTTCTTTCTTTCTTCTCAGTTTTGGCAAATGCCATCATGTTACCTAGCTGGATGATCCTAGGAGAGTTAAAAATAATTACTGGTTCATTGCTTTGATCATATAACTTCTGGGTTTTTTGTGTTTTTTTGTTTTTTGGTTTTTTTTTTTTGATTGGCCATAGAATAAGCAGCTTGTCTTTCCTTTCCAAGGATCTCCTCATCCTACCTATCAGTTTGGTCAGCTTCAAAGCCTAATCGTTTGTGGTCCAGCTCTGTATCATGTGTTTATGTTTTCAGATACAGGAACCTCTCTGCTGCCCTTCACGCTTGGAAAAAGTTCCCTATAAAGATGTGCAAAACCTCCTCATTCACGCTCAGAATTGGATGGTAGCATTATACATAGGGTGCTGAGCACAGACCAGAGAAAATTACGGGTTTTTGGGTTTTTTGGTCTCATATCTGAACTGTAAGGGCTTTTGCTGTTCATTATTATGTAGGACTGAACTCAATGAGACCAGGGTCCATGATTAGCTTTAAAAGGCACTGTAGTAATGCTGACATTAGTAAACCAATCAATCTCTAGGCTGATGAAAACTAGAATAATAGAAGTTAAGCTTCCCAAATAATGTGTGCTTTATTTCCTACCTGATGGTTTGTTTTTTTTCTTGTATTTATTAAACATACTTTAGACTAAAAGCAAAAGAATTTTGGACTAAGGGTTGGTCCTTATTTGAAGGTTATTGTAAATGCAATACTTAATTCTCTGAAGAACATTACCAAACTCGTAACCCTTCTGTATATGGTAATCCAAATATCTTTGATTGCTCTCCAGTACTGAGGTACATAAAGAAGGTTAGAACTGTATTTTCCAAGGGTTTAAAAGTTTATAACACTCAGTTTTCTGAGCTGTAAGATACCTCACATTCTGTTTTGCTGATGGTTACATGTTTTTCTCTATATTCTAAACAATATGCAACTACATCTTCAAGGTACATTTAATATCATTCAGAAGTATAGTCCTTAGTCTTAATTACTACATATAAATGAGAAAATATTATGTGTAATTGATAGCAGTAAAGCTTTGATGCGAAGTAACTTCTATAGATACCTCCACTTTTGTTAACTTATGTTTTCTTAGAGGGAATTGATCTTTTGATTGTAGGGGTTTTGTCATTCCTTTAAGTTCATAAAAACTTCTGTAGCTGTGGGTAATGTATTCATTTTGTATTCTAAAAAATGTACATAGAAAGGCTAGCTGCTTTGGGCTAAGATTGTTTCTGAATATTTTTTTTATTATTTTTTTTTTTAACTGAACTGTTCATAGCCTTACCGTGATGACAGGGCCAAAGGAAGTTGACTTACAGTTCAGGATGGTAACTTAGAAATGAAGTCCATGTTCTATTTTGATCACCAAGAGCTCTGGGTGTAATGGGAAAGCCTAGGATAACCAAAGTGTTTGGTTTTTAAGTCAAAGTATAAGAACACTTTTTGTATGGCTGGTTTGGCTTCTGAGTGTTTATTAAATGCTCTACACCACTAAACTTCACACCAGCATCATTCTTAAGACAGGCTAATTTAAAGGGTACTTTTTTCCAGATCACAGATGGTAGGGAAAACTGCTGTGAAGAGAATTTTTAAGTAGTTTATCCAAAGGCACCTGGGAGAGCTTAAGGGAGACATGGGTTAAACAAGTTATTTTAACTTAATCTGTCTGCTTTTACCTCCAAATGGTCTGTTTCCCTAACTTTGATGCAGTGTTTATGTAACTTACATAGTTCCAATAATAAGTCTTTTTTTGATGTTAACATACTGTGATACCTTTGTTCAGGTTAACTGTGCTTCTTAAGAGACTCTGTGTTAAGAGCAGTCATGCACTTAATGTTTCTTGGGGTGTTAATCAGTGTCCTAGAAAGTCTGAGAACTTGCTGGAAAAATTACTAGTAACCAATTGTGTCAAACGTAATCTGTGATACACACAGTAGTGTCATGAAATCCAGGGTAATTTATTAATTCATATCTTGGCAGGAGAATGTGTCCCTTGCTGATATTTTGTCGCTGCGGGATAGCTGTCTTACTGAGCAAGATATCTGGGCAGTTTGCCTGGAGTGTTGCCATTCTCTGAAGAGTATTGCCCATTCTACAATCTTCCAGACACTCTGTATCACTCCTGACACTTTGGCTTTTAACACCAATGGCAATGTATGCTTCATGGAACAGCTCAGCGGTAAGTATTTGTGTTTCCAGGCCATTTGTTTTAGAACTATGGAAACTCATAGTGAGAGACTGTAGTAAAGCATTATATTCTGTTCTTAACAGTTGTAACTAAAATAAAGAGAAAATAAAAACTTGTTTAGCAGTAGGTGAGTATAGGGCTGTATGAAATTACGTGCTCAGTTTGTGATTGATGAACAAAGGCTTTTATGAGTTTGCTTAGAAGATTCTTCCTAGTTGTTTTAAGACTTTTCTAGGAGAATGTAATCCAGAGGAATGTAATACATCTCCATCTTGAACACTGTAGATTATGTACTTGTGTATCTGTGTGCACAAGTCTCTATGTAAAGCACCTTCTTGTTCTCTGCCAATTCTTCTCATTTTGTGGATAAGTTCTATTTCTAGAGAAATCTGCCATTCAATGTATCTTGATGACTGTAGCCATAGAGAATGGAGCAATCCAAGTGTATATTCACTGTTAGAAAGGAAAGCTCTCTTGAATAAGGGATTTTTTTTCAGTCATGACTTTTACACTCAGCAAGTGTGGTGACTGACTAAGAAATGAATTTTAATATGCTAAAAAACAGTCTGTAGTAGCATGTAAGATCTTCAGGTATTGTAGCAGATGAATGGGAGGAAGTTTAACTTAAAAACCTACTTCTGATTTCAGCACAGACAAAAAAGCATGTTATAGTTGCTGTTCCCTTTTCATGTGACCCATCTCAAGATGATGGGTCTTCAGCCTTATTTAGGGATATTACAAAATAAAAAACTCCAGCTCTTATTCTATAGTCCTTTTAAAATTATGTCAGCCCGTAACTAGAAGAACATTCTAGTCCTTATACATACTTCTCAGCTTTTTGTTATGTTTTCTTTAACCTAATTTCTTTTTAAAGCTGTCAGAAGAAGTGTGATCTAGATTTTGAGTAAAAGAATAAACATTATTAAAAAAAAAAAATGGGGTAAGGTAACTTTGCAACAAATTAATATTTCTTGGCTTCTTTAGAATTAAAGGTTGTATTTCAAATAAGCATGTAACATCATAAAATACAATTAATAAAGATGAAAATATATCTTGATTGTTGTGCTATTTGTTTTGTGCTTAAATTCCTCAAATACATTTGAGTCAACTTTTATCTCCATGTTAATAGGCTAATGCAGAATCAATTTCCTTTGTTTTAAGGATCTTGTCATAACCTGAAATTAAAAAAGAAAAAAGCTGGCTTTGTATTCGTAAGGTTATATGAAAGACTTGTTGAAGAGAATAAATCTAGTGGATGAAAAATGCCCCTCAACTAAGATCTTTGCTTGCAGCTGGGGAAGAAAAAAAATCAATTTCTTCTTAAATGTTTTAGTCTAATTGAACAGCTGGCAAGCAATTGATCCAGGAATTTGCCATACTCAAGCCCTTGAAATGTGGTATAACAAATTCCCATGCAAAGCAAAAGTCATGTTAGTCTCTGAGGAAAAGACTTTTCATTAGCTCTTCTTAAAGTTCTGTTTTCCCTAGGAATGCAAAAAGTTGTGTATATATTCTATTTCCCCCATTCCACTATGTCTTTGACTCTTTCTCTTCCCCTTTCCCTCAGATCTTGTTGCTATTTGGTTAAAATATAGTTTGTTAGATAGGCACTTGGGGAGGTTGTCCTTTTCGCTTTTCTGTGGTTGCCTATGGATTTATTCTTCCAGGAAAAAATTTTAACCTCTGGATTTGCTTGCCAGTGAGAGAAAATGAATAGCCTGTCGCCTCTGCTTTAGCAGCCAGTTCTGTTTCCTGCAGATTCTGTGGTGCTCAAGTGACAAGCATTCAATAGGATGTTCTGCCAAGGGCTCAAATATCTTCTTGTCTCTTCAGATCAGACAAACTTCCATTGTAAACATTATATTAAAAGAATACAGTGAGTTTTTTACCAGTGATAAAAATCGTATGCTTATACAGCCTTTTATGTGTTCTATGGAAAGAAAGGGAAAAGGTAGTGGGCAGGTGAAAACAAGGAGCAGTCACCTGTGGGGTGAGGAGATGGGGACAAAACCTCTTGTCTATTGGTTCCCTTCCCCTTCTGCCCTCCCCAAATAACAGGAGAATGTTGGGGGAGGAATACAGAATTAGTTGCATAACCCTCTTTTTCAGTGGGAATGTAGAATCAAGAACATGGTAAGGAACTGTAAAGCAGTTAGTAGCATCTGGATAGTCAGGCATGCCAGGTAACTGCAATATATGAATATGTAAAAAAAAAAAAAGAGGCCTCTCTACCATATAACTGATTTTAGTATCTTCACAATAAAAGAGCTTTGCATTTCTCTTCTAAAATAGAGGCACAAAAGTTCTATTAGAGCTACAGCTATGATTAGTATGCTATGCCTGTGAGCATACTTCTGGTTTTTTTCCTCTGTGTTGAGAAGGAAAGCTTATAGTCTTTGCTTGTAAATTATCTCAATCATCCATTGGCTTCACAGAAGGATAGACTAGGTGAGTTGAATATGTGCTTGAAAGGTAGGGTTTTAGTCAACATTTTTCTTTTTTTTTTTTTATCCCCTAGTGTTCTTTGGTGGGTTCATGTGATGTCAGTGCAGTGTGATATTACATGCATGCTTAGATACAGCAGCAACGTTGGTCTCTCTTAAGAGGTTCCTTTCTTCCTTCCACCTTTTCACTCAGAAGTGGCTGCTGCAGTAGCTCAGTTCTCTGCCAAGCAGCACATGGGTGGGGAATGTGCTTCCTCAACTCTTTTAATTAAAATAAACTAAACAGGAACATCATGGTTCTAGGCTGGTCTGTGGATGAAGAGGGAATTATCTGTTCAGGTTGGTTTTGCTGCTTGAACCCTTATCACCCAGGTCTGCAGTGGAAAACAGTGAATGGAAATGTCCTATTAATCAAATCAAACCTGCAAGCCACAGGTAAGCCACACCAGCTTGGGTGATAACTTGGTCCAAACATAAACGTCTGAAGGCAATAAGTGGTTGGGCGTGGTAAATGTATTGCTTTGGGGGTGTTTTGTCTGTTTTGTTTCTTGCAGAAAGTTTGAAAATAGTGCTTTATTTTACTTACAGTACTAGAAACATGGGTAACAAGTTCTTAGTACATCAGATATGAGTACCGAAATACTGCTGTAAACATAGTTTCTTTTGTATCAGATGTGAGTGTATCATAAAACTTGTATCATCAAAAAGGTTTGTTTTTTAAACAGGTAAGACCACTGATTTCTAATCTGACATGTTTCTTTTTGTTTTCAAAGATGATCCAGAGGGTGCCTTTGTTCCACCAGAATTTGATATCACTGGTAACACTTTTGAGGCAAGTTCATAAATTTATCTGTAAAATGTGTGTGTGTGTGTGTGTGTTTAATCATTTTAGTACTTCTGGCAGTACCAAACGCTCAGCATTCTCAATGTATAATTTTAGCACATTTAAAGATTGTGAATAGTAAATTGTGCTGTTTAGATATGTTTTTTTGGAAATAAAAAGTAATCTTAAAACGCTATATTTTCTGTATAAACATTTGCTCTCTAACTGTTAAAATTGAGAATCTATTTTAGCTGAATCATGTGTTGCCCTAAACCACAGCTGGGCTATATTATGTTCACTGGTATCCTTCACTGGTTACATTTGCTTGTTTGGGGACTAGCAGTGAACTTTTATGACTAAATATAAAATTTGTTTGCTATCCTCCTCAATAAAATAATTCATGGAAGGGTAATCAGCAATTTTATCTTTGATTTAATGAAGAAACAAATTACTATCTGTTGCTTTGCAATGCACAAATGCTCTACATTGTTAAATTAAATTAGATTTAAATTGTTCATACTAATTCATTAACCTCCCAAGTCAACAATCTCATTGCATGCTGCAGGAGTGCATGCTTGCTTAGTATCCTTTTTTCTAATACAGTATTTTTTCTGGCATGTACTCTTAGATAATTCAAATGCTTTAATTAACAACGTGTCCTATTCAAGTTGTAAAAAAAAATATATATATATATAAAATCTGTTTCTTTATAGTTCATACAAATACCTTTTATTTCTTTTAGTTAGAGCCTTCATAGTCATGTTTATAGTTCTCTGTTTCCTCAGGGGAGTGGTGGGAAAAGATAAGTGAACCTTGGAAGCATGTAGTACTACAAGTAAGATAAAAATGATAAGTAGTATAGAATATGAAGTAGCATAGTCTTTGAAGGTTAGAGATGCAACATTTCTCTCTGTTACTATGCTTTGTTAATGTAGTCATATAGGCCAGCAGAGTTTTAGTGATTTTTGTGCTTGCTCCCCCACCCCACCCCCACCCCCCAAGGTTTTTGGGGAGCCTTTGGGGATGGGGCATTTAGCAGGTGACCACTATTGCATGTGAACTTGGTAACTATACTAGTCTTTGTATTCAGATGTGGTTAAGGAAAGCAAGTCCCAAAGTCACCCAAAGGTAACTTTTTTTGTTACTTTTTTTCCTGTACTTCTGAAGCTGGACTAAAGACCTAAGGCAGAAACACAAGATTTGTGGAATTATTTGTTCCTCTGGCAAACTTGCATTTCCCCCCAACCCTTTCTTCTCCTCTAAGGGTTGCTGAACTTTTATGGGTATAGCAAATAGATAGGCTGAAAGAGGTTTGAAGACCAAGGTTAAGTGGGGATTTGGGAAGACTGTGGGAATACTAAGTGACCTGCAATTTTAGTTCTATCTGGTACATAAGGCTATTGTATCCTCCTTGGGTAAAATTAGTCTGTGTACAGGTTTATTAACTAACTCTTCAGCAGCACTTACAAGCCTGTTAAGCCCCAGTGAATCCCCATACCAAGCACAGGACAATTACACAATTGGTGAAAGCTGAGTTGGGAGTGGCTCTGAACATTGACCTTTTTGCACTTTTTTTGTGAAGGTCAATGAAGATACATGAAGGTACACATTTTTGTGGAAGAAAGTCAACATGCTCTGCCTTGTTTGTTGTGGGGTAAAGGCTGGGTGCACTGATTTCTTCCCATTGCTCCTATTTCTGTAGCAAGTTGGGAGCCTCTCAAAGCAGGGAGAGCTGTGCTAGAGCAGTGTCCTGTTGCCTCAGCTGTTTCTTGTTGACCATCCTAGGGCGATGAACAGGACTGAAAAGCTAGGACTTTCCCCTTCACAGAGGCAGAGCTGTATTGTTTTAGTCTGGGATTTGTGTGCATTTTCTCAGACAGCTATGGACTATGAGTATTCATGAAGCTTTCAAAGCTTTACCTCTTACTGCTTGTAGAGTGGTTGAATTTTAAGTACTTTAGGACCAGATCAAATTCTGCCAGAGATTCCACGCTGACCTCTGCTTGTTTTTGCAGTTTCTAAGACCTACGATGGATTAATCCTTACGTACTTGTTACAAGAGTTTTGTAATATTGTAATTTTTCCAAGCTAGCTGTTTCCTTCTTGATGCTAATACTTCAAGTTCTTCTCTTTTCCAAAGGTATTGATAGTTTTGTCAATCCTCTCACCCCTAGTTGTAACCTCCTACTATGGAATAGCAGAATAGCACTGGTTTATATAAATCTGTCTGAGGAAACCCTGGGTCCTTGCACTTTCTCAGTATTATAAGATTCTTTGTACTATACCAATAAGTCGCCCTTTCTACAGGGGTGTCAAATGTTTTGTGTTACTGCTTGCTCCTTCCTTGGTAATGACCTTACTCAGTTGTTCTTTGTTGAAGGAGTGTTTTTGCAGCTGCTTAGTATGTTTTCTCGAGAACAATGGAAAGTAGTGTTTGTATTGAAGCTGCCCAATTTCAGTATAAAGAAAAAAATTAGGTTTTGGAACTACTAACTATGTTCAGGATGTTCTTTGATAGCTTTTACTCCAGTGTCAAAGCTCAGCTTTAAAATACTTATGTCAGCCAAAGGTTTCGCTTGATTTGAGGGTGACCTATTTTGTGGCTTCTAAAATGGAAGCACACAATGAGGTTTGTATAGCTACTGGATGATTTCTTCCTCTTCAAACTCCTTTTTTTAAAAACCCCTCAAATAAAGCTACAGTTATTTCAACAAGAGATGTTTTGTTTCCTGCTTGGTGAATTACTGATCCAGACCTCTAATGGCATTGTGACTCCAGTCTAATTAGTTACTAAACTTAGCTGGCAAGCACAAGCACACAAGGGTAATAGACACAGGAAACAAATTGAAATGCATTACTGTCCTGGTGTCTGAAACAACACTATTAAAAAATTTCAGCTTCTGGTTGGAATTTCAAATAGCAAGAGATATAAAGCTTTGTCCAAATGACAATGCACAGGACTGAAAAGTGATTTTGTGTGTTTTGTTTTACACTTGTGCCTTGTTTCCTGACCTGCTCTCCATTTGTAAAGTGGGAATAATAACACCAACTTAAGTTATTGTTGAGAGTAGGAAGGTTAAAAACTAGCCCTTCAGGGAGTTGTCAGCTTTAGTGTCAGGTGTAGAATAGACTTTTTAGAAAGAAAAAAGTTAAGAAGGAACTAGCTGTGAAAGAGCTTCTGGTGCCAGCAGTGAAGTGTGGCTGAGCTTTCCGATTGCTGACTACCTTAGTACTGCCACTGTTCCAACCTGTGGTGCTGGTGGAAGGATTGCAGTTTCTGAGGGCCTCAAGAGACCTTGAAATGACTGTTGCTAAGCAGTTGGAGCAGTATTTAATAGCGCAGTTCTGTTATGTCCTCCTCTTGCTAGTGTAAGCATTGTCACAGTGCAAAGGCAGAAAAGGCAACCCAGCAGGTATCGTTGGTCTCTAGGACAGCGCTGGGCTAAAATAATCTCCTGGGTAGTATCTGTTCATGTGCATTTTTTTCCTCTTAACTTTTCTGTCTGCTTACAGACTTCTGTTACTATTGTGCACTAGCAAATGTACTGTTAAGAACAGGTGCTTTAAAGAGGGAGTAGGAAACAAGAGAGAAACCTTAGAGTTATGATCCATACTGTAACTCCAGAGAAAAGGTGCATTTCTATATGCTTGCTCTCATTTCCGCTTTTATTCTTAATGCATATGCAGTTATGTGATGTGGCTATGCTCATTAAAGCTTTCTGATGACTGAAGCTTGTTACTTCCCTGCACTGATAGAAAGATCTCACTTTCTGCTTCTCCTCTAAGCTGGAAGGTGTATTTGCCATAGCACGTACTGACCACGATTTGTTCTCATTGAGTCTGGAGCTAGAAGTCAGTTACAAACATCTTAAGTATAAAGACTAGCCTCTAATTTTGTAATGTTTTACTCATAATGTTTTGCTCTAGAAAAACCTTAACAGACGGAGATGCAAAAATATAGATTTGAGGCTGCTTTTAAAATTTGCCTACTTAACTATATACTAAACTTATCAAACAACTCATCTTTAGTGTAAACTAATACTGAGTCGTGATTCCCTCTAAACAGGAAAAGCATGAACATTTTCCTAATGAAAATGGTTCCCATTTCATTTTCTTGCCCTGGGCAGGACAGTGCTAAACTTGAGAAATTTGACAATGGGAGGCCCAACAGAAATAGTTAAATATTGGTGAGTTCATTAGTAGCCTTATTTCTATCACTACAATACAAGTTTGCCTCAAGTTAAAAACATTGGCTGTCTCAAACCGGTTTCAAATAGCTATTTGTCTGCATCACAAAACTGCCATTGAGTCTGACACAGAGGTTCATTGATGTAGAACCCTACATTTTTAAGATATGAGCTTTCACTAAGATGAAGGACCAATGTCTGCCATGTGTGAACTTGCATTTATAATCTTTTAATAATGTGGCTATTCAGTTTTGCTTGTTCTAGTGAACCTCTGTAACAGAAATAAGTGAATTTTCAGTCTTGTCTGCCTTTTTTTTTTTTTCATATCTAAAGCAGACTGGATAATGCCTCTGTTTAATGACTGCTTCCATTATTTAGAGATGATAAAACGTATTAGTTCAGAAACCTCAGTTATGCAGCAGGATTAAAACCTTTCAGAAATAAAAGAATTGAAGAAATGATAGAGTTGAATATTACCTTGAAGAGAAGGAAGAAATACAGGACAGAGAATGGGAAGAAAGCGAAGTTCACATTTGTGTTTTCTCATCTAGAATTTGTTTTTGCTTTTTGCTATCACAGCAGGAGTGGGGCATGCTGATCTCTCACCTGGGAGAGAATCAGAACCAGAAAAGGCTGAACACTGCCTGCCTCTCTGCTAGAACGTGATGGCTGTCAACTTGCAGTTCTCAATGGGTTATAGTTGATTTATATTATTAAAAAAAATAAATTCCAAGTATTTTAACAAGCTTAAAAATAAACAATTCTATGGCAAGTGGCACAACTAGTGCAAATAGAAAAGGTAAGCTAAGCTGTATTACTTTTTTTTTTTTTAAACTAAGTAAGACTCATATGGCTTATTGCCGTGAAATGTGACAAGGCAGTTGGACTGATACATACCATATACATAAAAATATTTTATATGCATACAAATGCATGAGTTGAAGTGCCAAATGAAGCCTACTGTTCTAGGGAATAAAGAAAGGTTCAGGGTGTATCTGTGTTAGTCCTGCTGAAGAAAACTGAGCTAACAGTTTGGTGCTGCAGTGTTTCTCAATAGATGATTATTACTAAGCTAGTGCTCAGGTCTCAGCTGTTGGTCCTTCTCTGAATATGAAAGCCTTCATCTTTTTCCCAAATCAAAACAGCAGAAGGTATAAAGGAAGTCTTGCCTTTGTCACTTCCCTGGTCTTTTAAAGCAGTACCTTTGAATGCTGTGAGATTATCTTTACTGTTCTGTTCTTTCTTTAGCACTCAGTGGAGGAGGAAAAAAGAAAACTTTTTAGATGTTCTCCTAGAGGGGTTTTTGGTTTTGTGTTTATCTGATGAGGGAAATAAGTCTTTTGAAACACCTAGTGCCTTTTTTCTTGAGTTCTGTTTCCCTTAGTTTCATATAGTCTCCTCTTGAGACTAATTCTGTCTAACAGCAGCAAGGCTTGTCATCAGCAAATGGTAACTTACTTCCTCCTGTAGTCTAAACCATTCTATCTTCTGAGTGTTATTTAAAGCTGTCTTTTCCTCCAGTGACAGAAATAAATTACTTTCATTTGGTTACCTATGCCTCTACTGTGCTATAGAAAAGGAAATGGAATCCTCCTGCTCTGGCTTTTACATCATCGGCCCAATTGAAGTTCGATTCAAGAACTTAGTACTGAGCAAATACCACCCTTTGGTTGCTTTACACAAAGAACTAACCAAAGGAAGAATGAGAACAATGGGACTTTTTTTACAGCAGTATTTTTTTTTCCATGTATAGAGTAAAGTTTATAATTTGATTACCTCAAAAACCTACTGCTTGTTGCTTAGTTCTGAAGTTGGGCTTGCAAAGTTGTCATATTGGTCTTTCCTAGCGGGCTTTTTGAGCTGATATTTTTCAGTTTTACCTCTAAATTGAAACAACTTTTCACAGTGTGACTTATAATTTTATCAGGAATAGTCTGTCTCTTAAGCAGGAGAATGTCCTCAGAAGAGAAATGACTGTACAGGTAACCTGCTTAATGAAAATACGTAGTATTTTAGGTTTCCTCCTTACTCGACTATTAGATTCCTATAAGAAGACATTATTAAAGCTTAGATATATATTTTCCTTAAGACTGAGGAAGATTATCCTCTGATATACAAAAGCATTTTTCAGATCACTTATTTGAGGAATTTGGGTTTGTGAGGGGAAGATTGGAAGTGAAAAGAGGATTTAGTATTCTGCCTTAAACCAGTTGGTTCTTGTGGTAGTTAAGTTTACCCTTTTAGAAGGCTGAGGAGCTGTGTTGAATAAATTTGCAGATAGTTCCCATCATGAGTAAAAATCTACGGAAAAGAGGACAGATTTGTTTTCTCCTATTATGCTTGTGCAGTAGTGTCATAAAACTCTAGGCCTCTTAATGTTAAAGATGCACAAATATTTTAGAGGAGTTGTTTATCTCCAGCCTCTTTGACATAAACTCTTCTGATTAGTACTGATAAATTCTCAGCTATGGATGAAGCTGTTTTCCATAGTTCTGGCAGAATTATCTGTCAGTTTCTGGTGCTCCACATTTAAACTCATTTCTTTAGTGGACCCATCATCATACTAGTCTTACTGGCAGAATTAATTTTCTATTGCACTCCTCTGCTCCTTAGAATGTTTGAAAAGGCTTTTGAAATGCAAGACTGAACCCTTAACGGCAACATGGACACTCCAGCAAAATTAATCCTTGTCATTACTTGATTTATTTGCTTTCATTAATTTTATGTCTATTATACAGGGATATTCAGCTCACTAAAAGACCCATGATCACTGCTAGACTGGATCTGGAGACTTTATACTCCCTGGAGCAATGACAAACTATTCATTTTTACCATTTGCATGAACTGTTAATAGAGCTGTTTCACCAGTATATGAGAACATTCATACATACCACCATCTTTTTTAAAAAGTTCAGGAACTGATTAACTTAAAGTAGACAGCAGAATGGATGACTTCTCTCCAGATAACTCTATGACCATCTAATTCATAGTGAAAACTGAACTGGTCTTAAAACTTTATCTTATTAGGTTGCATGAGATTTATTCAACAGAGCCTTCAAGATTATGGCAAAATGGTTGTCACTCACATGTCATTCTCCTTCATTACAGCATTTCAAAAAAACCTTAAAGAACAATTGAGAGCATGCTTTTGAAGCTAATGATCTTGTCTCCTGGGAAATGCATTGCAAGTGATTTAGGCTTGTTTAGGTGACCATTGGAGCGGGTTTTGTATAAACCTGTGAATACATATGTACTCGTGGATTCTTAAACTTCTAAGCTCTTCACCAAGTTTAAAAAAGAAAACAAACACTCACCCTCCCCACCCCCCAAAAAAAAAAAAACCCAAAAAAACCCAACAAAAACCCACACACAAACTTACTTCTCCTTTCTCTCAATTGTAATGGCAACAGATATTACCTTTTTACTCAGGAATGCTGATTTAATCAGGTTTTGATGAAGCACATGGACGAAATATGTATGTTATACTTCCCTTGTAACGTTTGTTTATGGGCTATACAGTTCAAGTCCTATCACATTATAGATGAGTTCTATGCCTGAATAGAGAAGAAGCAAGGTTTACTTCTGCAGAAATAATTTCACTATGAAACAATCAAACAAAAAAAATCCTGAATGAAAACCAGCCCTCAGCACCCCACCTCACCCCCCAAAAAAACACCAATCCTTTCTGTTTACCCTCCTCTGTTTACATTCCTGATATATGCAATGAGAGCTACCTACTCATTTGCTATTTCAGTTGCCTACAGCTGTTCTGTGAAAATAGGTGTTTTGAATGTGGTCTTAACAAGGTATTTCAGAAGTGACTGGCCAGCTTTTTATATCTGCAGTTGATCAAAGATTCTTACATATGCTTCTCCTTGCAGAAAAAAAATAGATAAATCTTCAGAGATTATTACTCAAAGAAGAGTGAACTGCTTACTGTACAGCAACAAATATTTTAAATCTTAGTGCCCTGATGGTATTGATTGATGGCACGGTAAAGGAACTGGGATGCTATTCAAGTTTATTGGCCCATAGTGTTCTGAACAGAAGTGTGGCACTTTGGTATTTTAGCTCCAAAATGTGGACTTAACATCCCCCAAAACAGGATTGCGCACATGCATTATTCGGCTCAGAGTGACAGACTTGACCAGTAGGCACCTTCTGTTAGGTTTAAGATAAAAAGAATATACTTTTTAAAAACAAATAACTTTAGTAACTACAAATAATATTTGCCATACAGTGAAATAAATATTATGTTTATGCAGTTCAGAGAAAGACAGAGCTAGTCTGTTCAGCATGCAATGTAACTGTTTCCTAGGCTTCCTTGTTTCTGTGCCTACAGGGAATAAATTGTGTTAATTAAATGATAAATGAATTACCTGTGGCAGGTAACTTAAAAGTAAGGAGGTTAATGGCTGATAAATCATAAGAGTTTTGACACATGGAATTCAGTTTCAAAGTTTTTTTAAAAAAAACTAACATTGTTCAAGAAGCCTTAAAGATAAATGCGTGTAACTTTTGCTATCTAACCTCTGAGGTCTCCAGCGTTTTTATTGCAGTGTTCTTCCTTACCTGTCATAATTAGACTCACACAGTTCTGCAGGAGAGGTGTCAGTTAGTGTGCTATTCATCTTTGTGTTGGGGTACTGATCTTTGTGATTAAGGGAGCCTGAAAATGGGATGGAAGCATGAGAAACCTATTCTTCATTTGTGTCTTCACCCTGCAAACACAAGTAATGGCATGCACATTGCATGGTTTCAATTTGGTCGAGCTTCTGTGTATGTAAACTTTGTGTGACTTCTTAAAGGGAAATGAATGTTTGCAAAGGTGGCTGCCAGTGGCTCAAGATATATCTGTCTTCACTCCAATAGTTAAGGTAATAGCTTCTAGAAACTATATTGAGGTCCAGTTGAAAAGTCTGCATTTTCTGACTTGCCCTGCCCCGGGTGTAGCTCTGGGTAGACAATGCTGCTTTTCAGATTAATTACTGTTATAGATGCTGGCAATTTAGTCTATGGACAGCAGTCACCTGTTTTACACAGCCACATGGAAAGCCAAAACATATTGCTGTTAAAATAAGGTGTTTGCAGGTAGCATGGAGATTGCTGTAAACCTATTGTATGATCATTTTTTAAAAAAAACTAAATATGTATCTCCTATTGAAGACCTCACCAAAAAAAAAAAAAACACCCTGCAAAAAAAAAACCCCACCAAAACTGAAAAGCCTAAGGAGATGATTGAAAGCAAGCCAAAAAGTATGCAAAAAGATTACAAATTCTAAGAAACTAGCAGGTTTTTTTCCAAATCTACCAAAACACAGAGATGTTGCCCAAAGTCTGCAGTGATTGCAGATGAACAAGATACAGAAGAGTTTTTCAAAGAAAGCCATAGCAGAAAAACAGTTTAATTTTTTTAACCCATTTTCATCTTGTAGGACCTTCAGGAGGTTCTTGCATTGCAACTCTTCTTTATGGCGAATTATCAAAAACTTGGCTCAAATAAGAGTCTCAGAACAGACTAGTGACCAAGCTGACGAAATTAACAGTAAAATAAATTTCCAGGACCAGATGGTGAAACAGCATTCATAAAAGAAGCAATTACTTCGAGTAATGTTCTTTAGTCTGGAAGAGAATGCCCTGAGGGAGAAGCTCTGCTAGAAATCTGCAGTATGCCATGGCAGCAGCCAGAGCGAGGTCTTGCCAGCCCTCATAAATGCAGAAGTAGGTGGCAGCAACAGAGAGATGAACATAGGAGGACTCAAACAAGAAGAAATATCTCTTTGTTATGCAGTTAGCTGTGGAAATTCTTGCTGCATAACACAAATGCAAAAAGGTTTCATGTAGATAAAGCTTAGACAAACTCATGGAGATGAAACGGTTGTCATGAGCTATTACAGACAAGAAGCCTGCAATTACAAAACAGTGACATTAGAGTGACGTACTAGGTAGTGTTCCTCAGTTCAAACTGAATGATATAAATAGAGGTCACAAGAAACCAAAACATAGCAAAATCTAGGGACCAGACAAGATTCAGTTGCTCTTTCCAAGTGCATTTAGATTTTGCTTGGTTCATTTCTTCTTATGTTGTTGTAGCATTGCTTTTTAGATTATTGTATCTGTGAGGTCTTGCTTGGGTTTTGCAATGTAAACTGATCACCTGACATTCACCTGAGAACATATCAAAACATGAAAGCCTTCACTTGGTAGGTAAATTAAAAGGTACTTTGAGGGTTAAAATACCTGCAAACTTCAGATGTGAGTGGATTATTTGAGAAAATTTGACCTGTAGCTCCATTTTTGTGCCTATTTTTTTACAAGTCTTTTGGAGAAGAATTGGGGAGGTAGCAACTGTAGTTAGAAGGGACAAACTGGAAGTATAGCTTGGGTTGAAAATGTTTTTCCAGCATTTGCTACCAATCCAAGCAAGTATGTATGTTTTATGAATAGTCTACGGTGGTTTAGCACTTTTAGCACATTCTGCACACTAATTATCTACACATCCAAAGTGCCAAATGAATGAAAAGCTAATATTTAATACAGCACCTTCCAGTAATTATAGTTATGCAGAAAGGCATTCCTTTGTAATGAAGGGAAGTATTAAAAATAATAGGCCTATTTCCCTTTCATTTTGTGGCTGAAAAACATTACTGTCTGACTCTTTTGCATTAAAATAGGGCATTTTAGAGTAAGTACATTGAAAAAAGTCATAGGTAAATATTAAATGTGTTCTCCCAATAGCTATTTTCTCAAGCATTAGGTTGAATTTGTTTATAAAACTTTGAGTTTTATAAAAACACAGAAGCTTTCATTTAGGGAACCTTTAAATGCTTTGAATTGTGGAAGGGTGAAAACATCTACATATGTGCAGCAATCTCAATAAAAAAAAGAAAAAAATGCAAGGTAAAATAAGGGTCAGATATGAATGTCAAAACCAAGAATTGTCATTTAGTCAGAAATAATTTACAGGAAGTATTAATTCTATTATGGTCTGTCTTTTTCAGTTCTGCTGAAGACCTACGTTTCTGAACTTTGTGAAATCTCAATACAAAATGTAAATGGTCACTGTTCATAATAGCAACATGCTAAATGCTTATGCAGTCGCTATTCAAAAGCTCTTTTGTCAGCTCTTTTTCTGTAGTTTTTGTCTGCAAGTTTGAGTTCCTATAGAAGCTTAATTCTTTAGCCTTGCCAAGCAGTAATACAACAGAGCCTCTGTCACGCTCTCTGTGTAGGCTTGGAGCTTTTACTTCCGCTCCTGATCTTTTGATTTGCAGATTTTAGAACTAGAGCAGATCATTACTGTCCTCTGATTTCACTTCCTATAGGGTTAAGTAGTCATAAAATGGCATGCAGCAAGGCAAGTAACTTTTGATTGGAACTGACAGAAGCCTTTTTGAATATATTTCACTTGTGATATTAAGTTTTAACATAATGGCAGAAGCTGTCCTCTCCCTTGGTAAGTGTTTCCAGTACTTAGCCTGAATGTTTTAAAAATACGTAGTATTGTCAACTGTTGAATTCTTATCTGTTTGGGGTTTTTTGTTTGGTTGTTGGTTTTTTTTTCTTTATGACTCTTGTTATGCCTTTGTCATGGAAACCACTTTTAGTATTAGAAGTTATCTTGATTTTAAGCTACTTTATTGATTATGGCCTTCAGATTTTTCTCTGAAACACATGAGCCTCTCTAGCTTGCTGCTGAAAGAAAGACTTTCAGGACCTCAAATCATACTTGCGACTTTTCTCAAACATCTTTTCTTGTGTTGCCATTTTGATCGTGAAAGAGTACATTATTTCCATGATGGCTTTCCCAGTGATGCAATTACACTTACCTATGATTCTTGTTACGTTTGCTAACTCTGGGCTAAGAGTAGGTGTATTCTCTAAGACCAAATCTGGAGATCCGGTTTCCTGATGTGACTTCCTCTCTTCCCCCTCACCCTTTTTAAAGCTGATACTGCAGTGCAGTCTTGCCAGCACAGTCTGTGTATTCTTTGTAACAATGTACATTTAGTCTTTAACTTATAAGTCTCTTTGGGAATTGTGAAGAGGGTGGTTGTGGGGTTTTTTTGGAATCTTTCTTGAAATGCATGTTATTTATCAGCTATTAATATTACTCTCCTTTAATGCAAAAGGTCCTATAATTAAAAAAATATTCTCCTTAGCTAGATTTAAAACAGGTGGGGACTTGGTTTGTTTTTGGTTTTTTTTCAGAAATTAAGGGGAAAAAGCCCTCTTAATTCTTTTAAGAAAAATACCTACCTACCAATGCAGTACCAGTTTTTGCTTATCTTCCGGGAGAAGAAAACTTGTTTGCTGCCCTTTCCTATTTCTTACTCTCCTTGTAGCATACCACAAAACCGTTAGCTTAATTGCGAGATTTTTTTCATTGAGACCAATCCCTTCTAGTGAGCATTAGGAATTTTGTACTTATGAATTTGCTTTATTTGTTGTGTTTATCATCTTTCTCTCCTTTCCCAGAAAGTGAAATTTGCTTCCTAAGCTGAAACTGTGGGAAGTGGATTCGATGCATAAACTTGGGGAATGCCCCACCTTGTGGATGACGACAAACTCGCTTTCTCATTGCTCTAGTTCAGACAAGACTTAAGGTTACATTGGATTACCTTAAATATTAAAGATATTTACTGCCAGCTAAGGAAATTAAGTAGCTGGATTTTTTTTTCCTTGTGGGTGTGGTGATGGTGGTGTTTGAGGAGCTGGAAGAGAGAAAAAGTAAAAAGGGGATTTACCTTAGAGAAATATCAAGTTGGAAAAGATGTTGAAGTTCCAAATAAATGTTTTAACATAGAATTAAGTACAAGCCATCCATGGTGATTGAAATGGCCATCTTCAAAACTAGCTTTCCTGGATGTCAAAGGAAAGGAAGAATCTCAACAGAACAGTGTTCTGTGTGGGCAAAAAAAATCTTTCTTTATTCAGTATGAGACTGGCCTTAAACAAGAAAAGGTGCCATGAACAACTTTACAACAGAACAGCAATATTGGAGGGAGTGGAAGCCTGCCTTCTGGCATCTCGGACACTTGTGATTTTAAAGGCGGGCTAGGGAATATGAGTTATACCCTGCTATGAACAGAAATTGTTAATTGAAAAAAGTGGGATGAAGTAACATGTTGCTCTGCTCTTCTTGTTCCTATATCCTATAACGTCCACATCCATCCTCATATGGATGAACAAGTTTGTCAAAAGGCAAAATTTTTGTTCCCTCAAAGCTGAGTTCCTCATCATTCTGTCCCACTTTTGGAGCAGAGTTGTATACAATGAGTTTATGTTCAAATATGCTTTCTTATTTTTCTGTATGATAAGAAATGCTTTATTTCTTATAAATTTCTTACTGAAAGAAGACTAGATAAACTCTTGGTTATTCTTACACATTGTGTATTTGGAATGGTTATTGCATTCTATAAATCAAATTGGGTGCTGAGGAATCAGACGCTTTTTTTGGAGAGACTTAAATTTACAGGCTATGTCTAAATAATAAAGTAGCCTTGAAAGGAGATGCTTGTAGACACACGTAAAATACCGCTTTTGAACTGAAAGAAAAGAATAGGAGGCAGGAACTAGAATCTTTTCCATCCATATTCTAGTTCATGGACTTTCCCTGAAGTATTCTGTTTGCTAAATGACAAACAGGAAAAAGGAAACGTGTCAAGTAGGTTGGCAATTTGAGGTTAAACTGGTTTTAATTCTTACTTCATGGCTACAGCCTGTCTTTTGATGTGGGTTGTTGGGGACATGCCAAGTGTTACAACGCTATCTGTTTCTGGAGGCTGAATCTTTGTAGTTTTTTCTCTCCCCCTCACCCTGCCCCAAAAGCGAGTAGATTAATTATTATTTTTCTTCCTGCTGCCACCTTTAACCTTAGCATTTCTATAAATAGAGCACTATACTGAATAAATAAAAGTACAAGATTTGCTGATAGAGTACAAGTGTTGCTTACTTTTGCCATGTGATGTAAAAGCACATAAGCAATATATTATCTCTGAAGTATCATCCGTGAAGCTTGGTGTCAGTTAGTAAATGCTAGAGTCTAAAAGCAAATTTTCTTAATAAAGCCATTTTTCTACCTATTCCTATGTTAGCAGTGGTATAGGGAGGCTGAAATTAGTTATGCTGTTCAGAAGTACCTTGTGAATTCAAAGGTGTCCCCACACTATGTGGCATTATTTCATCTAGTATTCTGATATTGCTTAGTCTGTGTAGTATATGTCCCTAAGTTGTATGTTATGATTTTTTCCTCCAGTTCTTTAAAGAGTGATTAATTTATTTCTCTAATGGTCATTTTGTGGAACAGAGGAGATGTCACTTGTTAGAGATCATATCATATACATGGAATAACTTACTAATATCAAGTATATTAAACTACCACAGTACAATATTCTACCAAAAAATATTTAAATAGAGCTGTATTATGATTTTTTCTGTATTTCCTTGTTTTAACTCTATGTTCAGTTTTCTGTTATGCTGTCCATTGAGAAATGCAAAATTATATAGGCTTACTGAGAGTATTTAATATCAAAGGAGTGAGTTCTACAATCTACACTCCCTCTTTGCTGTGCAAAAGCTTATGAAAGTCTGTAGGAAAAAAAAATTCAAACCATCTTCATAAATTCTTGCTTGTTGGGGAAGGTATTTTAGTTACATTTCTTCTGAACTGAAATATACTGAAGTTTAGATTTTTTTTGTTTGTTTGTTTTTTTGCAAGCAGTTGCCTTTTCAGGCCTTCAGTCTTGGGCAGCCTTAAAAAGGTGTTAGTTTATACCTACTTAGTTTTATAGCAAGTTAACTTGCGCAGACCATCATCCTCTAAACATTTATTAATAGGAGTTGTACTTCCTTTGAGTAGCTGTTAGTCCAGGGTGGAGTTCCTTTTCTGTAGCTGAAATAGCCTGGGTGAAAATAGTGGAAACTTGGGGGGTATGACAAAATAACTGTGTTCCCCTTATCTTGTTAGTGGGTTATTTGCTCAGGCTTCATAGTATTCATATCCTTTTGCCAATGCAGTCTGGTTTATCTTATGTTTAAAAAAAAAAAAAAAATCATGCCAGTCTATCAACAGTGTGGTTTAGTAAGGCTACTGCTGCTGAGTAGGTTATAGTAGCTTAATGGTGTGAAGGGTGGGGGAAGTAACCCTTACTCTTGGAATAGATGAACAGCATTCATTTTTATGCTAAATCAAAACAAAAATTGTAACGACTCCTGTCTGAGTTCCTCTGAGAGTCTCAAAAGAATAACAAAGTCTTCAGTTACCGCTTCTGCTCGATGGTGAAGTTGTATGGTAGTGAAGAAACTAAGACTAAGATTACTGCTTTGCAGAGATGTTGTTCTGTTCTTTTTAGATCAGATGACATATTTGGTTTTTTGACCTTTGTCCTAATCTTGATGTACACCATGGATAAATCAAGGCCGTAGATCCAGCAGTCAGCACTACTTATACTTTCTTGGTTTGGGGGAGCACGGAGGCCAGAGGAGAAGTGGAACTGTCCAAGGCGCGCACACACACACAGAGCTCCCCAATGAGGTGGTGTCACACTCCCCTTCATGGAGGTGTCCTGCCTCACTAGAAAGTAAATATACGCATACCTGCATATATAAATTACAAGTTACCTCCCCTTCATATAATTTAGAGAGAATAATAGACCTCAATCAGAAAATTGGGGGTGGGGGCGAAGGAGGAAATTACTTTTGACCTTAGAGTCAGTCGTCTTGCTAGGGTGAAAAATAGCCAAGCAAATGCATGAGTACAACCAGATTTAATGTACAAATCTGGTCATTATTTTGTTTCTGTATGTGTTTGTAAACCTGAGATGGCAGCGCTCAGAACACTTGAATTTCTGGCTGTACTGCATCACCATTGAAATGTTTACACAAACTTGCACTTAAAGTCTTCATTATAAGTTTTACTGAATTGTGTTCTCTGAATGGAACATAAAGAAAATACAGGCCATCGTGGATAAATTACCATTACTACTAAAGCAGAACTGGAAAGGTCTTTTATTTAAGAAACAGAAAACTTCTAAAATTTAGAGGTAGCTCTGCTGCATGACAAATCTAATGCATTAGCACTAGATTTAAGAAAGTTGTTGGCTTACCATCTTTAGTGGAGCTCATCACAAGGTTGGGGGCTTTAAGAGAAGCAGAGATGTCCAACATGGAATATTTCTTAAAATGCTTTTATAAGTGTCTTCAGAGACAAGTGATATTATGCTGTATTGTTTCTGCTAGCTTTCTTTATGCTTGATAGCACTTACAAAATACTTCTATATATGAATTTTTTGTCAAACTAATTATTTTTTCCCCTGATAATCACCCAGCATGCTTCTAGCTTAAATATGACTCACACACATGCAAGGAGCTAAGTTTTATATTCAACTGTAGCTGATGAACAATTGTAATACTGATTATTGCTGAGGAAGAAGAAAGGTTCTAGCTGGTTTTTTCTTTTTGTTTGCAACAAGCATATCTTCCAAAGCAGGACTGAGGCCAGTTTTGTTCCTCCTGTTTAAATTAAACCACCTTTACAGTAAACTATTACCTTGTAAAATAAAAATAAAAACAATGTAAGCTGTAATCCTTGTGAACTCAGACCTTTTTCGGCAGGACAGAAAAAATTTGTAACATATTTAATGCTTTTTTTTTAAACTTCATCCAGGCACACATCTATTCTTTAGGTGCAACATTGAAAGCAGCAATAGAATATGTAGTAGAACCTGAAACAGAATCAGAATTTGGGCAAGATCTGCATACTCTACTGGAGCAAATGCAAGAAGAGAACCCTGAAAACAGGCCAGATATTGAGGTAAATGAGCCCTACATAATTCTTTTTGTTAAAAAAAGGTGACAAAAATACTTCTATATGTGTACTCATTAATAGAGAGATGGTCTTTATATGTAGTATGCTCAGATTTTTGCTGAGTTTTTCCCAGACTGAGCAGAAATTCTTCTTTCTTCCTACTCTAATGGAGATACAGCCTGAAAAGGATGTAATGTTTTACAGTTATTTGATTTTTAAGAAGGTTGGGTGAATAATACACTTGTGGTTCTAAATTTTCTTATTAACTTTTTTCCCATTTAGTATTTAGTTTACAGAGAGAGTAAGTCATTAGAAGTAAGAGCACAGGCATTATGCTGCAAACTTTGCATGGTGCCTCAAATGGTGTTTGGATTGCATTTAAGAAGGGGGTGGAGGGAGCCACGCCCTAGGAAACCTCTAGTCTTTGAATGTTCAAAGCATTACTACTAACTTGTTTTTCTGTAAATATATAAATGTTTAGAAGTATTGATTAGATATCTTGACTGGTTTTGTATTTTATTCCATTTAGCCTCTTATTTTACCATCAGTTTTTAGAAAGTATTTGAAGATATATATATATATATATTATTTTTCAAGATGATGTTTTCAAAGGATTTATATTGTAAATATGGGTTACCTAACACAGTGTTACTTGACATTAATGAGTGAAAGTTTAGATTTAATGCATTGTTTTTGCAGACTTTCGGACTGTAGCCACAAAATAACAGTGGAAATTTCTTGGGTGGAAAGGGGTGAGGGGAGTTATACGGAGGGTCACCCATAGACTTTTCTAGGCATGACTATACTCCAGCACGGCTGGATACCTGTCTCACTTTCTCCTGTCCTTCCTCAATCTGATACGTGAGCCAACAGAGCCAAGTTCTTCCTTTCACTTACAACAGCAGAAGACTAGTTGAGCAGGTTAATGGGGAAGAACAGCTCCTCAGAGCTGTGAGGTCTCATCAGTGTTTATCTAGGAATAGTTACTGAGGAAACAGTGGGATGCATTTGGAAAGGCAGGTCTTTTCTACTCCCTGCCCAAAGTGACAGGTTTTTAAATGTGTGAATATCTGTAGTTAATTGTGTGCGCAACCAGTGCTAATGCCATCAAATAATGCTTATGCTACAGACTGAGATAAGTTATACTGTTTGTTGTGATCTGATAATGATTGCTTTCTCTAGTTGGGAAGTGTTTTCTAGATATTTGTATTTTGCCATTTTTAAATAACTCGGGATTTACTTTTAATGTAATTTCAGTAATAAAAACATTCATCATCCTGCCGCTGTCACTCAATTCAAGTGAATCACTGGCTGTTTAAAAAAATTATTCCCACTCTAGCTTTTTACATTTCCAGTATGTTATTCATAAAGTATAACATTTAAGGTTATTAATTTTTATCAGTTGTTCTTAGTGTTCTAACTGTAGGCTAGAACTTGAATTGTATAAATTCAGATGTACTGTGTGAGTTAACATGATTCACTTTAGTCAAAATGCACAAATTATTCATTATTAAATAAGTATCTAACACTAATTTTCTCTAGAGCATTTTGTCATTATGTGAAGAAAAACTGAAGATTGCTTCATCAAGTAACATTTGTCGAAGCCTGTCTGCTGTTGGAAGAAGGGTTCTTTCAATTGAATCATTTGGTGCTTCTCAAGGTAACCTTAAAATGTATTTAGTCTAGAACTTTAGATTGTCTGACCTATCTAATGATTTTTAGAATACTATGTGTACTTTACTGTTATAGGCTCCTTTCTACATATCAGAAAGTCATTATTAAATATTTGTGGATTCAGGGTGGGGAGCAGGGGACATACAACTCTCAATAAACATAATTAATATATTTTGTGTCTTTTACGATTAAAAGTGACTTGTCCAGAAATAATTGTGTGTAACATGCTGAAGATACATAACAGCAGTGGCAGAAAAAGCAATATAAAGATTTACTAGAGAAGATTGAGAGGTTTAAATACACATTTAATATAAGCATCTGTTTTTGCATCTAGATGTATGTGATAACATGTGGAAGGGAAGAATGTGTCAGAGAAGTTTGGGATCTAAATTACATTCCAGTGAGAAAAACAACATAGCAGGTGATTCGTCTGCAGTGGAAGATATGACAGCTACCTGTCATAAGGACTCTTCAATAGTTACTATGGTGACTGGCAGAGAAAGTGGTTTGAAGGAAATGCAAATTGATCTGGATAATGAGAAAACTCAACGTTCTCAACTTGCAACTCAAGCTAAAAAGAGCAAAGAAGACGACAAACATACAGTTTATGCTGACAATTTTGCTAGTGTTGCTTTGGATATAAAGTCATGTGTTACTGACCTGGAGAGAGATGGCATTTTTAAGAAAGGTTCTTTGAGAAAAATTAAAACCTTTCCAAAGTTACCACTTGAACCTGCCGATACAAATAACTTTTTTACTTCTGTAACCAACAGTGGAGCACTAGCTAGGAAAAATCACTTGCTAACACAAGAGTCACTACCTCTAGACAATAATAATGAGGTTACTTTTTCAAAGGGAAATCTTAATTCACTTGCTATTAATAGTCCACCAAAAATAGAACCAAAGAATCACCAGGTTAATGATCTTCATTTAGAAGTTCCATGTGTGTGCACACAGGTGTCTGGCTTGAATCTAGAAGAACACATGTCACTTATTAATGGTAAAAAGATAGGGTTTGCTTCATCTGATCACAAAGAAGACTGTTCTGATGCTACCTCTGAAATGCCAAATACAGCTGGTGTGCTAAAAGGCCCAAATCAATCAATTGCTGGAGCAAAAATGCTAGACAATTACATGGCGTTGGAAGACTCTTCTGAAACACTTCAAGGGTCAAATGAAAATTCCTTACCACATTTTAACAAGATGGCATCAGTGCTAACGACAAAACCCAGTGGGAACAGATATGGATCAAACCTAATTAGGTCTCCAGAATTAAGCAACGGTGTGATGAGTGCAAACAATAATGAAGATAATCTTTGTGGAGGCAGAGGGTCAGAAATCAAAAGTAATGAGCAGGTAGTAAAAATAAAGTCTTCATTATATAGTTGCTGTAGTCACTTATGTGGAGATGAAATGACTTAAATACTGTGCAATTTCTTCCCCCTTTGTCCACTTTTAGCATCCTGGAAAACTGAATTTTGCTAGTCTGCACACCTTAGGAGTTAATATTGGAAACTTGGTGATCCTCTTTTCCTCTCTAAAAGTCAAGTGCTACAGTGAAATTTATGCTATTGCAAAATCAATTTTAATTTTAATTTATTTTTTTTTACAAATGGAGTATACTCACTAGTGTGTTAGAGCAGCATACTTAATAGCTGATTACATTTGTAAAAGGACATTACCAAAGCATATGTAGATTTTTAACTCTATGTTACCGCGCATAAAGTTCACTACCTTGCAGTGGACCTCCCAGGTGCTTATGAAAGTTGCAGAGTTCCTGACTGTAAACCTGACCTCACTGAAATCAATGGCAATAGCCCATCTGCTTCAGGAGTAAAAAGACTCCACTTTTTTTTTTTTTAAACTACATGTGCATTTAAGTTTTTGAAAATTGTACATATGCTGTATCTGTTCTGTGTTCTTAAAATACTGCCTCTGTGTTTTTATGTATATTTCATGATAGAATTCAAATATGTGCACAATATGATGGATATGTTGTCTCAAGCATTTCATCTTTATAAATAGCCAAATAAGAAGAGGGAGAGCTGGTAATTAGTTTACTAGAATTTGTTGATAGATAGTTGTAGTGTGGTCTCTTCTCTGCTCAAATTACATTTTCTCTGGGTGGACAAGTTTGGTCTTTGACTAGATGGTGCTGTCTTGTGCCATGATCAAAGAGACGTAAACAATCCATGTGATAGGAGAGCTGCTAGCTAAAAATGCAGGATGGTTGATGCTTTACCAGCCTTGCTCTGACTTGATAAAAATGAGCAGCACAAACTTCACATTTCATTTCCAGAAATTATGCTTAGGTGAAGATCTGTGGGTTTTTTCTTACTTGTCTACTGACTCTACAGCCTTATTCTCCTTGCCTGATAGCCAGTCTTCCAGCCATCCCATGCAGTGGCACCTAGGGTTATTTTCAGTCTGTGTCCATCTCTCTTTTCACCTTGCCTGAACACCTCTACTGGAGTAGTAACCTAGGACTGTCAAGTGTGTAAAGAGCCTTTGATTCATCATAGCTAAAAAAAATAATGCATCATTGAAGATTGTTGTAACTGCTTTTTTCCCTTTCCTGCCTCTTCTAATCTCAATAACATGTGCACTTACTAAATTCTTAGTGTGGGAGGATAGTAAGTACGGATAAGTACCACATGGCATGGTTTTGCTGTCTGAGGGAATTAGTCATTGTATGCATATTGAATCCTTTATTTAGATTTTTAAATCCTGCAGGTGCATTTTTCAGACTCTGGGAAAAGTTCCATTTACTGTAGACATCCTTTTTTTTTCCCTTTTTTTGTGTTTTCTCCCCCACCACCCCCACCTTTTCAGCTCTGGACTATGCAACCTTATATATTCAGAAGAGAGTGCAAATATTCATAATCATCCCGAAGTCTTCTGCTTTTGCAATGTCATTTGTTACTCTGGATTTACATGAACATGCTTCATTTGGTAGATGTGCTTGTATTTCTAGCAAGGATCATAGCAATTTCAGTCACTGACTTCTTGGGAGAAAGCTTGTTAGTATACAGAAATCTAGATAAGTCTTAGTATTCAAGCAACAAACCACTGTGTGTCACCTTAATGTGCAAATCTTTTTTTCTGAGTGGAAGGCTTTTTTTCTTGCTAAACAGTATAAACCTAGGAATTCATTTGCATGTTTATTTGTAATGGTGAAGATGGCTAAAACTGTCAGACTACTGCAGCTGGTTTGCTAGTTTTAGGGAGTTTGGTTTTTTGGTTGGGTTTGTTTTGTTTTGTTTTGTTTCATTCCAAGAAATAAAGGTACCACACTTAAGTCACTTGCCTTGAGGTAGAAATGGGCTTACTTAAGCCTCAGTCTTACAGTGCTGTGGTGAATAAGCAGCCATCACTTAACATAAACTTAGTGGTAGGAGTTCTTTAAGGAGGACAAGATCTGTTGAAGTAAGATCTATATACTGCCCTTACTGGATTACCAGGACACCAGTTTAAGTCTGAGTACATGAAGATACTTTCAAAAAAATAATATTCATCAGAATTATAGTTTCCCAAATTTCTGGCACGATTTAAAAACTAACAAATGTCTTTTTTGCTTTTCCTGCAGCAGCACTTGAGATTGGCACACAGAAACATAAACCAAAATACGTTTTCAGGTTATTTTGCCATTCTTCTGAAATCCTATTTTTCTTCAAATATTTCATCATCAATTTAAATAATGTGTTCTTCCAGCTGTTCTGTGAGCAGAATTTCGTTCTTCCACATAAGTAGGCTGTTAGTAGAAGTGAGGTTATCCTGCTCCCATTGACTTCACAGGGCAATCACACTGAATTAGAGAACGTAACTATTATTCCAGTTACCCTAATAAGCAGTGTCATAATACATGTAATCGGAAATGAAGACAGCAGGGTGGGTTGTCTATGAAACTGGAGGTTTATAGCTGCGTTTTTCAGTAGAAGAAAGGTTAGACAAGACTCATGGTCTAGATTCTTTTCTTCGTAATAAATTCCAGCAAATATCTAGGTTCTGACACAGAAATATTATCCTATTTAGGGAAATCCTAACTTGGACTTAAAAAAACCCCAAACAAACAAACAAACAACAAAAAACTACCTAGAAAAAAACTTTGATAATGTAACTGCTGTAGGGAGGAAAAATCCCATCTAAATATATCAACATCTGTGAGTAAGATCTGGGTTTCTGAAATGGCTGTCTGTTCCCTGAAATGCTGAGCTTCTGGCCTGGTAATATTTGTTTACTGAAGGACAGTCATTCATTTTCAGTAGTCATTGAACTGTACAGCAGACTCTTTTATAAGTCTTCTTAGAGAAGCAGCAGGGGTGGAGGGGTGAGTAATGTTTTCAGCTTCTTTTTCTTCTTTCGGAAAACAGATTTTATTCCTCAGGCTTCTGATGCATGGCAGTTTCTGCCTCTCTTACCTCCTGAGAATTGCAGAAATAAAGCCACACTGTGCTATCCCTGTGTCAAAAAGTTATAACTGATGCATCTCCTTCAAGTTCCCTTTCGTTTCTTTGTGCCAGAATTTCACCAAATACCTAAAAATGTTTGGGGTTGTTTTGTTGTTGTTTTTTTAAGAAGGTAAGATTTGAGTGTGAGAGTTTGTTTACTGCAAAGACATAAAAAGTGTGAAGCCCTAACTGATGTGAATTCTGTCTTCTGGGCTAAATAGAAAACACCTCAGAAGACTTTCAGTGCTGCTCTTTCATTAGTTTTCTATAACAGACAAGCATGATTGCAACAAACAGAGCTTTTACCATAGTATCTCTAGCATCTCCTTAACTATTTCTTGTTCTTTAGAGAGTGCAATACCTGTCCCATCCGGTTGAAGATCAACCTTGTCTACTCTGGAGAACAGACAGTTTTTCTTGCCTGTCAATACTTCTCCAGTGGACAATATTTTTCTAATACTCCAACACAGCTGCTTCTTAATGTTGTGTGCTTTACTGCTAGTAAGCATTACTAAAAATACTTGCTTGCTTTTGTCTGGCTACTGCAATGTATCTTGTGAGGGTTTCCCTAATAATTTTTATAGTTTTGCATGCCATAAATAAATATTTTTCACTTCAAGTTTGAGTGGGGATCTTTTATTTCTCTAACCAATTTCATTCCAATCAGGTGTGCCTCATCTCTGCTTTTAAATGTTTCTCTGATTCAAATGCTATGCCTTTACATGGGAAGGGTTAATGGGAACCTGGCATATATACATTTGTTTTCTGTTGGTCATTCATATCCAGTCAAGCATGGGAGCAGTGAAAGGCCATGTAGCTAGAGAATGACACTTGAACACTGGGGAAACAACACTTGAAGGAAAGAAAAGTTGTCAATTCCCAGAATTATACTTAAGAAAAGAGTAATGAACATCTTGCTTGTTATGTCTGTTTAAAATAACGCCAGCATTATGTTCATAAAATACAGCATGTTGGCATAGTCTGCATGCTTTATTGAAAGTTTTGGTTTTACAATTCTGGTACCAACAATGAAATAAAAGACCTGTTAAATGATCTTTGCAGCACTGAACAAAAAAAACATCACTTTTTCAACAAGTGACGTTTAAAATGCAGTATTTTTTACATAAACCAAAATGTCACTAGTAGGTAGCTATAGGCAATAATAACTCATGGCTTTTTCCTATTTTTCTGTCAAAATTTGTGCTGTGAAAAACAGTTTCTTATTTTAAAAACTGGGTTATATAATTTCTGTGATGAAAAGGTCTGTTACAGAGCATGAAGAAAGAATTTCAGGAAGAGGCACTGCATTATAATTTTGTTTGCTCTTTGGTGCAACTTCACTGGTGATTATATATTAATAAATGTGTTCTATCGGTACTAAAATAATGCTTTAAATGAAGTGGACTTGAGGTCTTACATATGCTGAACAGTTGTCCTGAGCTTGCTTTGCTAAAATGTTTGAATAGATAGTTAGGAAACAACGCATGCTACAGGTGGTTTGATTAAAAAATTTTAATCATAAGTTTTCCAGCACTTCAGGTATTTATTTTTTTCTTGGCAGTTGGGTGGAGTTTTTGAAGTTGTAGTAAATTGTAATAGCCACAAATCAGAGACTTGCATGTTAAAATACAACCAAACCTGAGACAGATGCTTAAATAAGGGATTTTTACATTTAAATGTTTACCAATACACAAACAGGTTCAGTGGAATTTAAATATACATGGCATTAAATGCTTTTGAGATATTTAATGTTAAATACCTTAAAGGTGAAGTATGAGGTGCATTGCATTAAATACCGTTTACTTAAGATTTGAGGCATAAATAAACATTGCCTCATAATCTTAGGTTGAGAAGTTTCCTTTGGAAACTATTTCAAGCAGACTGCATCTTTTTTTTTCATGACAGATTTAAATGTGTGATGAAACAGGTCGTACATACCCTGACTATATTAGGTAACTTTTACAAGGTCTTAGAAGGAGAAATCCCCAGCAGATCTCAACCCTCAGTCTTCAGATGAAGTCTTCCAGAATTCTCTCTTTCTGGTGTAGGAAGGTGAGCATTTGGAATAATTAGGACACTAAAAGAATAACCTCGTCAGGTTTTTTTTAATTTTTTCCAGGTATAATAATAATGGGGTTTTATGGTTGAAGTGGGGAGAGACTTGAATTATAGTAAGAGACAATAGCACTGTGGTTATTTATTAGTATCACAGGAGAACAACTAACATATGAATACTAGCTAGCAATATCAGTATTTGGAGTTCAGTCGTTCCCTAGGATGCTTGCCAGAGGGAAATAACGAAGGTGTACGTCTAAAAGAATTTCACCAACCTGTAACCAGACTGCATCCTTTCTTTTCCTGACTCAGGTTAATTTGACCATCCTGTGGATGGCGGAGATACTCACTTCTGCTAGATTTGCTTTTCCTACATCATTTTTTCTTCTGAAACAGAATTTTTCTGATGCCTTTTCGTCCTCTATTTTGTTACCTGTCATTGACACTTTCTTCTTTCTTATCATAAACTTTTGCTGCTGCTCTTAGGGTTTATTCTTACTTTCCTGCTGTGCTTAGATTTCTTTCTGTCATTTCTTTCTTCCTCTAGAGACCTCGGTTATCCCAGAAGTGATGAGAGATAGCTCTCAGCTTTCTGATGTACAGCTAACTTCACTCTCCATTTTAGTGAGAGATTCTTCTTCCCCTTGCTGGCCATTCACCATCTCCTGAAGTGAGAGATGGTTTGTATGTGCAATACAGGAGGTCCATCTTCCTCTGCTGCAGCTTTTAGAGCCTCTAGGGACATAAACTCCAAGAGGGTTTCTCTTACAGAGAAACACATGGCAGGTGGTATGTACTTACTACAAAAAATATTCTCAAATCCCAACACCTTCTTAATGTTCTGGTTAGTGTGTGGAAATTCTCTTTTGATTGCTCTCCACCTGTGCCAGCTGTGCAGGGTGAATTTGAAGATTTGGCTGCTGCTTTCATTGTAAAGTGGCCGTGAGCAAAGGCATTTGAGGCACGTGAGAACCAGAGTGCTACGGCGGGGGAACGCAGCACTGATCAGGGATAGTAATCATTAAACAGTACGAAGCTCTATCTTTAATGTTCTCTAGATTAATTCATTCTTTTGACTATCTGTCCTTTTCCTTCCTGGTATGTGATTGATGTCTTTTTATCAGAGAGTTCAAGAGCTTACTTTTTTTAGATAGAATGAAGGAACACATTGATGAAAGAATTCTGCACTCCAGGCTGCTGGTGATAGCAAAATTTGAGAATGAAGCTTAACCTTATTACCTGGCTCAAATCTGTCTATGCTGAATTAAATTATTTTTTATTATTATTTGCCACAATGGAGGATAGGACTATAAAAGCACCAAATTCATTTTTATGTGTGTTGGAGGTAGACAGAATATAAAACAGTAAGTAAATCAAAAGTTTTGTTTGCTGGCACATCTTGTTAAAAATATATAGTTCATCTGGTTCACCTTCAAGGAATATTTAAGCAGTACAAGCCCAAAGTATTATACGTCTTCAGAAGGTCTTCTGGTAAAAATTAAATTAACAAAGTTTCAGCTATGCAAATTATTGCGGGTTTTTTTCCTCCTCCCCATAGATCACAGGGAAGCTATTTCTGTTTGTTGATCTTGATGAAAGTTAATGCAATCGTCTGTTCATTACATTTTTTATGATAGTGCCTCACTGAAGGGTGTTTCAGAGCCAGGATCATGAAAAATTGACTGCAGTAAATGACAGTGCAGAAACTGATCTGTCAAATGTAATGACATACTACCATTGCATGTGAAAGAGACCCTTAATCTACTCTAGATTTTACAAACATTGATTAGGATGTAAATGTGCTTGTAAAAACAACAGAATAGTTCAGAGATTTTAATTTTTGTTTCTGTTTCCTATGCTACAGTTTTGTTTTGTAAGTTTTTTTCAAGAGTTAATCCTGAATTGCTTCTGGTAGTTCTTTCCCCCAACATGGCCTAAAGTTGACATATAGAGATAGTTTATCATCTTAGGGCTGTATATGCAACAGAAAATGTGCTGTGCTGTTTTTTAAAATAGTTGGATGGCTCTGCTCTAACCCAGAGGTTTCTGCCTACAGTGAATTTTTTACTGTTTCTTTGGCAGATGAGTGTAAAAGTGATAAGCTCTTCCATTAGCACAGCTTAATCGGGAAGGTGTCTGTACAGTCCTATCAATGTCAAGTTCTTATATTCACCAAAAGAAAAAAAATCACAAAATGTAAAGCACGTATTCTCTGAAAAGCAGTACAATATCTTTGTCACGTTAAAGTATTATGCCAGGTATCCAAATCTAAATTGATAGCCAGAAAAATAAATGCTGTTACTACAAATTGAGCAGCCAGTGATTAAAAACAAAACAAAGTACTTGGACTTCAAATAAACCTGTCATTAATTCTGTCAGTATTGTTAACGTCTTTCACAGAAGAACAAGAAAAGTTGATGAAATCTTTAAGGTAAGACTTCTAACACAACTGTCAGGGTAAATCAGCATTTGAATGTGGGAATTTTTTTTTGTTGGTGGTGATTATTCGCATTTTTGTGTTTTTAAGTTTAGGTGGTGTTCCTATAATTATGTGTCAACTTTGACTTTCTGAAGGAGTCTTTCTTTAGTATGATAAGAAAGAGCTTCCAAACAGCTCACTTCTCTTGAAACACTTCTATTCTTGCTGAAATCTCACTTGAATTACGCTTTTGTTATGCAATTAAGAAACTACTGGGTCATCTATACAGCTAGCTAACTGCAGGATGCTCTTTCCATAAGTATCATTAATTACTTGCAAGTGCAATAAATATCTTGATGCTTTTTAGGTGACTGCATTGTATATTAGGATTTACTTTTTCATTGCATCAGTAAACATTTTTAGTTTGTGATAATTTTTAATAACTTTCTGCATCCTCACTCTTTTTTTCAGTGGATCTCCTTAAAGCTCCTGTTGTCCTGGTATGATAAACCTCTGACAGACTATGAACTCTGGGCGTTATGTCATGAGTGTTTATGTGCCCTGCAGACTTGCATAGATTATCCAGGTATAGTCTTAATTATCTTAATATATTTGCTTAGTTATTTATGTTCACTGTATTGATGATTTTTTTCTCTTTACTTTGTTGATGCAACTTTCATTGTGTACAAAAAAATAATAGGCAGTATTTCTAACTACACTTTTAAATTGAGACTTAGAATTTTTACTCAATTTGGAATTTTCTTCCACATATAGAAGAAAATAATTTTTTCTCTTTATTCTGAGTTTTGTTGACTTTTGTGGAGGAAATAAATCTTAATGACTAAAAGCAATGAAAAAAAATTGTGTTTAGACGTTTTGGGAATGGAGAAACTACTGTGACTTTTAAGAAAAAGGCTTGGGAGTTGTATCTTAAAAGCAGGAAAAAATAAGTTTTATGTATACACAAACATAAAACTTCCTCTTTTGCCTGGATTTCTTTGTGAGAAATGATTCCTGAAGTGTTTTTGACAATACAGGGCTTTGTCAGTTTAAAGCATACAGGGTCTTGTCATGACATTACTCTGTCCATGTTCCCTATGCTTCAGTCTATAGAAGAATTTCCAGAAGTCAGCTTCTGAGAAACAGGGAACTGTCCTTTAACAGAATTTGAGTATGTTGCATGTGACTTGGGAGAAGACCATCCTAAATTTCTGTAGGAAGTCTGAATGTTGGTTTAGCTTATACTAATAATAAATCTGTAGCTGTCCTGATAAACAGCAGAGATTCCCACCCCCCTGCCTTTCCTCCTCCTTCTTTTAAAAAGCCTGCTTTTGAGGGTTTGGACAGGGATGAGTTTGAAGTCTGTAACTGAATATAAACACTTGGATAGTAAGGTACAGAAAACTTACTGCATCTCTTTGGTTTTCAGCTTCAGTTATTTTATCTTTCATGATACAAAACTATTAAAAAGGAGATTGGCCATAAGTGGAGATTTCTGAGCGCTTGAAGCAATGTTACCCTTAAAACTAAGTATTTGATAACACCTTGCAACAGAAAGATTATTTCAGCCTCATAGCATGTTTCTAATGTTTGTGAAGGTTTCAAATAGCTGCACATAATGGCCCAGATTCTCATTTAATATGCTTAGCCAGCTTCTGTTACCATACTTACATACACCCAGAATGTAGAAGTCTTCAAAATACTAAAGACTGAGTTGTGATGTGAACCTTATGTAGCCTGTAAAAGTGAACACAATAATACAAACCACTAAATGGAAGGCACCTTACTTAAAATTCTGAGAAATAAAGCTACCTTGAAGTTGAATATTGTTTCCAGATCTAGAATATTCCTGCCAGAGAATTCACTACCTGTTATGAGAGTAATTGTGCATTGTCAAATGACAGTGGTGTTATTACTTCTGTGCCCACATGTACATACAGTTCTATCAGCATTCCTTTTGAATGATATTAACTTATTAAAGGTGAAGCTGATGTCACATGAAGTGTTTGTTAAAACATCCTTTGTCTTAATACTGGTAGAGTAGGGTTGGTAGCTGATCAGTTATAGTTAAATATATGAAGTGTGGAACAAGCTGGATTATTTAATGATTTATTCATTTAGACAACCTTTTCCTCCAAATCCTTCCTTGATTGTACTTCTTTCATTAGTCTATGCAGGAATTATCTGGGTAAGAAAACATACCCCAAGGCTAGCTTCTACATGTATTTTTTAATTCAGTCCTGCTACAGAAGTCGTTTGTACTCTCCGTTGAGATTTATTTCCTCTCCTCTTATCAGAGGATGTTGCTTACATGTTGCTCATGGGCACTTTAGAGAACCCAGGTGAGAATTCTCATGTTGTATTGTACTCGTTGAGACCTGGTTTGCCTGAACTGTGTTGCAGATTCAGGGCCGGAGGCATTAACTCTTGAGAAGCAAAGAGCGAGCATGAAATATTCTCAGGAGAGCTGCCTCTGCAGAAATAACTAGTAAAGTTGCCCATTCAGAAAACCTTTGCTTTTCAAGATATATGCTTCAGGTCCAGCTTAGGTATTATCAAAGGTAGTAGGCAAGCCTTTATTTACATCAAGCATAGTGAACAATTTAATGGCTTTAGATGTGTTTTGTACAGGTAACCACAAAAGTGAAAGGATTATTTCCTTCAATTATTTTTTTTCTCTTAGACCTCTTCAATTTATTATTTAATAGTAAATTAATATTTGTTTTACTCTTAGACCTCTTTAACTTTTTATTTAATAAGTAATAGATTTAATGTTTTCACCTCTTATTTATGTTGATGTAAGAATCTATTCTCCTAGTACTCTCTTTAATAAGACAACAGTGTATTTGATGGTAGTCTGCAAAGGCAGGACTACGTTGCTAGCCAGGTGGCTTGCTATATTGAAACACGTTAAATTACAGTGTGCTTTGAAGACACCAGATAGACACAGTCTCACCACAAGATTTCCATCATTGAATTTATATAGCATGATTTCATGACCTTAGTGTTAAGTTCCTGAAGACCTCAGATGATTTAAAATAGTTTTAGAAGTCAGTTATTTCTTTCCTAACTATGGGAAATTTCAGGGCCTTGCAAACACCAGTCTATGTAACATTTCTTCAGTGGGAGAGTGTGTGTGATCATAACTCTTTGGGCAAGACTGGACTCTGACTCCGTATCCTATCCCACCCAGAGAAGTTCTGGGTGTGACCACATCTTGGCTGTCCTCAGAAAATGACCCTGTATTTTGGTGGAGTTGGAGGAGGGAAGAGCAGAGAGATTAAACACTTGAGATTAATTGACTGTCTTTCATTGGTACCTTGCGAGAAGGTACATCTAACTGGTGGGGGATTTCTGGTTTGTTCCTTTCTTGGCCTTCCTTTTCAATGCTCGGTATAAAGAGAATAAACTTCTGGTATTCTAAGCCATTGTATTTATTGCAATCCCATTTTATTTTACTTTCTTGTCTTTGTTTTGCAGGAATTACTTTGGGAGATGATGCACCTACTGTTTCTTTATTGGGTGGTGTCTGTTCTAACAATAGCGTTATTTAAAGTATCATTTATCGTAGGGTAATTGCTGACATTGCAAATGATTTTTTAATTTATTTGATTAATTTTTATTACTGTTGAATAGTTACAAGAACAGATATTTACTGTGCCTTGCCCTTTTGTGGCTTGTTTTGCAGTGGTGTTATGTTTGGACTCAGTGCTGATTGACGGCCATGGAAGTATCCTCTTTGCTGCTCCAAAAGCTGAAGGTAAACTAATTCCTTGCGTGTTCTGCTTTTACTTCTTTTGAGAGGGAGTGGAAAAGAAAGCAAACATCTTACCTTTTGTTTCTGGTTTCTTTTCTCATTTAGAATCTTGTGATGTATTTTATTTAGCTCCTGAAATTGAAGAAGATGATGTAGATACTGAGAAGGTAATGTGGTAGGTTATGTAGGTTGCTATGCATTTTCTCACAGGGCAGTTGTATCCCTCTGCTGCTTGAAGAAGAAAGCTAAACTATTCTAAGATTCTGATAATATTTCTCATTTCTGCCAGTATTTATTGGTTATCTGTGGTTTTTTTATATACTGATGTCCCATAAAATTAGCTGCTTCTGAAAAACTATTTTGCCTTCCAAAATTGTTGGAGTAGCTGCCAAAAACCTATTATTTGGTAGTTTTCCTTAAGGCTTAATGATTTTCAGTTTGTTAGCAGTAAGACAGACTTTGAAGTCATGTTTTCATTTAGAAGATTGGATAAAAATACCACTATCAGCATATTTTTACTATGAGAATGTAATGAATTATGTCTCTTATCCGTATGGTTTTTTTAAAGCTTTTTGCTATGGACATAAGCTATAAGGAGCTGTCAGACCAAAGATCATAAAAATGTTAATGAACAGCAATGTCTCCACTGCAACTGCATCTGAATTGCAAACGACCACAATGATCATAAGAGTAAGGAAAAAGAATTTATGGTACCTTTCTATTAAATAACAAGAAAGGAGGCTAGCTAATATGTATCTTGTGCCCCGTGAGTTCTTTAAAATCAGACACAGTAGTCAATCAGGAAAAAAAAATAACAATTTTTAAAACTACTAAAGACAGAGTTTGACTTTCTGTAATATTATCTGTAATATAAAAAATATTTCTGTATCTTCTTCTTTAAAACTGCTTTTTCTTCTTACACTGCTTTGATCCAACATGCAGGTTTTTCAAAGGCATCAGAAGCTCAAACTGACCCTGAAATATGATACAGCAGTTCACCAGAGAGGAGAAGTTAATAATCCTGAAGTCTTTATGCTTTATTCTTTTGCTTTAGAAAATCTGAAGTAATTTTTTGTTGTTGTTTTTCTACAACATTATGTATAGAATAAGATGACCAGGTTTTTTGGCTTTTTCCTGATATTTGTATAACTTTCTGGTTGTTATGAGCATTTAGTTAGAATAATGGTATGGGAACCAAGACTGTGTAGTGCCAGTCCCAATAACTGTACTACCTCAGTAAAGTTTTTTGAAGGACATGCTGGATTGGATGGCAAGTTTTTCCAAAGTAAATCCCATTGACCTCTTGGAATTCTGAACCTAAGGGGAAGAAAATTGTTTTGGTGGAGCTGCTTTCTCCTATTTCAAATATTTTTGTACCTATTAGTAGCTTTAGTTCAACAGTTCAAATGGTTCACAGGTTATTCTCTTTCTAGTGAACTTTGTTTTTACATTGTGTTCTTTGTGGTTCACTTTGCTCAAAACAGTGCTAGAAAACGTTGTTTTGTGAGACTACATCATTTGGTACTGTGCTTAGGTTTCTGTCCCTTGAGCCTTTTTCAGAGGAGATGCGTGTGAAGAAGCACGGTACTTCGACATTGTCAAAACTGCATTTGCAGTACATGCTAACATATGTAAACTAAGCATTAAGTAGGCTAAATCTAGCTCTGTCTGAAAATTGTAAATCTTCAAATAAAACAAGAAAGCTTGTGAAGATCAAGTGCTTTTCAAGGTCCCTCATCATGGCAAATTCAATTGGTTGAGCTGCAGGTAGCACAATAATTGCTAAAATAAATATACAGTACCTCATTCTTCAGATAGGTGTAATCTTCTCTGTAAAATATGACTCGTACTTGCTAGTTTGCAATTACTGTGTGCCATTTACTTGCTGAATTAGCATGACCTTTTTTAAGCAAATTGAGTCTGGCCAGGTTTTATGGTAGAATTATAAGGATTACAGCAATCTTAAGTTTTTACATGAGAAAGGAATTTGTCAAAATGGTTCCAAAACCACTCTTTTCCTGAATAATTTTCCTAGACAAAGGATAAGACAAATTATGTCTGTTGCTCCAACAGTAGAAAATTAGCTACTATTATTTGCCCTGCATACATAACAGCTAGTTTTTGAAATGGGCTGGGTTTTTCATCAGCATCTTCAAAAGCCAGATGTGATCTGTACTTTGGAAGCTCCAGTCATTTTTTTTCTTTTTTTTTTTTTTTTACAGGGAATGAGGGAAATTTTGGGATAATTTGCTGGAATTGGTTTTGAAGTGGAAGCTTTTTTTGGGTCTGTTTACATCTTTCCTGTCTCTTAAATTATATTGATAGGTCTGCATTTATGGTGTTGCTGCAGTTCTGTGGATGGCTGCAAAATACAGTGTTCCACCAAGTCACAAACTAGCATTGCCAAGAAAATTAAAAAAACTTCTTCTGGATATGGCAAGGAAAAACCCTGAAGAAAGACCTTCTCTAGCTGATGCAATTAAGGTTACTAGATTTAAGCAATTTTATGTGAAATCTAGTTGTGTCTGAAGTCTCATTTTAGTGATTTAAATATCAAAATATTAATTTAATTTTGGTAATAGACTGATATCTAATTAAATCATAACCAGTGACTTTGGGTTTTTTTTTAAAGTTACCTCCCTAGGGACACAGAGGGGGGTGTTTTTAATTTATATTGAAATTGTCAATAAAGGTACTCAGAACAGATTCATAAGACTTCCTAAACTTAGAACACTTCTAATTGACTGTTTATCTTGACATTGTCCTTGTCCAAGAATACCTCACTTGATTGAATACTTACTGACTGAAAATTATAATTATTTTTTGTTGTTGTTGTTGTTGTAGACATGCAATCATTATTTACTTGAACAAGGCATAAACAGCAAAAATATTTTGGCATTACTGAATAAATCTGTCCTTAAGGTAAGAGTGCCACCTTTTTTAATTCTCTACATTTTTTCAATTAATTCTGTAAATTGTATTCCAGTGAGATTTTTGTCCCCTGCAAAAGTAGGTAGATCTGTTCTCTTATTATTGTTATTTATTTATTTATTTTCAAGTAGCCCTTAAGTATTGCTTTTTTCTAGTTCTTGCTGTTGGAGTGGTCACTCGCCAGATTTTGGTGCCCAGACTCCCCAATCTGTATGGGTGAAGAACCAGTGACTTTAATTGCTACATCTCTTTCATTTACCACCCCTCTTACCAGAACAGAAGACATTAATATGTAATTGTGTTCTGTTTATGTTTCAAATACATGTTCTGATTCGAAACAGAGGGTTATCAACATTTCCAAGCAGTTCTACCAGTCCTTAGAGTTTAGTTTGTCATTTGTTGTAATTCTCCACTTTGGCATGACCAGGTTGTTGCTTTGTGACATTCTAGGTTTATGTGGGGGTTGCATAGTTATTTTTGAGTCATAAACTGAGCAGAATTTAAAAAAATAAAATGCTAATAAATTCAGTTTGGACTTCAATTTTTATTGTTAGGCTGTTGAGGAAGAAGTAATCTTATCTCAAGATCATGTTGCTTTTGAATTTAAAAATGAAAGACGTGAAATGGACCCTTCAGAGTCAAGTCTGGGTAAGCAGTCAGATTCTGGCTTGTTAACTTTTTCTCTAGATCAGTTCTCCATGTAAGATTTTCTCTGTCAGCTACACAATTTTTGTTTTCTATCTAAATCGATTATTTACCTTGCATTTATATTTTACATATTGTTCATCTTTCTAACTATGGGTTTTTTTCTAGGATTTGTGCCTATTACCAGTGAAAGTAAACTTGTAGCAGTTAAAGGACCAGTACCACACCAGATTTCTCTAAATTGTGAGACTGCTACATTACCTGTTGCATTCACCTCTCCTGCAACTCACTTCAAGCCTATTATTCTGCAACAAAATGCAAATACAACAAAGTTAGTATATCCTAAAGCAGAACAAGTTGAACTTGGGACTTCATTGTTAAATCTACTGATATTGTCCTAAAAAAAAATATCTTTGTTCCATTTCAGAGAGGTTCACATACCAGTTTCTGAGCAATTCAAGAAAGAGACAAGAAAAGAAAAACACGTGGACCACAGCAAGTCCAGATACATAGGAGACTCTAAAAGCTATGGTACTGAGGTAACAGATGTTCTTGAAACTGCACCTGAAATACCTGAGTGTGCTTTACAAGTTCGAGGCCACTCATCCCAGATACCTTCAGAAGAGCAAAAGTCAGGCAACGCATTTACTCCTGTAGTTACATTACCATTATCATCTGATTCCTCACATATTCTACAGGGGAAAAGTATTTTATCTGAAGTTCCTTCCAGCTCCTTAGCTTGTTCTACATCTCCTAATTTTCTTCATATAAATAACATTATTCTCAAACAGGACTCTGAGAAAAGAGTTTTGACATTTGTACCAGTACATTTGGCTGTATCAGAGCAAATACCAAATAAACCTCTTCGTTCAAGAATTGCTTATGATTGCTATCATAGTTTGCCACTGCTACTTTCAAGTACTATTGCAAGTTATAAAATGAGCACACAAACAGAAAATGATGCCTCCCTTTGCAAAGTGCAAAACTATGAGACTACTAATACGCAGAACAAGTTTGATAAAAGTAACCCAGTTATTCAAACTGACTGCCAAGCAACTGAGCGTGCTACCAGTGTAGAGAGTATTTTCACTGAACAAGAACACATACCATGTACTGATTCAGTGAATCAAGACAATTCTCATCTCTTTGATGCTGAAGTCCTGCCCCAGCAGAACAGAACAAGTGATGCTTTACTACAGGAAGTGGTTCATCTTATACAGGAGGAGTTTGCATTTGATGGCTATCTAGAGAATGGAGTTGAAGTTTTTGATATGGGTATGTACATTTTCTTCTGTATATTAATTGTCATTGATGTACAAGGATATTATTATTAATGTCTTTTTTCTCTCTTTTTTAATTTGTTTTTTTAAAAAATAAGGTAACTTCATTTTAAACTTAAGGGAAATTAAGTTTGGTATGTTCTCTAATATAATCTGTGAAAAGTTTTGTGACCTCTACTGGGATGAAAAATTACTGGAGAATCTCTATCAGGTAGTAAATGGAGAAAGACCTTCACACCCACGGTAGGTGTCTTTCAGCTTTTTCCTTCTTACAGTTCAACTTAATGTTTTTTCTCCCTACTTCTTAGAAGCAGGAAAGGATATACTGCTTCTCTTCAGGTATCCTTACTTGTTTCCTGCAAACTGTTAATTTCTCAGTCTATTAGATACTTCATGTCTTTCCCCATAGCAAATAGTGCTTAATGGCTTAACAGAAAAATTATTTTCTGCTAAATTTGTCCATAAGCCATCTTAGGGTAGCTGAAGAATGGAAACCTAATTCTGATCAATATTTTTGATGGTTTTCAGCCATTGATGGAGAGCTTCATAATCTTGTTAGAAAATGAAATAGACTGTTCTTACTGTTGTTTGCTTATTCTGTTTGAGTTTAGTTCTTTGTACATCCTTTTGTTCTGTTCCCACCTAAGAAAATTAATTTAGCTTTGCTAGAAGTGTTTTGCTTAAGTGGTTTAGTTTGACTCAGTGTTCTTCCTGACAGTCTTTTGTAAGTAGTCTGTTAAGTGAGAAAACACCAGCTTAATTTCTCGTTTTTAATATTTCATCTTCAATGACATATCTATCTGAAAAACAGTAAAAACTTCTTGTTTTATTGAAGCCTCCAAATGTAGCATACTTACAAAAGCATCTTACTAAGGGCTACTGTAAACAGTAACCAGTTTATATGTGGAAGTTATGTATGTTGGTTTTTTTGTCTGTCATGGTCTGGAGCTACAAATTGGAAGTTTTGAGAAAGAAGTTTGGTAGATATGGTCTAGAAAAACTTCAGTGTTAAAAGATGTATAATCCCTACAACAAGTTTCAGAGGGAATAGACTACGACTTCAGATATCAGACCCTGACATGCTGGCCTATTTCCTATTTGGGTTGGGATTTTTAAGAAGCCATTGAAAATTGGTTGGAGGTTGGGCTCTTAATTCCCCAGATCTGAATGTTATGGTAAGAGAAACCTGAGCTGTTGCAGCTGAATTACTGACATATATGAAGAGGTCATCTGTATGAACTTTTGTTACAAAGTAAAGTTTTTGAGGGTGAGAGGGAAAAGGAAATCATCATTTATTATCTGGTATGAAAATACAGGTCTAGCTTTTAGATCACACTCAAGAGCTGCCTCAGAATATCTCTGAGGCACTGCTCATTTAACATTCTTTAGACAAAGAATATAGCAGGTTTTGTTACCTTCTTTGACTTAAAATTATGATTATTCTTATTAGGGATGACTTAGGGTCAGACTGTTATCCAGAGGTTGAATGCTGAGTGAAAAAAATCATTACAGTAATTTGCAGTCTAGGTTGTGCCTTGAATTATGCCTTCTGTTTATACGTGTTCTGATACTTCTGTTGGAATTTTGCCAAATGCTGTATAAGGAAAATGTCTGTATCTTCCTCAGTGTGCTTTAATATCCATTTGAACATTTTTTCTTGTAAAATAACAACTGAAGCTGAACATGCAAACTTCAGGGAGTAGGTAAATGCTATGAAGTCCTTCACATACATGATAGTCTTTTGTAAGATCTCATTTTACTGATGTAAATACAAAAGTATATGAAACATTAATTCTTCCTAATCTCCTTGTATTTTCAGCATAACTGAGGCAGATGATTCGAAGTGTGTGAATGTATTCCAAGATCTAAAGAAACCTGATAGCTTTTTGGCAAGCAGAGATCAGACAGAGGGTGAGAGGGGACTTCATGTTTCTAGATCTTTGTGTGTGCTAGAAATCTATCAATGACACAATTTTTAAGAGATTAGCACTTTGAGTGTGCTTTCAGGAAAACACCTTAGCATTTATGAACATTATCAGTGAATCTGAACATTATCAATGCCTTACACACCTGCTGTCTTTGATATGAAGCTTACAGATGACCAAATGTCATTGAGCATGATGCTGGCTTCATTTACTTTTATTTACACAGATGTGTTTTGAAAAACCGCTACATGTGGTTGTCTTGTGTTCATTCAGTGGATGTTCTAGTGGCATGCTTTAAAGTAGGGAGAGGGAAGGGGGACAGTCATACTGAGTCAGCTCCACACAACACAGCAAGCTTAGCTAGGCAGAGAGGAGAGCTTTAGAAAATGCTTATGACCCTGTAGGTGTTACTGAAGAAGTTGAGGATTGATTGAAAGATGGCTGTGCAGCAGGTCAGGTCATTCTTTGTTCACTCGTCAGAATTAAAAGAAAACTAGGCAGTAAAATAAATAGAATGCATTCAAATAAAAAATGGTATTGTCAATAAAATTATTTACAAATTCTGGGAAAGGGAATTGTACAAAAATCTAGAAACTTAGTTTGTTTTAGATTTAAATGGGCGCTTTTAACTATTCATCAAAAAGGTTTTCACAAACAGGTAAAAAAGAAGTCTTTATGTCTCTCCTAGGAATCTTCTACTTCCCTATTCTGCCCACGGAAGTGCCTTTACAAAGACAGATAGCAAAATGAGCAGTGGGTCAAATGATTTGTTAATCAAGATAGTTTTTTGCCTTTTGATCACAAACTTGGTTACAGGACACTATTTCACGGCAGTCATTGAGGTTATATTAGTGTATCATTTAGTTATACTTCTTCAGTGTGGGTTTTGCATTTGTGACTGAGAGTTTACAAAATAGTCCATCTTTCACTATCTGAACTCAAAACTGAGCTGGGACTGGTAAATCCTATTATTATAATTAATACCCTTTATAGGCTTGGTGTATTCATGGATAGCTTGTATTTGCTTGCTGTTTTATCAGTATTTAATATTTTTTTCAAGATAGTTCAGCCAAGTTTCAACATTTAAACTTGTTTACCTCTCTGTTTTGAGCAGTTAAATTGTGTGTTCTTTACAGAATGGCTTATACCCCTACATTGTTAACTTTTATGGCAAAACATAAATTTGTACATTTGCACTTGGCTTCTGTCATTCTATGTTACAATTTTCTATTTTGGCTCAGAATGATTGCAAATGTAGAAACAGACTTTCCCATGGAGTATGTGATTTTTTTTGCACCAATTATTTAGGTCTGTTTGACTCCAAGGTGGTATATCTAAGCCCTGGAGGTTTGCTCAAGTGAAAAGGGAGACTTCTGGCAGGCGTAAAAGCTCCTGTCAGCATCATACCAACCTTTGACTGTTGCTTCAGTCCCTTAAGGTCGGTAGTAGCTGTTATGACTGCAAAGAAGTACCATCACAGCTCAAGGGAGTTAGTCCTGTAGGAGTAGAAAGTTTAATAACTATGTCCCCTTTGGCTGTATCAAGTATTCTTGCCCTCTATGTATGGCATAAAAGCTTTAAGACTTACAGATGGAAAAAACCTTCAAGAGCTAAGCTTTTTACTGATGCATGCACAGGTCTGACATATTTAAATCTTGTTTTAATGCTTCTGTACTACACTTTGTTTAAATGCTTGTTGCATATGCACAGAGAATATTTTGTAATTTTAAGAATTGTATTGTTCCACTATTGCTTAATAGTTGTGAAATTACTTTATCATTTTACAATGTCTAGTTAAAAAAAAGGCCAGAAATTAACAAAATAACAGAAATAAACAGAATCAAAATTAACACTTAACACGACTGTTAGAGCACACAGTCTAACTGTGTTTTTTATGTGTAGTGTTTAAGTTCAGCAACGCATGCATCGCAGCACATGACCATTATTTCTTTCCCTCCTGTACACCCTCATCAGGAGAAGGGGAAGCAACTATTGATGTGAAGGCTGAGCCTATGATAAGTGCATCATTAGCTGAAATGGATTTTGATGAGTCACCTTCAAATAATATCAAAAAAGAACTGAGGCTGCAGAATACCATCCCCATAGAGAAAGAGCAACAATGTTTACAAAGCAACGGCTGTTGTATTGATCCAGGCTTTGTAGAAGGAAATATAGAGCCAGAGGAAGAGAACATGATAGCTGGAAACGGCTACCTTGTGTCGCCCAAGCTACCTGACTTTGATGGCTGTAGTCCTGGTTGGAGCAGTGCATTTTATGGAGCTGAATGTTTTGATTCAGAAGTTCATAGTTACATGAAAAACCTTGGAAAGCAGAAATCAAGTGAGTCACAAAATATAGATGCTAAAAAAGTGGTGAGTACATTGATTTAAAATCATTAAGATACCTCTTTACTTGCTGGTTAAAAGTACGATAATATTTGTTGCATCATAGTGCGTTGAAGCCCTCTTCCTTTAAATACCGACTCTTGTTTTAAAATCCTCAAGACTTGCAACGTCTTATCAATAAACCAGGGTAAGGGTAGTAGTCCAAAATAAAGAGCACTGACCTACAACCAATAGTCACTGACCTACAACCCATCTTCTCTTCCTGAAGTTGACTGGAAAAGTATTGTCTGCCCTATACACCAACACCATGGTGGTAATATTACAGAAAAGAGCCAAGAATGACTATGGTGTGTATTGCAGACACTCAAGAGGTCTTCCCTGTCATGTGCTCTGAGCCCTTTTCCTTGGTCACAGTGAATTCCCTGACAGCTTCTTACCATTTGCCAGCAGAACGGGCAGTTGTTTGCTCACATCTTCTCTTGGAGATGGCTAATCATGGTAATGAGTGCTGCGTTGTGCTTTTTAAGCAGGTTGTGGGGCATCGAGGAGCATGGGTAGGGGAATGGGTTGTTTTAGATTAGCAAGGTTTTTACATTCCCTTAAAGATCATATTGAACACATTAATTTTTACAGTTGTGCACATATCTATAGCAAGCTTCAGTTTGCAAATATTTTTGTAAATACTTCAAGACAGTAGAACGGAACATCTGAGAACACAATCTAGACTTCTTTCTTTCCAGATAGCCAGTTCAAATCTCAGTGGTTCTATTGACTTTTGGTTTTTTTAGCACCGTGACCTCACTTCAGTTTTCAGCAAAAAAAACCTATTTTTCTGTTATTAGGCAAGTTAAAGTAGTTAAAGCCTGAATCACTGAGGATGTTCTACTTCCTCACACCCACCCTCCTTAATGTTCAGGTGTAAGTCTGTAGGAGAAAATAGCATGAGTAACTACTGGTTTGTGTAAAAATAAATAAATAAGTTTTCCGGACTGTCACTCTCAAAAATTCCCATCTACTCAAAAATTCCTGTTTCTAATCCTATAGGGCTTTTTAATCCTGTGTAAGCATTCCAACTAGAGAAAAATAGGCTTTCATATAATCTACCTTATTTGAAGCAGTAATTCTTGACTGAAGAGCAGATTTTCATGAGTAAGGAGTGTTCATAAGCATCTAAATAGTTTTTTCTGTTTCAACAGTCAGTCGTCTTTGTTTTGAAATTTTACAGACTACTCAGCAATTTACTTTGATTCAGAAGTTCTTGGCAATTGTTTTTGCTATTTAACAGGCATACAACAAAAATGAAGCCAGATTTATGGTGCTTACAGTCTGCTTTGCAATTTGCTTATGAAATTAATGCATACTATTATACATCCCTACTATATGTGTAAGAACTTGGCTAACCAACAGCCATATAGGAGGTGGGGGGAAAATAATCATGAGGTGTCTCTGTAGAAAATTATACTGTGCTCATGTCCAGTGCGTTTCACTGGAGGAAGATTACCATTGATACAAAGTGCAATTTTTTCAGTTTGCAATTAGTAAACAATTCAGAGAGCGAGAGAATGCACATTCTGATGGCTGAAAAAGATGCCTGCTACTCTGAGGATAAGCGGCTAATCTTCCCAGTGTCATCTAAAATTAGTGTGAAGTCTTAATAGCTGGACAAAAACTAGACTCAAATCTTATTCTGTCTTGGTAAGGCAGATCTGGACTGCATATGAGGCCAGGTGGACAAACAAGAATAAAATAATTATTTGCAGACAGTAGAAGCTTGGTATCTTATATAAGTAGTCTCCCTAATTTGTGAGATCCCTTTGTGGCCAAGGTACAAGGAATACAATTATAAACTGCCATCTTCAATTATGAAGTCAAATTCAGCTTATATTCCACCATTTTCTTCAGAGGAGAAGTTTAACAGAAGATTAAATACTTTTGTGCAGTGTATAAATACTTTGAATGCATTGCATCACAAAAAAGCGTGTATGTGCAGATACGTATATTCTCTGTTGTACTGTTTATATAAAAAAGTCTTGGTATACTAGAATATTCAGGTATATGACCTTTAAAATATTTTAATAATATTGTATTAAATGTTCTCTTTTTCTTAATTAAAATTACTTTTTAGGTGTCTTTGTTTCTACAAATTCAACAGAAGATACTTTAAAATATCAGTTAGGTTTTGGTCTTGTGACTATTTTTATTTATTTCACTACCATAGCTTCAACAACTTTAATCTTTCTGCTGGTGTTACTACAACATTGACTTTCTGTAAAACCCAGCTTCTTACAAATGTGTTTAAAATAAACACTTACAGAATCATAATGCTCTAATTGCAGTAATCTTGAACATTTAACCTGAGCAAAGAAAACCTTCCTAATATTCTGCTGTTTTTCCAAACTCCGTCAGTCATGGCGATTTCTGAAATAAACTATTAGCAATATTGTTGAAAGGAGATGAACTGTTGCAAGTTTCAACCGGTCAATATATAAGAAAGACAGGGGGAAAAATATGAAACTGAAATTTATTTTTCTGTTGTAGCAGTCAGGAGACAATGATTCTTTGCTGTAAAACAATCAGTTATCAACATGTAGGTGACAAGCAGCTCTACCCAGCTTCTGTCTGCTGTCCCTTTGCTGCCTGATTCATCAAACCAAACACTACAAATCAACTGTGAAAGTGTATAGCATGATTTTAATCTCTATACCAGCAGCTGACAAAGACCAGTTCATATCTCATTTTGAACAGTACGGATGTTTCTGGTACCATTGATAGGGGTAGGATTTAAGGCTTGTTAAGTTCTTGTGTACTGTTGTACTTGGATGTAGCCAACAGTTGTATTTGTACAGCAGTTTTTTCAGCTAGTTTTATCTGATAATATGAGCATTTATATGGTATGCTTGGAGTACACATTATGTAGAAAATAAATGTAGTCGTTAACATTTAAGAAATGCCAGTGATTAACACTGTTAACGTGTAAGCAATGAATAAGAGCTGGGCAAATTTCAAGGGAATGATGCACTGTCTGAACCAAAATACTAAGAAAATAGAATACTCTGTGTGAAAATTAACATGAGTTTTCTGCCAAAGTAGAAGTTAAAAAAAGTTAATTATTCTAGTCACCAACTTCTCACTGTAAACTCTAGTGGAGAAAATGCATGTACCATGTCCAGTCCGGGAGGACTATGAAGTCCAAAAGAAAGCTTGGAAGCAGCTGTTTTGAGCAGGAAGGTAGTTTGAGTTGCTGGAGGAAAGTTCTGCCTCTCTTGCAAGCTAGAGCTGTTTGTCTCCAGCCTATCCTTCCTTGTTTAAATAATATGTTACCCAGTTTTATTTCAGAAACCAGTTCCCTGATTAACTGTAGTCTGGTTTTCATTATCTGCAAAGGATTATAATCAACCTACTTTTTGCCCCGGGTCTCTGACAAATTTTTGAAATCCAGCAATAAAGCTGAGCTGATTCACAGCTTTGCGATGAAGTGTGCTAAAGCAGTGGTTAGGAGTTGCTATTTCAAAGAGTGAATGTTTAAAGGTAGACCTTTGAGCTTGACTACATTTGTCCTGATTTAATGGCACTATCCTTTCATAAGGATAGGTCTGCTCGGTTGGTTCAAATCTGCAACTGGAAGTGAGTACTGAATGAGAGTCTAACCACACAATAAACTACAGCTTTGGAGACACGTGTCATTAATACACTTATCTCTCCCATTAAAATATTCGTATGTTTCAAAGGTTTCTTTATTCACTTTCTAAAACTAAATGCAATTAAATTTGTGTAGTTTTTTAAATTTTGTATACCTGTAAGTAAGTTTGAGAACATGCAGGTTCTGAGAAACTGAGTGCCAGAACAGATATATATTTATGACATAATTAAATATTCTGCCATAAAAAATAATTAACATTTATATTTTTCCATGGAAACCTATTAGATATTGTCTGCACTTTAGATAGGTTGTGATTTAATAAGATGCAAAAAGTAAAACATGATGAACAGTATTAACAATGGCATTAATCAAGCTATTATGATTTTTACAAATGGTAATATGTACTCTTATGTTTGGAAGGAATGTAAAATAGCTAGCATAAAAAAATAAAATATTTATGGATCAAGGTGACACTCAAATGTCGTAACAGTAATTATTGCTTTACTGTGTAGGTTCTTATTAGATAGCTCATTGCGGTTCTTAAGGTCAGTAAAGGTTAATCTGTATTTAGGAAAGTTAGTCCTTAGGCAAGCAAGTCTATGTCCCCTGCCTGGCATCACCTCTAGTCCAGGAGCTGCTGGTTCTGCAGCCTCATACAGAGTACATCCAGGCAAACCAAACCAAGCCCTTGCAGCAGAGTAAGAAAGGGAGGGTAGCCACCAGGCCTGCCATTTCTGCAGGGGGATGTCCAAGTCTGCCCTCATAGTGGGAAGAGCTTTTTTTTTTTTCTCTGTTTTCTGTAGCCTGGTAGGCTGGCTTCAGTTCTCTTGAAGCCCCAAGCCTCTGTAGCCTTTGCCCTTTTCCTTTTTGCCTGCCCTAGGTTTCAGTTATTCCCCAGGAATGTCGTAAGCTACTTGTAAGAGTTTCCACCAAACTTCAGTGTGCCCAAGCTGTGACTAGGATGTTTCTAGCAAAGGTTTTGCATGTTCTGGCCACAGTTCTCCCTTTCCCATTTCTTTTCTCTTTTCCTTTCCCTCCTGCCAATATTCTGCATCCTTTGGTGAAGCCATCCTTCAGCATGTACAAAACTTACACTTCAAGGACAGGCTGGAGTTTGCAACTTTCCCAAGTAACCAAAGTCACTCTATCATTATGTTGTTCCCTAGACTAAGGGATGTTCTGTAGGAAAGTGTCCTGACAAATTAAATGTACTTCAGAGGGAGCAGAACAATTGAACGTATACCTTCATCAAATTTGTTTCTATTCCAGACCTGCCTAAAATGGAAGATGTTGTGGAATAGACTAGGAATTTGCTTCTGAGTTAACTGTTACTCACCTGAAGTTATTTAAGGGAGAAACCACTTCTGTCAGTCAGATTCCAAATGTCAGAAAATGGCCACTCTGATTCCCTTTCAGTGTTCATAGTCTCTTAATCAACTTGGTTTCACTTTGATTGAGGAAAGAAACCCAAACCTTTAAGTAAAAGCAAGCAAGTTTCCAATTTAGCATCTGGATAATAGCTTTTCTGTGCTTTCACTGTTCTCTATGTGATGCCTATGTAGTGGTAAGTCTTTAAAAAATCCACAGGGCTTTTGTGAACCTTGCTGCTAATGAACTACGTTGTTAAACCTTTTGAGCTTTTCTGAAAAACAGTGACAGGTTTTTCTCAAACTCAAATTAATTTCTAGTAAGTCCATCCCATTAAAGCTAACCTATTTACCAATCTGTTGTTTGATACAGTAGCTCTGAGCTATGTGTTTTCTGATCACTCTGCTTGTGGGAGTTCTGTCTGCTGCATTCAGTGAACTCACTCCATTTAATATGCTGTTTCATGTAACTGGGTCACTGGCAGTCAGCTTAGGACCCAAGTGCGAAAGCCACCACTTTTCTAAAACACAACACACGCTGTTTCGTAATAAATCAGAAGCTGAACCCAAAGTGGATGGCCCGTTTCATTGGTTGGTAAAATAATGAAACCTTTGATATGCAAGCAATTATCAAGTGTTTACATCAAATGTGATACTATTGCACAAAGCCTGATATACTTTCATTCCTTTCCACTGCTTAAGTTCTATAATTCTGTATAAATTTAGTTTATTTTTTCAATTATGTAAAATGCATAAATATAACATATGTAAGCTGAACTTCCAAATTTATGTGTCCTTTATTATACAGCAGCAATCCTGTCTGCGTTCTGACCTGTTTGTATAATACAATGTAATTATACTTGTTTGGAAACCATTGCTTTCTGTCAAACTTTCAGTTCTTGCTGCAAATATAGGTCAGCTGCTTAACAGAGCGTTTCTGGGGTCTGCAGCGATTTCAGAACCCATCACTTTTAATTCTGGATGCCTCCTGAATGAAACTTTTAAAAAATGCTCTTGAAAACAACCTGATAAGTGCAATTATAACTAAAGGCATATTTATATAAATTAATTCAGATGAACTTCAGTGTGGTCTCATCATGCACAAATCAGCTCCAGTTCTTAAGCTGTAAAACTGTGGTGTGACTAATGCTTTACTGGGGACAGTTGATGCCTTGCTGTAACTTGCCTGTAAGCACAGGTGTGAAAGGTAGTTTTTTCTCATTAATATCATATTCTTGTCTGTTTGGATGGGGTTTTTTCCTACAAAATAATTCTCTTTTCAGTTTCTTACTAGAACCTTATATTTACCATTCTGATCACAATCCTTTTTCCCGTTAGGAACTGGAACAGTTGTTAATGATGGAGACAAAAAATTACAGAAAGACCATAAAGTTTTACCAGAAACTGTTGCAGAAAGAAAGGAGAAACAAAGGTAAGATTACAGCAACTTGCCAGCAACAAAGTGGGTGTATAGTACTTTCAAGGATTTTTTTTTTCTATAAATCAGAATCATTGATCTTCTTATGCTGTGTGTGTTAAATCTAAAGGTCCTGAAACTAAATCTGTGTTGCCCAAATTGAGGGGACAGCTACAGGAGATGAAATCAAAAGTGCAGTTTCTTGAACTGGTGAAGAAATACATGCAGGTAAGTCAGACTTTATTTTGCTTGTATTTCATTTGTCATTTCGTCACTGTATCAGTATAGTTGGCTGCTGAAGTCGGTATACGAAATGTGAAATGTTTTGTGTCAAAGTGCCAAATTAAGTAGGATCTAAAAGAATAATTAAAATAAATTTAATTGCTGCTAGTATTGTTTAAAAAGGAAAAAAAGCCATTGTATGAAATGTGATTTGGCTTTAAGTTGATTTGATTTTGTGTGGATTTTCCTGTTTATTTTTCTATTTTTTCATGGCTTTGCATCTTTGAGCAGATCATGTATGCAGAGCAGTGGGGTGTGGAATCCTGTGTGCTGCCTACAGTCATTCACCATGGGAGAGCTGACACTGTGGATGTGGCACAATCGGATGAGTCGTCGTTGCTTCTTTACTATAACACTGAGAAACACCAATGTAATAATCAAGGTGGAATAAGAGTTCTGCAGGCTGGTACTCCACTTGGTTTAATGGTTTATTTGTATTCTAGGTATAGTATATTTTGCACATCCTTAATTGGGAATGGGTTGAGGCATAGTTGCTAGTTCAGGAATAAATAGTCTCCACTATAAATCCTAGTTACTCAACATTGCATAAATTCTTCTCCCTTGTATCAAGTTTAATGTTATTTCTATGTACACCTATTTACAGAAACAGGCATGGAAATGGCAGAAGACAGTCTCATAAAAAATAAGCCAGACTTCTAAGTTTGAATTTGATTAAAATTTGAAGTATTTATTAATAAATCAAAACCTAATAACTTTAAACTTTTCTATCCTTTACTTATTTGAGGGTTTGCTCTGATAGTTGCCATGGAATCAAGGCTTTATGTTACTGCCAGCAGTATAACAATTCTTCAGAACATGTAATTTGATAATTCTTATTACCAAGGTCTGGGTGTGAAAATGTATAGGTTCTGTTTTACACATTACTGCCCCAGTATTTGGGACTGATAAAGATGCAGGCTTATCTCAGTGCTTAAAATGGGGACAAAGATGTCCTTTAACCTTCAGCTAGGGTGAGGGCAGCGTTGTTTTAAGGTACCTGAACCATAATAGTATGAAGGATGGAAACCGCCCAGAAGAATCCATCGGATTTGTGCCACTGTAGAGGCAGCGACTTTCTCCAGGCTACTTCTCCCAGCTCATGCTGACCCTGAGACCCAGTTACTTATCCTGAGTGCTGATTTTCCTGGCAGTTAATATTTTGCACAAACTGAAGAGATTATTTTGCAATCAGAGCTTTTCATTCATCAAATACAGACTTACATGGTTAGACGTAAGCTGTCAGCAAGACAGGACAATTAACCTGTGTTAAGACCTTGAATGTGTGTGCATGTGTGTGTGTACAAAAAAATAAAATGCACTCATTTTTAATGTGTGTATAATAAGTATATTCTGTTGTTAAAGCAGCTACTGCTGTAGTTAGAGCTACAGGAAATACTTTCTTGCTTAAAGTATCTACTTTTTATGCTGTTATTATAATAGAAACTTTTAAAACAACAAGTGAGATGATAGAAAAAGAAAATTAAGCATGTTCTCCATACTATTTAGAATGTAACTTTTGATAATACTAGAAATGTCAGAGTAGTTCTTCACAAAATTCTTAAAAGTACAGAAAATTTTTTAAAACAAATTATGCTTTCAGGGATGGCAAACACAATGTATAATGTAGAAAAATAAAAGAAAAAGGAGTCAAGGTTTTAAGTAGAGCTTGAGAATTTAAAATCCCTATTAATTCTTCATCTTTTTTGCTGTTGCTGTACTCTAATGCAAGAAGAAATTGTGTTCTTGCTTGTCTGAAGTCTTTTTTATGCTTCGCAGAAATGCATTTTTAGAAGGTTATGTGCAACAGTTTCTCTACACATTTCGCTATTTCTGCACACAAGAAGAATTTTTGCAGTTTCTTCTTGATAGAATCAGCAGCACTTTATCCAGGTACAGTAATTTCCTGTGAAAAGCGTTATCAAAGCATAACTGACTTTCCCCCCGATGGCAAATAGCTGTTTCTGAAAACGACTTAAATTGAATTTTGTTGTTTGTTTTTGTAAGACTCTCTTGACAAGTTAAAGTAGAGCAAGTACTGTATTTGACAATGTGGTTACTTCTTTCTTCTGAATTCTGAGTCTTACCAGTTGTTCAGTGATGGGTTGTAAGTACAACCACAGCTTTGTTTCCATACAACCATGGATTTTGCTGCCATGAAACATAAGAACTTAAGATAGTGCAATCACACTAAATAATGCTTGTGATTTTTTCAACACTTATTTTTAATTTGGAAATGGATATCAATTTTAGTGAAATATGTACCTTTTTCTTCTCACCAGTACAAGCCTGGGTCCTTCCACATCACTTACCAAAATACGTAACCGCAGTTTCTACATCCTGCAGGCTTGGATTGAAGACTGCTACAGTGTAGACTTTGCAACAAATACTGATCTTTTGTGTACCCTAAAAGAATTTATTTCTTCCAAGGTAAGCCAGAATAATGCTATTTTTGACAGCTGTCTTCAATATGTCTGGTTTTGGACAGACAGGAATCTTACAACTATTTTGTGTCTTGCTTATAATTTATAGGAGATTGAGTTCAATATTGTGTTAGCCTATTTTGTATTTACAGGTTGCTCCATTAAATGGCTATGGTGAGCGCTTGTTGTCATTGCTTGAGGATGCTTCTGCCAGGAAAAGTGGCAGTGCTCACCACTGCTCCAGCATGGAGAATTGTGAAGAGGAAGGTGAGGAGGGCAGAAAAACGTTACATTTCCTATGTAAAAAGCTCTCAGAAGACATCTGCAGAAAGGTATGTCTTTTTTTCAGACTCAGTATATGGAGCACACACATTTCCATATATTATTTTCTGACAAAAACTAAAGTGTCCAGCTTAAGGTCCAGGCCCCTATTTAGTAAAAATTATCTACCTGCATTTTAAATTTTCTTTTGAAAATATCTAAGGCCTAAACAGTTCTATAACTGTGGAAATCATCTTAAGCCATAGTTGTGCCCTGTCAGCTGTTTCAGTAACAATAGATCAGATAATCAAAATTTTGAGAGGAGTTGAACTCTTCATCCTAGATACTAGCATGTGACTCATAGCTACCAGGAGACCTTTTCCCCCTTGTCAAACACTAATGCTTTCTATTAGGCATATGTCTTTGTAAAACTATAAATGTAGGAAACCAGCAGGAAGGTGAGAGGTTTCCTGCTAGAACTTCAAAGCTTATAGAAAAAATTTGTCTGAACTTTTGTCTGTGTTTTATGTACTGTGCTGGTGAAAAGTAACCTAGAAGCCAGAACATATACTGTAGGCTTTTCCTGAAAAAACATCTCTCTACAGAGTAACCAAAATGACACGTGGAAGTCAAATGCGTTGATAATGTACGAGCTGAATTTAGAATCAGCCTCCTGATAAAGGTGCAGAATTCCATGGGGTGTACTCAGGATTCAGCCAATAAAGGGCGAGCAGAATAGAGAAACATGATCTTTTTTTTATTGTTACTGCATCATAATTATACTGGAAGATAGAAGGGGAAAAATGGAAGACCAAGTATTTCTTTAGAAAGGAATATTTGATTCTAAGCAAAAAAGAGTACAAGAAATAGAAGTAAATTGTGTAATGTAGGACTTCAGAATATAAACCATTTTATGGCAGCAAGCTTGAATACACAGAAGTTTGTTTTAAATACCGATTGTTGATTGAGTTCTGGCAACCTCCTGCTCAAACTCATCAATTGTGCATATGATATTAGCTTAAAATAGCAATGTTGACTAAACCAATTAATGTTTGGCCTAACCTTGAAGATTAACTGAACAGTTTTGCGTCCACAAAGGTGTTTCTCTAACAAAACATTCCAGAAAATTACATCAAGAGGAGGCATCGTGTTTGCTTTAGAGAATTCTTATTTTCTACAGAACTTTAACTGGAAACTTTCCAAAAGTGTGGGACCAATTGCACAATACCAGAGAGAACGACTGTGTGCTAGTTCATCAGTTTTGCCAAAGCCATGCTATAACAGTTTTACAGAAGAATTCCCGGTCTCCTTTGCTAAAGCAGATGAAGTGGGACCATATCTCCTAATCGAATACAGTGCACAGCAGCTTTGTTGTCAGCTGACATTACTGCAACAGGTACAAAGGTCTAGGTTTACTTGCAAGTACAAATAATATCTTCTTAATTTATACTCAGCCTCCTTTCTCCACCATTTCCCAACCCTGTTTCAAGTTTATTTCATACTGTTTCATAAGACTTTGAATTAAAATAATCCATTTTTCTCTTGAAATCTCTACAGTAGAATTTGGAATGACTAATTCTGTTCTCAGGCTGTGATCCCTCTAATAAATTTGCTGAAGGAGAGGGGAGTGGGGGAACCCTCTGTTATTTGTATCCCCGAGCATTTTAGAAGAACTACTAGATCTAACAACAGATATATCTTACTCTTTTGTTTAGGAAGTATTTCATAAATGCCATCCTGTCCACTTTCTAAATTCAAGAGCACTTGGTGTTAAAGACAAATGTGTTGCTGTTCAAAAGTAAGTTTCTTATTTTAACTGCCCTTCTATTTAGTTGACGCACAATAACTTCCTGTGTTATGCCTTTAATACATCCAAAAAGAGAAATGCATTTTAAATACTTAATATCTGTTTGACAGACTAGATAATCCATTTATATTTTTTTTCTAATTTCAGGAAATTTTATGCATTTGTATGTAGTTGTACCTATGCACATGTTTGCACATACCTATGCATGTAATGGTTTCTGAAACAGTCTCCTTGGTCATGCATATGTATATGTATATAAAATCTCAATGACCGTTACAGTGTCACAGACCAGCTAAGGTTGGAAGAGACTTCTCAAGACTGCGTAGTCCAAACCCCCTGTCTTAAACAAGGTCAGCTAGAGCTGCTTGCCTGGGACCACGTGCAGTTGGGTTCTGAATGTGGATAGGGACTCCGCAGCCTCACCACGCAACATCCACTTTGTACTGTTAGGTAGACGAAGTATCGGTATTTACAGACATGTAAGAATTTCCCCATAGTTATTAGAGCAGTTATCAACCTATTTAAAATACTTTCTCAATGGTAATTAATGTTTTCATCCAACCACATGGACCTAATTATATTTGATTATGGTCTACTTCTTACATACTCAGTGGATTCAGCTATCCTCTAATTAGTACTTGTTAATTGCGCTACCTGTAGATTTTTCTGTCTAAGGATAGGGAATGAACATCTCAGCAGTTCGTCTTTTACAGATTGTTAAATGGCAGTGGCTAAATCAGCTGGTATATTCTGATTTTGGGGTTCAGGCATGGAAACAAACTGTGGTGCCACTTGGTATTGGGCTCAGCCTCTTATGTGGCTGCAGTTTTTAATGAGTTTAAATTTCTGGCTGTTATTTTGTTTCAGATTGGATGGCTTGTTGTGTTCAGTAACAAATGGTGAAGGTGTCTTTATGTACAGAAACATATACTGTATATGCTTATCTTGTAATCACATGTAATTATCTTGTAATTATAAGGAAGAAAAAGTAACATAGCTCAGTGGTTATAGTATATAACAGATTATAAAATCAAGACTGCAAGCACTGTGATATTATTTTAAATGGTTAGAAGTCAGGGTCTTCACAAACAAAATTTTCTTTGAAAATCCAAAGTCAGCATGAATTATTTTTGCCTTTTTTTCCCCCCTGTCTTCTCCACAGAGCTGCTTCTGCTGAGACAGTTTCACTGAAAGTCTGTAATCTGTTTCTGTCAAAGTGTATACAAGACCAGTACCTTCTACAATTATTAAGAAATGCAGACAGTGTCAGCACCTGGGTTGCTGCTGAAATAGTAATGTGTCATACGTCTAAGGTTGGTCATTGTTTTATTGTATTATTAATGATGAAAAAGTTATTTATTTTTTATTGTATATGAGTTGCTGTGTATCAAAGCTGCAAGAAATATTCTGAAATACACCTGTGAGTGGGCAGTTAACAATTTGGTTTGTTGTCACAAGGAGGGTCTTGGATATTTTGTTAGTAGCAGGTGTCAAAACCTAATAGAATGTAAGACGTGGGTTGCCTGAGGAGAATAGATGTCAGACTTGAACAAGGACATCTTGGTGACAGAAAAGAGAAAGTTTTGTGTTGGAGGGAAGAGTTACTACAGTCAACAATTTTGATAGCAAATTAAAAATGAAAATGCATCTCTTCTTCTTCCTTATCATTTAATTTTATTATGTAGATTTATGCAGATTTACTATGTATATTTAGCATATATTTATATATATATATGCTAGATCTTAATTATTTTTTTTCAGCTGCAGGTGAGCTTGTTATCAAAATTTCTTCTTATAGCAAAATGCTGCTATGAACAAAGAAATTTCGCTACTGCAATGCAAATCCTAACAGGCTTGGAAAACCTTATTGTACGACAATTACCAGTAAGTTTGGGATTGTTCTGTAACTGTTTTGCTTGACATACTCTTGTTCCAATATGGATACTAATGTGAAAAACAAAATTATATTCTGTTTTATTGTAAGGCTTGGAAAATTTTACCTGCAAAAGTAGCTGATATAATGGAGGAACTCAAGGCTGTTGAGGTATAGTATAAAGTCTTTCATGTAAAAATATTTCTTTGGGGTTCGAAAAGATGCACAACCTGCTTAAATGGATGCCTCTGCAGGGTGAAAGCCATAATTATTAGTTTGTATTATGAATGAGATTTTACTTTGATTTAAGCCTTTTGACTCTAAATCTTAGAGTTTACATTAATTTTCATCTCAAAAGTGTATCCTGCATGACTGAAAATCAACAAAGACATTTCAAAGCATGCTAGGACATTAGATACACTTTTTCTGATTATTTCTGCAGGAGCTTTGTGGCTGTGATCTGTTTTGAAAAGTCTTAAATATTTATTTTATCGCCATTGTTTTTGTATTGATCTATACAATTTTGAATTGTAGAGTGAAGGTCTGAAGTGTGATTTTGGCTCTTATTTAGAACAACTAAAATTATGTATAAAGTACCTTTATTTGTGTACTTTAAAGTGTTTGACAGCAGATTAATTCATAGTCTTGTCTTCAATGCCGAAAGCTAAAATGAATGACAAATAAATATGTAGTGCTGAATACATGAAGTGGAGAACTTCCTGTAAAACCTGTCCTGATACTTAATGTGAGATTTATCTGTGTGGGTTTTTAAATTAGGTGTTTTTAAAAAGTGACAGCTTGTGCTTGATGGAAGGAGAAAGATTCAAAACACTTCCAACAATTCCTTCAGCCCATGTTTTGGCTATGCATGTCCAACAACTTGAAACTGGAGGATTCACAATGACAAATGGAGCTCACAAGTGGACTAAACTTAGGTGATTATTTTAATTATTTACATATTCACCTAATTTTTAAAAATAGATTATTGTCTAATGGGGTAATGAGAGCTGATGCAACATTTCACAGTTGGCAGTTTAAATAGTTTCAGTCATTTTGACATCTAATTAAAGGGACATATACTATAGAAGGGAATACTCAATGCTTTTGAATTTCCTGTAAAATTTGGGTTTGGGGCTTTAGTTTTTTGGGCATATTTTTTTGTGGGCTTTATCATCTGCAAAACAAACTAATCTTTTTCTTTTTCTTTTTTTTTACCATATTCTCTTTCAAGAAATATTGCAAAAGTTGTGAGCCAAGTTCATGCATTTCAAGAGAATCCTTATACATATACACCAGATTTCAGGCTGCAGACTTACCTCAGACAAAGAATAACTCGATTTAAAGATGCAGACATTTCTGCATTGGCAGCTGACAACTGTGCCAATTTCCACCAGATACCAGCAGAAAAACATTCTCGAAAAATTCAAGACACGCTGCGCAGAATGAAGGCAACATTTCAGTAGTTATTTACCTTTCATCTGTTCTATTCCAAGCGTAGATTGTAAAATTGGATTAAGTTGACTTCATCTCCTGGACCAATTCCCAAGCAAATACTTCACTGAAATGACTTAAAATACTATCTCAAGTTGAAATGTTCATATTTCTTAACTTGGAGTTATAAAATGCTGACTAAAGAAATTTTAATCCTTGGCAACTGGATGACAGATCAAAAGAATAAAAATAAAGATAAAAGTAAAGAGAGAGTATAGATGAAAAGGATGATTAATTTTCTCACTGTTCCTTAGCATAAAAATATAATTAGCCCACAAACAAATATCTAAAAAATACTGTGGCAATAAGTTAAAATTACAGCTTCTGTTGCGCAGTTGGCCTAGGAGAGTTCAGAATATAGCTCATTAAATGTTGAATATATTTTTGTATAAACATATTACGCTTGTATCCTGTCACCGTGTGCATATAATTCAGGGACACAGGTCCTCTGCTATCTTTTGACTGTTGGTGTGTCTGGCTTTTTATGTTGTGTATCATAAAAACTATACTTGGCTTGAATAATTGGCCATTTTTTTCTTCAAGCATACTATGGAGAGGAATGCAGTGCTGCAACTTTTTTTTTTGGTTTGGATTTCATGTCATTGAACTAACCTGTTTTCAAACAAAAGCAAGATCTGAATCTAAATATTATCAATTTGTTACTCTGCTTCTGCCCTCATGGCCTTGTGAAAATGGTAAATGTGAAATTGCTTTTTTGGGGATTGGGGTTTTTTTTGTCTGTATTGGGCACAAGAATCACTTTGCTAATTTGAGTACATACGTGTGTGTGCACATTTGATTATGGCTTTTGCTCCTGAGATTGCTTTTGTAGATTGCAGTGCTCCAGCAGCATTAAATAGAAGATAACTGTGTGAAATTTGGATCTGCAACTTGTAAAGCTTTGGTGCTAACCTGTTCATAGAGCTTGTACTTACAGGACCTTCTAAATGGCAATGAAATGTGATGCTATTGCTTCACGTAAGGTTTGTTGAGCTACCCAGGTTTATGCAAGGCCAAAACGTTAAGGCTACAAATTAGTTACAAATACAAGTGTTTCTACCAGAGGGAGCAATGGTAGTATTGGAAGAGAAGTGGGGAAGGGCAAGAAAAAGCTAAAATGAGCTCTGTCCTGAAAGTGAAATCCTAGAACTATGTTTAAAAAATGAAAATATTTTGAGAGATATGAAGAGCAGATGTGAACTAACTGTCTTGGCATGTTTTAGTGATGGAGAAGGATGATATAAGAAATGGGAAAGTGCACATCTCTGGTATTTTGGAAATTGTACTATTGAACTTGACAGAAATGCATGTGCACATGTTAAATTGTAGCTTTTTCAATGTTTAAGAGGAAAGCTTCTCCTTTTCTCAATAACAGCAATATATACATCGCAGGCCACTTGCTTCTCATCTTTCTCGGTAAAAACAAGGTATGTCCACACTTTCCATTAAATACCTCAGTTACTTTGTCATATTAATATATTAATATTAACTTTTGTGCCCTTACTAGTTTAAACACTGGAGAACTCTGTTCTCAACAGGGTTTTCTTGCATTTGTTCTACTTTTAAGGTGATATATTTTGTTTTTTCACATATGTAGGTTTAGCATGTCATTAATTGTAGTATTTTGACTTACCCTTAAGGAAGTAAAATGTGTTGTGTTGCTCTTTCTTTAAAACTTGACAAATGTGAAAACATTTAATCTTTACCTCCTATCTTTATATAATACAGTGAAGTAAGAATGTTAATGATGACCTTATCTTCAGACATACATTTCACATATTTGATCTATGTTTTTATTAGTAATTTGCTTTTCTCAATTAAAAATTACCATTCACTTAAGCCTTGCCTTTGAAAGACAGTAAAATTTTAAGTAGCATAAGCTTTACTAATGTAAAGAGCTCCACAAAACTTGCTAATGACATGATCTTAATAAATTCACTTTTTATAGTTGCCAGACTGTTCAAAATGCTTTTGTGAGTTTACACATCATTTATATGTTCCATTTGTGATAATTGGCTCATACATTTCTTAGTTTTTATCATGATTAAAAGCAACTACTACATCTAGAAAATACTGTGTTTATGACAATAACTGGTGCTATAGAAGAATTTAAATATCATCTCATATGTTCTGTATAATGCCTCAGTGTATCAGACCTTAAATTGTATAAATGCATAGTATTGAGTTATGATACTACTTTGGGTTATTTTCATCAATCAGATATTTGTATTTGTATTTAGACACCACCCCAGAGCAGCAACAAAAAATGTAAATACCTATTGAGGGAAAAAAAAATCACTCTTTTACAAGGAAACTGGTTTGGTTTTGTTTGTGAGCACCAATGTATGCACATCTTATGTGACACAGATTTCAGAATAAAGTTACCTCTAGCATATAACTGTACTGCTTATTTATGACTAACAAGCAGGAAGGGTTGGGCTAAAGTTTTCTCTCTCTGTGGGGAGTGTCCTTTTAAATGGAAACACAGGACAAAGCATGTTGTACTAGTTGTATCTAGTCAGTAAAATGTTATTGGCATCAGTAATTATATTGCATAAATGAGCAACTTTGCAGTCTGGCCTCATGTTTCCATTCCAATGCCAAATTAGAATATTTTGAAAAAAAATTTAGTATGTTCTTTAAGCCAGAATTGCCACCAGCTGTCCTAGTTCTTCTTCATTTTTTTCCACACTTCCCTCATCTTGGTTTTATGTTGTTTATTTTTCAAACAGTGACCCATGGAGTTTCTGATATGAAGTCTGCTCCTTGGGAGCCTTCCCATTTGCACTGTGTGTTGGTGCTCTTTCTGTGTCCCTTTGCAGGTGTCTGTTTCCAGGATCCCTGGGGTTTTCAGGCCTCCTGCTAGAGAGCTGGGAACTGTCCTAATTACACTGACTGCATTCAAAAGCAGGTTTCCAGCCCCAGCACCTTCAGAAGCCTGCCAGGAAATGGGAATGAATTTAATTGGATCCTATGAACTATTCCATAGAAGCCTGAACCAAGAAGCTGGAAGATATTTCTTGAATCAACACGATTCATGATTCTGACAACTTTCTTTCCTTGGAAATTTTTCAACCACTTTAAAACTTGCTTTTAAGGTTTTCTGCTTTCTTCCTTTATGTGTTGGGCTGGTTTCATAAGCATTGCTGATACTCTTAAATTCTGTGAGTGCTGTATGTGATCTGCAAAGGATTGAAATTTCAGGAAATCTGTTTCTAAATAACAAATTAATAAACTACAGTTTGGAGGGAGGAAAGTTAGCAGTTTTTCAGTGTTAAACATATGGTTGATTGTTTCAATCTTTGATATTACGATGAGGGAAAGAATGCAAATAAATTCTTTTTTTTCTTCATACTTGCTTAAATACAATCCAAAACATACCCTCATTTAAACTACATGTTGTGTTCTGTTCAGAGTTTTTCCTTTTTTTGTTCCCTCCCGCCCAAAAAATCTTCTTTCTCAAAAACATGCTTTATAAATAATAATTTTAAAATATGTGTTGGCCTTTAGAAGGAGTCCCAAACTGTATTGGAAATGCATGTTTGAACAGCATTTGAAAACTCAAACCACAAAAATCAAGCTTGAGTAGTCACGTTTGAGATTTGCCTTACAGGTATTCTTCACCTATAAAGATTTTTTGCCTTCATTTAGTTATTATAAATGTACAAAATTTTCAGATAGTCATTTCAACTGCTCACAGTAAATTTGCATTATAAAATTTTTTTCCAAGAGATCTTGTAATTATTTTAAGTACCAATAAATTACTAATTTGTGGTGGAAGATGCTATTAGGGGTTTTTATGTGATTTCATACTCTGAAAACTCTCTAAAATACATGTGAGAATGAACAATTCCACCTTTCCAATCTCTATTTTAAAATTCCTGCAGCAAAAAGGACATTTTTATGTGGTAGGTTTTAACCTGTCAATGAGTGACAACAACCCCTGTAGACTAGAAACTTGGATTTGCAGAATCTTCTCTCCCGTTGCAGAGAGAAGCTCTTTAGTTTCTTCTATTGCAGTGTTTGAAGAAGTCTATTATGTGAAGGGTCTTTGTGAACAACCTGCAAGTATGCCAGGACAGCTTCAGCCTGGCGTTATTTTAGTGTGCTTCCTGTTCAGTGATGTTTCGGTGTCTCATTTCAGTTCCACTGAAGTGGAACTGTTCAGTTCCACTTTCGGTGCGAGTGGAATTGACAGTTACCATATTACATCAGGCCACTGTGGTACTCTAGTCTTTGCATCATTATGTTTATTCGTTTTTGGTCTAATGTAAAGGATGCTTTTGTAATTTGCCTAAAAGGCAGGGGTTTAATTACTGTATTGTAAATCTGTCCTTTGTCTTAGCGGTAAGATTATTTCATTTAATTCTTCATTCTAATGCTAAGGTTGGTCTCGTTCTGATGCAGCGTTATGTAGATTAAATGCATACTGGATTTAGACTCTAAAATAGATACTGTGTTTTAAACCAGTAGAACTCAATTTTCATAATAAAATTAAGAGCTTAGAGTACTGGACAATTTAAGTTGCCATTTTCAGAGAGACATAATTTGGAAAGCTTGACTGGGTGTGGGTGAGCCTGAACATCAGAGTCAAAATTAAAATCTCTGCAAATAGATGCTTATTTGTGCTCATATCTCATAAAGCTCATAAAAAGTTAACAGTAGTAAATTACTTAAGTAAGTAGCAGATACTCAATACTTCTTTTGCAAACAAGCTAGTGGAAGAGAGGTAGGAAAAATAGATTGCATTTAGCAGTTTACCTTTGTGTGGATAACCACTGAGTGGCTGACAGTGGCTTGTTATTTAGCATTACTTCATGCCTTCATTACCATGCTCTGATTTGTGTGGGGCTCTGCAGGCATGCTGAAGAAGAGGAGTAAAATTGTCTTGACAACGTGAGAATATGACACACGATGAAATAAGGTACGTTACGCAGATATGTGCAAAGTTCCAGGATAATCAGCTGCACAAACGTAGACTATGATTACTGGTTTTTTGTGGAAAAGGGAGGATAAAGAATAAAGTCACACATAAGCAATGTCTTGATATCCCCTCAAGGTATCTCCTAATTCTCTGCTTCTTGGTGCAGGAAGTGAAAGGGCAAAGGGCTTAAAGATAAAAGGCCAAAAAAGAACAGATGACTCCTGAGATGGGTATATAAATCCACTGACATTAGCAAAGTAACTTTTTGCCATGAAGGTAAACTGCAGGACAAAGATCGGATAAAGTTATTGAAGGCCATTGTTGAGAATACAAATATCTCCCAAATTAGTTTACTTAAATAAAAGATAATTGATGAAAAGACTGAAACTTAGAGAAAGATGTGAGGATCTGCAATAGGTCACCAAACACATGAGATAGCTGATAAAACTACTGAAACTACTGAGTATCGTCAGGCTGAACACAAAATTGCAAGGATGATGTACTTTGAAATGTCATTAATAGTCCCTCATTTTGTGCTTGTCCAGACCAAGGGACATGTTGCAGTACACTCTGCTTCACATCCCACACCACCTGCTTATCCCTCCGGTGACAGCCAGGATGTGCTTTGGTCTGAGACTGGCATGGGGAGAGTTCAGCTGTAGCTGTGGGTGTCTGAGCTGGTGCTGGGAGCGTGGGGGGGAACGGGAGAAAGCCAGACCTGTAATGCACGAATGCAGGTATTGGAGGGAACAAACATGAGGAAGGAAGGCAAGACAAGAGGAAAGAGTGGTAAAATAAAAAAAAAATAGTTGGCTTAGAATCCAAAGACAGACCTACATGTCTTTTTCTGTATTTAAATTAAAAGGTCTAGGTGCCACAGCACGGGGTCTGTAACTGATCATCAGCCAGAGAGAGAGTGGAAAGACTTAATTTGTACAAACAGGTTACTATTTAAGGTTTTACTGTGACTAATAAACTATTTGAAAATCTGAAGGTGGAAAGCAGTCAAGAATAAAAGTTACCATGAGGCAGCAGAGTTTATGATTCAAAGGAAAGAAAGGGATGAAAGAAGCGGAGTAACAACAGTGGGCTTCAAAAAAGCAACCTGCAATAAACTCAAGGAATTAGTACATGAGGACCTGCGGAAGGAATTCTAAGGCAAAGAGAAGTTCAGGAGACCTAGAAGTTTCTAAAAGAGGTTTCTAAAACAGGTCATATTTTTCAAGTATAACAACAATCTGTCCTCTTGCAAAAGAAAGAAAAGTGATAGAGCAGTGTGGCTGCATTAGAGGTGCATTGATGGCCTGAAAAAAAATCAGAAAAGAATACTGAAAAACAGTGGGAACAAGTAGGCTGCATGGGCAAGAACAAATGTAAAAGAACAGCACAGGAGGTTAGGAACCAAACCAGACAGAAAAAATGCTATTGCCTGCCAGCAAGGGAAAAGCAAAACAATAAAAATGGATCATTAAAAATTTTTCTGTTATGTAATAAGAGTTCTCTGCTTACCAGGAGAGGTGAATAAATACCCGATGGTGCAAAAGCCTGAAGTGCTTGCTGTTTCACTCCCTACACTCTAAATGATTGTCCTCTTAGAATAATCATATTTTTGATTGAGGAAGAATGAGTGAGTTCCCAGAGAACCAGAAAATAATATTAAAAGTAGGCAAGAACACAGGAATAAGTGGAAAGGTGAGGTAAAGAGGGAATCTGCCTTGGGGGATTAGCCCAATGAACTTTGATAGAGTAATAGAAGTTACTGAAAATACTGTCTAAAAATCTTCAAGCATAGAGATTAATTTAAAAGGCTAAATAAGCATTTCTCCATAAAGTAATTTTTAAACAACCTAGTGATCTCCTTTGTCAGGGTAACTGTCCCAGTAGATGATAAAATAGTATGTTGTATGTTAAAGTCAATAAGCCCCCTGATAACAGATCCACCTGACCTGATTATATATTAGGTTGCTAAGATCCAGATGATAGTACTGTGAGGTGCATACACAACTAGTTAATATACAATTTCAAACACAATTACCAGAAGGTAAGTTGAGTGAAATGTAGTAAGGGTAGGACTATGTGTATGCTATGAGCAAAAACCAGGTGCAGATCCCTCAGGCACAAGGCACAACACTCAGTAAGTGAAAGCTTTGGATTTATCAAAAGCATAGCATTGCAGTGGAGCCCTGCTTGGGAGTAAAGCTCCAGGGAAAGCACTGCAGGGGTGAGTAATAAAACCTGCACTGATTAACATGTTATACATATGCAATGCCCTGTTTTGCTCATTAGTGAACCAATGTAGTGCAGGTGCTGTTGTCCAAGCACTGAGATCTGCAGCTGGCCTTCACAGGGGTGCCCACGCAGATGTGGGGGAAGGCGAAACATCCTGGCTTACCATAGCAATGAGATAAATGTGCTTGGGACTCTACATACTCGGATGGGAAGAAACAAACTTTCCCAGGTTGCAGCAACAAGATAAGACATGCTTGGGACTCTACTTCCTCTCATGAAGGAGGCAAGCTGTCCTGGGTTACTGTAACAAACCCATCTCACGCCCTACACTGTATTATTGCAGGTGGTGCCTCGGTCCCGTTGTGTCTGGGATTTTCACTGGTGAAATACAGGGTGGGATGGAGAGCACGCTTACACGACATACAAGATCAGAACTCACAATAACTGTGATGATGATTTAAGTTTAAGCTCTAAGTCTTACATTTCTGAAGGATAAATATGAAATTAAAAATAACTGCAGAACTTCAAAAGAAATATTTGGAAACATAATGGATCACAAACCAAATTTGAATCAATGTGTACAGTTTCCAAAAAGAAAAAAGAAAGGATTGGGGGAAGACCTGAGGTGTGCTATAAGAAAGCCATATATGACAGAAGGTAATTATTTTGCTCTGTTTGGCACAAGTGAAGCATCAGCAGGAATACTTTACAATTTAGTACTGCACTTAAGATACACACATGAAAGAGAATAGAGGACTATAACAAAAATATATTTAGAAAACATAAACAGAGGAAGACTGGCAGAATTGGGCTTATGTAGACAAGATGAAGCAGGACTGCATGTGTGAAATGTTGCTGTGAAAAGCTGTAGTAGCTACAGAGTGAGTTTTCTCCATGCTCTGTGAAGCAATGTCAAGCAGTATTAGTTTTGAAGCAAGGGTGTTTCGGTTTTCACATTGGAAAGCTTCAGGTGGAGCACTGGAATAGGTTATTCACCTGTAACACCTGTGGGATCCTCTTTTGTGCAAATCTGTAAGAACAGATCAGATCAAACTGTCCTAAGTGCCCAGTCCCACTTGAGAAGAGAGAGGGACTTGGCAGTGATCTTCAGTCCCTCTGTGTTCTCAGTAGATTGCACCCAAATTCAAATACTTACCTGCAATCAGGGAATGCTATTAATTTGGTTATTAATTTTGTTGTATTCCAGTCACTTTAATTTTCAAGGGTTTATTTACATTTTTCCACTGGTACATAGCAAAAGAGTAAAAAAAAGTTGTTAGGGTGTGTGTTACTAGAACTTACATAAAACATATTATAGGGGGATATTGAATTTCCATTAGATACATATGTTAACATAGTAGAAAAGTGACTTCATTCTAAAAGCAGCAGAGTGGTAAAAGCCTGCCATGGGCACTCATGTGTTGGGGACAGGTGGGGGGGAGTGGAAAGCAAGCCTTGCCAGTTGTCTTAGCTACCAAGAACTGAGTCACATCCTTGGAGGTATTTAAAATGCGTGTAGATGTGGCACCTAGGGGCACGGTTAGCGGTGGACTTGGCAGTGCTATCTTAACAGTTGGGCTCGATAGTCTTAAAGGTATTTTCCAACCTAAATGATTCTATATCACTGCCTCAGCTAAACAAACTTTTCCCCTTCCTTTGTGCAGCAGTTTCGTCTCTGTGAAGCCTTACTATAACCAGGAGATGGCACAAGAGACCCTTGCAGCCCTTTACCGGCCGCACAGCGAGCAAAGGTACCGAAAAACAACCGCCCTTCCAGGTGTCTGCCTAAAATTAGAAACAAGAAAATACGAAATGGCAGAGATTTCTTTATATTCCATTTTTAAAACGAACATATATTTACGTTCAGCTGCTCCCTTTAATCTTTTAGAGAAATGCGTGCACACACCACTTCATAATTTTAAATCTTAATTACCTTCTATCGATGTGTAATGCACTTATTTGTGTAAAACCTGTTAAAGGAAGTACACTGCATTGCTTGGAGGAGAAATTTAGATATTCCATTACTTGTTACAGGGGCAGTATTAATTCTTGTCCTCACCCTCTATAGCACTTTTTCCTTATCAGTAAACCGAGAGGGGATGTTGGGACATGTCTGTGCTCCCTGGGTTTGGATACAGACAGACAGTATCATTTGTGCTCTGTTTCCACAGTTCTGCAACCTGCCAAAGTTATTCGCTTCCTCAGCTAATACTAACATTTACAAGACACTCGATGGAAGTGACAAAGAAGATAGGAAGAAAGAAAATAGGAAGAAACAGTGTATAGTGAGGAATACAGAAGAGGGGAAGAAGTGACTGGAAACATGACATGGAGAAGAGCCTTGAAGTCAGAAAAAAAGGTAACATTTATTTCCACTTGCTTTGAACAGACTGGCTTTGGAGCAATACAAAGATCTGATTTACATTAGATGTAAGTTAAGGGGTGGAAGAGTCAGTAAAATATTTTCACTGCTGGGACTAACACATTTCAAAGCAGCATTGTATGGTATAGACCAGTGTGGGCCACAGAGGGTAATCGATGACCCAGGACTGCCAGCTGTGATAGCTCATGGTCCTTCTGACTCATCATGTTCAAATGCAAACTCTAAAATCAAGGAACAAAATGATTCATTCTTTAAAAGCTGAAAGTGAAAAGTTACTTTCAAGAAAGACAAATGCTTTAGTCATAGTATAGCTAAATTTCTTTAGAATGTATTTGTGAGAAGCCAAAAGTAGAAAAAAGGGAACATTTCTGGTTTAATGTATTCTTAGTTTTATATTTAATATGTTGTTGAATGTAACTTTAGAAACAACCATCATGAAAAAATTTATCCTTCAGCAAAGACTAACAAAGAAAAAGGCCTTGATCTAAAAGGTAAGGTAAGCCTCTCTGTTAGGTTTTGAAAATATTTCAGGGTGTCTAAGTGTGACATTTTGTGGTCTTGATCAGACTGTTAGTCCAAGTGATATGAACAATTACTAAAATCAGTGAGATTTATGTGAATTTGCATATGCACATTATTCTCTGTAGGTGCATCTCTCATATTCCTAGATAAAACATATGTTTAACACAACCCAGATCCTAAAGCATATTTGTGTACCTAACAATGGAAAATAAAGACATTTCTAAAGCCCATGTTCATGCTGCGCCCTTTCAACTAACCGTTTTAAAGATCTAATTACTAGTGCAGGCAGAATTAAACCAACTGCAGGCTGAGGGGTTTTGTTTGAAAATGTCCAGAAATATCTTTCTCAATGACAGTATGACAGCAATGAGTGCTGAAGAAGGATTTACATGCCTAAAAACTTGGCTGGTTTTCCAGCTATAATAGTTTGTCTAATAACAACAACAACAACAAAAAAGAAACTGCTGGTGAACCTTGCTTCTGTAACAACAGCGGTACATGTTTTAAATGTGGTCCTGATTCATATCAACTTTGATTTCTTTTTTTAATAAGCTTAAATTGGGTAAGGAACTGTTAAAAACATAACACATGGGGGTTTTTTCTTAATATTTACAGCATCTCTCTGCAGAATATATATATTTTTAAAACATTTAACTGATTCTGCTTAGCTGCTGGTAACAGCCTTATGATAAGAAGTCATGGGAGCTTTTGGCATTTTGTGTGCCATGTTGATTTAGATCAATTCCAAGCATGATGAGACATTTAATTTTCATCTATACATTGTCACTCTGATATCCAGGCCCTCCTGGTATTTCTGCACATATGGTCTTTTCATTCCTCATGGAAAAGTAGCTCTTGTTCTGTCTAAGAGGAAAGATTGTAATAATTAATAATACAGATTGTATTGCATTAAGAAAGAATATAATAAGAAAGATTGTAATAATTAAAAAATTAATAATACAGAGATTGATTAGAGGCCATTTGTAATGTTTTTAAGTCCTAAAGAGTAATCTCTCAGAAATTAAAACGGTTGGATAGACATGCCAGGGCAGAGACCATATAAATTGTATAGCAGATGCCAGCAGCCCTTGCTTCGCTGGACAGACCTTCACAGGAAACCTACATATCCACAGATGAACATGCATCCTTCTGTGTGTCACAAGCTGCCTTTTTTATTCTTTGAATTGCATCACCACCTAGCTACTCCCAAGGACCATGTGTTCACTCTAGTCTCACAGGACCTTCACTGTTACAAGAAATGGTCACCTGCTGTTACAAAACGACAGTCCCCTCCTTTGGTCTTGTGTAACCCCGCTACAGCAAGGCAAGTGCTGGCAGTTTTCTCCAATATCTGTGAGGAAGCCAAGGTACTTGGCAGCCCTCAGCTCCTCTCCCTCCAGTTCCTTCAAAGCTTCGGTAGGAAGGGGATCTCTCAGAGCACAGCCCTGCCCCTTTGCAGGGCTCTGAGCTGGCTTACTGGGGTGGAGCTGGCCTTTGGGCTGGAAAATGTGAAGCATCTCTCGATTCTCAAAGGCTGGGCTGTTATCCCAAAATATATCTGTTATCGACTGCTTAGTAGGCATCCGAGCAGGACTAGCTAGTTCTGAAGAACCTCCTCAGCCTGAGACCAGTGGTGTGTGTATACATCTATGCAGAGCTGCTTTGCATATAAAGGTAACATAAAGTTACCTTGATGCCATCCTACCTGTCCCAGCCAGACATCTATAAAACCACTCCCCGGCCTCTTTGAATGCAGCTGCTGCTCACAAGAAATACAGAGGTCAGGGTCAAGTGACAAATTTTGATTCATTTTAATTCCCCTGGATGCTAAAATGTTCCCTTCTGCATCACCTCCTGCAGCGAATGAAGAGGCGGGACACAGCTTGGTGCAAGCAAGTTGTCAGTTTATTAGTGATTTTCTTACAATTATATACGTTTCTACCTTCTACATATTACACGCTGATTGGTTAAATCTTAAGCGTAAAAAACACTGATTGGTTGATATTTAAGGCACACCGTTAGAACAATAGGAACTTATTAGTTTACCTTGACATAGCAACAATTTCTATTCCAAAATTAGGGGGGTTCTTTCTATGCAGCTTTCTTGATTAACAAAGTTACATATCGGCGCTATCCATTCCCTTATCTGGCTACTTGTTTCTCTGTCCGTCTGGTTGCCTCCTCGACTGTGACGGCTCAGGGGTCTGCCGTTAGCTTGTTCCTTTGTTCCCAGGGCTTGTGCCCTACAAGTTCTAACAAGTCTCTATTCATCAGGCTATCAGTACTTGGACTCTTGTCCTTGAGGCCTTGTCCTACATCTCCCCCTTCCCGTTGCACAAAAAGAACCCCTGAAATCGAATGAGTTATTAATTTTTGTAAGCATTGTAAAAGACAAGGTATAAGTAAAAAAACAAACGAAAAAGCAACTAAAGCATATATAATCATCTTCACTAAACTTCTTAACTATCCTGAAATGCCCCAACCACTAAACAGTTTATCTAACCAATTCCAAGTATCACTTTGTTGAAGATGAGAAACTCCATCCTTCAGTCTTTGGATGCTAGCATGAATTGATTCCGAATGATCTGAAAGGTTCATGCAACACATCCTTTCAAACTCTTCACAACCATGACCTTGTGCCAGAAGCAAAAAATCTATTGCAGCTCTATTTTGTAATGTCGCGTGGCAAACACTAACATCTAATAAAAGACCAGACAGGGCACTGCTTGTGGCATTAGTTTGTTTGGCAAGCCAACAGCCAAGCTTATCTAATGTTGCTAGAGCCTTTCCTGCAGCAGCTCCAGGCAACAGAAGAGATGCAATAAAGCGTTGGCCAAAGGACCAAAATTGCTTGTTATCATCACAATCGGAGGCAAATGCATGAACGTCACGCTTTGTCCTTCGAGAGTAGCGATGTTGTAAAATCATAGATGTGTTAGGAGTCAGGACGGAAAGTCGCCCCAAGCTACACGGACCTCCTTTTATATGAGAAGGAATGACAGGCCATGCTCGATCACCACAAATAAAAAATACTCCAGCAGGTAGTGAGAGCGGAGTGTTGCTAGATTTAGACAAGTTGTTAGCAGTGTAATTACACCAGATACTTGCATTTCTAAAAACAGGATGAATAGGGGAAACGTCCCATGCCCTAGATTGATTCTTTCCCGTGTAGTTAAATTTTATGCAAAAATCCATTTTTACTGAACCAAGGAGTTCAATTTCCTGTGGTTCCAGAGTAGCCAGTGTGAGATGGGGTATCCATACATCCCAATTGTCTGTCACATTTTTTGATACGTTTTTGGGTGGAAAAAGACTTTGAAGGTCCCTAGGTATAGGCCATTCATCTAATGGTAAGCCCACAAGACATGTGGAAAAAGGCTGATCCGGAGTGGCCATAGCAAGACACAGAGTATCCTGTCCAGTCAAGTTCGCCAATGTGACCCAAACATTTACCTTTGGTAGAAAAGGGGGATAAGAGCTACCTTCAATAGGCCAAGGTCCAGGTATGAACATCATTATCCATATTACTGACAACGCTTGTTTCTCTTTTTCTTTTTCCATTGTCATTTTACAACCAGCCATTCTTCTGGTCATACTGTCCACGACCGAGGCACTGCAATTGATTGTCCACACTCTAATCCTACAATAATGTTCTTGTTAATAATATAAATTCTGCTTGCTAATACAATATATTGAAACAACAACCGTGCAATAGCCCGTACTTCTAGGCTTTCAATCAATGATAAAAAATTTGCAAAAACTAAGTTTGGCAAAATCTCAGAACCTTACCCTATAACTCCCTCTAATTCCAAAAGAGGTTTTCCCATAAAACGTTCAGCCCACTGTATATGATTAAACCTTAATATTTGATTATTACACTCAGAACACATCCAATGACCCCATCTGTCCCTTAGTCTTACAACTCGCCAGCGATCGTGATCACAGAGTTCACAATGAATCTTGATCCACGGTCGATAAGATGTTCCATGTTCATAGCAACATAACTGTAGAAATCGAGACGCTGTCCAATCTGGTTCATGACAGTGTCGTTGAAAGTCGATGTAATGGAAGATAATATCTGCTAGTGGTGCCGTCAGTGCGTTGGGGATCTGGTCTGGTCCAAACGTATTACCTTTGTTAAGTGGTTTAATCCAGGGCGATATTGTCTGTTCCAAGCACTGTAAAAAGCAAAATCTAGATGCTATATCCTGAATTTGGTTACCTGACATTAATGCAAAACAGAAATCATCACGCAGTTTTTATTTCATTCTGTAGGGTCGGTGTTGGTATCAGTTGTCTGTGGTAAAGGTTCACAGAAAGGTCGTACATTCTTTGCTGGGATCCATCTGGGTCCTTTTTCTGTGGAGACACAAGCATAACCTTTTCCCCATGTAACAAGAGGATACGGTCCCATAATTTTACCTGTTTCTGGATCTCAAACCAATACTGGGGCTTTAACCCGTGCCTCGAAGGAGGTATTTGCAGTAAAATGTAGAACTATTGGTGGGTTATTATCTATTAAAGAACAATTTAAAAAATTAAAAACATACAATGCTTTCTGTAACCGTTCCTCCGGAATAGCCATTCCCATTCCCCCTTTTTGCTGTTGTAATAGACGTTTTAGAGACTGATGAGACTGTTCAATGAGAGATTGACCGGTGGGGGAATGAGGAATGCTAGTAATATGAGTTATACCCCATAGGGCAAAAAAGGTTTTTAAAGTTGTTGAAACATAAGCTGGACCATTATCTGTCTTTATCTTTGAGGGAATACCCAAAGTAGCAAAAGCACGCATTAAATGTCTACAGGCAAACAAGGCACCTGAAAATGTATCAATGGAAGAGTGGATATATTTAAGGTTACCAAATTCAGAATAATGTGTGACATCTGTTTGCCATAATTGTAGGCTTTGTAATCCTCTAGGGTTAACTCCTGCAGCAATTGATGGGAAAGAATGTTTTTGACAATCAGGACAGACAGCAGTAATATTTGACGCTTGTTGAGAAGTAAGGTCAAACTGTCGTTTAAGAGCTCCAGCATTTTGATGGAAAAAAGAGTGACTCAGTTTAGCTTGTGCAATGCGGTCTGGCAATACCTGAACATCAATAGATCAGTTTGTCAATTGCCTTCTGCAAGAAAACCAGGTAGTGAGGTGTGAGATCTAATATGCATAACAAAATAAGGTGCAGATCGAGAGTCCAAAAGGAACATAAGTTCCTGTAACAGGGTAAAAAGTTGTGAATGTGAAACATTCCGCAGCACAGAAGCTTTGGCTTGTGTAACAATACCTGCAACATAAGCGGAATCAGTAACAAGGTTGAGTGGTACGTTCCATTTTTGGAAAACACGAACAACTGCATTCAGTTCTACTATTTGAGGTGAACCGGAGACTGTCTCTATGTCCGAGTCCCATCGTCTCCGTTGATCATCCCACCATAGGAGAACAGATTTATGTGATTTGCCTGATCCATCTGTAAAGACAGTAAGTGCCTGTAAAGGTTGTTCGCTTCTTTTGGGTTTTAACATCAGACGAAAGTCAATGTTAAACAGTTTGTGTGAAGGTGGATGAGAAGTTATTTGACCCGTATAGTCAGCAAGTGCCATAACAAAGGTGTCTGATTGCTGATAAAGCCATTGTAAGTATACTGTTGTTATTGGTAGACAAATACAGACAAAATCCTTCCCTGATAAGGTTAACAGGCGTGATCTAGCTTTAACAATCAGAGAGGCAAACATTTCATGTTGTGTCAAAATAGTTTTTGTAGACTGGTTAGGTAAAAAGATCCATTCAATAATTAACAAGGGGTCTGAGTTCTGAAGGTCCCATTGAAATATCAGGGCATGAGGCTGTCGAGCAGGGTTTAAAATAATCAAGTAAAAAGGTAGTTCAGGAGCCCATCGGTGGGCCTGTCGAGAAGCGATAGCTGAGGCAACCTTTTGTAAACATGTATCTGCTTCAGAGTTAAGATTACATGGAGAACAAAGATTAGTGTCCCCTTTTAGTAGTTCAAACAGAGGACCCAGGTCTGTATTAGAAATTCCCAATAGTGGTCTAACCCAATTTATTGTTCCCAGTAATTTTTGTGCATCATGCAGGTTTTTACATTGGTATTGATCTGCAATGGTTGAGGAACAATAGTTTGTGCTCTTATTCGCCAGCCCAGATATTTCCAAGGGGGAAACTTCTGGACCTTTTCTGGTGCTATACAGAGACCTGCCGAATTCACAGCATCTGTGACAAGGGCTACAGCTTTCTCCATGACTTCGTGATGTTGTGCTGCCACTAAAAGGTCATCCATATAATGATACAATAACACAGTAGGCATAGAATTTCGGACAGGACTGAGTATTTTCGCAACATACCATTGACACATTGTAGGGCTATTTTTCATACCTTGTGGCAGTACAACCCACTGATATCTCTGCAACGGAGCTTGCATGTTGATGCTTGGAATTGAAAAGGCAAATTTCGGGGCATCATCTGGATGTAACGGGATACTGAAAAAACAATCTTTAAGATCTATGACAGTTAGATGCCAATGTCGAGGGATCATAGTCGGGGACAGGAGCCCGCGTTGGAGGGCTCCCATATCTTCCATAGCATCATTAATTTTTCTGAGATCATGGAGCAAGCGCCACTTGCCAGTTTTTTTTTTTAACAAAAACTGGTGAATTCCATGGGCTAGTAGAAGGTACAATGTGTTCTTGGGACAGTTGTTCTGAGACTAAGTTTTGAAGTGCGCGAAATTTTTCCAAAGGAAGGGGCCATTGATCCACCCAAATAGGAGCATCAGTTTTCCAGGTTATTTTTAGGGTGTCACGCACTTCAATGGCCCTATCTAAAAATGTGTTTGGATAGACATTCCCCATTGTGACAATACATCACGTCCCCACAAAACCGTAGGGACTGGTAGCACAAAAGGTTTACCAGAAGCCACATGTCCCTCTGGTCCTTGAATTCGAATTAGTTCCAAACTCTGACGACTGTTACCGGTCCCCCCTATCCCAGCCAGTGTCTGAGAGACATTAGTCAGTGGCCATTGCGGAGGCCATTTGACTTGAGAAATTACTGTGACATCAGCTCCAGTGTCAATGATTCCATTTAGTGCTATTTGTTGGTCATTGTAAATAAGGGTACACTGATACATAGGTCGCTGTGGAGAAATAGATTGTACCCACAAAATGTGAAGTAACCCTGTGGATCCAAAACCTCCTCTCCTCTGCGGAGGATGATCAGTGATAAGAGAGCTTACCCTTGCCGGAATCAGAATCAATTGCGCTATTCAACTACCCTGAGGTATCGTACAAGGTGGAAATGGAGTCCGTGCCATGATTTTGATTTTGTCCACACTGTCAGAGTCAATAATACCTGGTAAAACAAAGAGACCAGACAATGTTGTGGAAGATCTACCAATTAACAGAGCTTGTGTATCGGGGGGTAATGGTCCTTTGACATTTGTTGATAATAAATGAACCGAGGAATCGAGCAGTGTTACTCTGTGTGAGGTTGCCAGGTCCAATCCGGCGCTGCCTGAGGTTGCTGGACAGGGACTTGAGGTGTCGGTGCTTCTCTCCGAGGTTGTTGAAATGTCAGCTGTGGCGCTTGTGTCTGCGCGCGTCGCTGCCCCGCACTCCGCGGTTGGTTTCCCTGTATCGGTTGTCCCTGGAAGTCATACTTGGATCGACATTGATTAGCATAATGACTCCCTTTCCGACATGTCGGACAAACTCCAGGACCAGGAGGTTGCTGTCTATTCCCTGCAGCCCGAGCAAGACAATTTCTCTTTAAATGACCAGGCTTACCACAACCATAGCAATTCCCCACACCACGCATCGCTGCAAAAGCAGCAGCCATAGCTTCAAACTTATGGTCAACCGTACCGATTCGGTTACATGCTTTCACCATTTCCACCAAAGTGGGGTTCGGGTTGGGAAGAGACTTCAATAACCTTTTACAATCAACATTAGCATTTTCAACAGCTAGTTTTGTTAACAATATATCCCGAGCTTCCGCATTATCTACTTGACGTTCCAAAGCCTGTTTTAGTCTATCAATAAACTGCATATAAGGTTCTCGAGACTCCTGAATGATGTTAGTAAACGCTTTTTGCGGCTTTTGTACGTCAGGAACCTGGAAAAAAGCCTTTTTCGCCTCTTCTCTAATTGCCTCGAGAGCCGCACGGGGGCAGTGTTGAGCTTGCGCTACAGGATCAGCATGTGCCCCGGTGCCGGTAAGATGCTCTATTGTCAGTGCAGCTAATGCAGCATCATTGTGATTGACATACGTGAGCAGGAGTGCTTGCAGTCCCCCTCTCCAATGCGACTCCCATAACGTGTACTGAGTCGGGGTTAGTAGCAATCGTGCTAAAGATTTCAAATCATGAGGAGTCATGACATAAGTATCAAACACAGAAGATAACAGACTTATAAAATAGGGAGAAGAAATACCATGTTCCGTAACCGTGCGGCGCAGTTCTTTAACAACCGAAAAAGAAAGAGCCTCCCATCGTGCTCCCCCTGCCTGACCCTGAGAATACAAAACCGGAGCAACTATAGTTTTAGCCATTTCTAAATCCCCCTCCTTTAAGGCTTGTTTCTTTATTTTTGCCCACACATCACGCAGATCAGGAGGGTATAAATCAGGTTCTTGTTCAGGGTCTACCGGTCCCGGGTCAAAGGGGTCTTCTTCTGGCGGATACTCCACTGCATTAACACCCAGGGGTTTAGAGCACTGTGATTTAGAGGCTGATAAGGACAGGGCTATAGGAGCTTGCGACTCCTCCTCTCCTTCCTCTGCCTTTTCTTTTTGTGCTTTCATAGTCTCAAAAATAACTCTCCACGAAGAGAGCAGACGGTGGGACTCAGTATTGCCTTTTGTCGCAGAATCCCACAATTTCACCCCTGTATCGTCCCAAAGTTCCCACGTGAAAATTGTAGTTGCAGTCACTGCAGGCATATTTACTTGCACCCACTTAAGCATTGCTTTAAGGTCATGCCCAGAAATACTTTTCTTATGTTTGTTAAGGAGACCTTTCATAAGCTCATATACGTCTCTTTCTCGGGATGAAACCTGATTCCCCATTACGGATTTCCCACAGCTCACCTCTCAACTCCGGAGGGATTTCTGGCCGGCCGGCTCCCGCTTCCTTTCAGAGGATCATTCAAAGTTCTGTGGGATTCGCTGCATGTCGCTCAGTTAGGCGATTTGGGAGTCCCTCCACGTCAGATCCTTCACCGTATCACGTCGGGGTCACCAATTTGCCGCAAATGAAGAGTTGGGACGCAGCTTGATGCAAGCAAGTTGTCGGTTTATTAGTGATTTTCATACAATTATATATGTTTCTACCTTCTACATATTACACACTGATTGGTTAAATCTTAAGCGTAAAAAACACTGATTGGTTGATATTTAAGGCACACCGTTAGAACAATAGGAACTTATTAGTTTACCTTGACATAGCAACAATTTCTATTCCAAAATTAGGGGGGTTCTTTCTATGCAGCTTTCTTGATTAACAAAGTTACATATCGGCGCTATCCATTCCCTTATCTGGCTACTTGTTTCTCTGTCCGTCTGATTGCCTCCTCGACTGTGACGGCTCAGGGGTCTGCCGTTAGCTTGTTCCTTTGTTCCCAGGGCTTGTGCCCTACAAGTTCTAACAAGTCTCTATTCATCAGGCTATCAGTACTTGGACTCTTGTCCTTGAGGCCTTGTCCTACAACCTCCCACAGAATGGCCTGGCCTGGCATTATGATCCTCAGTCATCTTTGGTCTTCAGGAAGCTGATGGTCCTTTCCAAAGAGGTCAACTGTGTGTTGTACAAACCTCTGCAAAAAGTATTATTATCTTCAGTAACTGGATCGCCAGACTGCTGCTAGTGGCAGTCATGTTTGGGTGTCTAAGCTCTGTCTCTACACCCTTGTAGCAGCAGAATGAAAGGTTCTATCTGTTCCTACTCTACTCTCTGACAAATTCCTGAAGACTTTAGCATAAGCAGGTTTTCATCCCATTGGCAGTATCATTTGATTTTAAACATGTTTTCTCTGAATCAGAATTTAGCAGGAGGTTTTCAAACAAACACCTAATGAATAATAGATAGATAGAAGGCAGCTTAAGAATTTTAGATAAAATTAAACTAGCAGCTGTTAAATATTGTAGCAGTCATTACATCCAGAAGTCATCTGCCATCTATCCAGGATACTTACACATTTTATGTATAATGGAAATGAGAACTGGTTTAACCTTGTCACAACGTGATCAGTTTGTGTCTCTGATGGCTCAGCATTTGACACCATCTTTCAGCTGTGACATTTGCCTCAATACAATGCAATTAATAAACCAGCAGTGTATAAAGATGTAATTTGCAGCTCAGATGGTAAAAAGTCTTAAAATCTGTAAAGAAACTATGTGACAGATGTATCAGTGGATGCTAAATCCTGAGATTTTCCATTTTTCGGAGCACTGTCATATGTCACGTATTCTTTTTATCCTATCCAACAGCTTGCCAAGTGCCTTTATTCACTGACATAACATAAAGCTAGAAAAAATAACATTATAGACTGTTTTGTTTGTTTATTCAAAAAATATTTGTATATAGATATAAATGTTATATATAAGTAGGTAGGATATAGGTATATTGTTTATATGTATATAAAATATTATGTAGGGACTAAGAATGAAAATAATTCTGGGCACAAGTGACATATTTATCTCCTTGGGATGGGATGGGATCTTGCCCCATCTGTGATGCAGATTGCTGTTAAAGTAATCGGAGAGATTTATATTGAGAGGGAAGCTTGCAGGAAAGTTACACTTCCTTTTTCTGATGTTCGTGGGTATTTAGTCCTTGAGAATGGCATTCTGCCTGACCGCAGAGGAGGCTCTGCAGGGTTCTGCTGTCAGGGAACTGCACCACTGGTGTTCCCAGTACTGACTGGAGAGGCTGCTGCCAGGCCACATTGAAGTACAGCTGACTCAAGGGACTTGGCGTTCAGTAACCCAGTTAACACAGCAGGATCCTGTACGTCGCCTCCTCTCCATCTCCTGCCTGCTTGACCTGCTCTGTGAAATATGTTGCTGCCAGAACTCTGGCTAATGTTCAGAAGTTTGGGTATTTTGAAATATTTCCTCAGGTTTGTGGTGAGGCTAGTCTCAACATTTACCTAATGAAAAAAATAGTTAAGAACCTGTGCTTGGAATATTTGTGGTGGGGTAAAGGGGGTGGGCTGGGCTTATAAAATAGAGGAAATGTAAAGCCAATTTTGTGCAGTTTGGTCAAGTAAACTTTCTAAATTTTCCATTGTTATTCAGAAAATGCTTGGGAAGGATAAATGGATGAGGTTTCAAGTAATTAAATATCGAACACTTTCACACTTTTCAGACAGTGAAAAAAACCCCAAATGTATATGTGCTGCAGGGCTTTGATCATGCTAGAGATGTCTGTGGACTTCTTTAGGTAGGAAACAGATGTACAGGGGGCATTAATGCTTGAACATTTGTTTAGACATTTTTACATTGGTTCGCTTAGTTTTTTCTAGGAAGCTTGTTTAGCAGGCTCAGGCTGCTGCTGCAGTGCATGCTGTAATGTTGATCCTTACCTACAAGGGGCAGGAACAAAGGGCTCCAGGAGGGCTCTGGTCATGCCTAGCTGTGGTCATAGATGGGTTATTAGCCACCTTTAAATAAAGGTGACAATAGCGTTTGTATTTTTGTTGGGTACAGACAATTAAAATACTGAACAGTAGCATCACTGGTAGAGCAGAGGAGGACTGGGACTATGCCGTGAGAATGAACAACCAAGCAGATACAGAGCTTAGAAGGGGCTTGCAAGTCAAACCTGAAGGCGGTTCAATGAAACAATTTCCTAGTAAGCAGAAAATGGAAGGTTTTTGTGATGGATGGATATAGCAACCATATTTTGAGCAGACAGAAAGTTGAAATGTTTGGTTTAGGAAAAGATAAATGAAGAGTTTTTGAACAGAACTTTTTTACTGGATTAATGTGAAGAAATATATATATATAAGATTAAAATCGGATACATTGAAAGATTTAAACTAAGTAGGAGGGCTTCAGTCTTCAAGCTTCTGCCTCACTGACAGTGTAAGAAATAGAAGCATGGTTACATTAGCTGTCATCACAGAGAGCGAATACTGAGAAATCCAGCAGGAGTGAGAATAACAGAGCAAGTCACGGGATAAATGGACAGCAGAGCACTGGGCTCGAGTGGAGGTGGTAGAGGTGGGTGTAAAGCAGAAGGCAAGAACAAGGACAGACAAATCAGACACACAGTCGTGATTTCCGGAGGCAGACTGATACCAAGCAGGGGTGTGATGGGAGTTATCAGAGGTGCAGCAGTCCCACTCTGTTCTTGCACAGGAGGGGAGGATGGAAAGGGGAGGGAATCCACGGTTACCCTGCAGTGAAAAGCTTCCCATAAAGCACCAGGAACCTTTTGTCAATATACTACAGAGGCACTGCTGCAGCAGCCCTGTGTTCCTGGTGCACACAAAACCCAGAGGTGGATGGGGACACTTTTGAAAGACATGCATAAGGTAATATAAGGAAACACAGGGAGAGTGAGCACAGAAACCTGTGTGACCTGCACAGCTTCAAGAGGTCTGGAAGGGAAGATAGGAATTCTGTAACCTCAATAGAATGTTTGTTCTAAGGCAATAGTTGTCTTTTTCTGATTCTTCAGTCCAGAAAACGTATTTCATATAAGTAGCCAGAAGCCAGTCGATTTGTACAACCCAGCAGCCTTGACCTTTACTTTTTACTGTTTCACAACCTTCTCCCCCACCCCCCTCACCCCACACCTGGTGTTCATGACGTGATGTCGCATCCCCAGGAGAGTACAACGAGTGAGTTTATCCACTCGCCTGCCTCCGGCTGTCCCGGGAATACAGCTCAGCCCAGAGAGGAGCGGGCTTGAGAAGATCCCTTTAGACAGTGGACCTTCTGCTTGAAAAGGAATGAAAAAGCCAACTCTGAGGAGAGTGGGATGGGGAGCAGCAGCGCGCCCCCCCGGGGGTGCATTCCCCAGCGCCGTTTGAGGCCGCTCAGCTCTATAAACGCCATTTGCATCGGGCTGGGATGTAACAAGAGCTGTAAATCACTGACGGCGGAGCGAGCTCCTCCAGGGGCAGACACGGCGGAGCCGAGCCTCAGTGAGCTGTGGCAATGTGTGAACGGTGTCTTTTGTTAGGGGGGAGGACTGATGGCAATTAGATGATACTTATCTGGCCCTTTGATGTGTATTTACACATACAACGTTTTCCTCCGGGGCTTGCGGTATAAAGGAGGAGCCGTGCTCCCCGACACCCTCCTTCCCGGCATCTCCGAAGCAAGGCAGGATGACCAAAGCCCCTTTCTCTGTGGAGTGGTTGTCCCAGAGCAGCCAGGCCCTCAAGAGCCCCGCCGAGGGCTCGCCGCACCGAGCATCCCCTGCAGGCCACCGGCCCGGCTCCGGCTCCAGCCCCGGCTTGAGGGAGCGGGACGAGGAGCAGCCCGCCGGGCCGCGGGCCGGGAGGGGCGACAGGAGCGGGGAGCACTTGTCGACCCCCCCCGCTGCAGGTAACCGCGGGGCCCGCGGCCGTCGGGGCACCCTGCGAGGAGGAGGAGGAGGAGGAGGGCGGAGGCGAGGGCGCGGGTCCCCCGCCACCCTCAGGGCGCCGGTAGACGCACCTGGGCGGTGGCTGCTCGGAGGCGAAGGAGGCGGGCGGGCACCCCCGAGGTTCCCGGCCCCTGGGTGACCCTTGTCTCCCCTTCCCCAGGAGCAGGCGGGCGGCCGTGGGGAGCGGGGCAGTCCCCGCCGGAGGGGGGTCCCGAGTGCTCGAGCCCCGAGGACCCCGGCGGCCGCGGCGGGCGGCGGCTGCGCACGGCCTTCAGCGCCGAGCAGATCAGCACCCTGGAGAGCTCCTTCCAGCGGCAGCAGTACCTGGGGGCCGCCGAGCGCCGCAAGCTGGCGGGCAGGATGCGGCTCTCGGAGGTGCAGGTGAGCGGCGGCGGCGGCGGGGCCCGGGCGCGGGCTGCGGGCCGCGGGCCGCGGGCTGCGGGCCGCTGTAACCTCCGCTCTTCCCCCCCCAGATCAAGACCTGGTTTCAGAACCGCCGGATGAAGCTCAAGCGGCAGCTGCAGGAGCTGAGGACGGAGCCGTTCTGCAGCCCCCCCCTCCCTTACGGACCTCAGGGCGGCGTTGTGCCCTTGCCGCTCACCTACGTGGCCCGGCCGCCGCCTCTGCCCCGGCAAGGGGCCGCCGCTACGGGCTTCGCCTTGGCGGCGCTGCCGGCGCCCAGCCTGGACCTCAGCAGCGCCTGCAGGGCGCGGCCTGTGGGCTTCTGGGCGGCACCCTGCTTCGTGGGGTACAGGGACCCCAGAGCTTTCTTGCTGGGTGTCTGACCCTCCGATACGGACTGTGACTCGGGAGGATTTGCACTACTGACGGCTATCTGGGCTGCCCTCGTCCCTAACTGCCCGGCAGAGTCATGATGCAGCACTGAGCAAAATATTTTGCAGAGGCGCACGGGACAGTCTGAATCGTGGACTTCAGGCCCCTGCGTTTATAGGCAACTGTGCAAAATAGAAACATGGCGGGGCAAACGCTAATATAAATGGCATCTTTTAATAAATCTAAAGTTTTTCCGCTTTCATGTGAATTCCTTCCACAAGGATTGCAGAGCTGTTTATCCTGCCCTAACAGGGAGAGCTCCTCTTCCTTGAAGGAAGCGTGGACTTCTTATTCTCTAGATCTGTTCCGGCCCCCTGCAGTTTGCTGAGGGCGAGTACAAAAAAGCGTGAATTTCCCCCGTCCTTTAAAGCAGGTATGCAACCACCTTCAGCTACTTCCTAGGTGGCATTTTCTCTGATGGGACTGTGCTTTTAACCAAATATATGAATACGCCTGTTACTAATACTTAATACCGGGCTTGCTATAGTAGTGGAACGAATGATTTCTGTCGGAGCCCTTCAAATAACATATAGAACGTGATTTTAAGATGTAAAAAGTGACGTTCTAAATAAATATGTATATATATATTCATGTTTTCATGTGCAGTCTCAGTAGATTAGTAAAGACCTCTTGCCTAAACAGATCTTGGAAAGGATCTACCCTTGAAATTTCTTATCAGCAAAGTAGTATCTTGGCATCTCACATCCATCTAATAGGGTATGAGGGTGGTGATCAAGAGAAATGTGACATTCCAAAGCTGGTTTTCCTAAGTGGCGGTCAAGTGTGTAACCATTGTGCTATGCACTTTTTTAATTTGAATCATGCTTTAGAAAACTTAAGATCAAAATGGCCTAATTTCAGGCTAGAGAAAGGGCTCTGAGAAATGATCCTTGACTGATGTAAGTTGCCATAAAGCTTTCAAAGTCAATTGTCAACTAACATGAAAAGAGCAATAAAAAGTTCCTTCACTTTAGAGAAGATTTCCGGCACACTTGCAATCTGGGCTCATAGAATGAATGGTCCGAGGGTTCTCTGTCAGTCATCCTTGAACACACCTATTTTTGTTTGTAGCTGGGGGGGCTAAACCTGCCACTTGAGTACACTTGCCCGGTAAAAAGCAACATTATGTGTCTCTGAAGGCCTTTGATTTTCTGAGTAGCTGTCACATTTAGAAGTCTCCTTAATTATTTTGTAATCCATGCTGTATTTTTCTAGTCTTTTGAGATACTACTATTTGCTTCCAATTGTACAATTGATGTGGCTTTAATGCAAAAGTTTCAGAAAACTAAGGTCTCGGGTGCTATCAATCTTGCTGAGACCTTTTCAGGAACATGATGCAGTTTGGGATTAAGGACGTTTGTTGACACGAGATAAAAATTCCCATTGCATGGAGGCTTGTTTCTCAAAGTCAGGTATTAGTAAACAGCTATATTGATTCAAAGGAAAAAAAAGTCTGCAATTCTCTCTGACTCTTTCCAGAGTTATTAAGGAACTGGGACGTTTCCAGAAAGCTCTGTAATGGTTAATATTTTCTTTACTGCGAACAGCGACATTTTTTAAAATAGAAAAATAGTCAGGGCCCATAAGTACACAATATACATTAAAAAAGAAATTATAAGATGTCTTAAGCGTGAGACTCAATTTGACTATCCCGTTTTCAAGGGGTCAGTGGTTGATCGGTTTGTAGTCTTGTGTGGCCGCAGAGGAGACCCCCACCTCTCCCCCGTACAGAAAGAACAGCCGCAGCCTTTTGCCCTGTTAGAAGCCAGAGCCGGCGGCACAGGGGCTGAAGGGGGGGGGGGGGGGGGGAGCACCCTCCAAGGGCACCGGGGCTGCCCGCAGCGCTGCAGGAGCGCCCCAGCCCCCGACCAAATGTGGGGAGGGTGAAGGGGAGGGTGAAGCGGAGGGGGGGGGGGGGGGGGACCACCGCCACAGCTGGGCCCGGGGGAGGTGAGAGGGAGATGAAAGGGCTGGGGAGGAGAGGAGGAGAACAAAGTGCTCCCGCCCGCGGAGGGTGACTGCTTCCGTCGGGACAGGGTTTGGGCGGCGGCGGAGCACACCCCCCCACGCACCCCCAGGAGTAACAGGGGAGAGGCAGGAGAGCACCTTATCGGGGTCTCCAAGTGTTCCGGGTGGGCTGAGCCCTGCCCGGGTGGCTGTCCCGGCCTTTCCCGGCCGCCGGGCCGGGCTGACCCGGGCGATGGGAGGGCCCCCAGGCTGCACCCTTCACACAACCGGCGTCCCTGGAGGTTCCCTCCTGGAGAGGTTCCACCGGTTTCGAGCAAGCCGGAGGCGAGCGGGGCTGCGGGGACAACTTGTAGTGTTGCAATCAGCCACGATGTAAGCCCACAGAGTGCGGGGACCAGACTGGGACAAGCAGAGCTGCGGGGCCGAGCGGCACCGGCCACAGGGAAACTGCGGAGGTGGAGGCTTTGCTTGCGGGGTGCTTGCGTGCCGTTCCCTGCAGCCTTGTTGAGGCAGACTGAGAGGCGCGGGTGGGCTAGCGGGGCGAAGGGGGTCCCCGTCCTTGGGCGTATGAGCTGCAGAGCGGCTGGCTAGGGAGAAGCCAGGTTGTGCTTGAAAAGGTGCTAATCATCACTTAACATAATGACTCCTTGGCCACATGTATACTCAACAAGCATACCAGGTGCCTTGCCGGCGTTCGGGAAGCGCTAGTTTGCAATTACTGTCCCGTTTCCCAACAAGTGCTCAAATGAACGCGAGAGTTGATGCTCACTTGGTGGAGTCCCTAATGGTAGCAGATTCGTCCGAATATCTACATGATAATTCCTCGTCTACCTGCAAAAGCCGGCCTTCTCTAGAAGGTAACAGCTACGTTCGAGTGATCTAGAAAACTGTAAGTGAAATAATTTCATTTTTGCTAAAGCGGTCCGATTCTGTTACTAAAACGTGGTTGCAAGTTTTCCCTTTGATTTGGGAGTAGGAAACTAGCGACGTTCCTTCGTGGTTTATTCCTACTTGCTTGAATTTCTCATCTGCTGTGTTTTAACCTCGGCAGCAACGAAGGGCTGCTGCGCACCGGCAGCCCCGCCGGAGACCCACGGCCACCCTGCCCTGCCACCGCGCCCGGGGTGGCATCACCCGGCCCCGCGGGTCACCCCCGGGCCGCTCCCCGGCGCGGCTGAGCCCCCTTCCTCTAGCACTCCCCTTTGTGTCTTTAATCGCATCACAATAACCACCTGCACCGGAATGCTCTCCGGCAGGACAAAGCGGCGTCTTGCAAGCCAGCTAAAAATGGGAAAGCAAGCCGAGTCGATTAGCTGGGGAGGAGCAGCTTAATGCTGGTGCGGCGAAACTGGTGGAGCTCCCGGCCTGGCGGCTCTTGAGGAAGAGGCTGTATAACCTGGAAACTAGGCTCCCCGGGGAGGAAAAGGGGGTGGGAGGGGAAAATTGCCGCAGCATTAACTTCAAAGGCTTTCTCCCCTGCAGCGTTTGCGCGGGGGGGGGAAGCGAGACGGAGGGAGCGGCGCGGTGATGGGTGATGCTGGGGCCGCCCGCCCGCCGAGCGCCTCCTCCCAGTTTGGCGAAAGCGGCCAACAGGGCACTGGGGACAGTGTCGGTGCATCTCCCCCCCCCGCAGCTCCCAGACACGGTGGAGCCACTCCAGGGACCTCTTTACAAACCAGGTGAAGTTATTCGGCGCTGTGTGCTAACCGGGAAGAGATCTCGCACTGGCGGGCCATTACTTGTAATTGCTGCCCATTATCTCTTTCTTTGATACGCAATTAGATGACAATTAACTTGATAAATCCCACCGAAGCGTGGGGGAGGAAGAAAGAGGCGAGATCTCTTGGTCTCGATGTGTTCCCTGCGTAGACTTTACTACTTTTCCTTCATATTTGTCTCTCAAACTCCCAGGCCTTGACCTAGTGTTATCTCCTAACAGCGTTTGGTAGGGAGCTAATCCCGGCATCTCTTTGGTATTCAAGTAGGTTAAGTACTTTAATTCTTATTTTAGTGCTTGGTTATTCTGCCTGGGCAATTCTGAACAAAGCTGGAGGTGTTAAGTCCTCAGGCAACGTGGCGATGGCGCCCATGGGAATTCAAGTGCCGGTTTGTTTCATGCTAACTTGCGCTTAACTTATCTAGGGCTTTGTCCATTCGTTGCACAAAAGGCTCAATGAGATTTGCCCGATAAATCGGGTTTTTTTCCACGCAAGGCGAGCGTTCGCTGCCGCAGATCCTGAGCAGGGGTGCCTGGCCTTGCGGCGCGCAAGGGCAGAGGGAGCCGCGCCGCCGGGTGACTCAGTGGCGTTTGTCATTGATCGCCTGCTCGCCCGCATTGTTCCCCTGGGCGAGGGAGCGGCTGGGTGATGGCACTGTTAGTGTTCGCCAACACTTCAAACAGAAGAGCATCTATTCCGAAACAATCGATCTCGTTGATGCCTAATTGACTATCTAATAGCACCTATCAGGACATCAAAGGAGGCGCTGAATAACCTCGTTAGCATTTCCAAAGGGGAGCGGTGGAGGGTACAAACACTTACCGGCAGTCCCGAGGGCAGGGAGCCCAGCCCAGGCTCTGCGGCTAGTTGCTCTCCTGGGTTTTCTATGGTCCCAGCTGGAGCAGGGCGAAATGTCTTGTCTCGCCTGTACTTCCAGCAATATTAACCTCGTGCCCTGCAGTACATCAGCTCACTTGCCTCTGAAGGACGGCTCAGCTGCCCCAGACTCTCCTTCTGTCTATTTGTCCAACTAAACAGGGTGGGTTTGGCTGTTCTTCCCCCGGGGTGTGTGTGGGGTGGGTGGGAGGTGGCACTGCAGTTGTTCTTACTGCATTCTCTGTCATCCCCACTTTTCTGGTTTTGTCAAGGTAACTTTGAAATACCTGGGCTTTTCAGACAGATAGATGAGATGTGCCTGTGATGGATCCAGTAACTTAGTAGCCCAGCAGGTCCTCGGTCTGGTGACATAGTACATCAGCTCTTAATCCGTGATAAACACCATGCTGGCTTGCTCAGTATACTGTTTTTTTTTCATGGATTACTTCTTACAAACATAGCTAGTAGAAAGGAAGTTTCAAAACTGAAGATTTGCCCAATTATGCTAGAAATTGTTTTTTCCTGTGCAAGATTGTTCTTCTGGTTTCCAATTTGTGGCCATTTTTTCTTACACTGTCACACAAAACCAGGTGTGATGGTATGTTGAAGGACTTGGCACACCAACAGCATTCTTGGAGATACAAGTACTTCAACTTCTAGTAAAGGGGGAGCTTCTAGGAAGTGGTGCAGGAAATGCTGCAGCCTAGATAATGGGCTGAACCTTCCCCCCCTCCCCCCCCCAAAAAAAAAAACCCACCAAAAAAACCCAAAACCAAAACCTTAATGTGCTTAGAGTTGCTACAGTCTTGCCTGTTCTCGTGGGTTTATACTTTGTGTGTGTGCACAAAGCCCCCAAAGAAACATTCCTATTGTGTACTAGTGAGATAAATCTACCATTTGTCCCTAGAGGTCTTGTAGTTCACATGAAAAGAGTACTTTGTCCTGATGACCTCAGCTGTAATTCTCACATCCTGGCATTAATCACAGCACCTAAATTCAGGGTATAATACTGAGTTACAAGTGCACAAGTTATCAGTAAATTTCTTGAAGCAAGCGTGTTTATTGTGGTTGTAAGTCTTACACACAAATGCAGAACAATAAATATTTTGAAATATGATTTGGAGAAATAGGTCCACTATGTTCTTAGTGTAAGTTGTGTTAAAATAAAACCTACTGAACAAAAAAAAGCCAACCATGTATTTTTCAAGATAATACCCAGTATAATAATACAGTATCTGAGTATACAGAATTCTACATGAAAAGACATTAATTTCCCTGAAAACTTAGATTTATTTTGGATCATGGTTATAAATCAATTGAATGATACCAAAATTTCAAGTGATACAAAAGAATTGCAAGGAAGTAAATTTGTGTCTCCTTACAAGCACCATATTTCTGCAGGGTGAGGGAAGGATTTAATACAGCTGCAGAGCCTCTTATCCACTCAGGGTCCAGGATCATCAAATTTTTCAAGTTTCTCAAGCTGCCACCTCTTTATGGTGGGAACTACAACAGCCATGTAACACCTCTACCTCCTTCCCCATCTGTTCCAGGATTTTGTGGTCCACAGATGCAGCTATTTTCATGCGGGGCAGGGGGGAGCACAATTCTAGGGTTGGGTATATACATCTTACTCAACAGGAAATTCAGATTGGATTCTAATTTTTAAAATAATAATAATAATAAAAAGTCAATTTTCATTGACTTTCAGGGAACAGTGGGACAGGTCAGCAGCTTCCCTGCATCCTCAGTCGAATGAGAGGGGAAATGGCAGCAGCTGTTCAGGGGTACCAACAGATCCCCTCTAGAAGACACATAATGTATAAATGCAAATGTGCATGCTGGTCTCTTTGGGCACAGAACTGAATGGTCATCTCATGCCTGGTTTAATTTTGGTGGTAGGGATGAAGCATCTCTCTACATGGTAGTTCATAGGTGTCATTGTGTGTCTGGGTGGGAGGAGGGCAGGGCACAGAGGACCCAGGGCTGCCTAGTTTGCCTTAGGTTCCAGCTGCTGGAGAACTGGTGGGGAGGCTGCCCTGGGGTGCTGGGTGGGTGTGTGCTCAGCTTAGGAGCTTCTGGATCCTAGTGGTTATCAAGTAGCACCTCCAAATTAGTTTTGGTGAGATAGTCCAGCTCTGCAGATAGTATGCAACGCCTTACAAGGAACAACTTGCTGTGAATGAGTTTATATGTGGTGGAGCCTGAGTTTTTCTGCTTGGATTTGTCCACAGAAGGGGTTGTTCAGAAATGGATGCTCTGAAATAAGGTGGAAATAGTGAGTATAGTGGTGCGTTTGCTCCAGAAAACAAGGGACCATACACAGGTGGAATAGTTCAGAAATGGTTATAAAATCCAGAAATTATTAAAGTTAATATGCAGGTACTTTGCCCCTTTGGGGAGCAGTGAGTGACCTATCCCTGCTTGACTGAAAGGTGCCTAGGAAATGCTATGGGGTTTAAACACACACCTCTTACGGTTGTTTTGGTTGGGTCAGTGGCACTCACAGGTATGTGTTTCTGATCCAGGGAGGGAGTCTGGTCTCCAGATCAGTGTTCAACTGCTTGGGCATTTGCACTGGCTTGCACCTACCAGCTAAAATGACAGTCTTGTGCCAGCAGCGAGTGAACCTCCATTAGTGGCTGTGCCCAGCACCCCACAAGGAGCAGGCCCATCTCTCAATCAGGGCTGTGCTGTGGCAAGTAGGGCCTCTCCCACCCGTGCCCGTAGGGACCGGTGTTGCAAACAAATCTCCAGGAGGAATCCAGCTCCTGGGCTCGGTAAGGTCTGCATTGCTCTAGTGCCTGGGCTTTATCGCTCCCCTGGGGCCAGAGCTGGGATAAGCTGCCGTGGCCTTTGTGGGGGCTGGAGGGGTCGATAACCCCCTGTCCATTTCCATGGCCATGGAATTATGGGAACTCTTGAAACAATGAAAATGAGTAGTACAAATATTAATTTCTCCCCTGATCCTTCATAATAAACTGTGGAGTTCTGAGGGGAGTTGCTTTGATTGGGGTGTTTGACTTATTTTAAGAGTTGGGCTTTTTTTGTGTGGTGGTTTTTCATTTTGTTTTGGTTTTTCTTCAAAGAAAGAAAACTCACATCTACACTGATGCGTGGGAAGTTAGGTTATTGTCGTGTCGTTAGAAAGAAACAAGATCCTGCCCCATTAGTCCCGGGTTTATGGTGCCCACACCTTTCAGTTGGCATCCCAGTGGGAACCCAGGGGTGTTTGGTGGAACTGAGGTCCCGTCCTTGCATTCACAGAGTTCCAGGGACCGTGATCGCTTCCCCTGGTCTTCAGGAAGTGTCGAGGGTTAGAACGTGTGTTCTCCAAGTACTGCTGCTGCCAGCACCGCCATGGTCGGTGCGGTCCTTTTCACTGGGGTGGCTGAAAGCCGGTGTGAGTTGTACACAAGAAAAGCCCAGACGGGCTGAGCTGCCGCGATGCCCCTTTCACCAGCCAAGTTTGGCTTGGGGAGGGAGGGGAGCGTCCTGGTGTCCTCCCTGCATTACAAGGGAATCGTCCTTCTTGGGAAGCGATATGTGGATTGGGATAGTTTGAAGTTGATGAGGTGCGAGCTTCGCTGGTGACTTAGTGCTTTGATGGCTGAACTCTTCGGGAGATGGGTTGCAGTGTCTGGCTAGACGGATGGCGCCAAGTTCAAGCTGAGCGGGTCCGGGGCCCCGCTAACCCCACAGCCCGGCCGCGGTTCCCGGGGCTGAGGGCTCAGCCTTCGGGATAGTGACTCCTTGATAGCGGCCCCCACGGCTTTTCCCCGGGAGGCCGCTCTCCCCGGCTTTCCCGGGCTTTCCCGAGGTGAAGCGCCCGGCGGCAGGGCTGGCAGGCCCCGCCAGTGCTCCATTATCCCTCAGCCAGGCACCGCCCCGCGCCCCGACGTGCGGGCCGGGCCGGCCTCGGGTGCGGGCGCAATGCGGGACCCCGCGGCTGAGAAGGGGGTGGGTGAAACCGCGCTGCTATCGGCACCGTGCGTGACTTTAAACGCCCGTTTGCGCGGTCGGGCCTGCTCGTGCCCTGCCCTCCGGGGGACAGGGGCAGGTTTGCACTTCAAGGGGTCTCTCTGGCCCCGCAGACGCGCTGGAGCCAGCGGCTGTAGACATTTGCTAGACGTGTGAACTTTCCTCCTCGCTGGGTGCTGTTATCTTTGCTCGATTCCCACTTTGATGTGGGTTCACACTTGCAAACGAGTCCACGCGGGACCGGAGCGCCCGTATAAGAGTGGGGCGAGCCCAGCGCGAGCCCAGCTCCTTTCTGCCATGAACCAGGCCGAGCTGCCTTTGGCAGAGCCCAAGCCCCACGGGCTAAGGCCCCACATCTGCTGCGCACCCCCTCCCCGCGCCCCCACCTCTCTCCGCAGTGCCCCCCTTCTAGTCAGAGCCGAGCCCCGACGGAGGGGACCGCAGCCGAGCCAGCCCGCGGACAGCGAGCCCTGCGCAGGGGTGCTGGGCCGAGGCAATCCCCGGGAGCCCACTGACCCGTGCCCGTCGGAGCCAGGTGGGTGAGGAGGGGAGAGGGTGGGAGAAGAGGGGAGGGGGCACGGGACGCACACGGGACCTCGACTCCCATCGGGACTAGAGGAGGCGGAGGTACCCCCCAGCAGGGGAAGAGGCCTCATCACCGCCCCTTCCCTCCTCCCTTGCAGCCCCCGACGGCGGCTGGCAGAGCGCTGACGAGTCCTCGGGCTACGAGAGCGAGAGCGCGGGCGGGGAGCCCGCGGCGGCGGCGGCCGGGACCCGGGGGCGGCAGCGGCGGGCGCGGACCGCCTTCACCTCGGAGCAAGTCTGCCGGCTGGAGAAGACCTTCCAGTGCCAGAAGTACCTGGGGGCCTCGGAGCGGAGGAAGCTGGCGTCTGCCTTGCGGCTCTCGGAGATCCAGGTGGGTCCCGGATCCTGCCCGGCCCCGTCGGGCAGGGGCAGCCAGGCTCGGCAGTCCTGCACCGGCTTTCCCTGCGCTGAACAGACGCAGCAGCTCCTGCTGCCTTTCGCGGGGACTGCGGGAAGGGTGGCGAGATCGCTCGGGGATTAACGAGTTAACGCTCCGGGAACTTGGGGGCACTTTCTACTGGGGAGGAGGTATCAAGGTTCCCTTATTTCTTAATGAGGTAAACTGCTTTTCCTGGATGCGTATATACGGTCTTAAAACCATAAAGTAATTAGTCTAAAATCGCTGAACACAGATGCTGTTTCCCTCTACAGCCCGCAAGATGCTCTGCCCTCGGTTAACCAGGGCCAAAGCATCCGTCCAACTCTTTGTCAGTTCAAGTGAAGCAAAATGGCAAAAGCTGCAGAGAGACAGCTTGTGTAGTTTGCACGTTGTAAGTCCCTGATTGTCTCCTCCGCCCCACACCTCATTGTTTTTGTTGCCCAGATCAAGACCTGGTTTCAGAACCGGAGGATGAAACTGAAGAGACAGATACAGGACCACCGGTACAGCCTTCTGTCCCCTGCTCCGCTCTACGGCCACCCCGTGGGGACCCCACCAGCTCTGCTTCAGGACGGTCTCCAGTGCCCCTTTGCTCTACCGCACCAGAGACTCCTGCCTCTGACCTCGGTGCCTGCTGTGCAGTTCAGCTTCTCCTTTCCCAGATACAATGCATCACAAAGCACCTACCACTTTATGGCAAATGAGCTGCCGTGCTGCCAACATTTTCTTCCTCATCCTTCTTTCCATCCGGTTATTCAGGACAAAATAGACAAGCAATGCCACCCTGTATATGCATTACACTGAAAACACAACGGGGCAGTGTTGTATGCTGTAATGTATGTTGTGCTCAGAATTTCTTGTCTGATTTGAAAGTGCATTTATTATTTTAAGTTAAATGTGAAAAGGATTAATTTTATATTTGTACTAATTGATATTAAAATGTATTGGATGTGATGCCATACAGTAATTTTTTATTTGATAGGCTATACATTTTTAAAGTATCAGTAGTGTACCATCTAAATTCAAAAGGTCATAGACTGAAGGATGTTGCTCAAAGGGAACTGGAGGGAGAGAAGCAGTAAAAGAAACTTGCTTTTGCCAAATTTCTCATGGTGTAGGCCAATACTAAGTTCAGTCTGAAATGGGCATGTTAAGAAACTGGTTTTCATTGCATATCCCGTTTTTCACATACACACACACACATATATATATATAAAATCTGAACAGTTACATGTGCCGACTCTGTAATGGTTGCACTTGTGCAGTGTAAATGAGCATGGTCATCTGAACTCTGAACTCCAGGTTTGGGTAATGGGGAAGGATTTAGATGTTTTAACATGTCCTACACTCATGCTGAGATGTATAGTCTGCCTGTTTTTTTGGGGGGGAGCCTGGACCCTAGCACTGGCATTGCATTGTGGTTTTGGCTGAGTGTATCCTCCAGGAGGAAGGATAATCTGCTGGTGAGTTTTTCTTCTGAATATATTAATTAATTTATTGCTTTGCATTTCCAGTCCCATCTTCCACATGGAAGTATCAGCTGTGTTAATCACAAATATTAAGGCAATGTTTCTTTAACCAGGAATTAAATAGTTCAAACCTTCACGATGGAAATTTCATGTTTTACAATTGCCAAAACACATAGTTTTTAAAAAGAATTTAAGAGCATAATTGTGTTTGGTTCATAACAATATCGCCTAAATGGGACTTTAACCTGCAAATTTGACTCTGATTCATCACTAAGTGCCCATGATAATTACATATTTGGAGCTTTTTTTAAGAAATTGAACCCTTTAGAAGAAACATTTAAGGGCAATAGCTCAAGTTGTGCTTTAGCAATCCGAAATTTTGTTGTTTTTTCAGTTCTTCCTGGAATCAGTTTTCACTCCAGAAAAAGCTTGGTTAACACTAATTATTTCCTGGTCTTTACAGAAGTATTTTTAATTCACCTGAAAGGTCTTAATGCATTAGAAACTAATCTGATTGCTGCATTTTAATCTAAATTTCCCTCCTCCACCCTCCAATCCAGTGAGCCATCAAGGGTTTCCAACAGCCTAGGGGCTTCGTACTTGTGAAAGGATGCCTTGGAAGGGGTAAAGAGAATTTTCTGCAATTATGGTGTTCCAAACCAGATGCAGTCTTAACTCCAGGAAGATCCAGGTTGACATGTTGGAAGCAAACTTGCTGGTCATTGGAGGAAGCGAGGGGTGGAATTCCAGGCTAAACTGTTCATTAATAGTCATGCTGCATCTTCCCTGCATTACGTAGTTTGTGTTCAAAGCGACTGAGACACACATGTCCCTTCAGCTGCCTAGCTGCATCATCTCTGAGTGCTGTCCTAGTGTGGCACTGAGAGGGTATGTGGTGGGGGAAATTCCTTCAAGTGTCTCCCATCCTGCCCCCAGATAGGAAAGGTAGGGGTGCTTGAGAGCAGGGTCAGAGATAACCCCCTGCTATAGCATGCTCAGGGACTTCCTTTTTCCAGAGGTTATAATCAGACAGGAGATGAGACACAGGAGGCGGGAATTTGGATGGAAGTATGTCCTTGTTGTCTACTAAAGGCTGTTTTCAGTGTTGCTCTCCTTAGCCCCACAACACAACTGTTAATGAGAGGGGAAGGCAAGGCACAGCACCAGGCTGTTGCAGGCCCTATTTGCCAACTTTTTTTTCCTCATGAGCAACTTCTACCTAGGTAGAAGGGAAAATTTTTTTGTGTATTTTGGCTTTTTTTTTTTCCCTCCCAACAATTGCAAAGTAGTCTAATCATCACCTGGCAAACAGGTTAGGATGGTCAGGAGGAGAGAGGGAGCAACTCCTGCTGTAGTTGCTTTATGGTGATGCAAGATACTTCTCATTATTCCCTAAAGGCTCAACTTTGCCATTTTCCATAAAGCTTGCTTTGGCCTTTTTCAGACAGCCAAGTGTTCTTGATAGCAAATCTAACAGAATCCTGCAGTTTAAAATTGGTGAGGCTGCCAAGCTGAAACTTTAGAAGAAAGAAACCTGAAATGTTTTCATTTTGAGTGTCCCAGGAGACCTGAACTTGTTAACAACTCCAATGTTTTCATCAGAAAATTTAAATTACGAGCATGTTTGACATTGGCATCAAAACACATGCTTGCTTGCCAATTAATTCCTTAGCCTCACCTCTCTTTAAATGCATTAATGAAATATGTACATCAACAAACACGGAGGACTACTTTAGGAATGGTGCAGAATATCCAGATAAAAGACAACTTATTCAGTTTCGTTCATAGGGCTGGCACCTTTGGTACCATTTTATTTTCAATGCTAATCCCACACTCGAGTAGAATGTTTTTAAACATGTTGTCTATTACATGATCTAATTACTATGTAAATTGAAGTGTAAACATCACTCCACTTTTTCAGCGGAGATCCCCACATGAGTATAGGCCATTTTCTGAAAAGAAACTTTTGGATAGGAAAGTTTATATAGAAATTTCAATACAGCATAGTGAAGACTGTAAAGTGAAGTTTCAAATCTTCCACTCTCAGTATTACTTCTTTAAAACATGTGAATTATTTTCTACTTCAACATAAACCCCCAGATTTGAATAAAAAAATTAAAAATTGATTCATCAATCTATTTAATATAACAAAATAATTTAAATAATTATTCTTAGAGATATTTGGCAGTTTTTGTTTAGATTACAGGTAATCTTTGGCATTTTTAACAGGAAAGAAGATATGGCTGGAACTTCAGTCTTTTATGGTCATCGGTTAGTCATTGCTGGGATTACAGAAGAGTAAGAAGATAATCCTGGGCTGGGAGACAACAGTAAAGCTGGACTTGGCAAAACTGGCTGAAGGGACTGAGCTGGAACAGAAGGTAACAACAAGGCAGGGCTTGTCACAGCTGGGTGAAGGGAAGCAGCAGAGGTAGAAGAGACATTGATGTCCATCCCATGAGAATATCTGGATGTAGCAGTATTTGGGCAACAACGATAGGGCAAAAATAAGCCTGAGAAAAGAGCTTCCACCCTTGCATCTTGAGTCTGACGTTTAAACTTCATACGACGATTCTGGAACCAGGTTTTTATCTGAGGATATGGAGGGAGGGGAAAAAAAAAAAAAAGAACGAATGTACTTGTCCCTTTGGCATATAATAATGCATCCTGAAGTCAGATTTATTATCAGAGTAACATAATATATTAACAGTTGTAAGATTTAGGGCCAATAACATTGATCTATATTCAGTGTAGAGTAGTTATCTTGGCATGAGGAGGGATCAAGCCGTGACAGCTCCGTGCCGGGTGGCAAGGCAATTACTCAGAGACCAGGCCTGGACCAGCACTAAGCGCAGTGGGATTAGGGGGATGGGTAAGGGCACTTCTGTTAGAGAGAAACCCTGCGGTGCCGCCGAGCGGGCACACAGTTTTTAGGGAAGCATTAGCGCGCAGGCTGGAATCGCGGCGGGCAGCGCTGCCGCTGTCCCCGTCCCGCGGCGGCCATGACCCGGCCAGCCGGGCGGAGGCACCGCTCCTCTCCCGCAGCCCGCGGGAGTGTGAGGGCCGGGGCGGCGCGGGGCGCGTCCCCCGGCCCGGGCGGGGCAGCGGCGGCCCCGGCCGCGCTCACCTGGCTCTGGGAGAGGTTCAGGGCGGCGGCCAGGCGCTGCTTCTCGCTGGCGCCGATGTAGCGCTGCTCGCGGAAGCTCCGCTCCAGCTCCTGCAGCTGCGCGGACGAGAACTTGGTGCGGGGTCGCCCGGGCGCGGCGCCGCCGCCCGCCTCCGCGTCGCGCCCGGGGCTGCTGCGGTGCGCGGCATCCCGGTCCCGGCGCGCGGCTGCGGGGACAGGAGGGGGGGGGCGGGCGCGCACCTCAGGACGGTGACGTAGGCAGCGGCCGCACGTGCGGCTGCTCTCCGCCGGCCGCCTCGCGTGCGGCGACCGTTAGCCTAACGGCCGCCACCAACGGTCGCGCCGCCCGCCCGTGAGGAGAGGCGGGACTCACCGCGGTCCGGCGGGCTCTCGGGGCTGCCGGCGTCCCCCGGCGGGGAGCGGGGCCGGCCGGTGGCTGCGGCGCGGCTGCTCTGGGCCAGCCACTCCACTGAGAAGGGCCCCTTCTCCATCCCGCGGCGCTCCCCGCGCACTGAGGCCGCCCCGCTCCCGGGGCAAACATTTAAAGCGCCTTCCGCGGTGTGGCTCGGCAGGGCCGCCAAGCATCTAATGATGCCGAGGACAAAGGACCCCATTGAGAGGCGCTTTAATCTCCCCTTTCAGGTGGTTGTTACATCCGCCTAATCTCTACCCGCGGTAGTTAGCAGGACTCAAGGCTACCTGACCTGGCGCCAAGTTCAGCTCTGAGGCGTCTCCTGACCACGTAGCTGCTGCAATGGCATCGTGGCTTGTGCTTGCTGCGCTGCCCGAGCCGGCCCCGGCTCCCGAACCGCGCTGCCATTTCCAATCTTTACCTCCCGGTGTGAAGGACAAGGATTCAGAAGGTAACAAAGAGGACATAGACAGGCCTCTCCTGTGAGAGTTACACCCCAGTCTGGAGTCCCTCTCGCCAGTTTGATGCAAGGCTTGGAAGAACCCTGTTGCTTTTCTACCAGCAAAGGAGAGTGACTCAAGGTAGGAACAAGTAGCCCTCGAGCTTGCAGACACGTAAAAATCACGGAGAAACACTGGATACTAGTTATCTTCCCAATGTTCCTATGAGTAACATGCTACTTTTTGTCAGGTCAGGGTTGGGTAGATATTTGGACTAGGAGTTACTTGCAAACTCAGGGTTGAATATTTCTTGCTGCTGTCTATGAGGCGGAGTGCTGCAGTTAGGACTCTCATCTGCCTCTGAAGTGTGAGGTACAGCTGTTGATTTCAGTTCACACAATATCAGGGTTTTAAAGAAGTCTTCAAGGAGAGAAGGTTTGAAACCAGGTCACAGTGGTGGATTTATTAGGCCGTTTGTAGAAAGTAAGCTGGTCAGTTTTGATCTAATAGGTAGTAAACCAGTTAATTCTTATGATTTTATTTTAGAATAAGATTAAGCAATGAGCAGGTATGTTTCAGGACATTGGACAGGATAAGAAACACTAAGAAAGTGACTAGTTGGCTTGAATGTCTCTGTTCATGGTTTAAAACATCATCTCCTCTCCCTGCACCCCAAGAAAGAAATGTGTGCATTTCAAAGTAAACAGTCCTGATGTTCTTATAAAGTAGATCAAAGAGGAGGAGTGTAAACTCTGTTCAGAGGCAGCCTGTTCAAGGATGATTCCGATAAGGGTGAGAAAAGAACCACTTTTATGATCTGAAGTGGGCCTGGGATGGCACAGTCCTTATCCTCTGCAAACACAGGCTAACACATTGACAGGTTGTTTCGGTAAATGGCCACTACTGCTTGAGTTTATACAGTCAGAGATAATGAATTAGCTTTCACGCAGAGCTGAACATGTTTGAGACAACATGTTAATTCTTAGACTTCAAAGGACTTCATGTCACCTTTTATGAATGGTGATGTATTTGTAGTGAGATGACAAAAGTCAGATAATGCTACCCTTCTATCTCTTTTCCTTCTAAGGTTTTATATATTTTCTCAGGCAGGAATACTATTTTCTCCCATAAAATGTAGTGGGGTTTCATATGCTCTTTTGTTAAGTGTATCGAAGCAGGATTTAAGAAATTTTTAGAAGCTGATTGTGAATATTCTTCCTACATACATCTGCAATTATAAAATCTTTTGTTCTCCTTGTAATAACAGGAAAAAATAACTTAAATATCCATGTAGGCAGTTTGGTACTTTGGAAGTTTTCTTTTTTTTTCTTCTCTTCCTCTTCCCCTCCCCCTTCCCCTTCACCCTCCCCTCCCCCTTCACCCTCCCCTCCCCCACCCCCCAGCATGAAACTTCTAGGAGGTGACTACATAGTCTTCGAAGTAATGAAATAACTATGCATAGCTGACACGTTTTACTTAAAAGCTTATCTGAATATACTAACAGGGATGGCAGTTGCATTGTCTTCATGTGTTTCTAATTCCACCCACAGCAATCTACAGCTCTTAAAAACAATTAAGATGTAAGGTAGAAGTTACAACTCTTTTTTTTTTTTTTCATGGAAAAAAAAAAAAGGCAAACCCAGATAACAAACAAACAAACAAAAAAGCCACAGAGAATTCTGAAGATTCTTCTACATTTACCAGATGAAATCAATCTGAACAGCCCCATCCCCCCCCCCCCCCCCAACCCCACCTAAAAACCAAACAAAAAAAAACCCCAACCCAAACACAAATTCCAAAAAGCCAGGAAAGAGACTTGCTAAGTAGTCTGCTCTGACAACAATCAAGGGGTATAGTCTTGAACCCTTAGTATTACATCATGGAAAAATTGCTAGGAAATAAATCGGTGTTCAGGATGATTTGTATGAAATGGACCATTACATTATTTGTAAGTTAGCTTGGCTCCTAGTACTACAAACTTGCAAATTAATCCCAGAAAGAATAAAGATGGGACTGGAAAAATGAGTAAGTCACAGACAATTTCTGAAGTGAATTGTTGTAATATATTTAGTGTTACAGGTAGTATCTAACCAGAAGGATCACTAAGACACCGTTCCTTTATTATATTGTTGTTTCCAGTTGTTAATTACTATTGTGCTTATTTTAGTAGATGAAACTTTTTTTAAGTCCTTCAATCATTGATCATATTATCTGACTAGATTAGAATTATCGATTTTATAGCTTTTTGGAGAAAAGGCTTAATTTCAAAAGACACAGGAGGCCAATACAATATTTTTGTAGTAGAGCAGTCTTTCAGACTGATGCTGTGGTTAGGCTGGTGAGGCTTCCTTTCTACTTTTTTCATGGGACTGAATCACCTGAAAAAGTATTTTTAGAATTTCCCTTTACATCCTCTGAAGTAGTTTGGCTGTGAAATTGTACTTAGGAGGCTGGCTAGGAGTAGGGATTTTCATATTGCTCAGCTCTTTTTGAAAATAAAGTATCTAAAAAGGGGTGGTGGGGGGAATCCCATTTACTTTATCTGCTGGTGATAAAAGCTTTCATAATTTGTGTCAGAATTGCTCTGAGAATTTTTACTGCTGAGGATATTTTTGCATGTAATGCAATCACTTTAAAAGCAATGCTAGTAGTTTTAATTTATACTTATAAACAACACAGGCATACCATTAAGGACTTTTGCTGCTTCTTGGGTACAATAAAAAGTATTGGCAACATTTTTGTGTTCGTATAACTGTTAGTAGAAAACCATATGCAGATGTAAAATGAAAGTGGCTCTGGTGCCTGCCCAGGTTTTAAGTATCAGCTCGTTTACTGTAAACAGAGGTAAATGACAAAACTCAAGTTCTTGTGTTGGCATGTGACTGCGCTATAAAAGATGTATAGTGTTCTCCTATGTTAGAAACTCATTGTGATTTTCTTTTTTAAAAAAGCTTTCAGTATTATTTAACATGATCGTTTTCCTGCAAGATCCTTCTGTCATGTTTTCTTCAGTTGATATTTAAACTTTAGTGATTTGGGGTTTTTTGTATTTTGTTCTTTTTGTTGTGTGCGTCCGTGTCCTAATTCATAACAAACTTTAATTTTGCCTGCCAGACCATTGGACCCTGCAATCTTAGAATAAAATTAAACAGGGAGCTCAACAAAACGAGAAGAGGGAGTGTCAGTGACTATGAAGGTGATAAGCACATGGTTTTCATTGTGTTTGAAGTGAACTATATTTTTTTAAATGCTAATGTTCATACGTTGAGTGTTATTATGATGATTTACCTAAGATACAGAACATGGCTTTAGGCAAAGCCCCCATTCAGAAGACTTTGATGGAGGGATTGTAATGCTATAAGCGACCATCACATGAGAGCAATTACAATGTAAAAGGTAATTGCTGTGTGCTTCTAGTTAGCAATTAACAATCGGCAGGTCCTCTGATGAAACATCCCGTCTTCCACTGATTATTAGCATTTTCTGTGAACACGTTGACTACAAAAACAATAATGACCAAAAATCTGAACGTAAATGGTAAGCTAGAGAACTGTAGTGAAGGTGTAACTGACTCACATTTTACTGCTGCGATTTAACGATAGCCTTTCCTGACAGAGATCTCAATGACAATGTTTGGTATCACTTATAGCTATGCTTTCTTTTGTCTGTTTAAGTATCTTGTTGAAATTACTTACGGAGTGTCTCGCAGTAGTTAATATGGTTTTAGTCATTGCATCGGCTGTGAAGATAATCTCCTACAAAGCAACAATTATGATGTTGGTTTGATTGTGGAAAATACTGCATTGAAGCTGTACTAGGATTTGTCACTATGCTAGCAATGAAAGTATCCAAGCAATGAAGAACACTGGAGTCAGGTTAATTCAATCATGTGAACAAATATTGAGGGCATTCATCAGGTAGAAATGAACGTGGTACTTTTTTACCTCATACAACGGACTGATTGCACCTAGCTAAATGAAATGTGTTGAGTAGAACTAACAGCTCTCTGCTGTTGAAAGGAGTTGGTTCACTCCTCCCTCCCTCTTTCTGGACATGTTTTTTCCCACGTGCTCTGAGTTTAGGTAGTCCTCTAATCTGTCAGGGAGTCCATTTAGATTTCTAAATTGGCAGGAAGCAAACGGGGAAAAAAAAAGCAAATGGCTTTTTAACAGCTAGGAGAGCTAAGCTCACACTGAAAAGTAGGATGAGTTCTGTAACTTGCACTGAGGAATGCTTGGAGCACGGAAAGGAAAAGCAGGATGATTCTTTATAGTAGTAAGTAGTTTTGTTGCTTTATATGAATAAATGCTGGTGTCTTTACAGTCAATGGGCCAGCATAATTGCTCGCTTTCTCCAGATAGACACTAAGGTAAGAACTGAGCGATGTGCAGAGCATATGTAACTTACTAGTAAATAAATCATGATTTGTGGATATGACATTTACTTTCATGGCTTCTTCTTTGCCAGCTTTTCCAGATGTTCTGATTAGATTATTTTGACCCTGTAGTATGTGCTCAGCTCCTTGCTCCAGTACTTTATCGAACTGAACGTTGCCTGTTTGCACTGCTCAGAGGCCTCTTATGATGGTGCTGCAATGCGCCACCTAGTGGCACTTTGCAGTACTCAGCAGAATCTGCTTCCCTTTGTTAAGTAGTTTGTATTTGTGGTTCGGCAGTAGTTGAGTAACAGCTTAATTTGGATAGTGCCTTGTGCTCCACTGAAGGGGTAGTCTGTCGTTGCTTTCAGGCTACCTCTGACAGCGGGTAACGCTTTTCTTCCTTAAAGGATACTGTTAGTAGTGGAAAAAAATACTTGTAATGCAAAACAACACTTTTTTACAATTAAAATTCAGATAGTGCTTAATCTTAATTTAACCCCCTTGACACTTTATAAGACACACAACAAATAAGAAAAAATGCAAGGACGTTTGTTTAAAAAAAACCTTGATCCATTTCATGGGAAACCTGTCCCTGACAGAAGGAATAAATTGTTTGATATGTCATTAACCTTTCTTCATTGTAAGATTTTTCCTTTCTCTTTCTCCTTTCCCACTTGATCTATATCTTCCCATGTCTACAGCTGATAAGGCTTTGGTCCTGCAGAATGGAGGAGGAGTCCTGGGGCAGGGGGAACAGGACATGATGATGGACAGACATGACACAAGTAATAATTTATAGGACTGAGAGAACTGAATTCAGACTGCATTGTAATGCAAGTTTTATGAAGTAGTATTAAGATTGCAGGAACAGTTCCACTATGTTTTGACTTTTCAGCTTCTATTAGATCACTTAATATTTACAAAGATTTATTTTTCTTTAGAAACAATAATAAAATAAATCCACAATGTGGATGCGTATCAAGGCTCACTATCAAAAATGGTAAAAGATACATTTTGGTGACAGGAATAAGCACTGTAATCCCAAATTCTGAAGGGGATTGCGCTATAGAAGCAGATGGTTTGCAGAAACAGAAGAGGAAAAAATACCCTAAAGGCCCAAAATTCTTTCCTCCCAGCAGTGACTCTTGCCTTCCCATATGCTTCATAAAGACGCAGTTCTTTCTTTCCTTCATCTGTGCTTTTGCAACTCCCACCTCCTTCGGTGTGACGTGCCGTCCCCGCTGTCGCTCGCTCCCCGCAGCCGCCGCCGGCCGCCCGCCGCGCCGGGCAGTGTCAGCAGGGGGCGCGCCGGGGCTGGCGGCCGGGGAGCGCTGACTGCCGGCAGGCCCTTTCGGGTCCGCGTGAGATCCAGCTGATCCGGCTCGGCTTTCTGGGGGGGGACTACACCTACGGCTTGTTGGAAGCTGGAACAATTTTCATGAGGGGAACAACGGATACACTCTAATACTTCTGTGCTGCTTGTCTAGTCAAAGTATTGAAAGCTGGAAGAATTAGAGCTTAATTAAAAAAAAAAAGAATTAAAAGAATTGCTGTAGCATTTGTTTGGTATAGTAAAAAAAACCCAAACAGATTAGTCCCAAACTGAGCTATTTTTGGTCGGGTATTGATTCAGGCTTCCCCCCCACCCCCTCTGCGCACACATAGTGTGTAAATTATCATTAAACTGCAGTTCTTCAGTGAAAAAAACCCCAAAGTTAAAAAAGAAAAATATTTGAAGTTGTTTTGGTGTTTTTTTTTTTTTTAAACCTAAACCCAAGAATTTTCCTCTTTCTGGGTATCTTCGGCAAGAGTTAACTGAGAGTCAGAAAACTACCTTCTGCCAAGTCAGGCTAAGCAAGGGGCGACAGGAATGAGTGAGTATTCCTTTTCACTGGAAAATGGTGAGCTGTTTAGTCTGCTCAGTGATCTTCATATAAAAATGCACCTTTCTTGTTCCTATGTATTAATGAAACTGACCTCTTGGCATCTAAAAAAAATAATTATGAAGATACCATGCTGGAACATGAATTTGAAGACTTAGCTTTTGTTTCAGTTAAAAATGAATCTAATTTTTGATGGTATAGTATGTTGCTGCTAACTGTTGGGTTTTCTAGCAAAATACTGTATTTGGATGTACAGACCATGATTCCTTATTGCTTTCCCACTGCCACTTATGCCAGTGCTGACAGGTAGTGTTGCAGATGAATTAAATTTACACATGTCAGTGAGTTTTTGAAAAAGGTGGAGATGAGCGTATTTCCCTCTGGCTAAATCTTGGCTCTCTTCTCTAGGGCAAATCAGTCATGGGTATTTGTGTGTTAGAGAAAGTGAGTATAGAGGAAATGTAAACACTCCCTTCCCTCAGACTGCGATTCCAAACCTGTTCCTAAGCATCCTTCTGACTTCAGCAATTTCTGCTTCTCCTCCTTCATTATATTGGTGCAGCTGGTTTTGCAGCTATAAAATGAATCAGATGAGAGAACTAATTCCACTGGGAGGGTGGGAAGCAGAATTTTTTGTCCACCTTCACCTTTTTTTTTTCTCCTAGGCAGGTTGATTCTCTGGTCTAGCTTAAAACTCAGATACAGTGAGGCAAAAGCAGGAATAGGGAGTCATGTAATACTTACATGACCAGCAGGATACTGGTCATGTAATGGACATTGTTACCAAATATGAGGGCACAATTTCTGAAAAAAGACATTGTTCCAAGAGTCTTGTAAGACTATTGGATAACAGTGATAATGAAAAACTTGCAGTTAGAGGGCTTTTTTTTTTTTTGGTTTGTGTGTTTTGTTTTTTTTTAATATATATTAAAATGCTTCATATGTAAGTGAAACACACAATGTTTATCAGTATCTCCCTACATGTACAATAAAGAAGAGATGATTAAGAAAAACATATTTCTAAGTGGCAAAATACACTAAACAGCTGAAGGCTAGCTTTTCTCTACCAGCTCAAAATTTGACAGGATTAGTTGAGAGTTGTAATTCTGTCAGATCCCAGAGACTTGTTTTGAAGTGGTATTATCAGCACCATTGAATTTCTCTTGTAGCAATTCTTCAGAAAATCTAGTTTCTACTTCCAGTTGACTGTCTGAACCATTTCTGCTCCTTAAAGAACTGTTCCACAACCTCACGTGACCTTACCTAATAGCTTACACTGGTGTTGCACTTACCTTTTCAGCTTCTGGTTGTACACTGCTGCTCCTTAACTTGTGCTAGGACTGACGCTTTTTGGATTCCTCTATTAGAGAAGGTCCTATTCACGTGTAACCCACTATCATAACAGAAAACTTTGGTTTTGTTTTAGTTTGTTTCTTTTTTTTTAATTGTTGCATTAATAAGTTACAGTCATGTATGGAAGGGTTTGAAAACTACTATAGGCAGTTGTAAGTGATCACAGAATGCAATGCCATAACAAATAGGAAATATTATTTGGCCAGAAATTTTAAAAAATGTAGGTATTGTAACTTAGCTTATGTTTATTTCTTTCCTGCTTCTCCTAGTGCTGTGGTCTTTATTTGGAGACAGTGGATTAGTTTTATAATATTAATTGCATAAATATATAATAATTTTTTTTTCAGTATAGTTTTTATTAGGTAAATGTATTTATTCTTGGGGGTGCCTTAGAGCATTAAAAAACCCCCAACCAAACAACTAAGAGAAATATTCAGGAGTTACCTGAACTATTTCTTTCGTGTGTTTACCAGATGTCCCTACATGTTGCATGCAACATGGAATAACTCTGTGACAGCTGCACTTTGTTAATATTATAGATTTAGTACTGATGAAATAGTCTTCAGTTTGGGGAGTGTTTTAAGGCTGTTCTGCATTATGAAATATGTTTTTTTGAATTTGAAAAGTTACTCTAAGCAGCTTGAAGTGAAATGATTATTCTAGATGGTTCATGATTTAACCTTTACAGTTTTCTGTGTTGTGTGTTTGGTTTCATCACCTCTGTCACATATTTATTTCCAGTCCAAAACTGGATGGTTTGTGGGTTTTATATGTAGAAGAGATAAATGGCTTATACTCTTGTATGTACAGCAGTGTGCACCTTCTCTTTTGGCTACGGAGATTTGTGTGGGGAGATGAATGGACAACAGAGTTAAAATTAGAAGATAACTGTGTTTTTCATACAAATGCACCTTCACATGGATGTTGCTTTGCTGAAACTGTAGATGCGCAATATAGGTCTCCTATGTAACATTCTTGCTCTGAAGGGTAGTATGTGTAACCAAGATTTCTAGGTGACATATCTGTCTTTACTGAGTGATTTCTCCTGATATCTGGGACATGCAAGTTTAAATTGTTTATTGAGCTGATAATTTTAATTTATACTTATAATTTTATTTCTATTTATAGATATTTTACAATTTAAATTTTTTCCCAGCTGTGAAGTCATTTGCTTGTACAGCTGACTTCAGAATTGAGACCGCCAGTATTTTAAAGTAGCTTGAAGTATCACATATAAGTACAAGCTCATATTATAAATTTGTGCTTAAAATATATGCTAATGACCTAGTTCAAAATCAGTGCAACATAGAATTTGAAACAAATTTTGGTTCAGATGAGATACAATAGCAAAAAAATTTCCAAAAGAGAAAATAAGCTTCCATGACCTGCTAGAGAATACAGAGGAGCAGTTTTGCAGCATGTGGAGTGTGGCATGATTACACTCCAGTTTTGTGATGTGAAATGTTGGTGTCTGTTGTAATGAAACCAAAGCTTGCCTTTTAGTAATCTTTGGGTTTTTATAGAATGATAATGTTCTACTCATGTTTCTGCTGATAGAAAGGAAAAGACTCTATCTCTGGGGAGAAAAACTGGTCATGAAATTACTTTAAAACCCTAAGCTAGGGAATTTTACTACTTTTCTTCTTGTATTAGAGCCAGATTTGCAATGCTTTAGAACAATAAATAACCAAAAGTTCTTTCCAGCTTTGTGCTTCCCTGGTATAATGTCAGTGTTCATTGCTGTCTTGATCCATACCTGACTTAAGCTTTCTTTACTTTAGTAATGGACATTTTGTACTTTTATCTGCAGATAGAGGTAAGTTCACACTTCCCCTCTCCTGTGTCCTGTTTTACTCATCTCCCAACAGTTATATGAGAAATGACTAATAGAATGAACAGTAGGAGTGTATTTGAGAAAAGGAATTTTGTTAAAGGTTTCACTGCTCATTTACCTCAGGTAGTGGTACAAACACTAGTACCACTAGTTTGTTGTTGAACAGCAAAATTTTTAATACTGATTTTTTTTTTGTATTGTAATGTTCTTTGCATTCTTTTTCCAGCCCTTCAATTTACTTCACTGAGTATTTACTATTCAATAATGTGGCATGTACCTCTGTATGTTATTTTTACTGTACAGTTTTGTCAGTTCATCTTAGCCCAATGTTTTCAGGAGATGAAAAGGACATTTATAGCTAGGGTTCTGTCTTCCTATTTAAGCCTTATAGAATGGGATTCTCCTGTTCTTATCTCCTAGGTTTATTGCTCTCACTTAAAATAATTATTCTTTTATGATAATTAGTTTGGATCTTACACTGTGCCACAAAGAAAAAGGGAAAAGGTCTATCCGCCTGCACTTTAACCATGTCTTTTACTCTCCCTTCAGTCTTATTCAGGAAGGTGTTTAAGCACAGGGTTGTGTTTGAGAGATTCAGCACAAACGGAATAGAGGTGGAAAAGCCTGCAAGCAGTCTGTGCTTCACTATCGCTACCCCATCGTTGTCCTATCCCTCCTCCAGATCTGCTAGCTCTGCTCCTAGTATCTGCCTTGGGTTTTTTATTATTTTTATGTCCTATTGTTTCATTACTTTATATATTCATACAAAGGCTGCTGTCTTGCAGCTAATAAAAAAATGTGGAGTTTGAGAATGTTTAGAGGTATGTTACGGTTTTTAAAGTTTTGACTTTAGTCATGAAAGCTGGGATCAGTAACCAGTGGGTACTTTAAGAAGAGTGAGAACTGGATTCACTCTCCTCAAAGGATTTAAAAAATGTTATGTTTTGGGGTTTGGTTTTTTAAAAGCACAAAATAAAAATTAATGAGGTGCTTGTTTATTGGTTCATATACCCCCCTCCCCTCACTTTTGTAAATGAGCTGAAATGGTTCCCATATCATAGTGAGTGAATGAAAATACTGTGTTTCTCATATGATTTTAGGTATCTTCATCTGATTGTTCTTTCTTTTTTAGAAAACCCACTAATTTTAAATTAAAAGCAAAAGGATATAAAATATTAAAATCTTTTTGTTAACATTTATGCTGTACTCTCTCAGATCAATCTTGCTACTTGCTTTGCTAATACCATGGCTGGTCTTCAGCCTGATATTTTTATTGATTTCACTCCAAGCTCAAACATGTTTTCTTCTTTTTTTGGTAGTAGCTGAGATGACATTATTTTTCCTGTTAGCTTTCAATTTAAACTATGTACTCTGCCTTTAAAAAAAGGGGGAAAAAAAAAAGCATCAGTTGTAGTCTTGTTGCATAGGTCTCTGGGAACTGTTATAGACTTAAGTTATATAAAGGATGTAGTAAAGGTAATATATACACTTTTCTGATACAATTGCAATTTTTCTTTTATATTAATGTGAAATCTCTGTGGAATTTGAAGAAGTTATAAGTTATGTGAGGGCTTGTCTTGTGGTTTGTTTGTTTTGTTGTTATTTTATATGCCCTTTTCCCCATCTTTATGTGCAGTAATCCTAGGGGTTCCTCTTGATTTTAATGACAGTTATTAGATTCAATATTTTTTTATATTCAAAAAGTCCTTCTGTTCTCTCACAAGTGAATTGAGTACTTTATTGTTTATGTACTTCCATCCCTTTACCACAAGTTTTGATATCAAATCAGTGAATAAAGATTTCAGTGCAATTTTTTTATTGCCTTTTAATTTAGGAAGAAAAGTGATAGGTAGATAGAATAGCCCTCTGACACTTATTTATAGATAAATGAAATGGTAGCTTCTAAAATATTTATTTAGGCTTGAATAATATAGTATTACAATAACCCTGAGTGAAATCATTTGTAATGCACCTAGTTTTGCTTTTTGTAAGTACACAGCTTTACAAGACTTGTTAGAATTTATGATTATGTAACACAAACTTTTGATCTGTGATTGAAACATTAGATTTTTATTTGAGATGCAGTATGTACAGTTACATTGTTCCATAATAGTAATATTTTCCCCCCCGACTTAATGTGATACATTGCTGTTTAGAGTTAATAAAAGTAATTGGACAGAAACATAAAAAAATGTGTTTAATGACCATTTGTTCTACTGAATGAAAAAAGCCAAGAGAACTTCTCTACTTCCACTTCCAAGATACCTGTGGGTAAAAGAAGAAAAAAAAATTAGCATGTTTATTATGTGATTTTCTATTAACTGTCCTATTTTTATAGGAGAAGAATTTGTCATTCCACACATGTAGGTATCATGTAAAAGGTACTTAGGATCTTAAAGCATCAAGTCCCAAGAATAAATAATACACATACATAGGCTTTAAACACCTGAGTCAACACTGACTGAACTCAGTGAAGACTGATTCCCAGCAACTGTGAGATAGTTCCAAAAAGCTGCATTTTTGCAGGTTGTATGACTACATTCCCGTTATTTTCAACTGGATGTTTATGGGAATAAGGACTACAGCAGTAGCTTTTTAGCAGTGCATTTATTTCAGGTGGAACATTAAACTAAGCAATGTATCCACTGCAGTTGGATAAATGATTATAATATTACTCTTGTGATAAATTAGATTTTTAGCATGAAACCAACATTCAACCATTACATCAGAGTAAATAACACTGGTATATTTTTGTTCATTTTTTGACAGCTAAGTGAGAATTTCATAAATTAACTTTTCATCTCTTCATATACCTGTTTTTGATATAGATTTCTACAGTCACCTTGGCAGTGCTGTTTGAAATGGTGAAGTACCTCAATCGCCCCATTTTCCCATGCTCTATGCCTCTTTAGATCCAATTCTCAAAGAAGTATATGCATAGGAAAAAGGAACAACGAGCCAGATCAAGATCAACTCCACTTGTGGCAAAAGTAAACCTGGAATATAAATATATAGATTAAGGAGAATAAAAATAAATTATATTCTTTACACAGAGCATTTTCTTTTGAACTATAGGGTTGCAAAAACTAGTGCAGGTACGGAGGTTAAAGTATGAGACAACCAACATTAATGCCTAGGATTCAGCAGAGACTTAACAGTATTTAGTATGTTAAAAATTCATCAGAGCAATCTCATTTTTTGAAATACATAAAAGAAAATGTAGAGTTCTTCTTCAAAAACATGAAGTCATTGCTGTAGAATTGACCTGAAGATTAATTACATTTTGTCAGTAAGAATATCCCGTTTTCAGTATATTGCAATATTGCACAATATCTTGAGGCTTTTTTATTTAAGAGCTGTGAAAATGTGAAAATATCTACTTGAACTACTGAGAGAACTGAGAGAGCAATTCATGAGAGGGGAGAGGAAAGGTTTAGAAACTAAAAAATACTGTAAAATAATCTTTAGAAAGAGCAGTAAGGCTTACCTGGTTAGCAGTCTGATGCTTAAACTGCACTAACTTGGGTTTCATGAGTATTTATGCTTTGCTCAAGACCTTGAAGAAATATGAACAATACAGCGTAACTGTTTTCATAAGTGATAATCGGTTTGCCCCTTGCCAAGGTCTTTGCTGCACCTGCAGATTGGGTGCACAAGAAACTCTGCTTTGTAAAACTGCTGAAAACATGGAAAGTAACATTCATATGTTGGGGGAGGTAGAAATGAGAGTGCAATGGACAACAGGACTGATAGGAAGCGTGCGCTGAGAATCAGAATTTATCATCTGTGTTTTCTTTCACATACGTCAGTGCTGTTTGGAAGATCTGGGAGAGAACTTCTTGTTCTCAAAGCCTGTGCTGTGTTTTCTGTCTAGCTCCCCCCTTTCCCCAGCACGCTTTTTGAGATTCTCTATCAATGTCCTTCACTGCAAATACGACTTTACTGGGGAGATAGCAAGGTCTGTGTACAAGGCTTTCCTCTGCTTATCCAGGCACCAGTGAGCCTCCCTGCTGGATGCCAAGGCTGGGAAACATCTTTCACCATATTTAATCCTATTTGCTAACAAATTCTTTAACCATTTGCTTTCAAGTTGTTGCCTTTCTTTTAGGGCCTTTATTGTGCTATAACACTTTACCTCCTGTGTAAAGATGATCTATTTTATATATTAGAAGTCTGGAGTGATTGGTTCAAATCAGTTCAGAGAACTACAGTGTCACAAGTAGCCACAATACTAGTTGTTACGTGCTGCTGTTTATTTGTAAGTTTGGACACTTCTGAAATCCATTGTGTGCTCTTCCAGTGTGAGCAGATTTGCCAGTTTCCTGAATTTCCTAATTTTCGTTCTGTAACCTCAGTTTCAGTTTGTTCCTTCCTGACTAACAAGCAGTCATTGCATTCTGAATTGTATACAGTGACTTGGAATAAAAATATTTCTGTTTTTATTTTAGGATGATTCTCTGCTTAGATTCTTACAGAAGATATAAATGATTCTTTCAGTTTTTCTTTAGAGGGTTTTGTGCTTCTGGCCTGAAATCATCCTAGTTGTATCCTGAAGCAAGTATCATATGTTTTGTGATTTATAATATTCAATGCTTACTTCAGCTTTGCTGAGCTTTCTGCCTTCAGTCAGACAGTTATGTCACCTGGAATGAGAAAACTTATCCTACACAAAACCAGAGACTGTTCAGAGCGGTGTGGGACAGCATTTCATATAACAGACATGGTAGAGGACTTGTCAGTTTTGGGTTTGGTGTGTTCTTCTGGTAGAGAGAGAGAGGTTTTTTTTACCCTAGGGGATTGAACATTAAATTGCTGGATTAGCAGCTGGAATATAGGCATTGTTTGTACTTTAGTTTTGAATCCTAGATAGGCTGTCTAATGCAGGGTGAAAGCATCACCAAACTCAGGAATGTTGCGTTTTGACATTAGATGGTATGTGAAAAGTATATATATATATATATATGTACATATATATATACACTTTTCAGTATAGTGCGTGTATATATATATATGAGTATATATACTCAGAGAAGTGTGTGTATATATATATATATATATATGTAGGTATGGTTAAAGCCTATACCCACAGCAGACCCTCATGATATCTGGAATAGGGTCTGAGGCTTCTGTCTTTCTGGACAGGAGAGGCTATTTAGCTAAGTATTCTTACTGAAAGTAGTAAGATTTCTTACTTGTGTGTGAAGGAGCATTCTCTTGATTTTTGTGGTTTATGATTGGTATTACTTATTTGTAAATTGGGAAAGTACCTGGCACAGCTGATTTGTAATTTATCAGTCTTTTAACAACATAGTCACAGCTGGTTTTGATTTGGATTACAGGATTAAATCTTTATTATATGTTTTATTCAGAAATATATATAGTCCAGGCAACTTTGAAATTTTAGAAAAGTAATAATGAAATGAACATACTAGTCAATCTTTTGCTTTTGATGTTGAAAAAAAAAAGAGGTGATCTGATCCCTTTTAACCTTGAGGCATGATTTCTGAAATGTTCCCCTTTTCAGGCATTCCTCTGAAAGCCACATAAAGTTGGTAACTGGTGTAAAATAACTAGCCTGACATTTTAATGCTTACAAGGATTGAAGTCTCCAGTATTTTATGCATTATATGTATAATTTGGTATCATAAATGTTTATATTTAACAACCTTTTCCTATAAAAAGATCCATGCAAACTTTACTTCATGCATATGTGTAGACCTGTGGATCATGGCTAATAGCTGCTGTTAAAAAAAAAAAGAAAATAAAAAAGCCCCCCAAACCCCCACCGACCCCACAAAGAAAAAGAAACAGTCAAATGAATTATGTAGCACTGATGTATCTTGAAGGATATTTATTGTTTTAAGCCCCTCTGAGCAGTTAGAATTAGTGAGACTAGAAATCCCAATTATCTTGTAATATATTTTCAAAAGGGCAGGTTATAGTGCTTGTGGAGTTCTGGAACACATTTTTCAACAGCTTACACCAGAATGCTTTCTTAGCTGCTGTCTTAAACAGTGTGAAAGTGATGTTTGGTTTCATTTATGGGCAGCTGTGTGTGTACGTATGTGTGTTTTTGCCAGGATTTTTTTATGGCTATCAAGTTGTTTTTTGCTTTGGGAATATTTTGACGGTTTTTGTGTATTATGATACATACAGCCTTGTGTAGAACTTTCATTTTTCAATATTTCTGGCTTTGTGAGAGATTTAAAATAGAACAGAACATACTATTTTGGTTGGAAGGGGCTTACAGCAATCATCTAGTCCAACTGCCTGACTAATTCAAGGCTGATTAAATTCAAGCATGTAACTTGTGGGAGAGAGGTTGAAGTGTATTGGAAAAAGCCTCACTTAAAACACGAGTGCTTCCCCTAAGAATAAAGGAAGTTCAGAGTTGGGGAGCAGGGTTTTGGTTACAAACTCTTATTGGATATTGCTGAATACTATTTTTATTTTTTTTAAATCAGTGATTTTAAGTTGAATAAGACTGCCTGCAGTGGTATAGATCTATTTGGCTTTAAGTTGCTGCTTACAACCCCCCAAAATAAGAAAGTATTATACTATTAATACCATTCATAACTCACAATGTATTGGAGGTACAATGCCTTGTTAAAGCTGAGGGCTGGGATGAGTTTCTATTTGCTACAGAAACTCTCAGTGGAATGTGCAAGTGAGGGCTGAAGAGAGTGTCTGATGAAAACTTCCTTTATGCTGAATTTTAAGTAAAATGGTAGGATACATAGCACCAAGCAGGCAGAAGACATCTTGCAAAGATTTGCTTTTACATTAAACAACAAATAGGATAGGAAGAGTTCTGTATTCCAAGGCAGTGGGCTACTAGAATATTTGGCTCATGCATTTTCTATGTATGTGAATTCGGTCCTGTCAATATCCAGCTTCCCTACAAAGCCCAAATACTTGAACCTTGACAGGGAAGGATAAATGAGTTTCTTAAAAACAAACAAACTCTCCCCCCAAAACCAAACCAATAAACACCCCCAAAATCCTCACCAGCCTAACTCCCCCAAGCCCTTCCCAACCACCCCTCCAACTCGCCGCCACCTCCCCCCCCTTCAGCTATTATTAAGAGATTATTCATTTAACTTACTGACCTCAAAGAGACAGTATCATGATAATGTTAATAATATCTTTTGAACAGTCTAATGCTGTAAGTAGCTGCAGAGGTGGAAAAGCAGTGACCCCTTGGTTAGTATGTGAACCTTGCTTTTTCTTTTTTATATTTTGCAGTGAACTCGCATGGCATTATATGCGGGACAACGTAGGTTATTTCAGATGTTTGTCAGACCTATTTCTCTTAAGGAACTCCAAAGATGGGTGATTGTAGGATTGAGAATACCCTCATTAAAATCAGCAATCAACCTTCCTTTTTAGCTTCAGTGTGTGTATACTGGGCAAACATGTCCGAACAGATTCCTACACTGACTCAACACTGGCCTGGATAAATCCGTGTGTTTTTTCCATCTAAACCTCAGTAATTCTATATGGTGTATTTTATGATGTTTTTTAAGTGGAGCTAACAATTTATTTTAATCACTTGAAATTATGTTTTTATGCTTGGTGTTCTTATGGGTATGGGATATAAAGATATATATATGTCAAGGCAAATGAATCTGAAAAAAGCTATCCCAGTGTTCTTGGTGTTATTAATTTATTGATCATTGCCTTTGGGAAGAGGGAGAGTTTGGCATTTGTAAACTGATATTTAAAATCTAATGGCCTAAATAAAGAACATTCTTAATTGTACATAGCTGCCAATCTTTGAGCACTCTGAACAGCCCTTTTCTAATGTTAAAAGCTATTCTAGATTGCTCATCTAAAACACTTGTAACCTGTCTTTCCAGGAATGACTGCTACAGAGAAAATGCAGCCAGAAGGGAAAGCTAACTGGGCTGTAACACACAGTGAGAGAAAGCCCTAGATTTATCTTCCATCAGTTGCGTGATTTATAATGCTTGCATTGCAGCTTTGAAACAAAATAGGTTGGAATGCAATTCATTAGACCTGTATGGCAGTTTGCAAAAGTATGATCAGGTTGGAGGCATAGTTTTAGAAGTTTGAAGATGTATCAGCAGTTTGAGTGGTTAGCTCAAGATACAATTTACAATCAAACTAAGCCCAAATTTTTAGAATAGTATTTCTCACAGAACTTTGGATATGACAGGGCTGGGCTTTCCTAATGAATTTCTTATAGATTTTAAATATAATGGTATTTGTTAGACCTTCTACTATAGCATCTGAATTAAAATGGGAATGTTCATTCATAATTGCACATTCTATGGAATGTCTGAAAGCAGGAAGATCAGAAATAAACCCCTGATTTTTACTCTTTATATTCTAAACACAGACTGAAGATGAATGTTAATTGGAACGGGATCTGACAGCCTACTGTGGTGGCTTTCACAGTTGAACACATACATATACTTGTATATATGGTTTCTTCTTTCCTTTGCTTAAGTTCCATACTGTTAAAAAAAGTTTATTTTCTTGGACCAGTGGAGCTTTTCTAATTAGCAACATGGTGATCAGAGGTACAATTTCAGACAGTTGACATTTAAGGATGTTTAGTATCCACAATGAATTTGACATTATTGATAAATCTGTGGTTGGTGCATGTATGTTTGGATAGGTATATATGTATGATTTCAGTTGGTTTCTGTCTTTATGTTAATTAAAATGCACATTTTGAAGACAGCTTTAAAAACATTCTGAAGGATTGTTGCTGCTATATTCTAAAAGTGCTTTGAGTTATAGTGACCTAAGTTGGGATTTTTTAGGACTAATGTATAAGCACTTTGCGATGAAGGCATCTGATGACTTTTCATGCTCTAAGAAATAGTTTGATTTGTATTTTCACTTTCTGTGAGTGCCTAAGAGAGAAACACTCCTTCTCAACTGTTAGATACAGCTTTAGTGTTTCTTAATGTGTTGCCCTATAGAAAGTAAAATATCCAATACCATGTATAGAAACATTATTTAGAAGTGGGTTGTGTCCTTTTTGCCTTCCCCTTTCCTACTGTATAAAACAAGAGCTGGTGTGTTTTTTTTGCTTTCAAGGCCGTCCATACACAATCAATACCTGTATCAGTCTCCTTTCATTCACTACTGAGAAGTAGTGCCTCTGATTAACAGGGATGACAATGCTCATTGTTACTTTTTCAAAGAAAAATCTTTGGCTTTCTGTTTACTCTGCAACATGGCTTTGCTTATACGTGTACAAAGCTTTTTGATTAGCTTTCTAGAAATCTTCTGTTAAAATTCACCTTTTGCCATGGTACCTACAAGAACTACCTTGATAGCTAGGTTGCTTTGGAGCTGATCATATTGCTCATCATGCTGACTAATTGTCTCATTGTTTTCACCTACTCCCTGACTTATATTTTGTACTTAGCTGTACGGAGCAAGAACTATATTTTTTAATTCTATAATGAGCTTAATAGGATCCATTTGGGGTCTTTCTCTCTAACGATGAACTCCTTTCAATGAAACTATAGCCCTGCATTTTCCTGGGTGTTTGACTACACAAAAGTCAACACGCAGCTTCTTAATAGCTGGTCAGGGGAGCTGCCAAGGGCTTTACAGACCAAACTGCTGTATTTAAATTATGACCCAGTCAGGTTATAAGTTTTTAGTTTATTCTGTAACATAACATACTTACCTGAACAAACATGTAATAAAATTACTATTATTTGTAGTATTTGAGGTAAACCTTATAATGGAAAGCATAACTAAAAAATACTGGTGTACGTATTATTTATATGTAATGTTAGGCTGCTTTGAAAGTTTCAAGAAGTAATGTTCTAACTAGGTTCAGGGTTTTTTTTAAAGAACATAAATTATTTCACTGCTCAGTGCCTAAGATCTTAGGTATTTAACTAAAAGTAGGACCTTGCAAGTTAATTTCAGGAAAATATACTGAATGCGTAAAACCAAATGGTGAGTGATCCTTGCAAAAAACTTTTATTTATATAAAGTCCATTTATATAAACATTGTATAAATAAGAGAGAATGACCATTCTTGTTTGCGAATGTCAAGTTCTAATTGTGTAACAAGATGCATTATTCTATTAATCTGTTGGGTTTTTTAAACTAAATTGTCTTAAAATTAAGATCCATGAACTGTGGCCAGGTAGTTGAAACATAAATATAAAAAAATATGCTGTTGACGTGAATGGCAATGGTGAAAGACGTTGGAAAGAAAGCTTGCACATTTTGTCTCTGAAAGAATGAGGTTGACAAGTATCTTAACTACTAAAAGAATGCAAGATACAGTAGTTGGCCTTCAAAACTGTTTTTCTGGGTCGCCGAGCAGGGTGAACAAAGTTGATTGCATGCAAACTGCAGAAATCAGCTTATGAAACTAAACTGGAATAAACTCATATTCAGAGACCTGATTCAGTGTTTACTGAAGTCAGTAAAAGATTCTCAGTGAAAACTCTGGACTTTAGAGAAGCCTTAATATCTTCATCATTTTTTTCCATCTTGTCTGAATAATATATGTAGTGCCAATATTTGACAAATCAAAGCTGAAACGCAGCTTAACTGTACAGATGCATCAGAAATTCAGCACAATGAATAGAATTATTTGGTTTTCTTAAACTACATATTAGCTGATAAAAGCATTTTTCAATACCCAAAGTTTTTCTAGCCCTCAGTTGCCCACTGATGCAGTTCTTAAGGAGGAAAGGCTCTCATTCTTTAAATATTTTATATGGGATCAATCTTCTTTTTTCTTTAAGTGTGACCTTTACTTTTTTTTTTCTTCCTCCTCCCTAAATACTGTTAACTCATGCTTAGCTGTGTGTTTGTGTGGGTGATCTGTTGGTAGAATTTAAATGTACACAGTTGTACCTTTCAGTTGTGTGGTGCAGAGCTGTCTTCAACTGCAGATTGCTCTGGGCTACCAGGGTACCAGCCCAGCTTTCTTAAAGGGAAAATAAAAATAATTGGTTTCAATTTTGTACATTAGAGCAGGCTAAATTTGAACTGTTGCTAAAGTGCTGATGGCAGCCACTCTCGCCCTTGCAAGTGGTATCAACTAAAATGTTATGCTCCATTATTCATATGTTTAATGATCCCCATCTCAAGTGTGTGATAAAGGTAGCAGGATGTTTTTGTATGCAGGCATCTTCCCCAGAGTATCAGTGAGGAAACAGGCTAAACAGCTCAGTAGCTGACAATTCCCTTGCGTCCTTAGTAGGACAAACAACTCGTTCCACAGTTCCCTGGAAAAAATATTATGACTGGGGGGATAAGCTGTTCCAAGCCTCTGTATCTCTACCAAACACGTACAGTGGAATCAATGCTCTATAAAATGGCTTTGCATTACTAGCTTCTTATATCTGAGCTACATTTTCCTGTACAACCTGAGTGGATGACTCAAATTAATTTAGCAATTTAGGTATACTCTTACATAATTTTCATTTTAAGTCCCTGCAGACTCGTTGACTTCAAGGAAAAAAAAAAAGTTATGTTTCAAGTTGAACATTGATAGAAGTATTTGAACCACAGGTATGTCATATTTCATTAGAAAGGAGCATGTGTGGATAGCTTAAAAAAATCTCAGTTTGTCCTTGTTTGCAGGTGACTTTGCTATCTTTACTGTGCTTCATTAGTGCACTAATTGAAGTACTAATGAAATCAGTATATTACTGTGGAATCCAGCATGTTCAAAGTTAAATCTCACTCCTCGTGTTCATGGAAATCCAGTGGACGTTCTTGGTGGAAGCAAATCCTTAACTGTGTCAGTTATAAACTTTTCTAAAGGTTCTGTTTCTTGACATCAGCTAGGACAACCTTAACAGTTCGCTATTACCTTTCTTTCTGAATCCCAGCCACATGCTCCTGCTGCTTCGTCTGTGCTGGCTCTGGCTTTTGGTGTACCTCTCCATAACCTAGGTCAACTCACTAGTTTGTTTTCAATGAAAGATTAATTTAACAAAAAACGTAGCTTTCAGCCAGATTAGCAAGGTATAAGGAAAAAGAAGGGGAAATCAGGATTCCACGTTTCAGTAAAACCAAGATTGGCTGGGCTGACTGCAGAACCACCTTCAAATTATAGTTAGAATAATAGTAATCTTTCTGTGTCTTGTCCTGGGATGGTGTAAGAGTGTGCAGTCTCCACAGACTGGATTTTGTCTCTATTCCAATTGGAAAGTAAGTAGATAATGTTTGCTAAACAGCATAGTGAAATCAAAACCTTTGTTATTATTTTATTTCTCTATTGTTGTTGCAGCTCTATGCCAGTCTGTCAGCTGAAGGCCTTTTGTTAATATATAAAACATTAGCAAGTGTGGATCAGTGTCATTGTCATTTGTTTGCTTGAGCGCTTATTACAAGTAATACAATAGTTCCATATAGATTACACATTATTATTGTCATTGGATAAAATAAAAAATTAATATCAGATACATGTGGATAAAAACCTATATGTTAATAAAATGTGAGGATTTATTTCATCTGTAAATATGTGGACTGACTCACAAGATTTGGAGTACTTCAAGCATTTTCCTGAGTGCTTAGGCAATGGTGGTAGTGCATCTGAACAATGTTAGCCTCAAATGCAAAGTAACGCACCTTCTGTGGACCAGATCCTCAGTGGCTGTAAATGAGTAAAGGTATGTGGGCTGAAATTATGTTGATTCACAGCAGCAGACCCACAGGATTTTGTGCTGTACATTGAACAAAAGTTCATATTTTAGTATTTAGGAGCTTGTTCAAACTTGAAAGATGTGCATTAATAAAAGGGACTTCTGAACATGTTACATCTACTTACTACATCTGTTGTTACATCTAGTCTTTGGCTTAAGTATGAAACTATAAATTTTGTCAATAACTAAGCTGCCTGTGTCCAAAGGCACCAAACCCCCAAATTAAAAATATTTGCATACTTAGAAGAATGGTTTTATTTCAGTAGAATTACTGATGTTAAGTAATGTGAGGAATGGAACACTTTCTTGTGGATATGATCTGAAAAAAAAAATTTAAGGCATATACAGTTAATTTATATTTTATTGTTTGACATTGTGACTTTTTTTTTTTTCCCAGTGTGTTATACAGCCACAGGGGCAAATACTTTTCATCAGGTTCACTCAAATCCTCTTCAATTATAATTACTCTGAAATAGAAATGTAAAAATATAGGAGCTTGCTCTACAATGTTGTCACTGAAGGTATACAACATTCTCAGCAATCTCACTAACAAGAAACATCCTATGTTTTTTCTACATCCTTTGAAGTATCAGCATTACCTTTAGAAATATAACAGACAGACAAATTCAAACAGTGGCCTTGGCAAACGATGAGAACTTCATTTAGCCCTGGTACGAGTTACTGATATCAAAAAAGCTGGGAAAGAAATTAGCAAGGAGACAGAATTATCTTCTTACCCTGCCAGAGGGAGTAACAGCAAAATTAACCTTGAAAACTGTTTGGAGAGCATTCTTGTGAAAACAGTATGAGACAATGTTAAAGTTACGGATATGGAAAGGTCAACAATTTTTAACTGATTACAGGCAGTTACATTTTATTTACTGTGTTTTTAAAGTAATGTTACAGCAGACATATTTGTGCTAAGATTTTTGAGTTCAAATACAGTATATTCTTATTTTCTGTAGCCTGATAGATTTCTTCAAATATTATATTGTTCATACCTTTTCTTAAAAGCAAGGTCTCGTTCAGGTATCCAATTTGAACGTCAAAAATACAGCACCGCAAAATTAGTCAGATTTAAAATTCTTGCTCTTGCCTCAGGCTCAGTTTCAGATAGTCTGCAAGATTAAAAAAATTAAGTGGAGTATGAATAAAAATCAGATTTGTTTGATATATTTGAGAATATTTTTTTCTACTTGTAGTTTTTCAGCAGGTTGCTGTCAACCATGCATTCCATATGCTATGGTTAGAATTTATATTTCAGGACATGAGAATTTGTTAATACAATTTTTAGGTCAGTGGGGCATACTAACTTGACCATATTTGCTGTAGACTGCTTGCTAATATTTGGTGGTTGTGACAAAGTCTTCTTGTCTATTTTCTAACACCTTTATTTTTTTTTTTAAATTTCTGTTCCTTCAGAAATAGTATGTCCTAGGGTATAATATTGGTGCCTTCATTATATATTTTGAGATCTTCATTTAAATATGGTTATGGGATAATCGATACATAGTGTTAAGGGATAATTGTTATATGAAAACCAAACCTAAAAAGATCCATGAAACATTGCATTTCTGTTTTCAAAATAGAAAATTTTGACAAGTACCAGTTAAACGCGAACTAAACTTGGCCATTTAAATAGTTCTGCAGGAGCTATCTTGACCCTGTAGCAGAAATTCAGCAGAATGACTATGGGCCATGTTTTCTGTGATTGTGTTTATTCTGTGTTTCAGAGCCATTTAAACATTGTGTTCAGTTTATTAACATATGTTGTGTGTGGAAGAAGTTTGAATATATTCTATTCTGGAACAATACTATTCTTAAAAGTCAACATTTTTGTTTAAATTGAAGTTATTAAAAAATACTAAGTGTTTCTAGGCTTGCAGAAGCTGTAGAGAGAAACTGCCGTCTTGTATTGCACTAAAAACATGTTCTATAGTTGGTCTCTTTTCTTTGGGGAGTCTTTAAAGGAAATAATACTTAATGAATTACAGTGTGCTATTTTTCTCTGCTGCATGGGAGATGGAATCTCCTTTGAAGTTTGAAAACTCCTATCTGGCAATTTGATGCTGGTGGACAGTTTTGCCATTTTGATGAAAAATAAATTTCTCCTGGTGCATTCCAGCACTTAATGAAACAAAGGCATCATAGTACAGAATGGGCAATTAGAAAGAGAGAAAAGTACAATGTAATGAACACATGAAAATGACTGGATTTTACATTTAGCTGAGGGCATAGTAGCTTAGGTAGTAGTTACTTTTTATCACCGTGAAAAGGACTGAGATGTGAAGTTAAAGAAGAAGAATTATCATTAGTAACTGTATGAGAATAAATGCGTTTTGGAAGGATTTTAACTTTCCTGAAGCTTTTAGATATATATTCTGTCCCTTTGTAGCAGTGTGATCAACTGCAGTGGCATAAGGTCCAAATTTTATTTAGGTTTTCAAGATTTACAGAAAGAAGAATTAGAGAAAATTATATTCCCATTTAAAAATTTCCCTCCCTTTTAATGAGAGAGCAATATGATGATTTGGTCTTTTGACAAGACAGAAAGCTGGCTTCATACATCTGTAAGTTTGATGACTTTATACAGGCTGTGTGAAAGTTGTTATATACTAAGGACAGAAACGGATGGACATCAGAAAAAAGTTTTTATGGCTCTATTGAAGTAAAAAATACATTTTTCTGCTAGATGAAACTAGGCCAGGATTTCGCTACAGATGTCTACATGGATTTGTTCAGATCTGTTTTTATTCTCTTTCATGCTCCTGAACGTGAGGGTCTCCTGACACTTCGGTAGCTATACAGACAGATAATATTTTTATAAATTTTGCTTTGAGGGATTCCCATAGTAGTACTGGGCAATGGCTGGCTGTGCCAAAAGATTCATTCAGTGCAGGACTGCACAATGGTCTATTCTTCTATCATCAGTTGAATTGTGACAGACTTCTTCCTCTTCTTAGCAGAGTTGTGAGCTCCTAAGACAGAGAAAGAAAACAAGCAAACTATTTCAGTTTGCGAACAAATGTAATCCATATCTGGCAGTATCTGTGGCTGGGAATATCTCTAAGCAGCCTCTGTACTGTCTGCACAACTTTTTTTTCCCAGAGACTGATAAACAGCAAAGAGAAAAATATTTCCTTTTTGTGCAGTAAGCATTCACAAAGTTGTTCCAAATCTTAGCTCTTTATGCCAAGTTCTGAAGTATGTTGGGTGATCTGTGAGTCTCACAAACAAATTGCAAGAATGTCTAACACTATTTTGACTAATAAAATTAAACCATTTAAAATACTTTTCTGAATAGAAGATTTTTTCGGTTTCACTGTGCAGAGTTAAAGAACCTCCAATATTTTATCTTTTTTACTTCTTTTACCAAAGTTTTCACTGAGTTTATTTTGAAAAGGCTTATTCACAAAAATGAATAAAAATAACAGTTTGAAGCTTGCCAGATATATATATATGTATATGTATATGAACCAGAGCTTTGATAACACTGACTTTTTCTTTGTGGTGAAAAGTTTTTTTTTTTTTTTTTTGTGGAAAGGACTTTTTAGATGGAAAAACATTCTCATAAGGAATTTATTAATAATATCAAAAGCTATTTATGTTAAGCCCTTACCCCCAAAATACTGAAAAAGGCTTCTCAAATCAGGCTTAGAAATACACAAGTGAAATACAGGACTACACAAAAATGACCAGAATTACTGTCTAAATATTATTCTTTCAAATAGGAATATCAGCACTTTCATTTTTCAATTTACAGCCAGAAAATGCATCTTATCAGACAACATAGTGAAAGGATTTGTATCTTGTTAGAATGAATTACCTCTGAATGATGTAAAGCCTTCTAAAATAAAAACTTCTTGGAATTATTGTTTTTCTCCATGATTTAAGATCTAGCTTAATTCTATTTTGATTCTCCATCCCTTGTTATAATTACACTAGAACGTGCTCTGAAACTTAAAACGTATGATTTTGTTTTGATGCAAAACATTGTAAATGAGCTGAAATTCATGGAACTCAGGGTGACAGGAAGCCTTAGGAGGTTTAATATGAGGTGACCACTTAACAGACTATTATCTTGTACCCAGTCACCTTTGCTGTTGAGCCTAGTAATTTTGTTTTAACATTGTCTTTCCAAAGGCTACCTAATTTTGACTGAAATACCAAAAGATGGGATCCTTTTTCAGTAATCACCCCCCTTTAAGATCTTGATTTGCATTTCCCTTTTTTCAGCTTCTCATTAGTGGTTCTTTTTGGGCTGTTCCTTAGGTATTAGAGAATTCTCTGTCTAGTATTTTCTCTTCATGAAGATACTTTGTATTGCTCTGTGGATGAAGCTCAAACAGCTCCTCTGCAGCTAAGTTAGAGCAAAAAGGCAGACATGCATTCACTGAGAGCTGCAAAGTTAGAAATGCGAACCAGTATCAATATAGATTTCCAAACTTTTCAGTATAAAATGCTTTTTTCTCTTTTCACAGTATATTGCTTTTCATCAAAAGCACAAGGATTTCAGTATTTCATTCCTTGAAATAATTAAAAGTTCCATTGTCTATTTCTGATAATTGTCTTATGTAACGTATTTTTTAAATAAAAATGAAATTGTGAATTCAGAGATGATTAAGGAATTAATTCTGAATATTCATTTCTTTTAACTACTGCCCAGAAGAGTGAAATGGACAATTATGGAATGTGATATGGTAATTTAGATGGGAAACTATTTAAATATATATTGAGTAGTCTCCGAGTGCCTTGGTCTTTATTTTTATTTGGGCCTCAACCTGGTTTCCAGTACTGAGAAGGAGCATTTGTGTGTGGCTAGAAACAAAGGTAGCTATTTCATCATTCATTTGAGTGTTCTAAGATCAAATGGATCTTGATCCTACCAGTTCGTTTAATAATTTCTTTCAGATGCACTCTGCCAGATGATGTTGCTGAATGAAATAATTAAGACTTGCTGTTTTCAGCCTTGTTTTGTTTAGATGTAAAGCCATCTGAATTTAAAGAGAAAACTGCCTTATTGGTGTTAACTGAACTAGCAGCTGTCCAGAATTTCTCAGCTCACCTCTCATCAAGAAGGAGTAGGTCAGAGAGGAGGAAAAAACCCCCAAACTACCAAACAACTTTTTGGGTAACCTGGTTTTGAGGAATAAAGGCAAAGAAGTGATCAGTATTTCAAAGAGTATTTACAAGGGACTGCTTTCTCTTGTTGTATCCCTCATGGCCATTTTAAGAGAGGAAGAGGCTGCTCTGCAGAAAGTATATCAACTGTTCCATGTATTTCATTTTTTCTTTTTGCCAGATATCAGACTTTAGGATCTTTTCTATACTAAAATTCAGCATAGTTCTTTAGTGTTATTACTGCCCAACAGTGTCTGACAGTAAAATAGTTTAGTCATCCTCTTTCAGGACAGATTTGCACTAACGTTGGAGCAGGCTGCCCAGAGAACTTGTGCAGTCTCTGTCCTTGGGGGTTTTCAATATCTAAATGGATAAAGCCCCAAATAATTTAATCTGATCTCAAAGCTAGCCCTGCTTTGAGCAGGAAGCTGCACCTACAGACCTCCTTGCTACATGAAAGTTGATCTTTGTGCGAGTGGTGGTAGTTGATCCATTTTATGTGATAGGGCTGTAACACTGAGCTGTATCTGTGGGAGAAAAGGGGTGCATCTCGAGATTGTTTCACCACAGTGGTCACACCTGAGTTAGCCTAACCATTTTCAACAGACCAGTGAGAAATTATAAGGGTTTGAAGGAGAGTGAATTCTGAATTTTTAGAGATGGTCGCTGCAGAGCTGATGGTTTTGATGGGCTGGTTCAATAGCTGATTGCTGCATGTGCTGAACTTTGTCAAACTGCATCCCTAATCATGCCAGCTCAAAACTTTCCCTGAGTATTACAATTAGCAAAATAAAAAAAGCAAAAGTGACTTGCCCTGCCTTTTATTTTTGAGCACGTTTCTTCTAAACCAGAACAAAAGTTGCAACACTTAAACTTTTATCTCTTTGCAACTGTTATGTACAAGTTTGCTTAAAACCCACTCAGATTTATAACAAAAAAAAAAAAAAAAAGATTCCTTATACCTTGTATTATTACTTTTTAAATACATGAAGATAAGTAGCCAACTGTGATAAGGTAAAATTATTACTGTGATTGTGCTTTTAATTCATTTTTATCAGAGGATACAAAGACTGTGATTATAGTGGGTATGTTATTGCTGAATTCTATAGACTTATTGGTGGTTGTTTTAGAATTTTTGGCATATTGTCTTTACAGGGCTTAGTTATAACAGATTTGCCTTTATTACAGCAAATAAATCAATTTAAGATTATAATATTTTGAAACTTGACATTTAGCTCAGTCTTGTTTTTTCAATTAATGACAATATGGTAATCTTTTTCAGCAGAGTTTCTTCAGTTATTATTAGAATGTAATAATTCTACAGGCTGCTGAAGTCTGCTACTGAGGAATTCAAACTGTAAGCCTCAGATAGTTTCCCATTTCCAGTAAAGATTAGGAGTATTGTAGGCTAAATACCGGCCAAATACTCCCCACTTACCTTCTAGTTGTCCTTTTACCAAATGATGCCCCAGTTCTATCTGCTAGTCACTCTGTTCTGTTATCACTGACATGTCATTAATTCAAGAAAAATCGGTGTACAAAACTTTGATGAAAGGGAAACGGAATGAAAAGTGAGAATAGTGTATGGAAATATTTTTTTATTTCTTTTTGGGGTGGGGGAAAGAATTTTCTGAGTTTGAGGGAGACTAAAATTTAGTGGCAAACTAAGCCAGTATGGTTTCTGTGGACTAGCCTGGCTTCTTCAAACACCTTGATTAAAAATTCCTGCTCTTTTACTACGTCAGTTTCAGCATGTCTTGTTTTACTTGTGGGGTTTTTTGTTTGTTTTGTTTTGTTTTTTTTTTTTTGTTTGTTTGTTTAAGCACACTAACCCAGTAAAATATGTCAGTGACAGTGAAAAAATGAATGTCTCTTAATCATGGTAGTACGCTTCTTGGAAAAGCACCAGAACTGGGGCATAGGAGAGAGCAAGATCATATATATGGCTTGGAAGTGGAGCTAAATCTCAGCAATGAGCAGGATTTGGAGGCACAGTTTGAGGATAAAGTTACACTTCATGACTGATGTAATGCTCTTGTAAGAACAGGTAAATTCTTCCTCAACTTCCTAGCTGCATGATCCCACCTTCTCCCTCACACCATCTCTAGCACTTAACTGATTGTGTGATAAATTGAAGTTTTAAATCGTAGACAAACTATTCATTCTCCTTTCTTTGTTACGTTAATTTTCTTCTGGTTCAACAAATTGAATTGACTCAATGCAGGGTGTCATGTGTGGAAAAGCCAGCACAAGCAGAATGTGAAAGGAGAAAAAACGGTGCATACAGTCAGAAGCAGGAGGAACAAGATCCCCCCCTTTTGGTAGTGACAAACTAGTTAATTAATTCAAGACCGTCCAGCGTAATCTCATGCTGTTATTTTTTAAAACAGCCCAGCAGTTGTTTTAATAATAATAATAATAATAATAATTCTTCCTATTTATTATCTTTATTTCATTTCAGAGTTAAATACTGAATGTTCCTTTTTCCTGCACCAGTTCCGGGTAACATATTAATTAGAAAGCACCAGATCCCCTTTGCTAGGTCTGGCAAGTTACAGCGTTTGACAAGAAAAATTCTCAGCATAAGCATGATTTCCACTTTCTGTCCTTGCTTTGATTTCTGATGCTAGCAGATGGGTTATTCAAAAGATAATTCAAAATGCACGCTTTTCTATCACGTGAAGCCATCTCTTGCTTTAGATATGACATTTAACTCGCTGGCTTACAAAATAGCATAACTTAGAATTGCTAGTGGTCCATCAACATAGTTACTTTTACAGTGATCCAGTGAATGCAAGGAGTCATAGACGTGGTAAACAGTATAATCTGTGCATTTAATTAACAATGCTGAGACCTCTCTGATTTCAGAAGTAGCATTTTCTTCCAGTTTACTTGAGTGATTGGAAATAGGTGTTTTGAATGTCTGACTGTAATATGGCAGAGTGTATATTTATTAATAGTATCTAAATCTGAAGAGATTCCAGGAAAAATGGAAATCCACTGTACAGAATACTATGTCTGACATGCATTTTCTTCTTTCTAATTTGCATAGTTAATACTATCAGAGGTGCGTTTGCCTGGTTGTATTGTTACAATGAGATTTAGCTAGGACCAAAAAGCTGGAAAACTAAGAATGAAGCTGTCTGGGATTTTGGAGCTGATTCAAATTAAGCAAGCTAGAACTGAGACTGCCTCTATATGTGACAATAGGATTATCTTTGTGCTAAATTATCAGTCTTCATTTTGTACAAAGGGTTAAGTCCAAACTCAGAATTAAATGTGTCTGTTTTAACATTGAGAACTGGAAATACAGGAAGATATTTGGTATATTTATTCAAACAGAATATTCATCAGCTCATGATGATAATGATAGTCAAAGCGCTTAATATACAAGTTTCTGCTAGAATGACCCAAGCATTACTTAAAGAATGTCAACATGCTATAGAATGTGTGCTTAACATACATAGGCTAAACACTCTGCTAAACTGATTCTGATGGGAATGGTTCTTCAAGAAAGTGCAAATATAATCTATTCTGTGGCCATATTATTCAGTTTGCCATATCACAGACTTTGAAGCGGGTCATACAGATTTTGTTCAGCTGAGCTGAAGAAAGACTTGCAGAAAGGTTTTTCTGTTACAGAGCTAGGGGAGATACTAAGGAGAGACATCCAAACAAATGTAAAAATGTACCCTAGGGGCCTCTAGCAGCACTTGGAGAAACATAAAGATCAAACTGTGAAGAAAACGTTAATAGAGCTCACTGTGACTGAACCCTCAGTGCTTGGGCTGTGATCCAGGCACCTGTGATAAGCTATGTAAAAGTCTGAACTGTCCCATGGTAGGATGGTGTGGGAAGGCTTTTCATGTGCAATTCAATTAACAATCGGAACCAAATTTGAATATAATTGATGTCATAATGTCAAATCTGAGATTCTTAGGTATTGATTTTGTTTTACTGGGGTTTGTGTTGCTACATTCAATGCATAAATTTATTTAAACTCAAGAGCACTATGAATTGGATGGCAATGCAGGGAAGTGAGATAATTGATCAAAAAAAATAATTTAAATGCACGTATCTACAGAAAACTGCAAAGTAGTTTGCTACTTAGGAAGTAAACCCAGATAATTATAAACCCCCATCTTTTCATAATGAATTAATTTTCCAATTTAAGCTCTAGCAAATTCTTTAGAAAGATTAATCTTGATCTAAATATATAAAATCACTGACATATATAATAGTTCCTAGTAGGCAATTTACCTTCATGATTAAGATCGTGTGCTTTATTCTTGTTTGAACTTCAGCCTCCAGTAATATCCTAGGAGTCAGTTTTCACTTTTGTGTTTTCTTGCTTCAAGGTCTCATGTTAGGTAGGTAGGAGATTTGGGAAGTGATTACATTTCAAACAAAGGTGGGACACTTTCTGCTCACTGAAAAGAGGAAGAGATTCGCTCCCTTCACTTGGCCATAATTATTTTCATAATTTATATTAATATAACTAATTATGAATAATTTACTAACAACCACTGCAGTCATAAATAACATGGCCTATTCAAGGGAAACTCGCCAGAAGAGAAAGAGCTGAATACATTATAAACTACTATAAGTCTGAATGGTTTTCTTTTTAGGCAAGTATCTGGGTCTTCAAGTACATACTTATAGGGAAGATGGGAAAAATACTAATTTTCAAACCTGAATGATACATAATTGCATACCATTATGGGACATCATATTAGCAAGTAAATGAAATGTATATTTTGGAGTATTTCCTGCACCTCTCCAAATACATCTGATGCAATATAATTTCTAAATGGAAAGTTTTGAAGATTGTAAATTACATCACTAGGTGGCAGTAATAGCCAAGTGAAATGAAATAGCCATCTAAAGCTTCTCAGGGTTTTATTTTCAATTCCATCTCTTAATATTGAAATATTTTGCTATGTCCAAATCCAGGTCATATAAAAATTATAATCATTCATAGGTCTGTTAACAGGATATAAGGTATTACAAAAGGACGTTTGCAATGCTTTCTAGGGCCTTGAGGATCCTGTTTGAACCTTCAAGTTGTTCTGGGTTTTTTTGTTTGTTTGTTTTAAAAAAGTAAACAGCCAGGAATTTAGGTGCCCAATGTCCAAAGTGGCTGTTTCTGATATAGTAAGACTCAGAGCCTAGAAGACAGGAAGTGAAATAGTGAATATAAACTCTTACAAGCAGGAGGCAGTTGCTGTTTCAGAATCCTATTGGATAATATGTAAATTGAAACATCTAAAATAGTGTCCAATTGTAAAAAATAAGCTTAAAACAAGAGAATTGTAGAAAAAGCGTTGGTGGCATGAAGGAAACATACAGTAATTATAAAATCCAGATAGTTACTTAAGATGTTAGCTGATGTCTTTAGTCATTACTTTAGTCTTTACATCTCTGTATTTATTAGGGAATGTGTATTATGTCACCACTGTGACATGGCACAGGTATGCCATATAGCCACTAGAAAAGGAAAAAACTCCATCACAAATGTGCTGTATAGCTCCTTTGTGACACTGGACAAGGAGAAATTGGCCATAACTTCCTAGCAGAGTTCTCTTGGTTTCGATAAACCACTGGTTGCAAGTAGTTGCAGAAGTGTAGCCAGTACCTCAAAGGAAGTGGTTATCCCCTCTACTTAGCAGAGCACATCTAGAATAGTGCATCCAGTTTTTGGTCCCCCAGTACAAGAAAAACATTGATTAACTGGAGCAAGTTCAGTGGATGGTCACTAGGATGGTCAGAAATGGGCTGGAGCTCGTTCCCTATGAGGACAGGCTGAGGGAACTCGGCTTCTTCACTTTGGAGAAGGCTTCATGAGGCCCTAACAGCAGCTTTGCAGTACAAGTTTACCAGGCTGGATCCGGGCCCTTCACAGTGGTCCATTGGAGGTGGATGAGAAACAATGAAGAGAGGTTCTGACCATGAAGACTGTTAAGCGTTGTGAGACTGTGCAGCTTCACCCTTGGAGGCTTTAACAGCCCAGATGGATAAAGCCCTGAGTAACTGGTCTGAGAGCCTCAGCTGTTCAAAGCTTACCTTGCTTTGGACTGGAGGTTAGTCTGGTGACCTCCTGAGACGCCTTCCGATCTAAATTACCCTATAATCTGATAGCCAGACAGGTGCACGTTTATGAACATGGAAGGAAACAAGAGAAGGCACACTGCCACACTGTGGCGATAAGCTGAATAGCAGATGACATTTTAAATAGGATATATAAAATAGTTCAATAGCTATTGGAACTGAATCTTATTAAAAATTTGCCATTCTTTATTTGTTTATATGTTTCCAATCTCAATACACTAAATGCTATCCCATACACGTTCTGGGTCTCTTTACTAATGTTCCTTGATCTTTTCTGCTCTCTTTTTGTTCTCCATTAAACACCCCCTCAAAAAGCTTTCCTTATCTTCCCTACTTTGTCAACTACACTCATTTATCTTCCAATGAGAAGATGGTATCACCTGCACATGAAAATGGAAAAGCTACATATCTTTATTTGGAAAGAAAAAAATTTTAGATTATTTTAGCTGTTCTGAGGCAGCCATGAAGATACTGACTCTAAATCAACATCCTCATTTGTAACAAACTTTTAATTAGATAGCCTACAGACTGGAGAATTTTTAAAGTAAACTCGGTTTCATCTCTTCCTTTCCAGTCTCCTATAGAATAGATCCGTGTGCTCAGCCACAGGCAACATCTCACTTTTTGTATTATTACAATGAACTCACGCTGACGTAGCACCCTTTCTGCCCAGATCTCAGGTGCTATGCACAGTATCTTTCGGTGTGTGAGGGATGAAATAATATTACCACTACCCTTTCAATATATACTTTAAGAGCAGTAAAGATTAGGTAAGACTCAGCTTTGGTCTTTTTTTCTTGTATCTGAATAGTGCTTTCTTCACAAACAGCAATTTGAAAGGAACCAATCAGCCTGAGTACAGGTAGCAAAATCAGCCCTTGAACTTAAAAGGATGACTCCCTTGTTGCCTCCAATGACTTCACCAGGAACAGATAAGGAAGAGCTGTTGTAACAGCCAAGTAAGACAGGGCTCAGTTTTATCCCAAGTAAGCCTAGAATCAACAGACAAATTCTGGGCTTTCCTCTGTGCTTTCTGTTAACAACATACAGAAAGCTGAGAGATATACTGTTGATTTTTTTCCCCCTCCTTCTTAAAAGAAGTCAGAAATACACTAATTCTGCTGAAAATGTCCTACTGATTTTAAACTAAATTTCAGATTGTTCTACTGTTGTTCTTTGCTTGAATAAATTGAGGGGGAGGGCACAAGAACTGTTGATAATTACATTCATCAGTTTAATTGTTCTCATTCTGAGAATTTTGTGACCAAACCAGATAGGTCTTTTGTATGTTATGTACCTGTTTAAAAATTATTATGGACAGGAAAGTCAAAGAACGCATGCTTCATGGCATATAGAAGAATATTTAGACCATCTGAGTAGCTATCCCATTCAAATAATGCAATATTTCTGACTCAGAAGACAATTTAGTTGGATTTTGCTCCCTAAACGTGCTTTACAGTAATGTTATAGTGTACCAAGTTTTTCTGTTTACCATAAAGTCTTCAGAAAATTAAGCTAATATTTTTTTAAATACTTCTGTTGTTAAATGTCTGCCTTATGTACATTCCTAGATTCAAACTGAACTTCTTGTGAAGAGCTGAGCTCAGGCAATGAACCTGCTTTCACAAGAGCATAGTGACCTTAACACAAATGAGAGTGCAGCAAAGCCAGCCAAACAGCAGAAAGGCACTCTGCCAAGTTTAGGTAAGAAGTCTCTATGCAGATATTCCTCCCCTCCCTCTATAAAAAACCATATGTAATTGCCAGCACTGAATCTAGCAGCAGGAAGTAAAATTTCATGGAATTTCAAAATGCAACTTGATTAGCCTTTCAATGTTAAAATTAAAGCTGTGAGAGCTCAGGAAGATCTGCCAGCTCAGCAGACTCCTACGTTGGTTTGCTTAAAAAAAAAAAAAAAAAATATTGCTATTCCTTTTGCTATCATTAAGGTGAACTTAGTAAAAACAATGAAAAAACAGAACAAATTTACGATAGTTTGAGGTCCTTATAAATTAGAACAGCAAGAGATTAGTAAGAATAAAAAACAGGCTAGAAGGGGAGGTTAATTTGGTTTTTGTATTTAACACGTGTAGACAAAACTCTTCTTACACAACAAGCTGGATGTCTGAGCCCCAGAATCTGCTGTAATTCTGATTTGCATTGACACTGCACTTCACTTTGAGGAGGAGATAATTTTGTTTATATTTAAATACTATGAACTGGTTTTATGTTGAAATATTATAATCTTGCCATGCTCTGTCACCAGAGGGTCTTCATTTATTTTGCTTTTTACCACAATCCTTCTTGTAAATTTTAAGGTTCATACTTAAAGATGAATAGTCTGTTTCATGTCTAGTCTAATTTGAGTTATATGTTGCACTATCTATTGCTTTCCCATGACAGTATTGTGAAGAGTTTTGCACTATTTATTCAACTATTGAATTCCTCGTTGGCATGGGTCTGATACTTCAAGCTGTAATTAGTAAGATGAAGCCAGTCTGTGTTACCTCTTATGTAGAAATTATCAGTGCAGATGTGTAATGTAGAAAAGATTATGACATGGTATATTTTCGTCAATATTTTCACTATCAACACTGCGTGAGTGGTTCTAGTCCCTGACCTATTCCAATGATACACTTGTATTTGCCAGAGATGGACAGTGTATACACTGTCGGTATATATTGTCCAGAGAGAGAAAAAAGTATCTTTTGTAGGGTCTTTTATTATCTTTATGCTAGAGGTTATTTGTGTGCTGTATTAATTAGAAAAACTGAAACTTGTTTTACTGTAAGCACTGACTCTTGAACCTAAAGTAACAGAGAAAAACCAGTAGCTAACACATAGTCAGAAGAAAAATTTCATGTTGAGACTTCACTTTTTATATCCATTGATTACTAGGTTTTTTTCATTGCTTCAAGACCCAAACCCCTGAAGCAATGAACTTCAGGGTTCAAAAGACATGGGTTATCTAAGATTGCTGGGTGCTGGATTTCAGGGTAGAAGACTCATCCCTTCCTCCAGAGGAGTTTCCTGGATACAATCACATGTTTTACAGTCATATAAAAGACAAACTGAAACTGCAAGTAAACAAAAATGGCCATTCAAAATATAAGTTTCATTTGTAGTAGAACTGGACTGTACTCCTGTCTCAGTCCTGTACAGCATGCATTTTGTGATAAACGGCGGGGAAGCAGCTGAGAGACTAAAATCTCCCCACCCATTGCCACTCAACTGCAACCATTCAGAGACATACATACATAACCGAGATACCAGTTGTTGTAACCTTCCTATTTAATTTCCTTTTTTCTCCTCAGTCGTTTCTGTTATTGTTTAACCAGTCAATTCTCACTTATATTTTGGTCCAAGCCAGAGAAGTCAGCCTGTGAAGTAGCCTCCTTGGAATTTGCCTGCTGGGGTTCATAGTCTGATTGCAGCAAATTTGCATGACAACTTTTTTTCTAGGGACTTTACTTTTTCTTCTGGTACTTTAAAGAAGGCCAAAAAAATTCAGAAGCCTTCTGCCAGTTTAGTCTTCCCAGCAGAAAGCTTCCTTATTCCCTGCAAATATTGGTGACTGGATGTTCCTGTAACATGAACTTCCTCTTGCTGTCACCTTCATTCATTGGCCGTGCACCTCATTTTCCTGGCCCAGGAAATGGGTTGCAGAAAGAAATCTTTACACACTGGATGCTAGCCTCCTGCACTGCCTGTCATCTCACTGAGGGAACTGGGATGGAAAGAACGTATCCCATGGTGATAATAAAGGAAACTGAGACTTGCAAGTGGGAAGGAGTAGGAGTTTGGCTTGAGCTGAGCCTGGTGAAGGGGGAAGAAAGATGTTTCCATAAGTGTTTGTTTAATTACTTATGTTTTCTTTTTCCCAATACCTGAATCAGCGATTAGAAGTTTGTGTTAATTTGCAATAAATTAAGTAAAAATTAATTCCCTGAGTGTCAAGCCTGCTTTGCCTGTGACAGTTTTTAATTTATTCAGATCTGGAGGCAGAGTCTACAAGGACACTTGATCTTATAAGTTCCACTGTACTTAGGTTTTACTGCCTAGTTTGCCTGGGATGTCCCAGTGGCACAGAGTTGGAGACAGCTGGGAACAGCTATTTCTGGACACTTATCTGGGAATAACTTCTATCTAGTTTACATCCCTGGCCTAACCCAAACCTCTGTCCTTTTGCCAGGTGACAGAACTAAGAGTTTCAAATATCTTCATGTGTACTTAGTTGTACTCTTAGGAATTGCCTCAGATGAACTTTTATTCTATAAGTGTATTCTGAAATTTTAATAGCCAGACAATAATTTTCTGCCTTGGATCCTAATTCTCTGCTGGTTTGCACCTCGTGTATTAATTTGCACATATGCAGAGTGAAATTAGGTGTTAAATGAAACCCATCCAGTTTGGTAACAAATTGCATACCCTTTGAACAGGTGTAAATTATTGTGATGAAATGTAAAGGAGTAGGGAATTGAACCCTTTGTGGCAAAATGAAGTGTCCGATTCCCATCATGTGGAAAATATAAAAATTTTTTTGCCTGTCTTTATTAAAACATCTATGCATATCATGAGATGATACCAGCCAATAATCAACATTGAAGGCTTGCAATTGTAACCTTTTTTTTTTTTGATGATATTAACAACCAGCACAGTAGTAGTTCTTCAAAGAAAATATTTTCATTTAAATAACAACAGTTCAGAGTAAGCACCAAAATTTTTGTCAAAATAGCTTTTTTCTAAGATAACAAGCATTGATTATTAAGAGGGAGTGGTATCCTATGGCTGCCAAAACTAATATTGACTGTATTCTGATGAGTAAATTGCACTAAACCCCAATTCTTTTATGTAGTGTTTTTAATGTAACATTTAATATCAGTTTAGAAATCAATATTTAGTGAAAATAAGTATTCACAGGATCATAGAAATATTGGTTGGAAGAACCTTTTGGGAGTCATCTAGTCCTACCTCCTGCTCAAAACCAGATTGCTGTCAACACTAGGTAGTCAGCTATGGCTTCTTAATGCAAAAAGAAGGTATACAGGAAGAGGAAAGAAGGATAGGTGCCAAAGGAAGATTCTATAAAAGCATTTAAAATTCTTAGGGATGAGATCTCTAAGGCCAAGCTTAGCTGGAGCTAAAACTAAGTAAGGACATAATGAGTAGCCATAAGTGATGTTACCAGTATGCCAGTAACGAAGGGAAAATGTAGGTCTGACAATGAAAGGATCTAATTCTGTATTCTGTTTCTAAAGCTTTTAATTTGCCTGCAGTTGACTAAGTAACAGCATAGGCATTCTTGGTGGCTGGAATCACGATGCAGGATTGCATTAATAAGTCAAATACAACTATATGATTTTATCTAGCTGTTTTACAGCCTGCTTTTGGTTTGCAATATCAAGTTCTGTGTATGTCAGTAGGACACAAAATGGATTGAGAAAATTTTCCTTTTCCCTATTCCTCCTTTGTGACCAATTATAGCTCAAGTTATAGTAGCACTCTACATCAGAGAGGAAAAAGTCGTTTGTTATCATCGTGGGCAGGCATTGCAGTTCTGAAACATGTATGTTTCCTGCTAATACTGGCTGTAGCTCATGAAACTTCAACTGAGTCAGGTACAGCTAGGTCAGTGGAACTATCTGAATTTCCATCAGGTAAGGATCTGACCCTTAAAAAAATAAACCCAAAACCAGCCTCAAGTTGCTAGGTAATAATGCATTCACAGATTTTTATTCGGACTTCCATGAATTTTTTCATTAAAAAAATCAAATCAAAATAAAGTAATTCTGATGCTTACAAAGTACTTAGCATTCAATATAATTGCTTCAGTAACTTATTTTTTCCCTATTATCTCAACTTCTTTAATTCATTTCTTCTTGTCTGCCAGTAAAGGTCCTTCCCCATCCTTAAAAAGGAAGATATCCAAGCATCCTGTTGGTACTCAGACCATGTTCTCTTTCTCAGTGTTTTCGATGCCAAAAGAAAATGAGGAAGCAAATTCTTTTGGAATTTGGAAAGAAAGCATTTCTCTCTGGCATTATGCTGAATGCTCCACTTCAATCCCTTGGTTCCTTTGCCTCTATCTGGAAAAGTTCAAATTTCCCAATGATGTCAGTATTGGTAAACATAGTAAATTATTGTTAAAAAGGAAACCCAACAGAGATTGTTAAGTAGCCACAGTTGTTTTTTTCTTGTGAAATTGTTTCCATTGTTATAGCTCAAGCCTATAGGAAATGACTTTCAGTAGGTTTTGTGCACACACATGCTCTCTCTGACATCCATACATCATTAGCCTTAATTTAGAGAAAAAACCTGGCAACTTTGAAAAATAAAATATGGAAATTGGAACATGCATCTCATAACAATAACAGGTTTTCTAATTGATTATATCTGTCCTTTATTAAGAAATAATGCCCTGTCTGTCTTTTAGGTTTTGTGGTGTGTCACTCTGATGTTTATTGCTATTTATTGAGTACTTTTGGAAGTAATGTGCATGAAGTATGTCAGATGAGTGTCCCATGTTTCTGTTCTCTGACAGTGTTGTACAGACAGTGACTTAATGATGTCAGTTCAACACTTAATTCTGTATTATTTTCAGTCAATGACTAAAACAGGAGCATGATTTCTTATCTGTGCATCATGACGATCAAATGTACTTTCAAAGCTTACAGTTCACTCTTTAGTTTGTCCTAGAAGTGAAAGGCCAAAAAAAATCTGAACAAAGAAAAGCAAAGTCATTATGAACAAACACTATTTTGATCTTACAGTGAGAAAAGAACATTATTTGGTAGAGCTGCCAAAGGTGGACGTAAAAAGGAAATACCACTAGAAGCCAACTGAACTATTTCAGCTAAATACTTGGCCAGTTACTTTTAAGACTAAGCTGCTAGTAATAGTTTGAAGTCTTCAAAGCAATAATGGCCTGAACCTTACAGATGCTTGAATGTGCAGTGCTTTACTAAAAGGAAGTATTTTAAAAATTAAAAAATAAAGTATTAAAAATGTTAGGACCGCAAATCTATTCCTGTTAAAACTCATGTATTTTGCTGTGACTTTCAGTGAAAACAGAATCAAGCTTTTATGTTGCCTCTGGTGACTTCAAAGTTGCTAGTACTGTAACACTGGTTAACTTAATCCTGATAATGCCTGCAACCCTACTGCTTATACTTTCTAAACCTACTTTCAATATGAATAAATGATTGGAGAAAAAAAAAAAAGAGTAGTTATTTAGAGGACAAATACGTTAAAAAACATATTATACCCAGTACCATAAAATCACAGATGAAATACAGCAGGTTTTCTGTCTGTCATCTAGAAGTTTATTAGTTCCAGAGTTTGCCATGACTAAGAGCTGTCATTCCTTATCAAGTCCAGCTCTGAAACCCCAAACCCCAGACAAGACAAGGTGACTTTCTTGTTAAAAAAGTCCCTGAGGGTGTTTGGGTGATTATCAGACTCTGAAGGGCAGCCTACTTCTTGATGAGTAGCTTTCTTAAGGCCTGCTTTTCTAGGAATTAGCAGAGATCTGCTTACTGAGGGCTTCACAGCAGATAAAAACATCTTTCCAAGAGCCAGTTAGAGCTTTTAAATAAAAACATGACAACACGACTTAGAGGAATTTTGGCAGAACTCGACAGCTTTGTGTCATTTGAGTATTTGAATAAAGGTATTAGCTGATGTGCAAGCAGAGTAGAAACTGCTGCCAAGACAAGGTTTGGACAAATCTCCTGTAGGTGTATTTTGCAAGGTGTCTTCAGAGCAGGTAACCTTTTCAAGTACATTTAGACTGGGCGAAAAGGAAAGAACAAAAAGATTTTGCCTTCAATATTTATATAGGACATTGAGAGAGCAAGAGAAAAAATGGAAATGGACACCTTGAAAATTGCTATCTGTTTTAGGGCAAGAGTTAGTGTGGGGGTTGTGATTTGATTCCTCCCACCTCCCTGAGAAAACAAGGCTTACTTAGTAACGTTGTTTCTCTGTTTCTCTTCATCTGGTCATTGCACCCATAATGTCAGAAATGATAGCTACTTTCAAGCAAATTTGAAATATACTTAAATTCCTATAAGATCTGTGGAAACTGGCATTTAGATGCAGGAAATTTATTCAAAATAATTTCCCACTAAGGGAAAAGCAGGAAGAATGCACCTGGTTCTTTGGAACAAGGGAAAGGTTCTTGCAGTGAGTAGAGCTTGGTAGAGGGATAAAAGGATACGAATAATAGGAAGATTCCATTACTTCTGCTATTTATGAATTTATTTTATTTTCTTTGAGAAGAATTTCTTAAATTTGTGCTACAGCTAAGAAGGAAACATGTAAACTTTTAAGATTGAATTCTTTATGTTGGAAAAAGATGTCTTATAAATACTGTTAGATATTCGGTTGTCTGTCATTTCAGTTTTGGACTATAATACTTACTGCCAGGTTTAAAGATGGACGTTTCTGGGAATAAAATTTTGAGAAATACAAACTGCAGTGAATCGTATTAGTAATAAAGTCAAAAGGTGCTTGAAGTGTTTCTCCATTAAATAGTTCTAAACTATTTATCATATTTTTACAGCCTTAATACAAGCGTATCAGAAGCTACAGCTGTTCTTTGCCTAGAATATAGAATCACAGAATAGTCCAGGTTGGAAGGGACCTCAAAAGATCATCTGGTCCAGTGTTTCCTGGGAAAGGGAGCCTAGATGAGATTATCTAGCACCCTGTCCAACTGCATTTTGAAAACCTCCATTGATGGGGACTCTACCATGTCACTGGGGAGGTTGTTCCAGTGAATGATTGCTCTCACTGTATTAAGCTGTGAAATTTATTTTAGTTATTAATAACCTGACTTACATACCAGGAAGATTATTCAAGGTATTAGATGAATTTCTTTCCCTCTAATTGAAGCATGACTAGCTAAACCTAATTATTCCAATTATTAAAATGTTTAATAAATTTCTTAAATACAAAGAAATCTGTATTTCTGATTTCCTGATTTGAAAGGTATTAGATGAAAAAAAGATTTATTTCAGAGTTGGAAGGTTTCTAGGTTTATTATTTCTGGAGAGAGGCTCGAGGAAAGCACGGAGGACTTGTAATTAAGATGTGCAAAAATTGAATTTAAAATAGAGGCAATTGTTGGTAATACAATTATGTTTACACAGTAGGAATAGCTTATTAAGGAGATGTCATAATGACTGTTTCCAGCAACTGTGAAGTAATTGGCTTGAGTAACCACTTGATGTCATCATGGTGCTACAAAATTCGTCTAAAAAACATTTTAAAACCTTTGATTCAAAGAGAATGATTGTTTCAGTGAACTTGGCTCATCTTTGGTCCTGAAGTTTTTTTTTAAGTTCTTTGCAAACCTTTAGGTTTTTTTTCCACTCCTTGCTGTCATGAATCTTTAAGAAGCTTTCTGATGGAATGCTTAGTCTCTTTTCTTTGACTTGAAATGGCTGCAAATTTTTTAAGAAAATGTGAGTCTCACTCACCCCTCATGTAACTGGGTTGGTATCAACAGTTACATCATTTTCACCCAAATACTCTATCAATGTTATATGAAAAATGCATTGGAGAGAGATCTTTCGAGAGTTTGAGTCATCGTTTTACTTCCAAGATCATTCAGCTGTGTTATGCCACCTCTGTACTTTTTTTCTGACCAACAATAAAACTTTACAAAGATAGTTAAATTTTTGTTCAAGAAAAGTTGTTGTTTAATGTTTTCTCCTTGGTATCCATCTTGATATAAAGGAGTAAAACTCATTTAATCATTGTGCATTTCTTTGGCAGGGAGGGGAGAGGGCAGAAAAGATGTCTATCTCTTAAGATAAACTTCATGGGATTCAGAACAATTTTATACAGGCTTTTATGGGAATTAATTTTCTCTGACATTTTTGCCAGAGTAAAATACCGCGGATCTCTTAAAGTATCTTTCTCCTGCCACTCTTCCTCCTTCCACCTAGACAGATTCCCTAGACCAACTAATTTTCTATTAGTTTTTTTTTATTTCGTATGACTTGTTCTTTTATCTTAACTCATTCTGTTCTCTATACTTGTTCTCAGTTCTGTGCCTGTTAGGCCCATATCATACAATTTGCACTATTTTCCCACAGTACTCCCCTGGAGTTCTGAAATATTTCTTTCAGCAGACTGCCGCTTTGTTTTAACGAGTACATTATATTTACATGAGTTCACAAGTTTCTGTTGTCATTTGAAACTTTCACAAATTCTACCTCATATTATTGTGTAATCTAGGTGATCATTTACAGTCTATAAACTGACACAGGAACATCTTTTTTTTTTAAGTTCAACTGGTAATCTGAGAAACCCTAAGTAAGAAACCGTTACTTGTATTTCTGTACATGTTTGTGATCCCAGTGCCTTCTCTGACAGCTGCCTAAGAAAGATAAAGCTGAGACTGAAAGAGTCCAGACAGGTGTTAAGAAAGTGATTAAAGGTATAGTAGTACTCCTATAGGAACAGAGAGAGATTGAAAAGAACAGGGTAATTCAGTCTAAATAAGGTGAATAATAGGGATTTGATTGAGGTGAGATTAGTAAGAAATGACTACTGTCTTCTTTTTAGCTCTATCTCAAACTATGAAGTAAGGAGATAATGTGAAATTAAAGGACAAAGGGACTTTTTTTCTTTGAGTATAATCATTCATTGGCATTTGCTCTTTCAGGAGGTCATGGAGACAAGTCAAGAGCTGATTGTAGCTGCCTTTTAAGAGTTCATTAACAGCAATTAGAAAATTTTTCCTTTGAGTACTTAGCAGAGCGCTACAGAATAAATCAGATTACAGGTTCAAAACCAAGGACCTAGATAGAGCACAATAGCATATGAACAATAGGAGGTATATGAATTAAAGAATATATCTCTACTTGAACTCTCACAATTATTTAAGACCACAATGGCTGGGTTTTTTTGGTTTTTTTTTTTGTCAAAGTGGGGATAAATATGGTTGTTGTCATCCAGGTTTACAGATAAATACTTTTCATTTGCTCTTCTCATTGACATCAATTTGGGCAAGATTCATCTGTTGAAACTTCCAGAATAAACATTTGCAAATGTTAACTCTTGAAGATTTTAATGAATGGAAATAGATACTTTCAGGGCATGATTTGTATTGAGATGGACTGTGCTCTGGAAGTGAATATTTCTTCCCCTGCTGCATTTGTTCTTACTGAACAAATCTAGACAATAAACTTACATCCAGGTAGCTACGGTGTGAGCAAGCATCTAAAGTTAGGTGAGAGGAGTCTCACTGATCATTGCTTGCAATTACTCACTGCCTTTTATAGTTGCAGTCCTGCAAAATGTTAAGGAAGATCGTGTACAGCCTCTTCTGTTTGTACTTGGTGTCTCCATTCCATAAATTCTACTATAGTCACTCCTGCAAAAGTGTGATTACAGCATCATATAGCTTTTATTATCCTTGGTGATGGGTTTCATCAGGTATTTATGGAATCAGTCCTCTGTTTATATCACAAAGTTTTGAAATGGGACTATTTTGGATCTGCTAGAACGATTGTGCACAGGAGCTGGCTTTTTTGTGTTTTTCAGAATCCAGACAATAGTATGTTTAACTGACATAAATTCTTAGTGACTTTCCAGTTGCTGCTAATCCAGATGAGATTCTCCTCTATCTAATGATAGCCTGCATACTGTAACTGAATTTTGTAAAATATACCTCTGTTCCTGATGTCTGAAGATTGAATCCCATGTACGTGCGCAGTAGCTTTTCTGTCACCCTTGCCATCAGGGGAAACTCAGAATAGATGTAAAGGCAATTTGTCACTCTGTATTTTGCCTGAATGTAGGTGCAGATGAAAACCTGGCAGATGGAGGCAGACGGCCAGCTACCAAAAGCATTTTTAGTATCGCTTTGATCTTATTAGTTCAGACATGTGTGGTTACTCATCTGCCTCCTTTAGGTTTTGTGTGTGCCTGATTACCTTATAATCTTGCATGATTCATCTTCGCTACGCTTCCATGAAATAGGAATACTGCTTCTTCTGAGTAGGGGAAACCTGTAGCTGTTCCATAGCGCCTTAGGTATGCTGGAAAGAGTTTTACTTAGTGCGCTGCTCCAGTCTTCTGACTGATGTCCTGTAGAAGAGCTCTGGGATTCAGGGAGGTTTAAGTGACTTGTCCAAGACTGCACAGAAAACAGAAGCTTTGCTTTATCAATGCTGCTAATACTGTCAGAGCTAAATGTATTTTAGCTGTGTGTGGATGGTTATTAATCTGTTAGTGCAAGATTTTGCCAGCATTGATGAATCTTAAATTTAACTTTTTCTATTCTTCAGTCGTTCAGTGTATTTTCCATCTATCAAGGAAAAAAAGTTTAAAAATTTGACATATGTAAACTTAGCTAATTCAAGCATTTAGATGACTTTAAATAGTTAAACTTTATATGTCCTGGATTAATAGAAATGTGAAATGAGGTAAGATTTTCTGAGTTCTTACAAAGGAGAATGAAAACAGAGGAATGACAAATTGATGTATGAGAAGCAATATATGAGATGTGGCTGATAAATCATCTTCTGATATGTTAATGAATTTCAGATAGATAAGTTGGCAATATGATGATTTATTGAGAATTTAATACAGTAAATTAAAAAATGAAAGGTGATCTGAGTGAAAGATTCCCCAGGAATATTTTGAAAAAATAGTTGGGAGTTTGAACATTTAAAAGGCTTTTTATAGACATAGATCCTGATATTCACATATACACACATTTGCATTTTAAATAGATACATCTGAAATTTCTACTGAGCCTACAGTTGGTACCAGTTCTCCTTACACTTACATAGAAATAACAAATTTTATAACACTTATTTAGAAATTCATACTGCACTCTTGCATGCACTAAAAAAAATATCCGTATTTATTGCTAGAGTCTTTTTGACTACCCAGAAAATCCTGCATGCCTAATGACACTGATAAGTAAAGATAATACACAGAAATACACAAAAATAGTCGAACAAAGTAGATATTTGTGATTAAAATTTATCTTTAGTCAAAAGGAAACAGGTAGGACTTCTTCAAGGAAAACTAACTCTGAAGTGCTATTTTTTCTGTTTTGCTTTCCCACAAGAAACACAAGCAACTACCTGGAAAAAAACCCTATTGCTGTGGCAAAAGAAATAGTAATTGCAGTTGCCAGCTCAGGCTGCTAGTCATTCTAATTAACTGGGTGAAACTTATACAGCTAAGATGTATCTTTAATATCTAAGAACAGCTACCATGGCTTTAGTTTGTCTGAAAAATGTTCTTTTTGGCTCAGCATCTGATTCAACGTGATTGGTTGTTAATGTTCATACTGTCATTTTCTATCATTAGAAGCATATTATATAAAATAAGTTTATTGGAGAGATAATTCTTAGAATACAGAATATTTCTAAAACCATCAGTATTCTATTTACACTACAGTGAGTATTCAAACAATGTGGGTTAATCTTGAGAGGAAAAACCCCATCTGATATATCTAAAAATAACAATGTAATGGATGAAATTAAACACACTCTGATAATATATCTACATGAGAAACAGCGCCCCACTTAATTTTATCTATCTAATGTTCTACTTATATGATAGATCATTTTTTTTCTTTACTGTTTAACTAATGATTTATTTTTGCTTTTAAAATAAGGAGCTATTTAGCATTTGTTGATTTCTCCTCCAGCATCTAAGTAAATTTGCATCTTACCAGAATAAATTTCGACTTTTCCCACATGAAATACGGGCACTGTTTTATATGCCCCATGTATGACAGGAATGCTTTTAGTGTTGACCTCTACTGTGCAGTTTGAAATATCTCTGTACAGAAGCTGTGTTGAATATAATATTTTTGGAGTAAATAAATGCATGTCTTTTTCTCTCTTCCTTCTCAGACATTCCCAGTAGTTTGATTCTCCCCCACCCCCCATTATTGCAAGGCATGGATCCATTGCATTTAAGAAATCTGGGATACAATCTATTTTCTATTACATTTTTCTTTGTCAATGTTTATCAGTAGATCAGACTAATAAACCACCACTGATACACCACTACAGAGAACAGGCTACCTGTCCCTGGGGAGGTTTTGCCCGTAGCAGAGGTACAGTTGTGTTCTGTCTGCACAGTTCAGGGAGCTGCTTAGGGAATAATGCAGTCCTTGTGACTGTGTATTGATCGGTGCAGAATTATGTGCATAAAGGATGCTAACAGTGGTCCACATCAATAAAGGCATTGTCTGCAAAGGGAGAGTGGTGCTTTTTTTTTTTTTTTAATCCTGTAGCATCATATAGTGAAGAAATTTTCCCAACAGCACTTGCCTTTCCTTTCTGCAAAATTTTCCTTGGTTAAACATGTATGCAATTGCAATATAACTGCTGCTGAAGGAAGTCACAGTAAATTAACAGCTGGCCAGCAAGCCTGAAGCTTTGAAGAGAAAACTGTTCCTTCCTCTTTACAAAAAGCTTTGAAACAATTTAGTTTCTCTCCAGTTATTTGGTCACAGTGATTGAGGTAAGGATAAACTGACATAGATGTGAATTGGATGGAGGAGAGATTAGGATCTACCAGCATACGCTGCTGGCTCCTGAAGAGTAGAAAGGAAATTTCACATTGTAATTTTTTATAAAGTGCCAGAGTACAGGTATTTGGTTGAGGATAAACTAAAAGACTATTGTGAAATTGTTGCTTCCCAACACTTTAAGAAATAAATTGATCTTTCATTTGTTACTGGGCTTATAAATGCAAACTCAGTGTCATTCCCATCTGTAACAGACTTGCTATCTTCTAGGTATTATTCATCATGAAAACACAACTATGTTGTCTATCAAATCAGACATTTATTAGATTATATATTTATATTTCATTCTCCTAGGCAGGATGCTTGACTATATTGACATAGGCAGGATGCATGACAGCATGAATTTAGCTCTAATCTATCTCCTTTCTTGCATAAACATATAGGAAAGCTTCATGACTGAGTAATATCAGAATCTACAAGAAAATGTAAAGTAATCTAAAGAACACTGTAGGGCAGAGATTGAAAATTTGGAGTTTCCGTTTAAAACTTACTGCACAAATCTTCTTAATGAATAGGTCTTGTAAGGAAAAAAGAATGCAAAGAATATGTCATTGATTATTATCAAGGAAAGAACATATCCCCTAGATTAAAAGTGGGTGTTCATAGAGTTTGATCTAAGTGTTACAAATTCTTACCATGAGCCAAATTCAGATTAGATTAGCAGAAGAATTTGACTCTGAATTGTGCCATTTAGCATAAAATTAAATGAGGATCTGATGAGTAGAGGTTGGCCCCTGTGATCTATAACAGTTTCCCTTACCACTTTTTTGTATCATCTCCTCTCTGAAACGCGGGTCCAGACATTTCTTCAGCTGATTAGCTAGAAAGTGGGTGCGTGATGAATATCTCTTCAACTTTGCCAGCTCCCATGTTTGAAGTTCAAGTGTCAAGGCAATTGCTTTTTTTCCCCAAAAGGTTTCAGCTTTTGGAAATTTGGGAATATATTAGTGTAAGTATCTTGGCTTATTATTTTTTAATTAAAGAAAATGCCTATGTTTTCTGGTTGTAGAGAAAGAAAAGCATGGATATATGACGCTGGAACACCCTGAAAGCTTGAAAATGTGGAAGGTAAAGTCAAACTGAAGTGTATAAAGAAACCTGTGTTTTTTCTTTCAGTCTTGCATTTCTTTGGGACTGGATTATTTTTCTAAGCCACCTGGGATGGCAGATGGTGCCAGCATACCTTTGAACCTAGTTATTTTCTTGCCTGTTTTTGTCTAGCATTGTATCTCACAGGGGTCTGGTTTGGTTCCTATACTTATGCATGAAGGACAGTCTGACTGTGAGAGTTCAAGAGCAAGAGGGCCTGAGTTACCATTTGCAAATCTATATCCAGTTGCAACTAAAGAGGATGTGCAATTGTTTTCCATTTACATGACCGAAATACATGATAAAAATTAGAGGTTAGCTAAGACAGAATCCCTACAGATTTATCATGATGGGCTCAGGCAGGAGGTCTGAGGAAAGTGTTATTCCCCTAGGCCTTTTGAATTGTGATGAGGTACCATTCCTGCGGGCTGGCAGACTGGGCAGTCCACGTGCTGTTACTGACCAGAGACTGCAATTCATGGACCTGGGGTCACTGTTCACTTCATTGCGATGAAAATGAGATTGAGCGCTGTTTGAATTCCCTGATGATAATCACGATGCACAGCTTTCTGAAATGGCAGGCAGATTAAAGAAATACATGCAGAACACGGGGCAACTTGAATACATGATGTCGCCTGCAGCTGGTTCACTATGTAGTCGTGTGTTATTGTTGCGAGGAGAGATTAGCAGAAGGGAGCGTGGCTTCACGGTGTGTTGCTATCTGTCTCAGCTGCCTGGTAGCCCAAGGTTTAAGAATTTTCACATTAATTGTTACAGTCCCAAGAGGATTGCATCCCAAGTGCATTTTTTAGCTTCTGACGTCCTGTATTCCATTTCAATCTTGATGGTTAGTAAAGAGAGATTTTGGGGCCTGAGGGCTTTCTGAAATGGAATAAACTGAGAGTATACACAGTCTTTTCCTCTGGAGTACTGTGTGTGTGTAATGTTTCCCCTCCAGAACTCAAATGTGTCACAAATTTAAAAATGCACTTTCTACCTATAACCAGAAAGATTTGTGCAACAATACTTTTAGATGTAATCATTTCACTGTTAGTAGTTATGATTTAAAATAACAGACTAAGGAAGAAAGACTGTGGAAATGTAATATTAAAGTCATCTTTCTTTGCCTTGGGCATTGCTTATGAAAAATTACTAATCTGACTTTTTCAGCTTACTTTTCAGTGTTTTTGAGAATCTTTAAGAGGCTATTATGCTTGCTTATTTTAAAACATAATATATTAAATACCTCAGACAAAAAATATTTTTATGCTCTTCACTTGTAAAATGCACAAAAAGCAAACTACTAAACAGGCTGGGACTCCTGCTAGGGGTATCTTTATTACTCTATCTGTATTTCATCTGCCTGTCATGACTACAAGATGAGTAAATCTGAATTCATCCTCACACCCAGTGAAATTCTGACAGGTTTACTTACCTTGAGTAGGATGTAACTGTATCTGAGGTCCTACTGAACACACAGGTAATGTGAATAAAATATCAGAATACAGCACATTCAAATCAATGGTCCAGATCTGCCACCTTAGTTCAAGTGTTATGTCTGTTACAGGTAGTTTTTTTCTGGTCAAAGGCTACAGAATCAGTCGCCCATTCCTTTTGCTTACTTTGATTTTCCTATCAATAAGCTACCATAAAAGTGAAAATGTTTATTCAGACTTTACTATTGCTCTTACTTTTGGCGATGTATTATACTATGTGTAAATTGGTTAGATATGGTCTTATAAAAGTTTTAAACTAGTACTACCTGCAAGTCAATTACGTAGTTTGGCAGTTGTTCTTGCCCAGCCTATTACCACTTAAAAAAATACAGCTGCACTGTCGTTTCTTGATATTCAAAAAGATCTAAATGATCATCAGTGAACAACAAAGAAATAGTCAATGAACACAACTTTGAATTAGCAGCAATAAAAATATAATCTTTCAGTAGTTCAGATAAATTGCTTTGTTAAATAAAACAAAACTATTCAAAATATTTGTGCTACTGTTAGTGTTGAAAATACTATATATTTATTTTATGAACTGGTGGCTTAATCAGCACTGAAGGCATGTTGGAAAGTGTTAGAATGTATTCTGTCATTTGGCTCAGCTTTAGGCAATTATATATGTAAACATAATTACTGCGGTACTCTTTTTTTTAAAACATATTGGTCTCAAGTTTGTGATGAATGAATCCGCAGTTTGTTTTCCTGACACCATTTTAAATCAATTGACATTGAATTAATCCAATATTAATTTATTTTAGATGTGCCAGAAGCATCATCCTATTACTAATAAGTTGAAATAGACAGCAGGAAGCGCAGGTCCCTTCCTCGCACTGCCAGAATGCATCTCTGTGTGCATCCAGCAATCTGGGTGATATGTTGACAGAATGAGGCCAGCGATGCAAATAAAGGAATTTCCCCCCCTCTCCTTGCAGTTTATTGCTTGTCATTGACTAACTCACTGACTAGAATTTCAACAGAAAAATCAAATTAAGAGAGAAATAGCTTCTATTAGTATCAAATGTTTAAGTTGTGTATTAAGTGTTAAGAATATTCATGTTTCAAAAAGCACAGTTATTTCATTGGGTTTATCAGCCCCCTAAGACTGAAGTAGCATTCTCTACATATAGATGTTTTTGGCTAGATCCTTAGCTACAAATTAGAGTAGTTTCACCGCAGTCACCGTAGCTGACTGAAGTCAGTGCCACTTTGCATTGGTGGAGCACATGAATCTAAATGTTTCTGTTCAATATAAAATACTTTTTTGAAAATGGAAGATGATTTTTTTTCCTATCCTCCAAAAAATATCTTCAATCATTATTCTTGCTGTGTGTGTTAGGACTAGCTATTTTGTCTTAATTGCTTGCAAGTTTGTTATCTGATTCCCCAACATACGAATACAGCACAGAGACATAATTTATTTATTTTTGAAAGCCATAGTATATGTTTCAGTTTTTACTTTACTCGGATCAGGAAAGCTCAACTTAAGATCAAAACTATTTATTCCATGAAAGAGAAAAGTCAGAATTCATTACTAAGTGAAAAAACCACAGAGAAGAATTTACAGATAGAGAAGTAAATCAAAGATAGAGGGTGACTGACAGTGAAGTTGCATTTATATGAAATAAGCATTCTGGGCTTCAGTATTAAAGCGAGGTGACAGAATCCTGTTTTCTTTGATCATAATACACAGATAGATGATCAGGATAGGAAGTCATATAAGCATATGTAACTGTACCCAATTCTTATTTGATAAAAAGGGTCATGGACAAAGGACCCTAACAACAGAAAAAGCTTCTGAATTTCTGGCTCATTGTATCTAATAGCTACAGAAAGCTGGATTTGTGTATTTTATTCATACTTATCTGGGAGCCTGTATTTATCTAAGAATAATTACCACCTGTGATGTGGGGTTTTGGACAATCATAATGGAGGACCCAGCATCTACTGAAAGAAATTAAATGGAACTTCCAATGTTAGTTTGCTGTTACCAATGGAATACAGGCTCCAGTTTGGCAAAAATCCGTCCTGTGGGTAATTCCAGGGGAGAAAAGACACCCAACCATTCATTGCCACACAGGCACCCTAAGAACTGGAAAAAAGATTTTTTTTTTCTCAGATTGAAGCCTGAATACCTGCTTGATGGAAGGGGGAAGCCACTCTTCCCAAACTCACAAAAGATGTTGTAAGTGCTCATTTGGATGGCTGAAGCAGCCCCGATCCCTTGCTATATAATCTGGAGCACAGAACACTTGGTATGATTCAGCAGGTACTGATTTTAAGTGACCATAGTCTTACCTCATATGCCATTTTTTCCGCTCGTAGAAATGTAAGACTTGGCTATCACCCTACCTCATCTTCGTAGTTTTAATACAAGCAATATTTTCAACTCTGCCCATAAACCACTGAAATCAGCTGGCAAAAGGGGTATTTGTGACGAAAATATTCTTTTTTAAGGGAGAAGCAGGAAGGTGTGAAAGAACTGAAAAAAATGTGAACAGTTTTCTAATGCTGCTAAAAATGTAGTAAATTTTGAATGGTAATTTCTTATTTAAGACACCAAACCAAAATATTTCTGACCTCTCAGATGAATTTGCATTTTAAAATTCCAAGTTTGTTACTAAACAATGTAGAAGAGGCTTTTCCCCTTTTCTAAATGAAATGAAAACACACAGAAAGTTTATTTTTTAGCAGTATGAAAGGCAGTTTACTTGAACCCTGTCCAGCTATGCTCACTGTATGTAAACAGGCCCTAAGTATATAAATCATTAGCGATTTTTTCCCAGAGAATCTGTTCATCTGTTTTATTCATTTTGTTGTATGTATACTTGACAAAGAACTTCAATCACATAAATATGAGTTGTCTGGCAAACACATAATGGATGAAGTTTACTTTGAATCTAAGAATACAATACCCTTCGTCTGCCAGGTCAGATAGTAAGAGCAGTATATGGTGCTAGCTCACAGAAGGTGCCTAGCACGTGGCCTAAACAGACTTCAGTTTTATGAGTACCACAAATAATAACTTCCAGATAACTCATACTGCAACTGTTGCCTTTGGATCAGTATGCCTTCAACAGGATGAACTCAGTGCACAGCTATAGATTCTGCTTGTTTTTGTTTTAGATGAGTGAATTTTGCAAGCTGTGTATGATGTGTGCACGTGTAGCTATAGCATATGATGTTTATGAGCCTTTAATCTTTCTTCACTCAAGGCAGCAATGAACCCCTGCAGTTTACAGTGTTCCATCTGCATCACTTGTCTTGAGTTGTAGTTTTGTATCTACTTTTGGCAGAGTATAGAAAAGGAATCTTCAATCTTCTCCTGACAGTTGCACAGCATGTTTCTAGGCTGAGAGTCCTTGTCAAATCAACAACAAACCTGCTGCACTAGGGCTGCTAATTTTCCATAAGGAATTAACAAATCCCAACACTTTGTCTAAAGAGTTGTTACTTCCTATCCAATTTGCACTGCAGCATTTCACCCAGGGATAGACACAATATATTTAACCTGTGCTGAAGTATTATAGTATTCTCTAACAAAGTGAAACACAGTGTTCCAAAAGTGTATATTCATGTATGTCCCTACTAGCCTAATGATTGAAAAATTAATTCAGGCACATAGAATACCTAGATAAATCCCTGGAGTAGCATGTTACTTAGTCCTGTGCATTGTCCTCTCAGGCCAATCGTAATCTTTTTTAACTGTGCCATATTACGTGAACAAATGTTTACCAGAAGAGGGCCTTCAGCTCAGGTTTTGTTGCATTCTACTTGCCTTTGCCTTATTTTTTCCTATTGCAAGTTGGTTGATTCCTAATAGAACATTTATGATGGATCAAAATGTTCACATAAAAAAAAGTTAAAAATTAAAAAAATCTTAGCCAGTCTGAGTGGCAAAGGGAATGGATTCTTAATTACTGCCACCTGATTTAAATCTCTAAGTAAATGCTTTAGAGTAGCAATGTAAGAGTTTACAGTAACATTCTTCAGAATAAGAAAAACTATGGCATAGTTGTATTCTCTAATGAAGAGAGAGAAAATACAAAGAGATCGTTAAACTATTATCAGTCCCTACATAAAAATGTTCTTCACTAAGGACTGTAATAAACAGAAGTAATATTCTTTATTCTGGCACGATAACTCTCTACTTTTATTGGAGTGTGACTCAATCCACCTTTTTATCTTGGAGGAAAAAACACAAAACCGGAGAAATGTCATTTCAGAGAAAAACTGTACCACTGGCAAAAAGTTTACATTAAGATGGTTTTCTTTAAACACTTAACTGAGAGGTTTTTGTAATGCAACTGAAAGAATATACAACGTAAAAGCATAAAATCATTTTGCATCAGAAAACAGACTTCATAGTACTTGTTACATGGAGCTAATGCATGATACTGTACATTTTACATGACATCTATTTCACCAGGAAAGTATGATTTTTGTCAGTCTGTTTTAATCTGTTGTATTTTCCCTAAGTAGCAGATTCAACTTCAAGTATTAATTTATAGTTTGCAGTTGTGTTAGTATCTTGGCTTCCAAAATTTTTCCAGGAATTGTGGTAAGCTCATATCACTGTTTATTAACCTTAAAGACATGACAATTCCTCTGTAATCACAGAATGACATTACAAAGTCTTTTTATCCACTGTTGGTTCTAAATTTTAGATTTGTGTTATAAAATATCAAAACAATTTAGTAAGTATATTGAAATGTGAAGTAATTGAAGTGGAAATTATCTGGCCATTAACTGCTGGTAATGATTAATGTGATAGGCAAATTACTACTGATTTTAATTACAATGTGTCTGTTCATTTCTACAACAAAATTCAGGCTTTTGAAGGAAATGAAGTATCAAATCCAGAAGTACAGAAAATAATAATCTATAGGAGTATAATTTTTACTGAAATAATTTAAATGTTCGTTTCCCTGCAAGGAAATGTTATTGTGAGTATTGTTACTGTGCAACTCTCACTAAGAATCAAGGTATTGAGGGGTGTGTGTGTGTGTGTCTTTTTTTTTTCTTCCCAACTGTGCTCCTACAAAGCAAAGTAATAACTCCTATTTTAGTTTTTGACCACATAAACAAGAAACTATAGGGATTATGACAATATTAAAATTATTGTCCAACTCATGAAAACATCTGAATTTACAAAGGCAATAAGCAGCCAAACTTGCTGGAACCAACCCAATTTTTAATTAATGAGCTCTTGAAATGTGCGTGAAGACTGAAAACTGTATGCAGATATGCTTCCCTACAGTAGTCAATCTAATCTTTCTTTGATGCATTTTATAGGATTATCTATTGGCTTTGTATCAAAAGGATACTGAAGGAGTTGATGTTGTGTAGCATCATACAACGACATGCATGAAGTATATGCCCTCTGTAAAGTTCTCCACAATATTGTCTATGGATATTCCAAAAAATGTCTCTACATTAACAGATATTCTTTAAGAAGAACTGTAAGTGCTCTATCAAGGCTCAGTGGTGAAAGGAAAGACCAGAAGCCAGCCCAAGGCCTTTGAGCAGCTGGATACCAAGGATACAATGGAAAAATCCACCGCTCCTCCTGGTGAAAGAATGGAGGTGAGTGCAATAGTAGAACCTCTTTGTTTTCTTCCCGTTAGTGAAGTACTAGGTGCTTTTTGAGGCAAAAATCTAGCACTTAAGCTTCCCAGCACTTTGTCTTTATGTACTACAAGTAATATATGTAGCCCATATTAAAACCCCAGTAATATTACTCATCTATGTATTAAGTATGAGTGCGTTGCTTATAGTGGCAAAGGCTAAACTGATCCAGTTAGAGCTGCAGTTGCTTGACATTGCTAATTCTCAGTGACATTAGATGAAAGCAGCTATAACTTACTCATTTTAACTAAAAAGGAAAGGAACAGTATTTAAAGTTAAAGCTTAATATTTGTGGAATGCAAAACATCATCAAAGAGCTGCTCAAACCATCATAAATTCTGCTGTACTCTTACACATGACTCTATCATCTGTTTCAGATGCTCCAAAAAACCTTTGAAACAATTGCATGATCTCTTTAAGTACCCTTAACACATGAAATTAATTTCTGCAAACACCTCGAGTATCAAATAATGAAAGTCCTTTAATGAATAATCTGGAGAAGAATAGTTTATGTTTTGCTATCAATTATGGAAAATCTTAAGAGGTATTTGTAATTTCTTAAATTGAGAACTGACTTGTTAATAATGTCTTTAAACAGATCGTGAGCCTTGAGTTTTTTCAAAAATTTTACTAGTTTTGAACTCCAAGTGCCAAAAATTCAGTGCTTTTTATTTCAATATTACTAAAGTATGCCTCAGTGGATCTTCTAAGTTGATCTGATCCCCCTCCTGAGAATGAGGGAAGGAGGGTTATCTTTTGAAGATAGTAAGAATGAAGAAGGTCAAGACTGCATGAAATAATATTTTTCAGACCACAAAATGAGAAACTTATGGAAACAGTTTGTAATGTTAAATTAGTCTACTATATTTATTGAATTCTGTTATGGAGAGGTTAAGTTGCATCTTTGTAGACCATTTATTTACCAAAACAAAACTTCACATGAGGTTTGTTATTTATGTAAAACCAAACCAAAACAACCACCCCTTCTCCCAAATTATACTATGCAGAATATATTTCTTCCAGTATTAGTAAACTCTAAAATGATCATTGAACTCATCCCATCAACTCCGTCCTTCCCAAAAATGCTGAGCAAGAGTGAAGAGTGCTAGCAAATCAAGTAGATATATGCATCACTAATCCATACAGATCAGCATTCCTTGAAATGTAAATTCCACAAAGGGACCTGCATTTTTCAAAGATGTGTACAGCTTCTGCCAACTGGTGTTGCTGCATTCAACTCATTTAAAGATTAGCTGTAAACTTCAGAGAAGAAGGAGAAAGACTTGATGCCTGAAAGCATAAATAAAGACAGACATTAGATTTTTCTTTCTTTTCTATTTCTATTTTGTTATTTTCTTTTCATAGGCTTCAGAGGAAGCCCATGAAATTGCATGTGACATATAGACAGTGAACTCTTCAATTACTGGCAACTACCTGAAACCTTTGTTAAAGTACGCATTGTTTTCAAATTAACTTCTTGCCAAAAAAACCCAAACCAACAACACAACCTTATTCTTATTTTCAGTACTATTAAATGGAATCATCATTGAGAAGAAGCAAAAGAAGAATATGGAAAGTTTTGGAATGTATGAGAAACAGAAAGCAATGCTGAAAGAAAGCCACCATCTATGATATGAACTGCAGGTATGTTGCTACCTTTAATACTGTATTTCTGAAATTAGTGGACTGGGATGAGTTTTGTTCATCATTGAGACTGCATTGGTCAGAGAGAACAGGCTCGGTTAAACAATACAGGGAATGTGGATTTCGGGCTTCCGTTATCAGATAAAAATGTTGTGCCCACAAAATGCAAAGTGTTGGTCCAATATAAAATCACCCTGCTTATTTGGAGTTCAGAATTTTTCTCAGTTAACTTTTAACCTGACAGATGACAAAGATGATATTGGAAGACTACACAGCTGTATTTATTACAGTTTGCCTATCCGGTGTCCTGGTAGAGACGATACAAAACCAGCATAAACATCCCGTTCTTAGGCTAATTTGAAAGAAATATATCTGTATTTCTGCACCTGATTCAGATCAACATTGTACTTCTGAGTAGTCCCCACATGATCAATATTAATGATGAAGAAGCCACAATCTCAGGATAGGTGGAAGAAATAAATAACCATTTGGGCCCTTTGTAGAAATCAGATATGTAGTAAAAAAATCAGGCTTCAGAAAGATAATTTCAGAAGTTAATTATAAAATGACAAATATAATTTTCTCTCATATATACACATAGAAATAGCAGAAGAGATAAAGAATAAGATTTTTTATGTTATTTTTAACATTTTACATTTTTGAGGGAATATTTGATGAAGGCTATTTCCACATAATCTGGCTGGGTCTGATTCTGTCCACCTTTAGTGGAACACTGCTACCTGCCGAACATCTAAGTAGCCCCCACATGAAGTATTACAAGCCTAAATATTAGCGCTGCAATACATACCTTTTAGCCTGTGAAATGGAAGACTGAATCCCATGTTAGGGACATACACTCCTGTAGGCTTGAGCAGTGGCTTAGAGAGAAGGACACAGATTCAGGAACCTCACCAGGGTTAGGCGGAGATTGATGCTGCGATGCTCCGAGCAGGCTCACACAGCTGCAGCTCACCAGTGTTCTGAGAAGCTTAAAGGGATTGTGCCTGGTGAACCCTTCTACTAGGGGGTGCACCAGAGTGTCTGGATTGCAAGGTACAATGTCAAACAAGCACATCTGCACCTGTAGTTCTATCTGGCACCACATTTAACATTTCAAGTTGATTTTCTTCTTTGGTATTGATATATAACAAAATGTTTACATGAAAAAGAAGAACAATACTGTCAAAGAAAATATTAAAAACAAAAAAATGCATAATGCAGTTGTATAGTTGGATGTTTTTTATATATAATCTGAGTATGTCATACCTAGCATACTTAACACTGTGCCTGAGATATACAGTATAACAAGATGTTTTAACTTTGAGAACATCCCAAGATCTGTATTAGAAATAACAAAATAAAAATATTCGATGCTTTGGAGGGGCAAGCAATTTTTTTTTTCCCCCAGCAAGAATCAATGTACCAATGGAGATATGTAAACTAAAGCCAGGAGAGGGAGAGTTAACTAGTCACAGAATGCAAACATGATTAATATGGTAGTATTAACGGATACCTTTTCCATTCAAGAGCAAAGTGACATAATTTATATAATCAAATATTTGTACAGTTGCTGATATAAATTATTTTTTCCATTAAGGGTTTTTTTTTGTTGTTGTTGTTTTTAGTGTACAGAATAACAGTGTAAATTGAGGTTGCCTGGGATATTTTAATTTCTTTACATTCAGGAGACTCAGTTTAAGCTTCATCAAACAGTTATATTCTTTGGAGATTTTTTTTTTTTGTAAACCCAAGATGGTAAGAGTGTGGTTTAATACTAATGATATACTGATAGGGAGCTTCTAGTTCACCTATTCAAAATCACAAGTGAAACAGATTCCCTCTATTATTAATTAAGTACTTCAGTGTATTATCAGCGGATGAATTATTTATTGGAGCCACTATATATGCCCCCTGTTTTAAGATACAATTTAACTTACTGTATGAAAAATTCTAGAAATCAATGCCACTATCATTGTGTGATATAAAAAAAATACTAACAACAAAAAATACAGAACAGTTAGAATAATACCATTTCAAACATTTACATTTTCTACACTGTTCAAAGTAGTCATTTTTCCAAAACAGCTCAAATCTTGTAACATACATATCTGAAATAAGTCTGCTGAAGTTAATGTATTTGCATGATGAGAGAAAGAAGATCAGAATTTGACTCACAGTAATCATACAAATATGTGAAACTTGTTTTTCCCCAACATAAAGGGTACCATTTCCATGAGTTAGAGGTGTTATTCCAACGAAGCATATAACCAGGATGTTAAGTTCTCATAATACTGTTCTCTACAGTTTAGAAAGATCCGTTTGAAAAAGTTTGTTTCAGGCCCTTTTTAAGAAACATTGATTCCAAATGCATTAATGCCAGTCAAAGGAATGATTAACCATTCTGTAAAATTTTGCATTGTGCTCTCTGAAGTAAGAATACAGTTGCTCTAAAACAGTGCTGTTAACAAGAGGATGGGGACGCCCTTTGGATTCATGTAAACATCTCTCCCTTCCGTCGCTTCTAATGCAGTAGAATCCCTTGGTTTGGTTAAAATAAAAATTAGAAGACATAATTCGGGAAGGAAGATTTAGAAATCTTTCAACTTTTTGTAATTCAGGAAGAGGGTCCTTGATTAAAGTATTGCCATCCACTATGTGAATCTGATCCAAACTGAAATGCTTAAGCCACTTTTCCATATGAACATCATATAGACTTCTCTGAATAGCTTTGTATTTGGTATTAAGTGCTCCATTCTTAATAACAATATCTTCAAAAAGCTGAACAGGCTTGTGACTTTCTACTCTGTTGTAATATACTTGGGTATAGTCAGATATAACTCTCTCAGTGGGATCCCTTAGAATAAGCAGCAGTTTAATGGAGCTATTCATGTCATGAATTCTTCCTGGAGCCTGTGGTGATGTAAAATAGCCTGGTGTTTTCTCAATTGTAATTTGATTTCCATAAGAAAATGGCATCAGACTTCTATACCAGTCTATTCCTTTCACATAATTTTCATCCCAGTCAAAGAAGTGGACTTCCGTAGCTGCTACCACAATATTAGGATGAATATCCAACATTTCCAGTAAAGCCCTTGTCCCTCCTTTACGAACTCCTATGATGATTGTCTGAGGTATTTGCCGGCTTGTGCCAGGAGGTCTCACCTGTGCCGAATAGTGTTCACTTTTATTGCTGAATAATCCTACTTGTGACTTCAGTGTTTCCAACAGTGCCCCATCCTCAACAGGAGCACCCTGAGCATGAGTCAGCAGAAGATAAGCTGACACTAGTAGGAAGGCCATGTGGAGAGGAGTAATTAGTTCAAGATAATGTTATGCTCGACTAATGAAAGAATAGGTAAGTCCCCTCTCGAGCTGGCTGGCAGAACCCGTGGTAAACACACAGCAAGTTTCTGAAGCATCTACAAAATAAAATAAGACAAGTCAGTATTCCTAAACCCATCACCAGTTAGAAACTGCACTCACAATTCAATTCACAAATTGAATCTGTGATCTCAACAGAAAATTTATACCAAAGTTATTTGTTTTCCCTGACTTTATTTCAGAAGAACCAGAAAAAACCTGCGTGCTTTTTTTCCTTAACCACAGGTGAGTAATGATGGCTACTAACCCTCCAACAGCTTTTATTTCCTTTAAGCAGAACATTATAATTGTTTACCAGATTTTAAATTCCTGACTATTATTTGCTTGCTTTGATTTCCCTAGTTCTTTTCTACATATATCATATACTTCTCTTGCCATATATACCATACCCAGTATGATATTAATAGTAATTCCAAAGCATTTTGAATGTCAGTGCCTTTCCCTTAATTTAGAATAGTATATATACTAATCTAAATAATAGCACTGGATGGTGGTGCAACCATTTGGTTTCCAGTGAGCTATGGATCATACAAAAAAAAAGTTCTATTTACTTGGACACAGAAAACAGAGCACGGATATTATTTGAAACAGATCACTAACAGATAGCAGTGATAAAAAAAAAATCAGATAAATGCAACACCTGCACTGGAACCACTATGCTTATATTGCCTGCTTCTGTGTCTGAAAAATCTTTCAGGACAAATCCTCATTGAGAGGATTCTTGGACTTTATTCCATTTCTGAGCAGTTATAACATTTAAAGATTTGTAGGATACATCTACATCCTTAACTTGATTTGTTTTCAATGCAGAGTGTGGAAACAAGCTGTTTTGCATATAGTGAAGCAGCAGTCATTTAAAAAAAACAAAACTGGTTTTGGAATCTATTTGAATTGCGGCTCATATTTTAAAGTAAAGTAGTCTCAGAAATACTACATCTGTAGCTTCTTTTTCGGTTCCACTGCCAGTGTCTTTCTTTTTCTGAATATATTGGTCACAGTACTTCACCTCTTAGAAACGACCTTAGAAAACACAGCCAATTCCCATTTGTCATGGCTCTGAGAAGCACTCAGTATTTCTATTTAAAAATTGTTTACTTTGAGGCTTACTTTACAGACTTAAACATTTAACATAACATTTTTGATAACAACTGTCTAGGCAATGCAGCAGACTCATTAAATGTATTTGCTAAATCTTATTAAAAGCTACTCCAGCTTTTTGGATATCTAGGGAATGACTCTTGTTAACCTGAATGCGCTCTAAACTCACAGATAGATAGCAAATATTAACCCTAAAATTGCCATTTAAAAATAAACTATGACCTTTAGCGAGTAAATCTGTGGAGAACATTCCCTGTTATGTCCAAGCAAGACCTAAAGGGCAACTGCCTCTTCAAAAATAGCAGGGTTTCAACCAGTAAAATGTGTGAGCATACACTTATTAAATATTGGAAAAGTCCAAGTACAAATTGGCTTTGTAATCAGAGACTGGAGAAAATACTGCTCTCCTTTACAAACCTGAGAGGAAGTTTAATTTGAAAGGTCACAAGTTTTTTTTACTAAGAACTTCTGTGTGAAATTCTATTGAAAATTCTCAAAACCAGGGAATATAAGTGTTTCTGTGGCAATTACAGGACGGAAGAACAAATATGTTTACACCAAAACCATTTGTAGCTTTGTAGCTACATTTTTCAGATTGACTTCTTTTTTGGATGGCAAGTTTGGAAAATGCTAGCCAGTAGCCAATGATTTGGGAGCCGGGGGGCAAGGGAGCAAGGAGCAGTTAATCATTCTTTTAACCTATTCTGAAATCCACTGGGTTTTAATTTAGATTCTATTTGTCTTCATTTTTAAATTAAAATTCTTTCAGGAAGATTGGGGAATTGTTTTTGTAAACACTTTAAAATTGTTTTTAATTTATCTTTTTTTGTGCCTATACACACAGTACATTATACATTATAACGTGTATACACCTGCATACATTAGATTACACAAACTTTGAAACTAAGGCAAGACCAGCCTGAATATCTGCCAATCAAAGGATGCCTTGCAAATACCAAGGTGGAGACATATAGTTCATTATTTAATTTAAATTCTGGAAGTATCCCATCCTGAAACAGTTTTATGAACTGATTCTTGACAGTTATTTTTGGCAGATTTGGCATATTTATTTAACCAGAAAGAAAAGTATTTTGGGAGTTTTTGAGAAGAAGTATTCTTGAGACTAACTAGGTTAACAGCTTAAACAAAAAATAGAAAGGGAGAGAAGAAAGAAGGAAATTCTCTGAAATCAACTAAAACTAGTGTAAAATAAGATACAAAAGTGTTTGAGACTGGGGGCTCTGCAGTGGTATAGACAGAGGTATGCTCTTCCTAGACCTAATGACAGATAAAAAAATGTTCAAATTATTTAAAAAAATGTATTTTAAAAACCTCAACACTAATATTATTTTATCCCTAATTAAATGATAGTTATCTGGTTTCATGTACCTAAGAATCAGGTGCAAATACTGTCAAAGAAGCCTGTAACCTGAATGAGAAATCCATACTTGGAACTAAAGAAAATTGGTCTTCCAAAATATTATCAGGTTCAGATGTGATGTGAGTGTCTAAATTAATTTACCATCTGAAATCAGCAGTTCTCTATAAAACATGTAGAAAGCCAAGTAACAGAAGAGATTCTGCATTTTATATGGACCAATGTATTAGTAGCATCTTTGAAAACAATTATACTAGTTTAACCAGTTTACAATTGCGTAGTTGTTTTATATAGTGGAAATTTCTTAGATTCATTGCTAGAAGAAAACCTTACCCGGGAAACACTACCAGAAATAATCAGAATGTGCTGTAAAACTGGTGCCTAAATAGATCAGAATTGCCTTTGGGAGCAATTCCATCAGAACAACATTCCAGCTTCAGCCTAAGATATTTGATTGATTTTGATGAAGCTCTAAGATGTTAAATCCTGTGGTTAGGTTATAATTGCTATATAAATGTAAAGGTTTTAAAGATGATTTATCAAATATAATTGGAATGTTATTTGAATAATTTTTGTGTTGCATTTCTGCCTTTATGCAATTAAATGCACAGTTTTAGAAGATATGAACTGCTTTCTGTAATGAAAACAATATATTTTACATTGCTGTACTGCACACTCCTTGAATCTCAGAGTATTCCTAAGAAATTAACCCCATGATACATGATCAGAATTATAGTGCCTTATTATGGTTTTTCCCCCCCCATTATTTGGTAGTGTTGGTGTTGCTTAGTAACATAAGGAACCTCAACAGGTATGATACTTATTAAGCAGAAATGAAGTTCAGAAAGAAATTCATGCTGCAGAGAGGACTAATTAGGTAGATACTACCTTGGGCTTTTGTTCGTTTTACTTTTTTAAAACCTTAGACTAGATTGAAGAAGCTCAGATGCTGGCTGAAAAATCATTTTAATATTGCAGAAATGTTCTAAAGACCCTTAACTGCTGCATTGTACTGTAAAAAAACCCACCTTCTAAGCAGCTTATGATTTATCTTGCTTTGGGGTAAAGTACATCATAGGGTAAACCTAACTGGATTATCATTACTAATTTATAATATTATTAATTTCTAATAATACTTTCCGCTGCCTGTAATGCTTTTCATTGGAGAATTTCACAGCACTTTGTGTTAATGATCTATGTACACCCTATTAAGGTACCATTCTCACCTTACAGGAAATTGCAACTGACCAACCTATAGATCCAGTTCAGCAGTGCAAATGCTTTGGAAAGTCAGGGTTAATGTGATCTGCTCAAGGTCATATAACAGGTTTATAGTCCAACCAAGAATAAAAGCCTCAGGGCTTCCAATTCCCATTCCAACTTTGTGCCATTTCATGGCAGCCACTCACATCTCTTACGGTAAAAAAAAATGCTTGGGTTACATGCTAAACTAAAAAGCAAAGACTCCTCAATGCTTCAGCATAAGATTAGAGTATTTTGTGGAACAGGAAGATTCTTCCTACTTGCTCACCCCTGCAAATTGAAACAAGGTATGAACTCAGGATTTTGTTGTTTCAAGGTATTTATGCAGAAATACTTCTGTCCACTACTGAAAACTACAACAATGGGAAGTGGTCAGACCAAGTACAACAAAACACAAATTTGTCTTTATTTTTAAAAATGTGTTTGGATTTAAAAAAGTGTACTGCTTTTCCTGTTTATTCCTATTATATATCAATTCATCCCAACACTGAGATCAACCATTGAGAAGAGTATAATTCAAAGATTTTAAGGCTTACTGGCACTCAAATCTGTACCAGCTCAATTTTATCTTTATAATCAAGTACATCTCTAACGCTGACAATATAAAAGAACCATATAAATAGAAATAGCAGCCTAACTGTATTCATAACCAAAGCTCATGTAAGGTGAACTTTTTCAGGAATTTTTTAAAAGAAAATCACACTTTGATGACAGTTATGCCAGTGCAAAGTATCCATATACAGACTGCCTTTACGTAAAAAATAATTCTAAATAACACCGCCGCCACCACAATTCTAAAAGTTTTCAAGTATCTGAAATTAGGTTGTTTTTTTTTCCTTTGGTAAAAGTAGAGCTAGTTACATAGCATAATAAATGCAAATCTGCTCTCAGTATGACTTATACCTTTTTGAAAAACAGGCACATGAATAATCCAGTGCATATGGGACATGTTGCTTAATACAATCCAATATCAATTTGTTCAAATCCAATAAAGTAATGACTAGTTCTATTAATTCTAAGCATTAAATGTTAGAAGTAATACAACATCAAAAGTCCTCTTCATAATACCTTAATTCTGCTTTGTAGAATAGTTTGTGAAATAATGGACATTGAAAAATACCTGGCACATGTCCAACATTTGAACAAAAATGTATCCTCTTTAGTATGAAGTAAAAAGAAACAAAATTCAGCTGCTTCTATCTGTACAGGTCAGAAACACCTAGACTGAGTTAAGGAGACAATGAGAACACATTTATGAGTGTGAAAAATACTTAAAATTTTGAAAAGTTTCCTACATAGAAACAATTGTGAGTAGACCTTAATTTTGTTAGAAGCAGTGCAATTACTTCAGGTTTACGTTAGAATGAGATCAATTAGAAATAGGTGCGATTGAATATGTTTAGAGCTGTGTCCTAAAAGTTCCAGTGAGGTCAGATTCAGAAGAATCCCAAATTAACTATTCCATGAAACTAAAGACTGTGTGAAAAGACAGTTATCCCAGCACATGATAACCTTTTATCTTCAGATAGGGCATGAAACTATTCTGCTAGACATTTACTCTACATTCTGTTACCAGATTAAGTGTAATAACTAAATAACACTCCCGTGATGTCATTACCGGGCTTTATCAAAGTCTGTTAGGAGAGGTTAGGCAGTCTTCATGAATGAATATGCACAGATCGGACATGAAGAATACTTTCCACCAGTGATTGTGAAAAATGTCAGATGCAAACTGGAGAAAGCAAGAAAGGTTGAGTGTGAGTAAAATATGACATGGCATTTTGTAACAGAGCTTCAGTCTGAGCTCCAGTGGTGTCTGGTTATACAAGGAGCAGAGGACTAAGAAAATATGAAAAGGACCGCAGATCCCAGAGTCAAACAAACATCGCAGCAGTTTGTATTGCTCGTGAAGAACATTAACATTCTTGTATGCACTTAAGAATTTTGTTTGCTTTCATTTTCCTAAAACTATGGACATATTTTTAATAGGGAGATGTACTAAGAATTTTTAAATGAGGCACTACCTAAAAGGCATGATCCCACAGACTGTTCCAATATTCTGTCTTGCTGTCACAACCACTCTTCTGGAAATGAAAGAATCTAGATGTGTCTCTTGAAGCATCAATATAAAAACATATGTTATCCCAAAGAAATACAAAGACATTAACATTTTAAAGTCCTAATATCAGCAGTGACTTTATTTGAATGAACCTTTGCTAATGACATTGCAGCTTTATAACAGCCAACAGTTACTACATTACAGAAATAAAAAAAGGAATAAAAAAGAAAGTAGCAATTTGGTGAGTAAAGATAGGAGCTACAAAGTAATGGCAATTGGCTGCAGGCTTCCCTTCTACCAGGTACACAGACTATAACAGATAAAAACGAAAGCTAAGAAAGGTTAGCATAAACTATAAACACATTAAATCATTGACAGGTGATATTAGTAGATATGAGTTTTGAAAAAACTTTGCTCCCCTAAGGCTAGCATTACATTTTCTAATTCCCTTTTCTGATAACTCAAGATAGAAAATTCCCTGATGATAATATGACTGCAAATATATAGCAGTACCTTATATACAGTAATATATACATTATAACTACACTAATACATTTCTGAGCTAAATAAGCCTTCTACAGCTGTAGCCTGCACAGTTATGTTTTACGTTATCTTTGAAAAATACCACATTCAAACCATCCACATAAAACTTACTGAATTACAATTTCATAAAGACCCTTAATATGTTTAGTCCATAACGGCAGGTACATTCTAAGCATACCTCTAAAAAGACATAAAATCTTTTTCTGTTCTTATTAAAATGTAAAGCATAGATAGTGGTCAGATTAATAAAGATGACAAGGCCAGTTTTGTATGTCTAATCACTCTGTATATCACACCGGCATATTTCAAATGGAATCACATTATTATTTAGTTGAATTAAACTTACACCTCTAATTGTTAATTATGCATCAGGACTAAAGTAACTGAAGTAACAAAGATGCCACGCCAGGTCTTCAGCCAAATAAGCAGTAACTGTGTAATTACAAAGATGCAAGGTGTAATGATGTGTGGCTGATAACTGGCTCTTGTTTTATTTCTACAGAGCTTACTAAGGTAAAACTTCAACCTCTCTCCCTCTGGTATAATTAATTTAATATTATTCATTTGCCCACACTCATTGTCATAAATAACACCTTAATACTCACTGATGTTTAAGAATTAAAATTAGATTTTGCTGCAGAGGGTTTATGAGACCTGTCTTTCAAAGGGAAAGATTCCTCAGAGTGTGAGAGATGGCAACAGAAGCGTTCAGTAGGGATGACGACAAGTTAGTGCTCTGTTGTACAAAACAGCAAACTCCCACAGAAGATCCACGTCAGACAGGTGACCCTAGAACCGTTACGCTGTCTTATAAGAAGCAGAGCTTCCTGACATTCAAAAAACCCCTGATTGAACTGGTGGGTACTCGAAAGCATTACAGCTTCAAGGACTCCAAAAAAGGGAAGACTTTGTCTCACAGAAGAGTTCTGGGCAGAACTTGCCAATATTAAACCTTATGCTCTCAGCACTGTCCTATTGCAGGGTGAGAGCAGTCCAGGCAGAGCTCACCAGACATTGGCAGCTGCATGGGGAGCGACCTAAGACAGCCAGGAGTGACACGTGATGAGCTGGCCTGGAAGAGAAGCCACGACGCATTAGTCTTACAGGCAAAGAGGCTCCTCTGTCCCCCACCTTGAATGCTCTCACACAGTTAAGGACTTCAGCCAAGTCTGCAGAGCCAAGGTCAGTACCTTACTCTCTGCTTATAATATCTTTTTGGAGAACTTTTCCAAGGCTTTGGCATTAGTCTCTGGGAAGTAGTTACATGATGTTGACTGATAAATACTGCTGTATTGGGTCTTATATAATTGCTGTATATACCCACTGTACAAAGTATGAAATAAATTGATCCTTCCCTCGGTAGTAAGTCCTACTATCCAACAGTCAGCAGATTGGAGACCTTCTAATGTCAAATTGAGACACTAAGAGAAGGAGCCAGCTTCTTGGCTCAGGAATATACTGAAAAGCATCGCTGTAAAAAGTGAGCTGAGAATTCATCCACAGTAAAACAAAGCAGTTGAAAGGCCCATCAGAGTTCAAATGATCTGGCCTTATAAAGGATGACTGAACAAAGTTTAGGAAGTACTTCATTACTGCATGCAGCCAAAGAGCATATTTATTTTTCTGACTACAGCTACTTCTTAAGTATTTGATATTTTTGGTAGTTTCTAGTTAAGCCAAGATTGTGAAAAGTACTGCGAAGAAAAATAGAAAAGAGCTCAGGAGCAATTTTTTTTTTTTTTTTTTAAAGAGTGACTATAAAACAGGATGTGAGGGAATATAGAGATATTGGAAACATAAATCATCTAGACAACTGATTTAAAGCTGAAAATCTAATTTTGAAACTTTGGGTACTAGCATAGGCCATGATAAGAGAAAAGATCAAGATAACGATCAGAGACAAAAGACCTGAGTATGCTTGTTTGATGCAATAACAGGATTTGTAAACTAAGAAACCTGCCTAGTCTACACTGAGTTTAGGTATGCTGAGAGACTTTGGCATCAAAGAATCCAAAATTACATTAAAAAAACCTCCTCATAGTCTACCTTTCCTCAAAGTAAATAAACATGCAGAACTTGAAGTCAGAGACCACACAGAGCAACCGCCTATCAATCCTTAAAGCTGATTAACACAGAAAGTAGTGAAAAGGCAAAATTCTGTCTTACACTGGTAAACAAATCCTTGCTGCAAAGGTAAATATAGTATCACGATACAGAACAGGTAAACACGTTAGAAAAGAAACAAATAGACAATACTCTTGTTGAATTAAAACTCAATACCTTCAATACATATCCATTATTGAGTTACATGCATGTTCAACCCAGCAGGCAGCTGCAGAGACACAGGGATGAAAACTGAGGAAACATTTGAAAATACCTAATAACCAGAGTATGACACAGAAAATAGGTGTGCCAAACTCACGCCTCTTTCACACTGTTCCTTAGGCTAAAACTGAGAGTCAAAGATGACAGTCTGAAAACATGGAGTAAATAGAAGACAGTTTATTTTCTGGATATCATAGAAAAGCAGAAATCAGATTCTTTGTTCTTTATCAGATCTGTTCCCACCGCCAAAGTGGTATGTTAAACTACAGTAAAAGAATACTCATTATTGAAAAATCTGAGAGCAGATAGCTAATACCAAACACTTCTTATGCATATCTCCAGGATTTTGGAGATTTAGTAAGGGTCCTTGCACTTCTTAGTTAGGAATGACAGAACTTAAGAGTAAGTTTCTCCACAGTTCCAATCTTTCAAACCTTGATGTACAGCTTGAACCTGTAGACGTGTCAGTAGTCCAACCAAAGATATACATACACATGTCAAAACCTCTTAAACTTCAGCAGAAAACAAAGCAACTCCCTCTCCAGCCAGTTATTGTGACAACTTCCCTGTGCAAAACCAATCTCTGAATCTACAAGTTTAAGGTCACCCCACAAAACCCACCTTCTGTGGTTGTGCTTTACATCTGAAAACCCAGGGGAAAAATACCTGCAGTAGCACTGCATCAAATAGCATGGTTAATTCAAGCAGAATGTGTTCCTTGCCATACAGCATCGCTTCTCCCCCATAGCTCAGTGCTACTTTGCACCCAGATAAGCCTTCTGCACTATTCATTTAATACTGCTTCACTTCAAATCAGTTACAACTTCTCAGAAAGGCTTCCTGATGGCTGAGAGTGCCTTAAGCAATTCTTCGGAACGTTTAAGCTCTGACAATTTTCACCTAGGTCTTTAAGGTAAAATCATATTTAGGAGCCATCACATACATTCAGGATCTGGACTTTAAGACTTGAAATTTGTGAGACTTGTGACAAAAGAGTCACAAACCCTGACTAGGAGGAGCCACAACAGATGTGGTTGGAGCATGGTATGATTCCCTCCTAGCTTAAAATATTGTGTTTGCTGGCTATGATGCTAAAATTTGCAATTAGTACTTTTTTTATTTCAAATTGTAGTATCAATCTGGAAAACATCTGTTGCACCTAGAAATCCTATAAGGAGAAATATATTAAAAGGTCATTAAGTATGAATGGTGTTATCAGTATTCTGGTAGTTGGCAAGGTGCTAGAAACTCCTGTAACAGAGGAGAAAGAGGCAGCAGTAGGGAGGGGTTCTGATATGTTTTCATAATTAATTGCATATTAATTAGAGCAATAAAGCATTAGAATGTTCAAAGTCATTCTCTTACCAGTGGGTAGGCTGTATGGGATATGTCCTTTGTTTGTAAAACCCCTAATTTCAGCTACTCAAAAAGATACAGTAAGACAGCAGACTGGTCTTATATTGCCACGATGGGACATTTCCCCAAGGATCAATATTAACATGACATAAAGGCAAAAGGTACTTTCACTATCTTGCATTCTCCCTTTCCCTCTCAATTTCCTTCCCTCCCAAATAAAAAAGACAAGAAAACAAAGCACTAAATTTTGTTATTTCAGTTCCAGACTGGCAAAAGGCCTTTACTTTCTGTAGGAGCAGGTAATCAGTTTTGTGATCTATTGTTGCCATTGTCTAGCCACAATTAATTTTTTTTCCTTACTATATAGTTTACAGCCATACATTCTATATTATTTTTTCTCAGGAAATTTAAAAAAGAAAAGTTGATTATCAGTCATCATTTCTTCTCTCTTTTACCTGTTCTCCATTACCACTAAAGCACTGTTATATAAAGTAAGGATGTAGGTGTTGTGTATTTTATTTTTAAAACCATCACATACAGTCTTGTGCATCCTGATCCTTGTTTCTCTTGCCTCATAAACACACTCAGAAGTCTCTATGCATGGTGCAATGAAAAAAAAAAAAATTAGCTCACTGTACATTTTACTTCTGCGTACATGATTTTTTCCCTTTTCAATGCAGTATGAGTTTTTCTGGAGTGTTAACAGAATTATTTTCAGCAGGTTTTCTGTGGCATCCTTCATCAGTAGCTTAGAAGTTACTTTAAGCCTTTTGAAGAACAAATGTCAGCATTTGAATACCAGTTAACTTGCAAGTCCAGTGAGATTCCTAGAAAAAACAGAAAGCAAAGTGCCAAACCAACACTTTCAAATCAGACTGCCTAAAAGCACAGAAAATCAGAAAGACATTCTGCTGCCGTTACTCGGTGAAGAGTACTTTACTCCATTAATAAAACAGGGTTGGACAGTGCTGAATGCAAGACTAGAGAATCTTAATTCCCTGCGTAAATAGTGGTTATAATCTTTAAAGCTCTTTCAGCATCTGATGCTTTTGTAGCTGAGAACTCCACTGAAAAAGTCGCCTGTTCTCAGACACCAATACAATCATTTTCCAACTCAGCAAGACACAAGAAACATACTCAAACACAGGTGTAACAATTCTCCAGCAAACATCTGCAGCCTATGATGTATGTCCAAACCTTACACCATTTCAGAAGAACTTCACATTTTTTTAAAAAAGCCTCACAAACATGCAGTAATGCAGAAAGATTAACATGAAATTTAGTTTGGGAAAGAGGATCTCTGCTGAAATCCCAGAATTACTTATTACAACCTATCCATCCTCCTACTCTCAGCTTTTAGTATCGCACTGTTTGGTCATTACATAAAGTGGTTTGCAAAGCATAGTCATAATACTATTTCCCCCCAGTCCGGTTTGTGAAAAATGTACACTTCTATTTAAAGCAACATCATGTTTAATTTTGTGGCAATAAAGGACTTTTTCTGCATTCTGATTATGAATATTTAAGGTAAGAGGACTGAACGTGCCCACAGGGGAAAATAAATCTGGATTTTAAATTTAATTTGCAACGATAAAGTACGGAATAGTTATTTCTGTTTATAGCATGCTAAAAAAGGTAATGCAAGTAAGCAGTGTAAGCTACCGGTTATTGATGCCAGCTCTGTTTTACAGCAATGGTAATAGCTTTTCCTCTCAAGGGATGACAGTATTTCTTCTAGAAACTATAAATTTTATTTATTATTTTACATTTTTAATGCTGAATTTTGATCTTAGATTTGTAGTTTGATGTTTCTTAGCTAAAATACTTTCACACTCATGTCCCACTCATTTTTTATGGCACCTATTTAATTAAATACATTTCAAGCAAAAAGAACAGTAATATTAAGAGTGGGTTAAGTTTCTTCCAAAACCTTTCTGTCCAGGGAGGAAAGTCTGACATGGATGTACCTAGAAAGCTGTCACACCTACTGATGCCTTAAAGGGAATTATAGTCAAAAGAACAAAGTCACTTTGAGTTTATAGATAATAAACAGTTCAGAGCAAACTTTTGAGATCAAAATCAAGATGTTACAATCAAAGATGTTACTGAAGTGCCAGTGTGTGAGAAATAAAGAGGTTCAATTACTGAATGTAAAGAGTCAATTCCTAAACTATGGAGCTCACCAAAATTATATAGGAAATGAGATAGTAGCACATCAAAAAAATTCATAAAATGAAGCTATTTCCCCTGACATTTTTTAATAAAATGATGGATATCATTGTCATTCACAGTCTGAGAATTGTTTCAGAAACAAAATTTCAGTCAAATTTAGAAGTACCAGGAGAAATAAATCATGAAGTTTGATCTATTTCATAAAGCATTGTGGATCTACTGTGTTCTAAAGTATGCAAGAGAAAATTAATGTGAAGGATTTTAAACTATAACATGTAACCAACTTCTACCAAAACCACCACAAAACTGGTAGTGAAAGAGGAAAGGAGTAGAGAAAGCAATGGAAGTTACAAAAAGCAAAATATCAAGCATCCATAGGCAAAACCATGTTATTAATCATATTAATGGCCAGAGTTAGGTTCTATATTTGTGCAAATAAACACACACACATATAGCATACAGAGAAATAAAGAACAGTAATATAAAATAATGTACTCAGATTCAAGAATTTAAATTACTTGGGTTCATGAGGAATGCATGATAAATGTGGGTTATAAAAGTTTATTGCAAACAGATAAATGTGTATACACTGGAAACATGAACAGCTGTTCAAGCACAGAAGGCCTTAGATTTGTTACCACATAACAAAGCTTAGGAAAATTTAGACTTTACTATAGTGCATGTTTGTAGGAAGGCAAAAGTGGTAAGGATGGCATTGTGGTTGTGATTGGAGTGCAGACAATGAATCCAGGTTCAATTTCCACATTTTCCCATGGGGGCTGGAGCAAACATACCTTGGACAGCAGATGCTATAACAAAGTGAGATGGAGTTTGAATTTACAGTTGGTTACATGCTCTCCAAGCAGAGAAACCTCCACAAAACTCTGAGACTATTCACAAGGAGAGTTAGAGCTCAGTGGCTGATACGTTTTAAAATTTACACCTGAGCTTTCTCACGGTGATTGCCCCTTGAAGACAAGCCTCGAGTGTGAAACTTTTCAGAAGCATTTACACTAGTCTAATTTTAGCCCCACAGAAGTCAGCCATGGAATAATTTACTTAGTAGCAAAGTTATGAAAATTATGGAAGTTTGAAATATTCCACTTTCTTCTTCACCTTATGCTCCTCAGAATTGTGTTTTTCACCTTGCAGTGATACTATAAAGGCAAATTTAAATACCTTGAATGTCCAGGTGACGGAAACGTGGAGGCAACCATAAAATGGATTCCTTAAAATTGTAATGGTGAGTTACATTGCTACAGCTGAATGATAAAAGGAAAAGTTAAATCACCATGCAGATTTGGAAATATAGCATGTTGGAGGGATTTTCAATTACAGGGTTGACAAACTATCAAGCAGTATCAGCCCCCATGTTGAAAGATAACAATTTTAAAGCTACCAACAATAGTAACAAAAAAAAAAAAGTCACAGTCATTGAAATAAAATGGGAGAAATTACATTGAAAAAACATGAAGGGAATCTTATATGCTAAAGGAAGGGAACCATGATATGCTAAAATTAAATCAATTTATTTAGATTATACCCCTCATAATCCACCACATACCCCTTTTTGCTGAGCAAAATTTTACATGGCTTTTAAATTCCATTCACCATGCAAGCTAAATAGCACAGGGAAAAGCACAGGCTGACATAGTTTACTTGATCTTTTGACAAAGTGCTTCACTGTTAGTTTCTAGGTAAAAAGCAAAGATTTAATGTGGATTAAAAAAATAGCTCAGAAACCAAAATGTAGGAATGCACAGGCAACCTTTAGCATCCAGTTAATTCAGAACCTTGCACCATGCATCTCTTCACAAAAAGATACAGGCTGACAGTTTCAAAGGAGCCTAAGGGAGCTTCAGTTACTCGTTCATTTGAAATTTGAATTTCAAATTAGAGATGGACACCTAGATCCCTCAGTCTTCCTGGAAAGCCCTACCCTTAGGATTCTTTGTGAAACACTCTAAAATCTCAATGAAAACTTCAGCTTGATATACAGTAGTGGACAATGGCAAGCACACTATTAGTATGCAAAAGCAGTGAGAGAAAATGTCAGTACAATTTTAATGTATTTTGGTAAAATAATGGTTCAGAGTGACTAGGAACAGTGAATTTCATTCTGGTCAATCTCTCTCAAAAGAGAGGGAGTTCAGAGGCGGCTGTCAACAGACAGTTGCAAGCATAAATAATTTGTTATTATAAGGAGACAGAAAAATACACACATCTTTTGACTTTCTCAGGAGTTTGTGCTTCGACTGCTACATTAGATAAATGAACTAGGATAACCCTTACTCATCCCTTTCAAGTTCATGAAAAACATGGTTCAGTGAAACAAAAAGACAACAAAATTAAACCCGACAAAGTTATATGCTCTGAAAAATGCACAATTAATCTAGGAGTGTCATTGCCACTAAATATTACTGAAGACCTATGTAACACAAATAAAAAAAGAAGGCAAGAACAGCCAACAAAGACATTTTAAGCTGTATTTGAAAAATATAGTATACAGTGTCTTAAGCAATCTACCATAAAATAGATTTTACAAGAGCTCAAGGGGAAACAGATTTCAATTTGAGAAATCTTCACTTCTGGGATTATAATAACTAAGAGGTAGATCATATAAAATACATAATAACGTATTTTAATATATTTTCTGAAGAAATTTTATATAATAAAGACTAAATAATTTTAATAGGTTTGGATGAGTTTGGGTTTTGAGTTCTGTGGAAAGAGGGGCAGAGAAAATTCTCAAATTCTGACTAAATGACCATAGTTTCCACTGTCATAGCTCAATGCACAGCTTCTAATGTTCCACTAACTTTACTGAAGACCAGGAACTATACAATTAGAGCATACTGTCTAACATTGATATTGAAAGTATAAGCAAAATTGGATGACTTCTAGAAGACAAGAAAAAGGACAGCAGCATGACAGACTAGAGTCGTGTCCCAGAGAAGAGGCTGCAAATACAAACAATAAAGCAAGCTAACAGAAAGTTAGGAACTCAGATCCTCCCACATATTTTAGATGCCAGGGCACAAAGTAACATGATCAATTGATGAATCCTAAACAGTTGTGTTGTATCAGCTTTTAATGAATTTGAAGATGTTATACTATGCAAAGAAAAACCTAAGAAGGTACACAGTAACAGACACAGTTCATTTAATTCTGGCTTGTGAGTCATGTTTTCTAGACTTGTGACCATTCCCACTGATCTCTAGACTCTGCTGCTTCATATCCACATCGATGGTGACACTGAACCCCTAGGCCTCTCTCATCAGATAAGACCTCACTAACATAGAACAACCAAACACATCACTTGTCTTCCAGACTATGGCTTGTGTAATTAATCCTTACATTCTTCCTGCTTTTTTGCTTGGATGGCATTAATTCTTGGGCAGTTTCTAATCCATCAAATCATGTGACATTCTTCTGTGCAGCACTCTTAGCTAGTCAATAACTCCAAACCTGGGATTTGTACAGTTAAACATTTCTGTTTATTTTCACTCGTAATCTGCCCCTACTAAACGGCAGCCTATTTTATTCAAACCATATCTTGAGTATAGCAACAACATTTTGACACACAGTCCTGTCCTCCAGTGACTTTTCACCCTTCCTCAATTAGCGTCACCTATGTCTCCTCCATCATCCAGGTCATTAATAAAAGATACTGCATATTGTTTTTCCTATGCTCAGAAACCGTGTACTCCGATGTAGGTTTCTGCCAATAAAGACTGAACGACACAGTGCAACTCTCATTCAAGATGTCTTAAAAAGAAAGTATAGGAATGAAATATAAGGCAACAGTTGACATGTGATTAAATACAGAAAAAAATATACGAATATATGCAGTAAGTTAAAATATAATTAGCCATGAAGGGAACATACTTTCATGTAACAATAACACAAAAGATCTAGAAATGCTATCCCATTCATCTCAATGGAGATGTTAATTTCAGATTAAGTCAAATTAAAACAAACACACAAAAGAAACAAAGCCAGTGCTCCGTCTCTGAAACTACATGCAAATTGAAGCATACTTGCATCTTGGCAGCAGTTTTAACTGAAACATTTCTTAAGATTAATCTAAGAAAGGATATACTTGGTCAGACCAAACATTTCACTTGTCCTGTGCCCCCTCTCTAGCAGTGGCCCAACACGGACATATATGGGAGTGTACAAAGTCCAGGGAAACATCCAAGCAGACCTTCCCAGCCTCCAGTGAGTGAGTTTCAGTGGCTCTCAGACAGAATTGTCATCTTTGTAGTCCTTAACAGATAGTATTGGTAACCAGTCTTCCTACTTTTTGAATCAATGTAAACTCAGCATGTGGCAAGGAGTTCCATGGCATAACTATATGAAACATGAAAAAAATACCTCCTTTGGTTCAACTTAAACATACCGCCTACTAGCTACATCTAATGCCCAATGTCCTTGTAGTAGAAGTTGCTGAACAATCACTCATAATCTATTGACTCACCACTCATGAGTGCATAAAGTTGTCATAGCCTTCTCCAATTTTCTTCTTCCCAGAATGAAAACCTGTAGTTCTACTTGTTCCTTGTTTAAAAGATTTAATCATCCTTTACTCATCCTACTCATTCTTCTCTTTAGCTTTTCAAGGTGTAGATGCACCGTTGACACTGCTTGTAACTATGATGTTCTCTACTTTGTTCTATTTCTTTCTAAAAATTTCTACTGTTAAATTTGCTTTTTTTTGACTGCTACTATTTTCATAGCTCACACTGAATACACATATCTGTGAATATATAATCTCACAGTGAAGTTCTTGAACAGTAAGTGTCATTTGGAAGTCCATTCTTGGGCACAAAAAGGCTTTTTTTTTTTTTTTTTTTTTTCCCCTTTGAGAACTACTTTACATTTCTTTACAATGAACCTCACTTGTCACTTTATCACTCAGTATCACCGAGGTGCTTCTTTTCAGTTGGTTTTCATTTCTTGTATTCTGAGTAATTTAGTATGACCTGCAAATTTTTCTGTATAAAGCAGACTTCCTGTTCCTGGTGAATTTGAAACAATGCTAGTCTTAGGTCTTTAACAAACTGTTTAGTAAGCTCTTTCTTAGTCTATCTTATTGTGGTTTATGTTTCTATTTGACAGGCATGTCTTCATTTCTTACATACTGATTTGTTGGTGCCTCCTTGTAAGGTTTAGCCAAAACCTGAATTGTTGAACAGACTAAACATACACCTGTTAGAGATGTATCAAAAATAGCTGAATAAAGCCATTTAAGATATAGTCAAATATCTTCAAATATATATTCAAATATATAGTGAATTAGAAAAATTCAGTGGAACCTCTTTGCATTCTAGTGGATTTCGATTTGGTACTTAAATCCAAGACCAAAACCAAGCAGATGGTTCAAGATGCCAATACACTGCTTTGGAAGTGGTCTAGATGAAAGCATTCTGCAGTTCACTTGTTGAGATTTGATGATGTTTTTGCAGTAAAGGTCCTCTACAATAAGTATGTGATACAAACCCCACCTGTCAGTAAGAATTACCTGCACTGAATTCAATAGCCTTGGAAGAGTTCATAAAAATGGGTTAAATAATGTTAATAAACCTATAACGCTTTTACTCTTGACATTTTATTATTTGGTCAACACTATGCAACTTCTCTGAAACTGAGCAACAACTCTATGCACTGCTCATTCCAAAACACTTAAGCAGACACCTGTCTACAGTAAAATGATACCTATCATCTACCTTTATCCAACTATTGTATGGTCTCCATGATCTTTATCTCTCCTATTTAACTTGTTCTGCACTCAGTATTTACCTTCATAGCTTCACCTTTCTCCTTTTCTTCCTGCACTTTATTCCTCCCTCCTTTTTCAGTTCTCCCCCTCCCTAGTCTTGCCCATCTTTGCCATTTTAATTACATTTAGAATGACTTACACCAATGCTCCTCAACACAGTTTATTAGCAAATCTAGTTTCTAGTTGTATGCAAATTTGCCAAAAATCTGTCAGCTGAAATTCTCCACACTTGTGTGCCTGCCCAAGGTGATTCTTTTTTCTTAAAAATGGCAACTTACTGAGCTGAGCTGCTTCCAAGAATGAAGCTGGGGAAAATCACATTGTCTTTTCAGGTTACAATAAGAAAAATATAAAGCAACTTGCTCTTTAAGAAGCTTTAGTGTTGTTTCGTTAAACGGGGTTTTGTAATATGGCAAAGAATTGTCAGCATTTTACTGAGCCCATGAAAATTTCACTGAAATTTGGCCAAGTTATAGAGTTTCTATTAACTTCTGTTTACATCTCCCCCGCCCCCCATCTTTTTTGAAACCTGGATGCCAAAACACTCTGAATCACCCACTACACACAGCCTGCTCCACCTTCCCACAGCTTTTTTTCGCCTCAGACCTGCCCCACTACCGCACAGTAGCTGCCAGGCACAGCAGGACCCCCCCACTGTGCACCCAGGCTGTGCGGCAGCAGCCACACTCGAGCCCACCACAATGAAAAACTGCATGGTACAAGGGAGCATAAAAGCCACAAGGGTGCTGAAGAAGCCAAAAGAGAGAGACAGAAAGGGATGAGGCACTTGGAAAGGAAGACCAAGTGTGCTTCAATACTACAGGACCAAAGAGGAGCTAGAGGCTTAGCTGCTTGTAATCACTTACAGTCCATTCCCTAGACTCCAAGAAGTGAATCCAATAGAGGGAAACCCTTTCTACAACTAACAGAGGTTTCAAGCTTTCTGGTTTTAAGAGGTTATACCCATATTTTTCCCTGTTTTATTTTTAAACAATTCTCCGATCCAGTTGAAATAGGTTAATTTTGAGAAACGTTCATCTTGAGCTAGATGATTTGCCTGAAACGGTCTCCTCTAATAGCCGGTAACTGCTGCATTATGAAAAAATGAAAAAATGACGTTATTAATATGCAACATGAAATACAGGCACCACTTCTAGCTTCCTCTATAAGACAGGAACTTGTACATAACATTTACAGACCTGTCCATGCAAACACCTTATTTGACCACCCTCTGAGTCTTCTATAGGCTTCTAAGTGAATCTACTACCTTGGCCAGTCCATTGATATCTGCAAATCCTGAATGCACAACCTTCTCTTCTGTGCATGAAGAAAGCAATTATCAGAGTATCAGCAATAATTAATATACATATTGAAACTCACTGCACACAGGATGCCTGCACATCATGTCGTTGGAAAAATCTGTAGTAACATGTGAACTGCCAAATTTTGCATTCTGAATACTGACCGATGTGTTTCTTTCTAGTCTGAATGGTACCCTGATTCTACTTTTCTCATCCTGAGCTTTCCTTCCTCTCTCTCTACTTACACTGGCTGCCTCCATCACCTATGGCACTGTGGTTATATTTTAGACTGCCAGCTTTGCAGCTGCATCATATTTAAAGCTTCACAAAAAAAACCCAATACTTGTGAAACAAGTACTACTAGGCACAAGAGAAGAACTCAAAGAGAGCAAAAGGACTAATAGTCTAAGTTATTCCTGTCACATCAAATAAAACAAAACAACAAATTACAAAAAGCAATTTGTCTTTCATTTCTGCTACCCAACTGTTTGAGATTTTAACTTTAAAATTGCACCCAAATTATAGGTAACTGCTGCAATTTAGCATTTCTTTAAATGATTGCATAGACAGCAGCATCCCCACATTCCCTTAAGTACCTGTGTAAGAGTAACATATGCGTACTTACAGGTTATTAGCAGACTGTAGAAAAATGTATGTTACTGTCCAAAAGAGTTTTACAGAACAATCAAGAAAGGACGAGAGCATGCTTCAGAGAATTAGTTAATATGCAGCACAAGAACTCAATCAAAGGGTGGAGCACACCTACACGAGAGACATACACCGGCAATAATGGTGAAGATGCTTGCTGTATCTGCCCATACAACAAAACTCATACTGTATGAATTTAGAATATATCCTAAAAAGATAAAAGTTGAACAATTATTTCTTGGTGGTAGTCTTGTGTAGCAGGAGTAGTTTCAAGATTTCTCTTACCCAGAAGCCACTTCCAAGACATGACATCATGGAAACTCCATTTTAAAGATAAAAAAAAGTCTTAGCTGTCTCTCTAGTATCTGATGCCCAGCAAACCTTCTCATTTTCTCGCTGTCCTTTTGCAGTTCTGAAGAAAGAAGACATCTAATCCAACTTTGAATATTGTTAAACCTGCTCAACTTTACTGCCATTTCTACCTTGATATGGAAGCTTTCAAGGTTTTGTTTCTATTCCCATTCTAACAAAAACTGCCCAAACCAAATTTCTGTAAACTGATTCTTCTTTATGTTGCAAATAAAATTACACCTGCACTGAACCCTTCCTCCCCAAAACCCCAGAAGCTTATCTGCCATAACTAAGGACTTTACTATTTCTTTCACAAAGTTTTTATTCTTTTCTATGCAACGTAACTTCATTTTTTAAAAAAAATCTAAATGGTAGTACATTGGTAATTTGCTCCACTAACAAACTTCACTGAATATTCAAATATAATACACGAACTACAGCAACTGATATCGGTGAAATACGCTGTTCGGTATACTGATCACAGGTAAAGTTTGCTTAAAATGCTCATGTATAAAATTTAAGTAAATTGATGCATTGAAATTCAAGGTTCTTCAGAAAGTAAGGAAATGATAAATATCACCAGCTTTGTTTCTCCTTTCCTAAACCAGAATAAAATAGTTTTGATGCTATTAGAATCTTAGCAGTTTATGCCTTTGTCAAGAGTACTGCAATCTATTTTGGGTTCCACCGTGTTTTAAAAAGCATTAACATAATATTGACTTAAAAAAAAAGAAAAAAAAAAAAGAGAGAGTGCTTACCTATTGACACGTAACATTTTAAATGTGTACAGCTGTAATCCTTTTCAGCATGAGAAGAGAAACATAAAAATTCTCTAACGTAATACACATTTGAAGCACAATCCACAAAAGACCATTTGGTAGTTACAACTTTTTTCTTTAAGATCAATTGTTGATATCTCAACTAACTTTTACAACTACATTTTCACTTTTTCTCTCTATTCAAAGACAAGACTGAAGAGAGTTATCCAATAAAGCTCTTAGCCATGTTCTTGAATTTAAGCACACATTAGAATCCCTTGAGGTAAAAAAGCCACACTTAACTCTAAAACTGTTTTCTTACATTATTTTGTTATCAGAGATTTCACCCCCTAACAAAGACAACCAAGCAAAATATGTATATAATTATTTCCGTATCATGCTGTAGCTTCAGCAACATCTTCAGTTGGCATATCTTCCACATCAATTCCTGGAATATTTTAACTACACTGTTGTATCACGCACTTGGACGTCACTTCAGCAAGTATAAACCTTTAGGCTCATGTTAAGAGCTCCCTTTCAAGATCCATTGGAATTGCTCACACATCCTTAAAGACTTGATGAACTGTGACAAATGAGTAAGAAGGAAAAAGGCTCAAACTAGTCATGTTCAATAAAAATTAGATTCGGAAATATACATACAACATTTCAAGACTCCATAGAGATGGGAACAGGGCACCTTTTCCAGAAACTTCCAGTATATTTCAGTTTTTCCATTCTAAATAGACAACCTTTAATATCAAAGTCCAAGTTTTCACAAATGCAAGACTTCTACAAATACGGCCCAAATTAACAAGAGCAGCCAGGTACACATCACACGATAAGAACTACACCAAACAGCTAAGAAGAGAGACACATGAAGTCAACAAAGTACTTTTTTAAAGTACTTTAGAAAATGTAAGTTAAATATTTTTCAAAGCAACAGAAAATATTTTCTCATAGGATTTTCTTTGAAAGTGAATATTCACTTATTTGCTTACCAATATCAGTACTTATTATTTTAATATCTATAGTCAGATTAAGAAAGTTAATCATGCACATAGATCTGAGGTAACTAACATGTTACCTCCATGTTACCAGTTTTGAATCTTACTGATGGAAAATGGTATGGAGTATGACAAATAAAATGAAACTCTCTAGTCCCACGCCACAGGGACTTTCATTGACCTCTTAACTGTTCCTATACTAAATTGCTACTTCATTTTTAATGAGTGTTCTATAAATGGAAGTAGTTGTTTGTATTCTCAACCTGCAAATGTTGCAAAAATTTCTAAAAATGGGTCAGCTGCAAAAATCTAAATACCTGCAGTCCATTAGTATACAATAGTATTTAAAAAGTATTCTCAAGAATTGATGTTTAATAGTAGATGTGTATTTTAATGACAAATTTGAAATAATATCATCAAATAATGCTAATTTAAAAAATCAGGACACAGTAATACTCATGGGGAGTCCCATCACCCAAAATAATACATGTCTACAATTGACCAAAAAACGACACACACGTGCATATGCACAGAAAGAAATTGTGACTCGGCTTGAAAGATGACTTACGCTTAAGGATGCTTCAAGAGTCAACATACCAGAATTCTGTTCTGCCAGTGAAACCACTGCTGTACTTTCATAAAAGGTTTAATTTCAATTAATTCTAGCATGCTTAGCCTAGTTTGGATGAAAGAAGCCACATTGTGTTTCTTGCACCAACTAAGTTATCTTAATTGTAGCTACAACATGTACTGGAGATCACTACTGCAAAGCCATATAAATTCCAAAGCTTTCAAATTGATGTTCCTTCTGCAGAAAAACCAAAACTGAAACACTTCAATGTTTAACAAAAGTCGTATTTTGATGAGTCTTTGTTAGGACACTAATCTGGGCTTGTGGAAGCACAGTCAAGTACTTGATCTGCCTGATCGAGAACTAATTTTCCACTATTAGACCACACCACTTCAGGAATAATGCTTGTGTTTTCTCCTCCTTACCACAGCTTTTCCATCCTTTTCTCAAAGGAGAAACATCTTACAGAACAGTATACTTTTTCAACTCCAGTTTAATTCCCACCTCCTCTGGCTTTTCAGTTCTTGAGCTTGGGAAGTTGATAATAAATTGCAGGCATAGCTGCATAGGCATAAACGTTGTTGCTGCCATATATAGTTTTGAAGAGTCCTAAAGGTAACTGTACCATTCACTTCATCAACAGGACAAGGCATACAAGTAAAAGGCTGCAAACGTGCATTTTGATGACCTTCACAGAAGAACAGTCTGAACAAGCATGTTATTTGTATCACCAATTCATTAATAAAAGCTAACAACTCTGCCAAACACACCATCATTGTCTGGAAGAAATAAAAGCAATGTTCTTCAATAAATGTTACTTCCTTGAAGCAGTCTACCTTTTGAATTCTAGCTTTCATCCACATAAAGGCACAAACAGAGAATCACTGGCACAAGACGATCCACTGTGTAAAGCGTACTTGTCACTGTAACTCTTACACTCCATAAGACTGTGCTAAACTTAACATTAATTGTGAATCCCCAGCACCCTGCGTGTTTGGGACTTCACACTAAATTCATCTCTCCACTGTCGGTTCCAACATTTCAGTCTCCTCTCAGGCAATGCTAGTCTTTCCTCCTCAAACCTGTCATAAGAATACTCTTTCCTGTCTTTACGAAAGCATTCCATTTAAAACATACTTTAAAAAGGCTGATTTAGTGAACTTTCAAGTCTTGATCTATGCTGCTTTGCTTTTTATCTCTTCCTTGCACTCTGTTCTTGATCAGTCTCAAGGTAGATCTTAAAATGCAGCATCCAGTTAAATGGTATTTCAAGTTTCCATAATTAATTAGGAACCATTCTCCTTTCCTTCCTAATTACACATACGAATCCCTGAAGCTTAAGAAATAGGAGTGGGATAAAATAGTACAAACAAACTTTTATAACTGGGTGGCTTTTGTATAAGTATCTACAGCATGTGGCATTACAATGGCACAGAATCACAGAAAACTGAGGTAGGAGGGACCTCCAGAGGTCACTTAGTCTGCCTCTGCCCCAAGGCAGGATTCAACTATATTAAAATCATTCTTGACAGATGTGTGCAAAACCCAATCTTAAAAAATTTCCCGTGATGGAAATTCCACAGCTTCCTTAGGCAATCTACAAAAATACCGTTACAAATTGTATCTACTGCTCAATATAGCAAACAGTTCTTACTGACACTGGTCTGCAGGATTAATTCTTTGCCAGTTTTAATGCACAATATGGCACTCCTGAATTCATACAGACAATGCACACATCTCTCTGACTAGGTCTAGAAAATGTGTGTTGGTTTTCAATTTTATAAAAAGAGAAATTCTGCATAGCTGATCATGAGCGCTCTTAAGTTACAGAGGACTTCATAATTAATCAAGGTAAAAATACACTGCATTCTCCGATAGTGTAATTTGTGGGCTAAATAAATTTATGTATTTTAGTATTATTTTTATACAGAAGGATTGAGATGCTTTCATGTACATATGTATATAGAAACATCCTCCATAGGTGGGCTGTGGTTTAAAACAGATTTATAATGCAAAATATTCTCAGTGGGTCTAGGTCTGTTGAAGCAAAGGATCTAATGATAAATTAGCGCCTTCACCAAACGAGGATTCTATGGTCAAGCCAGTGGGCTCCTGACACTTGTCTGCATCCTGACTTGCAGTGAAGGCTCAATACAACAGTTCACTTGCAAGCATGATTTGGGAATTCCAGTTGCTTGTAATTAGGATGTAGAATTAATTATCTACTAAAAACATAACAACAGGATTTTATTTGTAAAGGTATCAGTTCTTTCCAGAATTTAATAGAGATTAACAAAGGCTTCTAACTTTTTTCCCCCTTCTTTTTTCTTTCTGCTTTATGAGAATAATTTTACTAGACAAATTGAAATTTTCATGGTGGTAGATAGATAAAGATTTTGCTGTTATGGGAAAGGGACTGCTTTAAGGCTTTAGTCCTGATACCTGGAAGAAAAAGGTACCAAAAATAGATCAAAAACCATTTTGAAAAGTGGAAATAGTTCACTATCTCTTTTTTGGTTTTATGTCCCCTAGAAAAAAGTTTTGAACTTGCCGAGTTAAATATTGACAATACTCTATCAATAAGTGTGTGTGAGCTTTCTGAAACAGCTGGAACATTATCTATAGATTTTTGCAGGTTCACAAGTGCTGTGCTCCCATTTCCAGTAAAAGCTGCTGTCTAATATACAAAGCTAAATGCCCCAGGGACACTGAAGTGAACATATTTTTCTGCTGCTTTAAGCACACCAGTAGTCATTTGTAGAGTTTACATGGCTTTCTTGTCAATACCTGCTGGTCACAGTCGGTGAAGAATCAGTTTCTCTTATGATCTGCTTGCTAATTAAGCATGGCAGTAGCTACACATAGTGACATTTTCAACAACCTGACACACAAAAGGAAATAATCAGATGTATTCTCAGAAGGCTTCGATCTTTAAATCATTTGGATTCTGTAGTTACTGCAACTGAAAGATAACAGAAAAAACTATGCCAGATTAACATGCAACTTTTCTGATAAATTATAACATACTTTATATATGTTATACATATGTATAGAATGCATGTATGTAGGATGGATATGTAGGATGGATACTTTAACTCTAATGCTCCACAACATAATTCTTTAAAAGAAAAAGTGTTAAAATTATTTGAAGCTATCACAATATAGGCCAAAAATCTGCATTGTCTTTTGCTTCTCCTCATTTTCTTCAGTGCTTCATAATCTACCTTTTCTGTTACTATCCTTCATTTATCATCATCTAACTGCACCTTATTTCTGTTGTCCATTCCTTTACTTGCAGAAGGATTGCAGAGTTTTGTCTTATGGTGCTCTTCTGCACACAAAACATCCTAGAAATTATTAACAAAGCTACTTCATTGCCCCATTTTAAACTGTTTCCTTTCTTAGCCTTCAAAAGCCCGTTGCTCCTTTGCTGAATGACTCCTTCTAACATCTCACTGTTTCCTCATATTACTCCTCCTTGGTTTGTGTCCGTCTGTTGTCTTTTAGCTCCTTCTTAGATTATAAACTCTTGGAGGCAGAAGTCTCTGGCACTTGTACAGCCCAACCCAGTGGTCCAAGTGAATTCCAAGCCACATTAGTCTTCCTCCAACAGTTAAGATTTCACTATTTTGTAAAGCCCCTTGTGTGCCTGGAGGACAAACCTGGAGTGGCTGGTAACCAAATCTTACTACTAGTTAATAACAGGCTGTTTAATCTGAGTAGGTAATGAAATAGAAAACATCAGTAAAAGTGAATCTGTTTTGAAAGAAATCTTCAGATGGCAAAGCCATTAGTAGAACTACCAGAGGTGACTGAAAGGCTTTTTCTCACTGCACAAGGAACAGTACCACATCCAAGCATGCTTTTGATTACTTAAAAGTCATGTCCAAATTATTTAAATAAAATAAAATAAACATTTATTTGTTTCTGATTTGTGGTTGCAACTTTTACATTCTTGTCCACCTATGCCTTATATTAATCTCCTCTAAAAATGAAAATTTGACATTATTGTAAAAAAATGTATCTTCTGCAATTCTGGACAAGAAATATAGCAATAAAATATAATTTTTAAAATATCCTAAAGACAAGAATGCAATAGAAGATGCTGCTTGTAAAGCCAACTGACATAAAAAAAAAATCTTAGAAAATCTAGTACTTTAAAAATCTGAAAGGACTCTCCCACACTTGCGGTAATAGAGATTGGACTTGAAACAGGAAGCTTCTATTGGCTACTTAATTGCTTTATTTACCTTATTAAGGTAATAAAAGGATCCACAGCTGCTATTGGCAACAATGGGTCCTGTTCCAATAGCACAGTGTTACTGGGTGACAAGTCAAGGCACACAGAGACCTCAGTCCACCACAGCACACTGTTTTTAAGAAGTAACTGCGGTGTACCCCTTGCCACTATAAATAGTCTTGATTTTAGTTCGGATATTGCAGGTGGTGAGGTAGCTCTCCTGCCCAGGCACTGTCTAGTGCTATTAATGTCTACTCTGCTCAGCATGAGATCTACAATATACTTCTGCTGGCAAAAAGATCTGACAGTGTTATTGTACACCTGGTTTTGAAGTAAACAGTACTTTAAAAACTACATAGACTTTATATTGAAGCCTAATTATTTTTTCCCCATTAGTGACAAACTAGAGATCCCCTGGACAGATAACAGAATAAAAAGACTTCAGGAAAAAAATATGTAAGATTTCATTTTAAAGACTAGTATTCTTTCCCTGCCCTTTGGTCATTTTTTTGGGTTTCTTAATCATAAATGAGGTTGAGCTACTAAGCTGTCTGGAGAGAATACATGGTAGTGTTAAATAAAGAATCAAAATCCAGACACAGTGAAAAATACATTAAAAAATATCTACCAGAACTTTTAAATTAAAGTCTTCAGAAGAGTTAGAAAGCCTTTAAACTTCAATTTGATGAAGTTGTACTGAAAGGGAGCTCTCCCTGTTTCTGATAATTTTATTTCACCTTTCCATTGTAAATGGGTGTTTTTTGCTGGTTTTTGTTGTTGTTGTTGTTTTGGTTTGCTTGTTTGGTTGGGTTTTTTTTAATACTTTCTCACTTAATTGTTAGTTACTCTTTGAAATGCACCTCTTGACTGAGATTTTTGGCTGCACCTATAATAAAATATTTTCTGCTGTGGAATACTGGCAGCGTGCTGCCAGTAATCACCCATGCTGAGAGTCAATCTTCAAGTTTTCACTTGCCTGCAAGTAAAATGACTTGAAACATCCACAGAGAAGTTGCCTTGCTACTCCTTTTCCTCAAATATTTGTCACCTCAAAGGAAAACGTGAGCAGTGAAATAAATGTTGGGGTAGGTGAGGAGGAGATCCAGAAATTGTTTATTAAGATTAAAGAACTCGAATTCAAATAAACCGTCAGAGGGTAAATAAATGGTCCTTTAAGAAAGAGGCTTGAGGAGGGCCACTTTTCAGAACCCGTCTGATACAAATTAGTTAGCGTTAGAAGCCTGGTATTTGTCTCCATGAAATTCCTTCCTCTCTGTTCAGATCAGACTCTTTTACACCCACTGAATAACACAGGAAAAGCCACAGCTTCATGAAATCTCTATGACTTTCCTTACCCTATAGCCCAGCTCTCAGAAATCAGGAGAATTTTATCTGGCTAGATGAGAAAAGGCCATGGTCCCTTTTAAGACATGTACCATTCATGTCCCCTCCTCTCATTGAGCATTGCCTCTCCTTGTGATCCTGAGATTCCACAGCAATTATCCAGAGATGAAGCTGAAGAAAACCTATTGCCTCTATGCATTTAAGACAGCAAGTCTCTCTGCTAGGACACATCAGCAGGAAGGAGCCACCTCCACGACAAAAGCAAGGTGGTATCAGCTTCAGCCCCCTTGTGTTTAAAGCACTGTTTGCTCTGTATGAATGGCAGCAGGACTTCCACTAAGCCCTTACCAACTTGTAGTATTTAATTTGTATTTTTAATGAGCATTTGTAATAAACAGAAAATGGTAAAATTTTACTAACAATTGTACTACAAGGGTTTCTAATATAATGTGGTTTCTGTTTGATTATAAAGCTGGTACATATAGGACATATAGAACATCATGTCACATACGGTCTGTTGATTAGTTTTTGAAGTAAAGCATGATTAATCAACACCAAAATGTCAAGAAAAATTTTAACTATGCCATTTGCTCTTCAAGAAGTATTTAGCTAACTTTATGCCACATTTTTAGCTTCCAAGGATTACTTCTTAAATCAGCAAACTTGGTTGATTGTAACTGTTGTCCTCTGTAAAATATATGTTGAAACAGGTAAACTTTAAGTAACACACAAATAAAAAATGGAAGAAGCTAATTTCCATAAAGTATTCTGTCTGCATCCTGCTGAAATGTCTAAAGATCCACCTAAACTACACCATAAACAAAAGTGGGATAGGAAATGTTACAGCAAGCAGTGCTGTCCATCAACAGCCTCACACATGAAATCCTGTATCAGTGAACAAAGAACAAAAGCCTTTGAGCTCCTTGCAACACCAACTGCCACTTATTAAATATTAGTATATTACCAACCATGTTCTTAAAAATGTATCAATAGAAAAAGGTCACAAGTAAGCCATCAGTTAAATTTAACATTTTTTTTCCTGTTTGAGGCTGTTGCACAAAGGAATGTTATTCCTGTGCAAGAATCCAACACCTTTTTACTAGGATGTGAGAAACACACAGTGTTTTGCATAAAGCTAGTTTTACCCTGAGTAAGAACCTTCTGGCATAAAACTGAATTAAAAAGAACAGATGGTTGCAAGAACATAGTAAAAACCCCAAACAAACCAAAACGAAACAACCAACCAACCAACCCCCTCAAAAACACAGATATCAAAGCATCAACTTGTTTTCCCCTAAGTTTTCCCCGAAAGAAGTATAACAGGAAGCTTTAAGAAGTTTAGATCATCTCATCTCCATAAGATTCAATCCAAAACCAAAAATACCAAACACTTAGATGCTCAGTATGGGCTAATTTGAACACTACCTACAGTGACCACTAAGCATTCTCAGATACTCAGGAACTGAATATAATTAAAAGGGAAAAGTCTTTGCTGAAAGTTATTATTTAACACAGAATTCATCAAACACAGTTTGGTTGTAAGTCTTACCTTGTTCTCTACCTGCTGTGAAGGCATGGCATTGCTCGTATTTGTTTATCTATGGAACATTTCCTGATCATTTAAAAAAAAAATATGAAAAAAACGTCCTGCTAGGTAAAAAACCATGAAGTATTAATAATGTGCATAAACCCAAATACATTTAAAAATATATGAAATTCCTCACTTTCATTCATTCAAGAGTTGGTTTTTTACAGTTCTCAGACAGCATTATCTCTGGAGAGAGCATGGGATTACACTTCTATTCAACATCTGGGCTTGTTGAAAATTGACATCATCTACCAGCATAAGACACAGTTTATAAACAAAACAGCTCCTTAAGAGCCAATGTAAGAGCTACAATCATAGCAACAGTAGCAGATATACATGAAGTATGCTCACATCAAACTGCAAAGTGCACCAGCAACAGCTTCACTGCATCCTACATAAGAGCTACTACTCATGTGTGAACTCATTAGTGCACACACAGGAAGTCTTATCCCTCTGAGGAGCAAACTATATTTACATCTTTATATAAAGCTTTATGACTTCCATGGCCCATGCTCGGGCACAGGGATTTACTTGATTTGACCTCAGCCCAGGATGAGATGAAGTATACTTGTCCATAGAGTATTTGTTGTTAGAACTGACACATTTGTGAATACAGCATGGAAAAGTCATCAAATGTCAAGACATCTGAGCAAACAGATAAGCTTAAGGAAAGAAGTTGTACATTCAAGTGTGAAGTTAAGTCTGGCTTGCATCTTCTATTTGTATTTAAATGTGTGCAGATTCTTTTCTGCAGTTTAATAATGAGTTGTTTCATATGCACAGTCTGATCAGGAAGGTTATGCTTAGTATTCTGCAGTAAAACAACATTTTAATTAAGTTATAAGAATATTAATTTCATTCTAGTCTTTGATGCTCTTAGAAACAATTATAAAGCAGCAAGAATTTCAGAAAACAACTGTTAGTATTATTTAATTTTAATCAGAGATCAAAGTTATGAGAAGTGGTAAAAGCATTGGAAGTTTCTCAGAACAGCTGAAAAACCTTTACATCTGACTAATTAAAAGTACACTAGTCTATAATTCTAACAATGTACAATATGGACAGCTCCAGTAATAACAGCTACTGTATATAATCTATTCTGTGGCACATCTTCAGGGCTTCAAAATAACCAACAAGAGTTACAGGTGTGAGTTAGGATGTCATTAAAAATATTGACTCATGTTACTTTACAGTATCTGTAATAACCATCTTAAGAGCTCTGTTGTGCCACAGCAGTATCTGTACAGGTCACCATAGATGGGCCGGGGGGGGGGGGGGGTGGTGGTGGAAGAAATCTTGAAGATTGGTAATGAAGAATGTGCAATTAAAGTGTACTTGGTATCATTTCATGTCTAAAACAAGCAATCTTCTATCTAGCCCTGCACTGACCCATTGCAAAATACTTTAGTCTGTAGCAAAAGCGATGTATTCATGCATCTTCATCAACTATATTTTAATTTGAAAGTTGGTAAGTGAAGGTGTATATATAAACATAAATAAAAGATTATGGTGGAGTATCTAGAGGGTATCCTTGTTTATTGAAACAATAAGCACTGTTCTTTACCACTGCTGATACTACTAAATCACTTTAGCAATAAAGTTACTATTCAAAATCAGTTACTTCCCTGAAGTTATAAACTGTTGCCTTTGTGTGTATATTGTGTTTCAAAACAGATCACTAAGTGAAGCAGCTCAGAATACTCTGATACGGTTGCAACACCTTTAATGTAGCTCATTTTTCTGAAGAAAAGATTAAGGAAGAAAAAGGAAAATTTCAAAAACATTACATAATTTCTAATTTAGATCTATGAGACAAGGAAAAAGAGCCTAACTATATTACATCTAGGCTATTAAAAGCTGCATAACAGGAAGTTTATGTATCTATTTACTTAGAGAACTGGTAGGGATGACTGTCTGTCACAGTTAGAGTCACAGTACTTCATTCCTGACTAGACTTCACCAGTGTCTGTGTTAGCCCACAGCATGGACCGTGGGACTCACTGCTACTAAACTGATGAATTTCAATGTGCCGTGCTGGTTTTAAGTATCGCCAACTGCTCAAGCACATAAACATCAGCAACTAGCAGGTGCTCTGTAATACTGTATGCTGTACTTCATATCTGTGCTCTACACTGTCCTTCCTGATTTTCATTTTAAGAAATGCATTTTCAGTTTCATTGCTGTGTTACCAATTAGCAAATGCTAAAAAGGTGCTGCCTGAAGCCATACACAGCATCCCAAAAGGATAATCTGAGGAAAAGAGGGGCAAACTAAAACCAAGTCAATATAGAATGTAAACCAATATTTCCTACAATCTATTTGAAACAGATGGCAATCTGGTAAGATTTTACACAGTGTCGGTAGGAAGCAGCATATCTGCAGTATTATTGTATATGTATATTTTCCTGAAAATAAATCCTAAAATTTAAAAAGGAAATGATGACATCTGGAGAGAGTTTAAATGTATCATTTTTAAAGTGATAGATGAGATCGAATTAAAGCATTATTATTATTATACCCACAACTCTGTTTTTAATAATCAGGATGATAAGAGACAGGGAAAACTGTAAATTAGTTTTTCAACCCAGGAAATTTTTTTGTTTGTTTCTCAAAAGTATGTTTACAAAAAAAAAAATTGGAAGATTTGAATGGTGCTTCTATGACAGTGGCTTTGGGGGTGGAGACAATACCTTATTCTTCTCTCTTTGAAGGAACAACTAGAATAATCACATTTCAAAAAAAAAAATTTCAAAAATTTACATTTAGGTTCATTTCCTCAAGAACAGCCACCTCTCTCTATACACCAGTCTCTAAACCTGAGTACATTGATTTGCATTTGCCGTTAATTTTCTGGGAAATGCATAGAAACTGAAAAGCTTGAATAAAACATCATTTATATTTAATGCCCAGGATGTCAAAGCTGTAAAACTTAGTAATTGGAATGATCAGCAAGTTATTTCCTAGCAAAGCTTACCAATACAAGAGAACACCTTACCTAATGCAGAGACACCACAGATAAATAATAAAAGAACAAGCACGAAAATAAATAATTTCTAAAATCCAAAGGCAATCTTCTATCTCAGAGCATGATTCTCTCTTTCATGGCTGACAGAGGAAACTTGATGGTATCAGAAATGCTTCTGAGCCAGATTTGTTCTTATTCAAAGATTGTTTCTCCTTTTTTTTTTTCCCCAAAACAAACTTTATCAAATCACTCCACTAAAGATACAGATTCTGATGCCTTTTTAAGTAACTAAATCCCAAAAGTTAGACCCTTCTAACCATGAGTTTCATTTCTGAAATATAATCTAGGCTGTCAATATGTACAATACCTCATTTTCAGAAGTTCCAGTAAAATTGAAGAGTATTATTTACAGATAGTTTCCCTAAGCAGTTGGCTTAACTTCGTGCACAACTGCAAAAAAAAAATAAATTGGTTTTGGAAGATGTTGCATACTCCCAGTCAAGACAATGTGAAGTCCACCCAGATATAACCATACACAGAAGTGCATCTCAAAAAAAAAACAACGCAAGAACAAAAATTCACACCAAAAAAGCCCTGAAGAATACTATGGCTACCGAGATGTTTTGAATCTACATAAAAGATTTGGCAAAACAGTCTACTCGGCATGGCAGCTATCCTAACATTAACAAGGAGCTCAACATGACCCAACAGTGCACATTTGCAGCCCAGAATGCCAACCAGATGCTGGGCTGCATCAAAAGAAGTGTGACCAGCATGTCAAGGGAGGTGATTCTCCCCCTCTACTTGGCTCCTGCAAGACCCCAGCTGGTGTACTGCGTTCAGGTCTGGGGCTCCCAGCATAAGAAGGACATGGACCTCTGGACGATCAGAGGGCTGGAGCATCTCTCCTATGAAGACAGGCTGCGGGCATTGAGCTTGTTCAGTCTGGAGAAGACAAGGCTCTGGGGAGACCTCAGAGCAACCTTCCAGCACCTAAAGGGGGCCTACAAGAAAGCTAGAGAGGGACTTCTTACAAGGGCATGGAGTAATAAGACAAGGGATAACGGCTTTAAACTGAAAGAGAATAGATTTAGATTAGATATAAGGAAGGACTTCTTTACTGTGAGGGTGGTAAGGTACTGGCACAGGTTGCCCGGAGAAGCTGTGGACGCCCCATCCCTGGAAGTGTTAAAGCCACATCCACCCTGGCCTTGGAGCACCCTGGTCTAGTGGCAGGTGTCCCTGCCCATGGTAGAGGGGTTGGAACTAGATGATCTTTAAGGCTCCTTCCAACCCAACCCATTCTATGATTACTACTTTGGCAGGGGAGGGATATATGGCAAGCGTACTAAATTCTTTGGGTTTTGTTATCCAAGAAGAAAATAAAAACCTTAACAGAGATGTAATTCTTAATAGTACCAGTGGATTAACTGTCACTTTCCTAGCCAAGTAATCAAGGATTAGAGGTTTAGCTTCTGAAAGAAAGCTTTTATTTCTGTTTTCACTGTTCCTAAAAAATAAAGTCCTCATAAAACCCTGCCAACCAATCTACTGGAGACACATTTCCTAAAGTAAAAGTAGAAGCCTAAAAACCTCTGTGTAAAAACTTACACGGCAGACATGCTATGATAGGAAAATCCATGTAAGGTTTTCTCTCTGCTATCTCTGCATTCGTATTGATTTCCTTAGTTTCTCTAGGACTGTTTCACAGGTGCAGAAGTGATCTCCCAGCAGAGAAAGCTTGGTCTCAAGGAGTATTTCTTGCACAGAGCTTTGCCTTAGGACACGTCACTAGTGATGTGCAATATTGTCTCGCTAATTGATACATATATATATAATATGAAAAGGCTACAGGTTAAAAAAATTATTCACACTGATTCTCTTCTTCCATTTTTATCAGTTAAAACATTTTAGACTTGTTAGATTATAAAAGCTAAGATCACCTCTTTGGGTGGCATAGGGTTGAAAAAATTTCAGTCTCATACTCAAAAGTTCTATCTACTAGGACAAGAGGAAGGAACACTGGACCTGTCTTCAACTAAGTCTGAGGGGAGTGGAGGTAAATTACACTAAAAAACCAACATGCACCAAAACTAGAAGCACAGTCTATTGCAAACTGCTTTCCTTCCCAGGTTCTGAGAGGGCAAGAAGCTCCTCTGTAAGGAGAGGACAGATACAGATGGGAATAGAAGGAAAGTTCCCTTCTCCCTAGATCCACAATTCAACTGAAGAGTTGTTCTTTAGGTGTTTTAAGTTTGCATGAAATTAGCACCCTCTGTGCAAGCAATGCAGATAGTATTCCTATCTTAGTTGAATCAGTCTCTGAAGCCACCACTGACTTTAGAGAGCCTAGACTCCTAATTTTAACTTTATTGGGTGCCAAAGTTATAGGGCACAAAGAGGGATGTTTGTGTAATCACATGATGGAAGTGGTTATCTAACTAGTTGGCTTCAACATTCTGAATTCTAATGGTCAGCATTACCTAAATATGGCTCTTGGCATCATCAGCTCCAAATGAATCTAGCATGAGATACAACTCCTCAAGTTGCCTTTCCCAAATAAGCTTTGAGACATAAAGAAACAACATCAGTTCACCTCCAAGGTACTGGTGGATTTCTGCTGATGAACTAAGAAACAACTAAAACCACCAAATGCAGTAGAAACAACTCGGGGCGGTGGAGAAGAGTAACTTTTGTATACTTTTCTCTCTGCTGGCACCTACTGCTTGTGTACAGAGTGAAACAGTACAAACACTTTAAGTGTGGTCAGAAATTTTAACTCTGATGCTATTTTTTACACTTTATTTCCTTTACGTCTCATGCTTTGTGTGGCACAGGAGAATAACACGGGTGACACATTCTGTGCTTGAGTTCTGGCTGATCAAGGTAGCATGGAAGGATGGTCTATAAGCAACAAAAACACTGGCTCCAGTCAGATGATCTTCCAGAAATTTTCCTTCTAGATGAATTAGTGCATTAGTGGTGAACCACAGTAGTAATACTAGCACAGAACATTGATACTTCAGGAAATGTGCTTGTCTGCAAATAAAGGACTTAAATACCATCTTAGAAATGTTTGGCAATCCCTCAATATACACTATTTTTGCAATTTAGTAATTAATCTGTAATTCTGAATAACTTCAGTTACAAGCCAGAAATCCTAAAATGCTCCTAAAAATCTGAGTGCATTTTTGAATTAATTTATTCTGTGGAAAATTTAATTCAGGCTGAAATGGAATATCTCGCTTAAAAAAAAGAAAAATCAGTTTTGGTTTGTAGACCTAATAGAATAAACTTCTACCTGCCTTACTTGCTTTATAAAATCTGAGAGATATGTAATGAAAAAAAAAAGAATATTTTTTGGTTATATGATGACTCAGAATACGTCACCTTTTTTCTTACTGGAACAATAGGAACTGATTGGAGACATAACCTACAAGCTTTACTGAAATGCTTAATGTTACTGAAGTGATTAGACCTAGAGCATTCACAGAGGGCACCAGGAACATCAAGATCTTTTATTCTCATTTCAACAGATATATGCTTCTAAATAAAAGGCAATTAATTAAGAACGTGCTTAAAAATTTTTTTCTTCCAACATTATTTTAGCTATTGTTCAGTTGGCTTTCATTAACTTGTATCTCATCTCTTTATCATCCTGTAAAATTTACTTACCTATATGAGATTGAGATTATTTTCAAATAATAAAAATACCCAAACCCCAAGCCTCCCACTCCAGACCTCTCCTCACAACAAAAAACTGTTTTCCTACATTCAGACTGAATTCAGGTGTTTCAGTTTATGTCCATTGTCTCTTATTCTGCCACTGGTCAGAAGAGTATGGGTTCATCTTCTTTGCACTCTCCAATCAGGTATTTATAACACTGATAAGGTCTCTCTGAGCCTTCTCTTTAAGCACGCACACTTATGACAGATTAGACACATAGGGTTAATTGCCTTCAATACCTTTTTGGTATCAGAACTACAAAACCAGGAAGCCCATTTTTAAAGTGAGGCAGAGTACCTGAACATATGTAATGCTACTGTTAACAACAAAGGAGCTTGCTTACAAGGATGTCATCACAACAGTGGAGCCAGGTTCTTCCTAGTATTGCATGGTGGGAGGACACAACACAATCTAAGCTGAAACATGAGAGATTCTGACCGCATGTAAGGAAAGGCCTTCTTACTATAAGGACAGTCAGGCATTGGAACCAGTTGTCCCAGAGGCAACAGGTTGCCACCAGAAGTGGTACAGTCTCCATCCTCAGACATTTTCAAGACCAGACTGGGAAAACCCTGAGTAGCCTGGCCTGACTTCAACACTGACCCTGTTTTGAGCAGAGGGCTAGATGAAGATAACCCCTGAGGTCTCTTCCAACCTCAATTATTGTATGACCCTATAATCTACAACCAAAGTATTCACAATTCATTTTTAAGGAATTGAATAAGGTCTGAGCTAGCTCTACCACTGTGAAACCAATAAAATCCAACCAAAACACCCAATATCTACATTCTGGAAATACACACAATGTGCACCAAATAACACATTCCTGCAAGAACTGCTCTGGAATAGGAAAAATGGTTTTAAAAGTAGAGGTAAGTATGAGAAATAAATGTTAAATGCTAATTCTGTAACAGGTTTTAAGTACCAAGGCATACAGCAAGAGTCAAAATGGTACAGGAAACAACACTTTTAGTAGATATACATCAGTATCTTACACATTACCTATGCTGTAGATTACAGACTCTCATAATTTCAAGCCACCCTAGATAAAAGGCCGTATTACCTACAGCTTCAAAATTATCCAAGTTTATAAAACAACATAAAAAGCCAACATCCCATTCTGGAAGAATCATTTTCTCCTGATTTTCAACATGAGTAATTTTTTTTTTTTTTTTTTCAATTATAGTTCTTGTTACTAGGCAGTTGTGTAACAAGTCAGATGCGTCTTGCAGAGGCACATTCAGTCCTTTCCTCATCCAATACCTAGGCTGGCTTCTCTGACATTTCAATGGAAGCAGGTGCAAGTCTCTCAAAAGTGAGCTAGAGTGCACTGTGCAGATTTAATAACTGCTTCCCCAACAGACTAAAGTGCTCCTGGTGCTCTAAAAAAATAAATGAGAAAACTGAAGTTCTCTAGAGATCCCTTGGGACAATCACTCAGATCAGAGATGGAAGGCTTCAAAGCACGATGAACTTGGTTTTTTTCCATTCTTATCTTGATTATTTTAGCAGGAAAAGAGCTGGTTCTTGCTAAAGATGGGATCAACTCAACTACAGCTAACCTAAACAGCTACATTAAATTACAGTGTTCTCAAGGTTTCTTCTGATTAAGGAAAGAAATACATGATGGAACTTGGTGTCTGATGCAATCTTGTTTATTTACAGAGAGTGTTTAAGTTCCACTTTTCTTAGCACAACAAATTGCAAGCAGGCAATTGTTTTCTCTTTCTTACTACTCACCTTCATCTACTATTATATCTAAAGAGCTCTTACAAAGCAGTGTCTGTATTCACACTTCAAGTAGTCATTACGCAAGGTCATGAGCATTTGGCTCATTTTCACCTTCATGTCATTTCCTCATTTCTCCCAAGAATTACTCAGCAAAACCTGCAGGCTACATGTACTGTTCTTACCGAGTGACATACCTTTGATTTGGTGCTTCTTAAATGAAAGGCAGTGGCTCACCAGCTTCAGTTAGCATAGTTACAAATACGAGTTTAAATTATTCTGTCATCCTACCTAAGTGTGAAAAATAGTGACCTCATGGTTCTTCAGGGAAGAATTCAAACAGCATATACCCTTAAAAACTAAAGTGCTTTTACCATTTTCCTGACTGTCCACTTACACAACTACTCTCAATTAGTGTGATTCTAGTATTCAAGAATCACACTAAATGACTGGATCAATTTCTGCTTTTTACTTTAAAGGTGTGAGCAATGAAAACTACAACCACTCTTCTGTGACTCTTTCTGTTACATGGAATTGTTCCTTTGTTAGCTTTCCAAAGAGGTGATTCTTCCCTTCAGTGGGATCCTACTCTTACTGTCAAAAAATTCAAACAAAACATACAATAAAGGTTAAAGGAATAGGGGTCCTTTCTAGAGAGACAAGAACTAGCTATCACAATCCTGTGCCGTGCTATGCTAATACTCTACTCTCACATTAATCTTTCTGACAAACAGAAGGAAAGACAGTATATACACCAAGATGATATAAATGTAAAACCAAAGGTTTCAATTTAAGAATTAGAATGGCAGGGTGACGTTCAAGGGCATTGCTGTCTTCCATGAAAAAACATTCACCATGCTTGGGAAAGAAAAAAAAATAAATAAAAAAAGAGAGGGATAAAAGGGAACTGGCTATTTTACTTAAAAGCAAATAGCAAGAATTTTGAGCCAAACAGATGTTACTTCCTTACACTAGCCTCAGAAGTGACTGAACACAGAATTCATTTAAGATGGGCACAAATAAAAATCAGGGGAAAAGGTAAGCATCTGCCACAACCTCCCCCATCTTCTCATGTTAAAGAACTGAGTATGGGGGGCATGCAAGATTAACTTCACAAGGTTAATTTTGGGTGTCTCAGATTTTTATAATGCCAGAATTAGAATTGCGCCTTTGCATCACAGACATTTTACAATTTCTTTTCTTCAACCTACATAATTTTCTAAGTAAGACAGTCAGGGTAGGCAGACAGCATAGACAAACTAGAATTTGGCCAAGGTTCTGGGACTAAAACATTGGCTTAAGGCTCTGTCCTTCTCCCCCGCCCCTGACTTCCAATGCTGCACTAAACACTATAGCATTATCACATTCTTATAGCATCTAGGAATTGGCTATTAGTGCTACAGACTTAATTTCTAACCTCAGCTCTCTGTCGACACATGGCTGCAGATGGATTTTAGACACCAGTTATGTGTGTGATAAAACACTAGCTTTCCACAAGGCTCTACAGTTGAGCCCCTCCACACACGGCTGCTGACCAGCTGTTGGTTATTCACAGCAGCAAGCTCAGCTTTTCCACTGACAGCCAACCTGAGCCCCATCTTTTTGATTCATCAACAAAATCAAGCCCAGTAGATACAAAACTGACTCTCAGTTCTTAGGTTTTCTGCACCAAATGCAGAATCTGATAAAGGGCAAAGGCGGCCATACTTTGAAATAGAGTGCAATGCACAATCACTTTTTGGTCTGTAAGACCAAGGGCAGGAAAATGGATGGCACTGGGCTCTGCAGGCAAAGACAGTCCTCTTTCACACTGGTGTCTTATGGAGAAACTGGATTACCACATAATAACAAGTCCAATGAGCACAGACTATAAGAGTAGGCTAGAACCTAATTTATCACCAGGTTAATCCCAGACATTCCTCTTACCTAGACTACATTAAAACATGGCCTATTTTTCAATGTGTTTCATATTCTTTGCTCCTTCCAGAAAGAACAATACATCAAATGTTTTATTATATTTTATTTACTCTCTACTATCTTCTTCAAAATAACAGTTTCACATGCAGCAGGTCAAGTCTGCTAATTGGCAGGAAAGTACAACAGTATTTTTAACCTGTCTGCATTTTCACTGGGAGATAATATGACTCTATGACTGCAGCACACAAAGTAATTATTCTCAAACACACAGTACACCTTATAGACAGGATCTGAGGTCACATCCATATAAGAAAACCCAGGAATATTAAACCAAATTAAATCTATACCTGAGGTGCAGTCCACTTCTTCACGGGAGGGATATGGGCACTACGGCTGTATTCTCCATCTCATTAATATTTAAAATAATATAACAGTTTCAGTGTAAAAGTCTGAATTCAACATTCTACCACAAAACATCCCATGAACTAACAGTGTGGACACTTTCCCAGCAGGTAGAAGATGTGGATTCAAAAGCATGTAGGAGACAACTCAGATTTCAAATCATGAATAAGTCCTATGCTCGCATACGCTGTGCTACTAAATTATATACTCACTGCCATAGCCCATTGCTACTACACAGAAGTGAATAATAATATACTGAAGATCCCTTCAGAAAAAATAAACTACAGGCATCTATATCGTTGGCACCCAGTTACTTCCAAAATTTTTTACTTTAAGATGTGACAAGAGTCCCAAATCCAAAGTTCATTTACATCTAAAGCTGGTGAGTCAAAGATTTGTCCGCCAAGAAATATGATACTCTATAAACAGTTTCTGCTGCATCATAATAAAGACAAGTTTCTCAACAGTAAATAAAAAAAAAAAAAGAGGAAAAAAAAAAAAAAAAAAAGACATGTATTTACCCAGTGCAACGTATAAGCAAAATGTGGCAAGACAAAGCCCTGATTCTGTCCAGTTTACTGCAATCCAAATACCTGCTGCACTGAACCACTGAATTATTGATTTTGTCAAAATGCAGGTGAACAGGAGGAGTTCTGACAAACTGGTGTCATCTACTGAGAAATACTTCAGAAGAAAATTCCATCCCAACAGCACTAATCAAAACCTGCAGTTCAACAGAGTTTCAGGTTTCATTTCAGAATTCACAAAACCAAGTCTGAGAGATTGGAAGATGGTGAAGAATGACAAGCAGAGAGCAAAAACAGAAGTGGAAAGGAAGTGTGAGCAAAATAAAAAATATTAAAACAGAAAACCACCACCACAAAAAAAAGCAAACACAAAAAACCACCAGAGAAGCCAGAAAAATAAAGCATAAATGTGTGTCAAGGGAACCACAGATTTAGAAGAAAAAAAATCTGAAAAAATAGACTGTATAAAAAGAACTCTGCCCTAGATATTGATTATACTTAACAACAGACAACAGGAAACAAATGAACAACAAACCAGAACTTGTAAGAAATGTAAAAACTGTAACTAAAAAGAAAACATGACTAAATTCCACTGAATGTTCCTCCCTCTTCAACACAGAATAAAGTGTCTTCTTAAAAAATAGCTGCATTATATATTCAAGGTTTTTTTTCTCACTTATCAGCAAAGAGCTGCTTGGGACCTTCTTCTGCCATACCTGTCTGAATAACGCTGAATGGGCCTTAGGAAGGATTGTCTAGTTATTCTGGGGGAAAACCACTTATAGCCCTTCCCACCTCCCTCAGCCTTCCTGAACTCATTGCTTGACATTATATAAAAAGGGACCAATTATAAAACATCAAATAAACAAAATGTTTTCCTTACAACCTTACAAATTAGACTGCAATATTCAACATTCACTTTTCAGAGCCATCCCACATTAAACAGGACTGTATTAAAGCTAAGTAGTTATTCACTCAGCATCAAGATTAAAATAAATTGGGCATTAAGAGGTCAAGATGAGATATTTTATACCTGGATACTCAGTTATGTGGAAGGTGGAATGCATGTTCTAAGAAGTTCTGAAGCTTCAGTAGTACAAGAAATTATTTCACTTACTTAAGTGAAGTGTCTTAGATAATTTGTAGAAAGGGAAGAAGCTTTCCCCAAGCATTTTGTTAAACGAAAAAGATTTTCCTTAAGTTAGGTGAAACAAACTCTCCTAGCTATACAGATTCCTTGCTGCCAGCATGGTAAGCTCTGCCTTACACCTGGGTTTCCTGGGACCTGTAGTTGCCTTTAAGTCAGTTAGGAGTAGGAATAACAGTAATTCTATTAGACAGAATTAATATTTTCTCATTAAATATTAAGCTGAAGTAGTGTGTCAGATACATTCCCTCCAAAAGTTTCTTACCAGCCCTACCCTGACACCTAGGATTCCTTTATGTATGTTTAAGTGGTAAAAAAAAGCTCACCTCAATCACACATTGCAGTAGATTCAAACCACTGTACATGAGGCATACTATTCAGTGAAGACCTACAGTGATTAACTCTCATTAATAGATAAGAGATCTTCAAAACCAAAAACTGAAGAGCCTTACCCAAAGCTTCCTATATAACGAATCATTGTATATGCTTTGGTTGCTCCATCTGTTTAAAAAAATAAGATTACAATAAGACTGTAAAAATAAACATTGTTACAATCTTATTATTCTTATTAAAATCTACAAATGAAAAATTATAAAGTATTTGTTGCTATTATTAACTATGCACAATGAGCGCATTTCATGGGACCAGGATCAACAGCACATGACTGCATGGCAGAGACCGTGTCAAAATACTAATGCACATATAATAAGCTATGTGCAGAGACAATTGATATTTTTAGATTCATAATTTTCTTAAATTACTCTGCAATCCTAACATCCTTTTTTCTCTGAACCTTTTTAGCAAGGAATCTTTTATGGATAAATGCAAAATCATCTCCATCAAAACAAATACTTGCAATTTAAGACTTAGACAGTTATTTCCTTCCTCACATATATAGATATATATACACACACAAATTATTATTTCCATTTAATAAATAAGAGTACCCTAGGTTCACAAGTAAATTAGAGACAGCAGAGCAGCCCACATTTCTTTATCTACAGTGTAAAGCAATATGATCAGCTTGTGCAGGAATAACATGTTAAAACATGTATAGTATTATTTTACAATTGGCTGAACAGTTAATTGGCTGAACAGTTAATTGCCTTAATCAGTATATATAATATTATCTGATTATTTTTTAATGGGAATTTTACACACTGAATATTAGATTTTTTACAGAAACAAAACAAAAATGCTTTTACAGCATTTCCTTCTAGTGCAAGCTAGCACAGATTTAAATATCTCCCAGCAGGCAATATAGAGCTATGTTCGATGCTTGTGTATTTCTATTGGCTTCTGTTTGATTAAAGGGAACCGATTCATTATAGAAGCAAAGTAGAACAATACCTTGCAGTACTAAAGCACAATACTCTGTGCATATGGCCATACAAGGATTCAAAAGAGAAGTGATTTTGAGAATGCTCTTTTCTGAATACCTGATTACCTGACTTTGAGGAACGACTCTTAGGTTAAGATTTTTATTATTTCCATTTCTAAAACTCCATAAGTAATTATCGTAACAGCACTCTTTTCAAGATACATTTAGTTATGAAATTTCTGTTTTCTATCACTGACACCATTTATGCTATCAGGATACAGGAGATAAAATACGAGCATAAAAAGCCAGGTATCCAACATGCAAATAAATGTTCCAAACTTCCATAATTTTGCTGAGGGGAGATTAAAAAAAGGGGTGAAAACAACAAAAACATTCAGCTCTCTAACCTGCTAAAGAGGCCTAATCTCTAGGGATTTTTTCAGTGTACAGGCATGGATCTTACTTTATGATCCAGAAACTTGGAGCTAACATAAGAATGCAGTAGAGTATGAAAATAACAAGCCTTTTCTTTTTCTTCATTCTCCAGTGCACATGTCAGATTCTGAATTTAGAAAACCCTAGAAGCACAAAAGAAGTCTACACATTGTAAGAGTATTTCATTAATCTACTATAGGAGGGGAGGGAAAAATATCCCAGCTGGAAAATCAGTGATGCACAGGTTACCAAAACTACTGGAAGACTCAACATTTTATAGTACAGAACAAAATCAAAGCCATAAAATGAAATTCTGTAAATTAAGTAAACAGATTAAAAAACCCCAACAAAACACCATCTAACTGAACAGCTATTTATTTACAGAATAAACTAAATGTAATGTGATACAAAGGAAGCAGAGTCGGATCTTCCTGAGACTGGCAGTACCTAATGTTTGGGGATTAGGTCTAAAAGATGTCCAACTGTTGCAACCCAGGAAAAAAAAAATCTTAAATGCTTATTTTCATATTGCATCTTAGGAATCTATCACTAAAAAGTGTCAAAGTTGACAGTTGCAAATGATTTTCCATCTTAAACTTGACAGTATTTCCCTCTACAAAAGGTACAGCAGGAAACACGGTGGTGTAGGAATTAATGTGAGGTAAGTCTCAAAGATGCTTGAGAATCCAGCTATTATAAGACACGGACTTTTTTATCCTAAGAATTATCTATGGCTCTTTCATATATGACAAGGTCACAAGATAAAATATTTCATTACAATATCTGTCTAAGGCTTATTTTAAAGAATTAGTTTACATAGAAACAATAAATAACAAATTCTGAAGTTACAGTCAAAATTTAATTTTTTGTATTTTGTGTTACAAACTATTGTTTACAAGGCTTGATGACCCTCTCATTTAGTAAGATCCGCTTACTGTATAAAATGCACAGAACAGCTTAGTTGAGTAATATGGCATTTTCATGGCTATGTTTTTAACTAGTTATGCCAAGGAAACAGATGACAGCTACTTTCTTTTTAATCTAACTGTTGAAGTAAAGCTGTAAACCTTTTCCTTCCAGAAATAATCCTCAAACTGATTGCTGTCAACTGACTGCTGGAGGGAAAGTCTGTCAACCAAGGAGGGTGGAGACAGGGAAGACACTCTTTCCATGTATTACCACCTTTTTACAAAAATGGAAGCTAAATCTGACATAATCTTTGTAAACTGAAGATCTGTTCTGTATGAACCTTTAAAAAATTGTCCTGTATAGTAGCCAACACATTAATTCAGAAAAAACTACATCTGACTAGACTCCATTATCAAAGAGATACGATGTTATTCAAATGTTCAGAATGAAACCTTTTATCTTTGTTCCTTAAAAACGAAGGCACATCTTGTAAAGAGCTGATTTTGGATACTGAGGGGTATAGTCTGCCCTTTATAAACTTCAAACAGATTTATATAAAATTCAAACTCCTATCAGATTTCTAGGTCTAGAATATATTTGCCCTATACCATTCGTTTGTAGAAGATCACCTACCTGCTTCAGACCGTGTAATGAAGACCATTAATGACTATAAAAATAGTTTTGTACCTAGCAACCACTACATAAATGTTAAATTATGATAAAGGACAAAAGTAGCCCATTTTCTCTCTATCCAGAAACTAAAAAGTTATGCTCAATATTTGGGTTACTTTATTCACTCATGTCTAAAACCCACCATCTCTATTAACTGGTATTTTGCCGTATCAACACAATCTGTCCACCTATTATCTTACTTCAGATTTTTTCAGATATCCACTAAGATCCCTCTGTAAATAAATACAGAATTATTAGAACACATTTTCTATGGACAATTCCTGCAAAAAAAGGAAAAAGTCTTCCATTTGCAGGTTATACAAAGTTTAATTGGGGACCTTCTTTTCCCCTTTAAAAATTTCTTAAGATGACAGAAAGGTAAGGCTTTACTTGCAGAGACTTAAATGTAATACTCAAAATGGTTGGTTAGCACTCTGAAGAATCATAGTAGGGAAAAAAATATTAAATAAATTTCTCCATTGTTCTGCAGGTAACGTGTAACATTTTACCTAATAACTCTATCTGCATCTTCTATAGTTGAAAAGGATTACAAGTTAAACAGATGTACACTTAACAGGAAATTTTAGACAACAAAAGGAAGAAAAAAAAAGCAATTATTTTTCTGAAATTCAGATTACAAACATATGAATTTATGTTGATTTTGGAAATAAAGGTAAAGGCTAGAGCTGCATACTTGCACCGGTGCACATCAGTACTTTTTTCCGATTCCCACACATTCACTGCTGCTTAGATGCCAAGAGCCATTTCTCTCCAAATTCTGGAGGCATTCTAAGGTGCCTCAGTCACACAGAGAAGTAAAATTCTTCAATTTTTCTAACAGAGTTCCTACAGAACATGAATTCAGAACCAAATTGCAAAGACTAGATTGCTCCTCGAAATCAGTGTCAAGGTATTGAGTTGAAAGTGTAGTTAGCTAGTTAGCTCATCACTGTGTCCCTAGGACACCGTTATCTCCACTTCAAGGAGGAGGGGGAAAAAAAAAGAGAATCAGCAGTTTCAGTATCTTAAGTACTATCTTTTGCAGTATTCTGTAAGTGGAAAGCTTTCATGTGATGAAAAGGTTCCTTTTCCTCATTCTTCTATGCACACACACATACACAAAGAAAATACAGGTTTTTTAGTAAAAAAAAAAATAAAAAAAAGGCACCAGTGACTTGATAAGCCAACAGAAAACTTCTGTTCATGCAAGACAATAAATTTTCCTGAGACAAAACAGCTTAATACTAGACCAAGCTCAAACAGAGCACTGAGTATCACCCTGGAAATCTTAAGCTTTGCTTACAATTAGGGTAGTCCAGTGTCTTTTGCTCGCTGCTTCCGGCAAAGAAGGTGAGTTTGACATAGCAAGAGAAAATGTGGAATAGAGATGCAATTTTTGAATCAGAAAAATTCAGAAATTTTAAATTTTTTTCACCACCATCTGAAGCAAGCATCTATTTAAAAGCCCTTGCCTTTTTCTAACATGATACACAGTTGCTTCAGCTGAATTAGTCTGTTTAAGCTTCATGAACTTCAACCATAGCTTGTTTAATTCACCTCCATTTCACAATCAACTTCAAGACTACACATTTCAAAATCTCTGTAGCTATATAAAACCCAGAGGGTCCTTCTCCCTTACAAATGAGGAGGAGAAATAAATTTAATGCAAAAAAATGCAGTGTCTATACTTGACATATACACTAAAACATAGAGAAAAGGACAACTGTCAGTGTGTGTGTACACACATACCAGTGCTGTTAAATCAGAACAAGACCGTGAAAAGACATTTTTACCTGTAAATTATCCTGGCCACACAGCAGTAGTAATCTACATTACTACTGATGAAGTGTGGAAGTGGGGGGAAATGAAAACTCATGGAACTGCTGGGCTCAGAGGACTGTGATCAGTGCCACAAAATTCAGCTGGAGGCCAATTACTAATGGTGCACCCAGAGGGACCAATGCTGTTACACACAATGTTTTCCTTAATGACATGCATAATGGGACTGAGCGCACCCTCAGCAAGCTAGCAGACCATACAAAATTGGGAGTAGTTGTGCTGCTACTCAGAGGGACCTCAACAGGCTGAAGAAACAAAGTTCAGCAACAGGATACACACATTCCTCACCCAGAGAGAAATAATCCCGTGAACTACTAACAGGCTAGGGACCAACCAGATGGAAAGCAAGTGGGCAGAAAAGGATGTAGGGGATCATGGTCAACAAGACATTGAGCATGAGCCAGCAAAGTGCCCTTGCGACAACGAAGGCCAACACCTTCCTGACCTGCAGTAGGAAAAGCATTGCCAGCAGGCTTAGAGAGGTGATCTTTCCCCTCAGCACCAGTGAGGTCACATCTGGAGTAGTGTGTCCAGTTCTGGGCTCCCCAGTACAAGAAGGACACGGACATACTGATGTGCATCCATTAAAGGGCCACAGACATGACATGGGTATTGCAGAATCTGTCATATGAAGAGAGGCTGGAAGAGCTGGGATTGTTTAGCCTGGAGAAGGCTCAGGAGGGATCTTTTCAGTATGTATAAATACCTGATAGGAGGGAGAATAGAAGACACAGATTCTTCTCAGCAGCATCCAGTGAAAGGAGAAGAGGCTGAAGGCATAAACAGAAATACAAGAAATTCCCTTTTGGCACAAGAAAAAAATATGTTTCATGTGAGGATTGTCCAACACTGAAACAGGTTGCTTAACGAGGCTGTAAAGTATCCATCCTTGGTGATAATTCAAAACCCAACTGGACACAGCCCTTGGCAACATGCTCTAGGTGACTGTTTCGAGCAGGGGGATTGGACTAGATGATCTCCAGAGGTCCCCTCCAACTTTTCCAGTTCTGCAATTCTGTGGTTATATATCCATCTGATCTTCTGTGTAAATAGCTCCATTACACATATAAAGGCAGACTACAGTTATTTAGCATGATAATGTTAATGTCTTATCCTGAATTTTCAATGTATCACTTGACCTACTCTGCTTTCCTCTCTACAATTGAAAATTTCAATTATGAAGTAAGAATAATACTACACCATAATTTCCATGGAAATCTTGCTGCACTTTGGGAATTAAGCAAAATCAACACTAATGAAAGTTTAAAAGAAATGTTGCAATCTCAAAACGCAATAAGACTAATGCAAAATACTATTTATATTTTTAAAAATGAAACATTTTAAAAATAGTTGTTTCAAAACCACACTAACTTAATGAAATGTACCTATATTCCTATTCCAGCTTGTTTTTCAAGCCATTGCAGCACATATGCCCCTTTAACAGCTTTTCCACTTACTTCAAGTTTCAGTTAGAAATACCTACTTCATTAATACAAAGGGCTTTCTTCTCCAGGCTTAAAAACTTCCAAATCTATTTGTTAGTTTTAGCCAAGGGGGCTTAACTGCATTTTTTTTCCCCTATAGAAATGTCTTCAATATTTGAACAGAATAGATTCTTAGATTAATAATTAGAAAAGCTAAACCTCTAAAGGTGCATGAAAGGGTACTGGCTTTCTGAGGCTACAGGTGGAGGTGCAGTCCCACAGCAATATTAGCAAGAGATTCTAGTTTCCATTCAAAACTTGGTAGGCAGCAGGAAGCCTGATAAAGCTCTGGTAACTGTCACTTGTTTCACACATCCCAGTAGAAATAAGGACTGGATTGAAAACAGGAACCTGCTTTAACAGAAAAGAAATGTCTACAAAAGCAGGAAAGACACCCCAGCAAATGAATCCTGGAGAGATTCTTTACTTTTGAGGTCAAGGAAACTTGAATGTAAAACTGAGAAGAGGGCTTCAAAGCCCTTTCACCAGCAAGATGTAATTGTCTTCTGTGGAGCCACATGAACCAGCTGTTTTTCTGAAGTAATATACAGAGACCTACAATATCTTTAAATAATTTCAAAAAACTACTCATCACAAACATAGGTCAGTCTATTATTTAACTGAATAACCTAAGTAAATTTTATATTATGCAGTCACAATTACTACTTTCTACTTCTCTAGTGCATTTTCAGTAGTAATTCAATGACTCAATTTTCAAGTGTTGCCCATGTCATCATGAAAATCCCACTATATTCCACCTCTATCTCATTTGATTGTTAAGTCCCAAGAAAACACCATCTGAGCAGCTGAACACAATGGACAATAATTTTAAGGGGGGGAAATGGGGAAAGAAAGAAGCGGTAGGGACACAAAGCTGACTTAGAATGTTAAACCAAGTATTAAAAAAAAAAAAAAAAGTATTTGGATCAGCCCCCTGCTCTCAACAACTAAGGCACAATGGCTACTCAACTATTAAATCATGCCTCCTCCCTAGATTATGAATGGATTGGCCACAGGGTTGGAAATTTACAACGAACCCACTACCATCAACAGAAATATGTAGCGTACTACCACTTTTAAACAGTGAATAGCAAAAAAAAAAGCAAGATCAAAGTGGAGAGTACATTGGAGAGTAGAAAGAAGTGGTACTTAGGTAAGAGAGAGGCAAGTCACCTAGGCAACTGTTATCCTGACTTCAATATATGAAAAGTTGGGGTTTTCTTTTTTTCAACTGAAAGCTAATTAACCATAAGGAGGACAATTTAAAAAAAATCAGGATAATTTCAACATAACTTCAAAAACACATATTAGTCTGGAAGAAATAATTTAACTTTTAAAAGCAAATATTAAAGCAAACAAAATCCAGAGTCCAATCTTTCCAGATTTCAGCAAAGAAATTGACACGGTATCACCCAGCAATTATTTACTAAGTTGGAAAAGACGGGGTGTAAAGTGGACATAAAACTGAGTAATGGTGACATATTGAATAGATTTATTTAAAATCCTTCTTCAGACTCACCTTATTTCTTGTCTGTGAATACAGCAAAAAGTAGAGGTGTTTTGATAAAAACTGGTTACAGGAAGCTGTGTCCCCTTGATACAGGGGAGGCTTTTGCTAACTTACAGAAGAAATTGAAGGACTACTGAGATAGGCATATTAGAAATGGGAAAATATTTAGCAATTCTTCAAAGCCACATGATTACAAACAGCAGAATTTCTGTGATTACATGGTGTCTTACCATTTGAGAGCAATAGGAAAAGAGAAATCACATACCCGTGTCTAATTTACTACAAGAAGATTAAGCCAACCTGGCATACCTTTAAAACAAACTTGATCTTCAGCAATATCTGATAAAGTATTTTCAGTAGACCAAGTGGAACATTAGCACTATTACTCAAGGCTGAAGAAACACTTCAGGTGTGAGGTGTTTGATGCAGGTGAGGTACATTCAGAATTCAGGAGAATCAAGTTACTAGGCTCTGTATCTTCCTATTTATCCTGTTTTACTAGACAAACTGAAAGGTGCTTGCTTTGCTTGCTTGATCCTAGCACATAAAAGCCAAGGAAGGCACATGATCAATGCTTATAATTCATTGAGGGCTACACACCAAGGAAGGAGTTGTTTATAAATAACAAAAAATATTGAGATATTAAAAATCAGGAACCAAAAGAATGCATTTAGACTATTCAAAGTTCAAAGTTCAAGCTTTAAGCATTAGGAGACAGATTTTTAAACATCTTTCCAGAAAGAGCAACAGGCTAAAGTACTTCACTGGCTTTCAGGTAGACTGCAGTGACTTTATGACTGGGATTGGGTAAGACTGTTGCCTAACTCAGAAAGACCTTTTCTTCAGCCCTGAGTTACTACAGTGAAGAACTGCTCCCTGTTCTGCTCTCCCACTTCCCAGTATTTTTGTTCCCATTAAAGTTCAACTGGGGCTGTGAGAAGACTACATGCAATTTTTTATCTTAAAGAGAAAACAGTCTTAAGACTTAAACCCCTACCAATCTAGCTTGCCTGTTTTTATAGATTACTGCATCAAAGCAGATGACTAGAAGCTCTCCTTGAGATCAAAAGATTTAATCAGCAACTAAACAGAGCAGTGCACTGCAAACATACTGAAATGATATTGCCTCTTTAGGTCTTCATTAAATATTTGTCCTCCTTGCCAGTTTAATGGATTCCTGCTTACTACGTGAACAGCCAAAAAAGGAATTTAATTGTACTCTGCATATACATTTCAAATGCTGGCACTACCCTTTCTATGTTGATATTGCTATCTGAGAACTTCACATAAGCTTCTGCTAGGACATACAGCTACCTGCACTCCTCATGACAGACTATTTTTTATGTTAATCATCGAGTAACCTGTTCAAAAGTTTTCTTATGGCAGTGCGTAATTCAAAAACAGCTACAGAAAAGAGCAAGGGCATATTCACATGACTACCAATACGGACCAGTTACTACATAATTATTTGTATAGCATTAAAAGAACATGAAGCAGTGTTGCAGACATCCAACTCTTCTCCATTCCACTTCTTTCAAAGCTACTTCTATCAAGAAACATGCAGCGCAATGTCTTCATGATTCAAAAAGCATGCTCAACCTGTTGCAAATGTTGAAGAGGCAGGCGGGACTGTCGTTCGCTGATGTCACCAAGTCCACAATCCATTGTATCAAACACAATCAAGTCATTACTGTACACACAACAAAGTCCAGTGACTGTAAACACATTTCCCTACATCCTTCTGCCTGACAAACGATTTTTTCATTTTAGATTAGAAAATAAGCAAATGCTTTTCCAATGTAACTTGATCCACACTTGGGCAGCCAAACATAAATTTTACTTAAAAACATACACTGGGCTGAAATTTAAGCAGTGACAGAAATTGTTCAAACCCCTAATTTTTCAGAACTTCCACGTTATCCACGTATGACCTACATAGCCAAAGCACTGGCCAGAACAATGCTGGATACATAGAAAAAGTATTTCTACCACAGTGCTATATCAGACTGATAAACATCCACCACTTAGCGTGCTTTGGTCACTTCAGGGAATGTTGTTCATGACAATTTCCAGTTACAGAAGAATCCAAGAAAACAAACTGCCCTCCTGTTTAAAGTTCAAAGATGATGTCAACCATTATTGACTGTCATTTGACCTCTACCATCTTTTTTTCAGTGATAAACCAAATCCTCACCAACAAAATTTCTTTTAACTGTTTTTTTATGGACTGAGGCTGACACCTTAAATGTCATAAACAGCTGTATATGTGAGTATGATTTAGTTCAACAACGACATGCAGTCTTTGATTTGACAGAAAGACTCCAATTCAAAACGTTTTTCCCCCCTCTCACTAGTCTCCTTTTAAATTTTTGTTTTTATTTCTGGCTTGTGCTTATTTTTGGCTCCCTTATTTTGTTGCTGTAGACAGTCACATGAAAACTACTGCATACATGCTTGTTTTCAAAGTAAGCATACTGAGTGGTTAGCCTAACTCATATGTTCTTGCTTACCTCATAGATTTCTGGATTATTACTAGTTTATTCTACTTGTATAGCTCTCTTGCCACACACATATGCACACTTTTACAATAAGCTCACAACTTATGGAACTTGCAAATCATATGTGCCACTGTAGAACACAAACTCCTTAATTCCCTCATTCTGATGACATGACTTAATGCAATGTACAGGCTCCATCTATAACACACATCTTTTTAACCAGAAAACAGTATTTTTACATAATTGGAACAAAAGAACTTAATAAGGTTTGCCATTTACAGTATTATGAAAAATGTTAGGCTACTAAAGCAATTAACCCCAATGTAAATTGGTTCCATCTGAAGTGACAAAACCTTAAGTCTAGTTTTGCCAGCAACAAAACTAGTCAAATACATGAAAATTCACTGATGTCATAAAACTAAAGTATTAATCATTTCTACAATATGAAACCATCATCTTAGCAGCCTAAAACCCTCATTTCCTATTTTGTGAGGAAACACCTGCTACAGGAATAAATATCCCTAAACACAAACATCATTCTGAACAGTAGTTCTCCCCAGTTCAGCTCATTTAACACACATGTGTCAAGAACTATTGCAGTACTGCCTCAGAGGCAGCTTGCTAGGTTCCTGGAAGTAGCTTATCACATTTTAATTTTTTTTTTTTAAAGGGTGGCAGTAAAGCAGACATCATACAGATTTTAGTTGCTGTAGTTGAGAAAGTCAACCTTTTCAATGGAATTTGTGGTCTCCCTAGTCCAAGTTTTCTCTATTCTGTATCTCAGAAGATACGGTTTTGTACACACTAAAAACTGAAAGTAAAATTTGACAGCCTGGTCATTCTCAGTCTTCCCATGTGCTGCAAAAATAGGAGGACATATGTGATTCTAAAGCATCATCCTTACGCTATCGCCCACTTCCAACTTGCAAGAGATTTCAGGCTATAACGTGTAAATCATTACTACGTGCTCTAACAGTACTTTCCATTTAATCAGGACAGAAGAAAAATCCCCTCTACAATGACAATAAATTACTACAGTTTAGTTTTAAATGAAATTACATAGTTTACATCTGACCTGAGTTTCAGTCTTTTCCTAGTGGGAAATACAAATTCAGCATTCGGGTACATAATCCTCAGCGCTCAGCAGCCGACCCGCCGCGCACACTGCACATGATTTATAGCCCCTCCGGATTCAGGTGACGAGTCTCGGCGGAGCAGGTGCAACGGGGTACATTTCCCTTCCTTCAGAGACCGTTCCCTCCTATGTAAATTGACTAGCGAGCCGTCCTCAGCCTGGCGGCGGCGGGGCAGGCGCAGCGGAGGGACGGGCAGGCCGGGGTTCCTCAGGCGGAGCGGGGCGGGGGGGCCCGGCTGTGGGCGCTGCCGGAGCCGCCGCGCCTCGGACGGCGCCGGGGCCGTGAAAGCGAGCCCGGCTGCGCGCAGCGGTGCCGAGCGCAGCTCTTAAACCGCGGGCAGGGTCCGGGGGGAGCCTCGAGGGTGTGAGGCGAGCACCCCCCGCACACCCGCCCGCCCGCGCGTTTCTCTCCCCCCTCCCCGCAAGTTAGAAGTGCCCTGCCACGCCATGCCCCCCCCCCGCACCCGTCAGCCCTACCCCTCCCCTGGCTGCCGGGGGAACGGGGAGCGACTCCCGACGCCTGTTACCTCCTCCGGAGCCATGGAGAGCGGTGCGGCCGCGGCCTGGGCTCGGCGCGGCTGGCGACGGCGGCTCCGCACCGGAGCGCGGGGGCCGGCGCTCCGCTCGCTCCCTCGCCCCGCCGCGCTGCGCCGCGAGCCGGCGGCACAGCCCGCTCCGCGGACGTGCGTTAACGGCGGCCGCACCGCGGTGAATTCACCGGCCCCGGTGACCGGGGTGGGGATGCGCCCCGGGGAGCGGGGGGAGGCGGGGGCGCACGGAGCGCCCCTCCTGCCCGCGTTCGCCCCCGGCGCGGGGCTCCGCCGGCGCGGAGGTCGGGGAGGCTGCCCGCGCCCTGCCGGGTCTGAGGGCGGGGGAAGCCGCCCGGGCCGGTGAGCGGGCGCCCTCCCACCTGCGCCGCCGGCACCCCGGGCTGCCCGGCCGGCTCGAGTCGCCCCACGCGCCGCCCGCGCGGGGAGCCGTTAGGGCGCAACGGGCGCGTCACGCGCGCCCTCAGCCCGCCGGCCGCGGAACCTCGCGCGGGAGCGGGCGGGCGGCGCGAGGCGGCCGCGGGGAGTTGCAAAGGCTCCGCAGCGGCTGAACGCCGCGGGCCCCCGCTCGGCGCGGAGCTGCGCCCCTCTCGTCCTCCGGCTGCCCGCGGCCCGCCGGGTGCCTCGTCCGCGGGGAAGCGCCCCAGCCCGCGCTGCCCGCCTCCCGGCACCGGGGGGTCGGCCGGGCAGCACAAGCGTCCCCGAGGGCAGCGGCGGCTCAGCAGCCCTGTGGCCGTGCTCACGTTAACAGGGCAGGGCTCGCTTTGTACGAAGGCGTCCGTCTACCCCATCGCCAGCACCAGCCCTGCTAAAAGCTCGGCCGCTGGCCAGCTGCTGGAGCCGGGTTCCTCCGTGCTACGCACCCCGGTGTCCGCGCGAGCGGCTGTGCCCTGGTAAGCAGCAGCACCGACCCCTGCCCCGGCCCGGCGGCGCCGGCCTCGGCCGGGCCGTTACTACCTCTGCTGCGGGGCAGCGCGGGCCGCTTCGAATACTCTCTGTTGGAAGCTGCAGTACGCTGGAATTGGCGTTTCTTCCCAGCAGGGATAAGCAACCACTCAGATGTTTAGGCTTTCAGAACAGCTGTTGAAGGCAGGAGCCCCTTTCCATGTCTCTGCTTTTGTTTTCCACTCAAACATAAGTAGAAGTCCTTCAGGTCCACCACCCCCCTCCAGTACTTGCTACCAGATGTAGTCTACAACACCAAGCAAAAGACACTCTCCCGTACAGCCACCTTTTAATCTCAGTCAGGTAGCTCCCTTATCAGGTGATGAAATTTGTGTAGAACATGATTTATCACCTATTTTTTATTACCTCTTCACCTCATCTATAAAACCAGGCTTGCCTACCTGGTAACATCATCATGCTTTGAGGGACTGTGTTTGAACAGGATGTTATCAAGGTTTAGCAATTCTTTATTGATCGTGTGCCAGGAGCAAAAGTTTCTCCTGTCACCTCTTGAGGATTTTAGATTAGCAAAGAATTTTCAGCCTGACACAGCTATATATAGAGATTCCCAAGAATCAAACAGAATTCATAAGCTTTACATAGATCCCCCAAATTGTCATAAGCCCTTGGTTGGATAATCATAGGCTATAAGGATTAAAGCTGTGTAAAGAGGAAGAGGAAAATAAATTGAAAAGGTAGAGCACTTTTGTGGGAAAAAATCATTTACATGATATTTTATTGTTGTTTTTCCTCTCACATTGTGCTGTGAATTTTTGTGTTACTTGTCTACAAGACAGTAATTATTGTAACTCCACAGCTGAGGTTGCATTGTGGTTTGCACTTACAGCAGGACTAAAATCTCTCCACTTAATATTTGAATGCTTATATTTAGACTACACATTTGGCACAATAGCATCTGATAATTACAGCTGAATTTTCTTTTAAACATATTTATTTGGCTTCTATAGAGAAAAATCCCAATTGTCCTCTTTTTCAAAATGTTCACATTTTTGTCACATTCGTGAATTCTGAAGGTTCCCATGTATATTGCAAGCCATTCTTACTGTAGGATAAGAACACAGGTAAAGCTGACTTTGAACTTTTAAGATTAAGCATATGAATTCATCCCAGTATTTGTCACAGCCCAATTAAATTTGGCAAAGATTTGTCAGAGAGCGCTGCTTCTGATTTTGTTTTTAAAAGTGTGTGTCCTGGATTAATATTCTGATGAAGTTTTCTTTTAATTCTGGTGCCTGTTTTTCAGGTGGATTTCATTTTCTTCATTGTTTTCTGACTGCTTCTGGATATATCCGCCATATTACTTCACTACACTTAGTACTGGTGCTCCAACATGATTATAGAATATTTGGTGGAACTGTTCTATCTAGTTTTTACTGAAAAAAAACCAACACAAATGTTTGCCAGAATCAAAAGTTTCAGGTAAGTTTATCAGTTTTAGCAGGAAAAAGTAAAAAAAAAAGTGGGACTTGCCTAAAACTTCTCAATCGCCAATCCAAAACTCGGCTTCTCAGGAAGAGTACATTATCTAATATCTTCTGTAATGCAGTTGTTCATCTTAACATCAGTTCGTTTCACTGTTCCTACTGAAGGCAGTACCTGAACATCACTCTTCTGATTAGAAATTGTCTCACTGGTTTCTCTCTCAGTAGTGGTCTTACATGTTAATCTCTTCTGTTCACCATTTGATGTATCCATATACAACAGGCAGGTTTTATTTAATTGAACCATATCCTCATTTAATCTCTTAATAAAACAAGTTCTGTATTTCCCTGATGACATCTATGACCTATTACAGTTTGAATTAGTCTGTCTTAAACCCTGATGGATAGAGTTTTATACCTGGCATTCTAGTAAACTCTTACTAGTAATGTGTGTAATAGAATTAAGCCTCTCATCTCCATTTAAACACTAAGATGGGATTGGCCTTTCTTTCATGACTTTCCTGTGTTGATAGCTTATAGCTTGTCTTGTGCTCAGTACTAACATATTTTTCTCATCCTGTACAACTTCTGATTCTCCAACTACCAGATTATACCCAAATTCTTCTTGAATTTTGTTATCCTATCATATAACACCAGTTCTTGGATCCAGTGTCTTGTGTGTGCTGCTGACAAGTTGGGAATCGACAGTAAATTTCATGTTTTCTTTTTTTTTCTAAGATTACTGATGAAATTACTAAGAGGTACTGAAGCATGGGCCCTCAAACTTTTTAACCAGGGGGCCGGCACGCGGATGAAGTGGCAGGCAGTCATCTGCGGCTGCTTGGTTTCCCCCCCAACCCCTGGTGGTGGTGGTGGTGTGTGGGGGGGGTTTCTGTAAATACCAGGGGCCGGATTGAGGATCCTGGGGGGGTGTATCCGGCCCTAGTTTGAGGACCTCTGTACTGAAGTAATAACACTAATTCTTAAAAACTCTAGAGAATTCGCATTGATCTCTTTTCAACATAAACCCTTTTCCTTGTCCGCTTCACAATTTTTGTGCTAGTTTTCATCTCTTCCACTTAAATAGTTGCTGCTTGCAGGTGGCTACTGTTAAACTCTGGAAGAAGCACAGGTGCTAAATGAGATAGTGGATACGGTGTCAATTGTTTGTGGTAGCATGATAAAGGTACAGTATAATTAAAAGGATAGAGGAGAAAAACATGTATGGCTAGCCTGGTGAAAGTCCAAAGTCCAGTGTATCTGTTGTGCTAGAATCCCTTCTTAAAAATGGCCTAGGACTGTGACTCAAAGAACAATCACCGTTGCTAGAGATGGGGGAGAAAGGACCTATTTTCAATGCTTTTTACTTATTTCTTCTGGTTTTGGAAATTCTCCAGATTCTTTATCACAGAGCTCAATTGCATGGACAGTTTCATTCATGAATCATCTTGGTTACTTTTGTAGAGATATGTACCTATAAAAGTATCCAAAATTTCAAAGCCTGGATTTCTTATATTGTTTTTATTTATTGAAGTACCACTTTATGTTTCTACTAAATGATTAACATCCTTGCTGATGCCTTATTGGTATTAAAAGATAGACAGATTTATTACATATGGATGCACAGTTCCAGTACTGCAACATCTGAATTTATATGGGCATGGGTTCATTGGCAATATTTCAAATAATATGTGTATTCATGTTGTGGATCACTTCAAGTTTCAGTGCTGTCACATCTAGACATTTAGAGTTGGTGCATCTCTATCAAATACTTTGGATGAAATCTTGATTACACAAAAACCAAAGAAATTCTGCTAGTTCCTTCATCAGGGCTAGGATTTCATTCACTGACGTTTTTCAGAGGGTTCACTGTGTTTGAGATTAAATCCCTAATTACAGTAGCTTATATAAAATATAAACATAGATGTTTTCTAGATTTTTTTCCTAGAAAATGAATTATATAGAAGAAAGAATATTTTATGATAGGATCAATCCTGATATAGTAAAACTAAAAGCAAATGATAGTAGTACAGCTATGTGAAATATCCCTGGCCTGAAGGCCATATGACATTTGCTTGATTCAAGGCTTAATACTCAAAGTTTGGTACAATTATTCATCCACTAAGGTTCATGGAGTTGGTCTGATTTACGACTAATTCTGGCCACTACACAGAAACCGTGGTTTCAGTTGAATTATGATTATTTGTTTCAGTCTGAAGCACAGACTGAAATTCAAGGCATAAAGGGTGTCTTTTGCCTTGATTTGCAATTATTTTTCAAGTGAATTAAACATCTGACGAGTAATTGAGCAGATCTACTTTTCTGTACTAAGAGTGAATTTGACTCAACTTTTCCTCATTCTCCAAAGACCTTTTCTTCGGAGCTTTATAACTAAGTGAGGTTATCTAGACAAATATGGATTTCAGTCTGCATAAAACTTACAGGACTTTATCATATGAAACCTCAGGGCTTGACATAGGCAGTGTCTGGTATTCAATACAGTACCAACCTTTGAAATACTCCAGAGAAGTGCCTCTTCTTTCATGTTTATTTAGTGATTGAGTATTGTAATTCCTGACATCTTAATCACCATTAAATTTCTTTTTCTCACTAAAGTCATGAAGACTGTTAGAAATCCTTATGAACAGTAAAGTGATAGACACAAGGTACTGAGAGGACATCAGTGGTGGTGAAAGATGACAAACTTATTTTCCAAAAATGGGGCAATTCTGTCATTCCTGAAGGGTGACTGAGGGCATTCCAAACAAGTGTAGATAATTTTTTAAGCTGAAACACTTTGCCATATATTCTATTTCTGACTTTAAAAATTACCCTTGATTTTAAATACCCTCACTCATATGTCCATTGCACTACTCTAAATTGTGTCACCAGAGGCAGTGCTCTGAAGAAAGAAAAGAGAGAAAATAGGAAGGGTGAATGAACAGTCACAGCAAGGAGTTAGATGATCCAAAAAAAGATATTAGTCCGAATTGCTAGTCCAGCTGAGTTGTACCTTCTGCAGACTCAGAACAGACGATAACTAAAAGTAAAATTGCTTTTGTAGTTTTCTTACCCTGAAAATAGCCTAAAATTATCTATACACCGCTAGGGTAAGTTGCAGACAGGGCTGGTGTCTAGGTACACCACCTCTGAACATTCTCCTGAAGCTGTGCAGTTAGCCAAAGAGTAAAGCATGTTGTAGACTTTCCCTTCAGAACCTCGATGCATTTACGGCTTCTGAAGGAGCAAGACATGAGATCACTGGAAGGAAAACTCACTACGCCACAATGCTGAACCAAGACTTTATTGTTTTGCTGGCCCTGAAGTTTCAGCTGAAATGTGGTTTATAATACTGTAAAATTATAGGTCAGGTAAACCTCACTGCAGCTCTTGGGTATAGCTGTCCCTCTTCATTTAAGATAGGTGTAAGAAGTCATTATGCTGCTTTGCAGAAACAAGTAGCTGGAATGACTGTAGTCTCTAAACCCCAAACACAATTACATTCCTCTGTACAAAACAAAAGCTTGAAAGAGCCAGATGAGAATGTGAGTGAAGTGGGTGGAGTGGTTTTGCTGTTTTAAGCAGGAAATAAATACAAGTGAAACAAATAGGGGCTATGTATGTAGGACATACATAAACATGTAGAAGCAGCCAAAGTGTAGAAGGAGCTAATGTCCAGTTACTGCCAGAAGAAAACCTGGAAAGGTTTTGGGCTGCTGGCACAGACTGACATGGGTTGGAAACTCTGTAAAAAATATGTTTTTTCAATATGTATAATTTCTGCTGTTCTCAAGGAAACAGGATTTTTTTAATGTTGCTTTTTAGAAACAGACTGCTCTGAAAAAAGATCAATCTCTATTAACAGTTCCTCCTTCTAGTGGGAATAGTCTACAAACCTCCAAATTTTGACCAGCCGTTGGGCATAATAACAAAGCTGTGTGACAGAGTGATAAATCGCAGATGTAAATATACATGCTATTATTAAAGTGATAAATCTCAGATATAAATATACATATTGTTATTAATTGATTTACAGAATTCACATTTCCAGAGGTACACCTTCCTTTAAGGTGTTCATAAGAATTATTTATGCTTTGGGAGATGAAACTGGTATATCTAGCTATCATTCAAATACTCCAAAGACCTGCTAAATCAAAAAGACATTCCTATAAAGGAGAAAAAGTTTTTAATTCTCAACTTTTATGTGAAGATTAGGTGTCTGTAACCTCCCCAACACCCAGCAAATCTAGGAAAAAATAAGAGTATGTAAGCATGTGTTTTCTGAATTTGTTCCCCAGAGCCTTGAAAAAAGCTTAGAAAAGGAAAGAGCTTTTTGGGTAGTGGGCTGATAGTAGCTTGGAGCAAGTGGTGAAGGAATACTCTGTTGCCTTATTCAGGGAAATAAGATTTTGTAGTTTCTTGTAGACAAACAGGATCAGCTCAAAGAAACAGCTGTACGAGAGGACAACCCATCAAGCTTAGACCCACGGTTCAACTCAGTAAAGTATGAGTACATTCCTGACTTAACCAGACCAGGAAACAGTTATCTCAAATCATGTTTCCCAAAGCAAACCTTGACAATAATCCAGATTATGCAAATGATTAATTTTCTCAATGCACATGTAACTGTCGACTTCATTATTAATCAGCTGGGCTTTTTCTATACCTGTAGGTAAATGAAAGAACTTATGTGGAAGGTGCAACACACTCATGGATGAAACATTCCGTGTGTGAAAGAATGAAACATATTGAAATGGACACCTCTGCGCTTTCTAAATCTCACAGTATCAGTAAGGACTCCCATATTCTTTAAGGGTAACAGTTAAGTATGGAATGCATTTTTTTTCTTTTTACTTTGCTACATAAATGTACAGCATATTGTGCAATGGTCACATTAGGGCAGTCAGTCATTACTGTAAATAAGGGAAGTATAGATGTTTAAAATAAGCACACACATGCATATTTTACTCAACAGCAAAAAGAACCATCTTGAAGAATACAGCAGTGATTGCTCAAGTGCTCAATACACACAAAAAAATCTCACTATTAAAAAAGGAAATGAATGCCATGCTGGAACTGATCAAAGGTCCAGTAGTCTGTTTCCAATGTATAGTTATAGAATCATAGAATCACAAAATACTTCAGGTTGGAAAATACCTTTAAGATTATCAAGTCCAATCATTAACCTAGCACTTCCAAGTCCATCACTGAACCTTGTTCCTAAATACCACATATACATGTCTTTTAAATACCTCCAGGGATGGTGGCTCCACCACTTCCCCGGGCAACCTGTTCCAACGCTAGACAACCCCTTCACTGAAGAAGTTTTTCCTAATACACAATCTGAACCTCTCCTGGCACAACTTGAGCCCATTCCCTCTTGTCCTGTCACTTGTTACCTGGGAGAAGAGACCGACCCACTCCACCTACAGCCCCTGTCAGGCAGCTGTAGAGAGCGAGAAGATCTCTCCCCTGAGCCTCCTTTTCTTCAGGCTAAACAACCCCAGATCCCTCAGCCGCTCCTCATAGGACTTGTTCTCTAGACCCTTCACCAGCTTTGTTGCCCTTCTCTGGGCATACTCCAGCACCTGAGTATCTTTCTTGTAGTGAGGGGCCCAAAACTGAACATGATAGTTGAGGTGCAGCCTCAACCGTGTTGAGCAACAGGGGCACCATCACTGCCCTAGTCCTGCTGGCCACCCTATTTCTAATACAGGCCAGGATGCTGTTGGCTGCCTTGGCCACCTGGGCCCACTGCCAGCTAGCGTTCAGCCAGCTGTCGGTTCATCTACTTTCCTATCCTTGGCCACTAGCAGGTGGTTAAAGACTATAAAAAGAGTGCGTACAAATTGGTCCTTTCAGAGGAACATCCTCCTACCTTCTGGCAATAAACAGTGTAAAGGTCTTCTGAAACAGAGGTTCTGTACAGTCTTACGTTCAATAGCCACTGTTGGACTGAATGAAGAAAGAACAACATAAGCAATGATTGAACACTTACTGAAAAGGAACAGTGGCAGCTACTGAATCTTCAGTGCCACCACATACACCACCCTGGGTTTTCCTCAGAGGTCTCCTGTCTGATTACTCACCAAGTTTGACCCGTTTAGGTTGTGAGATCTGACAAAATCACAGCCTGAGTTGGAGCATCTGGGATTTAACTTTTATTTATAAAACTTAATTAGGAGATTTTTTCTTTCTTTCCATTTTTTTCCAGCTCTTCACTGTTAAAAAACATATAACACCCTACATAGGCACATACAAACAAATAAAACAAGTAAAAGCAAACCACAACAGTCAGTGAAGTTACTTGCTATAGAAATAGCAGTGCTGGCATTAGCACTTCAAAGGGAAAATCTATTTTAAAATTTAACTGCTTGGCAGATGCAGCAGATATAGAACAGGAACCAAAGAGAGGTGAGGAGGGAGGGAGAGTAGGAAGAGGAGAAAATGAGCGGGGAGGGATAGGAAAGCAGATGAACTGCACATTAATTCAAGGTAAAAATAGCCAAACTCGGTGTACTGGCAGTGAAATGCTGGCAATGTGGAACCCAGTAGCAAAATCCTCATTGGCTTCAGGGAAATCTGTCTTTCACTCTGCATCAATATTTTTACTCTTAGGTACGGTGTCAACACAATTCCTCAAGGTATTTATTTCTGTTTAGTTCATAGTTGCCAATCACTTATACTACAGCAATTCTATAAATATTGTGAAGTCGAGAAGGAAACTGACCCTCACTACTGTTTTCAGCACCACATTGGAAAATCAGGGTAAAAACCTTTTGGGTTTTAAGGAATAAATTACTATTCATACCGATAGTATTATACAACCATAAATAGCCATTTGTTTTATATTATACTCCTGTATTTTGAAGCAACTGGTAAAGAGTTTCAGTCCCTTGATTCCTGGGATTTGCTGTCTTCTACTACACCACTGAACTCCTGATGCAATAATGATTTTAAAGACAAAGCTTTAAAACAGTATGTTTAGTCTGTAGTGCAAGATATATGGAAAGGTTAGTCTACATCGATGCATAACTGATTATTCTTCAGGCTGAAAAATATTCATGGAGAAGTGTTTTTTATACAGTCAGTCGGATTGCTGTGGTAACACTGAATAACCTTAGCTGGCTCATTAAATCCATCCATGATAGATTTTTTTTGTTTTCTGTTCTTTGCCAATAGTAGTAATAATCATGTAGATAAGTCATTAGACTATTACAACTTTGTCATTTATTCTTAAATCTGTTCTGAACAGGATTCAGATAGCATGGTTAAAAAGTTACTATCCTTGCCACTGTTGTTCCAGAAGATTCTTCAGTTAAAGTACATCACAGTAAATATGAAGAAACATATCCATATCAAAGTAATTTTCAGGATAACCTTTGTCTTGATACGAGCAGTCCATTTCATAAGCACTGCATGACATCATTTCACATGAAGCTTTGAAGGAAAGGAGATACGTTCTCTTCAGTGATCCTAAAACAACTATGGCAGATGCATACACTTTTACAATGGGGGATCACACTCCATCAATCAGGTAAAGTTTTCTGAGTGGCGTATGGGAAGCAGGTACAAGCTCATAGCTCCAAATGTATCTACCTTGTGGAGAAGCTCATTATACAGGAGAGGGCAAAGGGTGACCCATGAACTTATGGGATTGTAGTGGAAGGACTGTACTTGGCCCTTTATAAGGACTGTAAAAAAAGGCAGAACTTTACAGCTTCACTGAAGAAGGCACAATTCCAATTTAGGCTTTTTTGGCAAATTATTTTCTCTCTTCTTTTGTAAGAAGGAAAATGAGAGCAAAGTAGTCTGTTAAGAAATACCAATTTTGTTTGTTTGGGGTTTTTTTTCCCTGAAATTTGCATTTAAAATTAGCTTTGTTTATCTAGGTGCTCAGAAAATGTTGGCTGGGGATTTTATTTATCCAGACATCATGGAATGGCCATTATTCTTTTAACAGGATAAAATCTTGCTATGATTTAAGAGAATACAGTAAGAGATTATGAAGACACTAACACAAAGTAAATCCACCATTTTCAAAGCAAAATGTGAAGTCTTGCTGATCAGCCAAGTGAGAGACCGATAGATGGTTGTTAACAATAATAATTCCCCATACCTTTATTTTATTCGCTCCATCTTTTATGTGTTTCCTCCTGCTTACTTCTCCATGTCTGTAAAGTGCAGGTCTTTTGAAGTTCCGTTGTCTATATGGTTGGGCTGACTGTTATTTAATTACTTTTTTAAAAATCAGCAGTTTTGCTCCATGGCCTCAAATGTTGAAGTCCCTGGCTGAAAAACAGGTTTGGTAGCAGATAAGTCTCAAGGGGAAAACATTTGAGGTAAATGCCTAAGGTTAAAAATAAAGAAATATATCTAAAATACAAATAATTTAATGTATAAAATCATTGGGCCTTCATTTTCACCTATGTAGCTATATTCATTCTGGGTTAAATGAATCTGAGGAAATGTGGAAAGTTCTAAACATAAAATTATAAAAAATAATACTTGTGAGCTAGTTACACTTTGTTCAGCTCCCAAACTATTTTTTGACTGAGTCTATTTTATAGTAGCCTGAATGTGCTACAGCTCCCTTAATACATAGCAGTTTTCAAAATTAAGAGTTCTCAGCAACTCCTGCTTTCCAGTTGAAAACGTTTTCAGCCATTTACATGTGTATCGTGAAATGGACCTCTCACATCCGTGCCTACATTTCTAGAAGTCGGCTGAGACTTTGCCATTGACCCATGACAGAGGAAGCTGAAAATATTCGACTGAAGTGTTTAAGATTTGCATCACAGAATCAAGATCAATAGCTCTTTGTCTGAGGCAAGCTGTCCTTGCCTGGAACAGCCTAACTACAAAATATCAGAATTAAGGTGAACAAGGAAATACACACTTTTTATACATGAGGAACTGAAGAAATGACAGTAATTAAAACAAAAAAGGGTAGCCCTTGACTTCATTTAGGTTTTGATATTTGGTCTCTTTGTGATAGTTTATAATATTTCAGTTAGCTTTTTTTCTTGGTAAGTATATACTTTAATTGGGTCATTTTAACACATCAGAACACTATGGGATATTTTAACTAAATAGAATCCACATCTCTTGGACTCTAACCCATCAAAGCTTACTCAGTAATTATTTTAGTCTTGAAAAGAACTGGCTGACATTAAAAGAACTTACCATAGTTGTACAAAAAAGAAATCACCAAAGACAAGAAAATAATGGTATTTGTATTATTCTGATGTTAATTATCTCTTTTGTTCTGGATTCTACTCTCAAATAATAAACTTAATCTTATATTGAGCAATCTCGCCTTCAGTTTGGTATAAATAACTCATGTCCCAGTCAGTTCTTTTCACAGGTGCGCCTGTAACAGAGGAGACCTGCTTAATTAGACCTCCCTCTCCCAAACCCTCAAAGAATAATTGTATTCCTGTGGTTTTAGGTACAACATAATGTTCTAAAAACAAAACAAAAGCCATATAAGAAAAATAAGCCCTTCACTATTAAGACATAATGCTTTGTAGACAAAGGCTACCATGCTCGTTAACACAGAAAATAGATTTGTTTGCCTCACAAATTGTTGTAGATAGGCTTAATTGGTTATTAACTCTACAGGTAGAGATAATTACAAAGCTTTTAAAATATGCCTTCAAATTTGATGTGGCCAACCTATGCAAAACTGGGACCCAATTTTTCAGAGTGGTTTGTGCTTTCAAAACCCAGCTGATGTTGATGTGGTAACTGTAGGTACTCATCTCCTAAAACCATTCTTATACTAAGTATATACTAAACATAAGTATAATAACTAAATATAATAATCTTATTCTAAGTATCCAGTATTTAAGACATCAAAACCAGAGGCACTTTTTCAAAATTTTGTTTGGTACAGCAAACCTATTTACATAATCTGGGTCTTCTGATGCCATTATACAAGTAAGATATAACAAGAACAAGAAAACTCCCAACCTCCTAAATAGTGTCTTCAGTCATTCCCTAGCTCAGTTTTTCTGGTTTTAAATAAAATGTTCTTTTTAACTTTTTTTGAGTTTGCTTCCAAGAAATGGTTCCCACACTCTTACTCAGAACAATCCTCCATAGAAAACATTCTGGAGATTCCAAAATGTATGTGCAGTCAGTTGTCATTGGGGATTCAAAATTGTCACTAGAGTTCAGAGTTGGTTTGGGGAGCAGAATAGTGGTACATCCTCTGGAACTTTAGTGAACTTTTATATCATAGCATTCTTTTAGACAGTAATTGTTCTAAAATAATTTCAAAGCAAGCCAACAAAAATCTACAAGCGTTCTATGCTGTATCATTTATTCATCAGATCTGCCACTAGTAGCAATGATAGCTTTGCATGTAATTTGTTAGCTAATTGTTAATATAGATGGTTTAATTATAGTGAACATACTTAAAACCTATAAATATAAGAAGTAATGCTTAATTTTAGGGTTTCTTTCCTCTGGATACTTGAGAGTTTTGGATATGTGGGCTTGTCCTAGGTATCCAGAGGACTCTATCAAAAATCCCCAACAAGGTAAGTAGAAATCTAATTAGAACTAACTAAAAGACTGAGTCCAGGCCTACTGAATGACACACTAAATCTGATGTTGTTAACAGAAGATATATGTACACTGTATTTTACCACCAGATGCGACTTCAGCCTGCCTACATTTTGAGCTGATTAGAGGAAATCATGTTCAAAACAGAAGCCACAGATTGCTGTGATATAGGGTGTTGTAGCTATGCTTAGTGTTATGCTACTGAAGCTATATAGCTGCTGGATGGCTCATATTTAGTGAGAACTGGTTTATGTTGCTTCAGAGAATGGGCAGGCAGAAATCATATTTGCCTTTAAATGCTCATATATATATCTAACAGTGGAAGAAGAACTAACCTCAGAATTTTTTGCTGAATATGACCAACGTTTATTTTTCTTATTATGTTTTTTAGAATTATTATTATGTTCCTTATTATTTTTTCTGCTGTGGTAGCAGGCATCAAAGTTGAAAGTAAATATACTCGCATGGCATTTTGGCGAAGTTCTAATTTGAGTCATGTTGCTCAATTTATTCACAAATGTTAATTTCATGATGTATACAAAACCATGATCTAAAGCAATACTTCAGATACTTAAAATATTTTTTAAAAAGTAGACATTCCTACCCCCCCAACAGCCAAGTTAGCAAGGGATAAAATGGTATTTTTCTTTGATATGATATATAATTTATGATGCCAAGCACATATGCCATCTGTTGACTGTTGAACATAACTAGAAATATGACATTTTTGGAACATAACAGCAATTAGAATATTACTAAAATGCATTGAATACAATGGGCAATCATGGTAATCATGTAGATAACCACAGAAAACACGGTACACTGAAGATGCACTGGTTATTTGATTTATGTCTTTAAAATCTGCATAATTTGCAAGAACTCTTTTGTCTGTTTAGTGAATGTGAAGGAACATTTTATCACTGTGATTCTCAACGCATATTTTATAACTTTTTCAAATGTGTTTAAGCATGAAAGAAAAAGGGAGGTACTTCCAAATATCTGCACCCCAAGTCTTTCTTATAAATTAACGTCTCTAAGTTTTCATTGCTTCCTCATAAGCGTGATATCTTTCAATAGCACAGAATACGATCTATGGGACTGTGGTTCACATACATAAGACAAAGAGAACCAAGATACAGGGTGCTGGAGTGAAAAGTCTAAGCTACATGTACAAGGCCACTGAAATGACAAAAATTGTTTTGTTAGTGGGAGCACTGTGGCTAGTTCTGGACCAAAGTGGCCTATCAATAATAGATTAATGGTCTTGAGTCTCCACATCCTACTAGAAGCTGTTGTATATGGCATGCTTGAATTCTCAAGAAAATAAGATCTGATTCTGGGTAGAATTACTGTGTGGGTGTAGAGACGTTTGGATCCAAGGTATTAGGTACATAATTAACAAAGGTGTATCTCAAACCCTGAACAATCAGCGAAGTTCTGTGTTGGAAAATCTTTTCAAAGATTAACACATTAATAACATTTGTGGTGAACCGAATGGCTAAAATCCTGTTCTTATTTCAGAGGATGATAAAACTCCCCTTGATTATGCCAGGAAACATCAGGCACAAGTACCAAGCTGTACATTCTGCTAAAGAATGCTGACACCTCATACCTGTTGTTAACGCTTTGAGTGACTTATTGAGTAAACAACTGAAGTGACTCAACATTTATAGAAGACAGAGCATGTGAACAAGGGTTATATCTTATTTTGTCTAGAATGCCATGTGGTCTTACAAAGGACATTTATTCTATCTGACCCTCACTTCGTCTATAATCCCTAAATAAGGTTTTCTTCACTGCTTCTGTCTACTGAAAGTATCAGATCTTCATGGTATGCAACATCTCATTCTATGCAATTGCACAGTCGCCAGCATAATAGAAACAGTGTTAGATGAGTCTCCCAAGAACTGAGGTCCTGAAAATTTACATCCAGCTCTAAGCATGCAAAGGTATGGATTAAAAAAATGTAATTAAAATGTAGGCTTTAAACAGTTATGCACATGTACCTCATATATTTTTCATAGCACCGTTGCTTTCTAAATTTCTAATAACCTCACAATAGCTCCCTCTTATGCATATTTGATGTGAAACAATATCTTTAATGGAATAGTTGAAATGAACTGTGGTAAATCCCTGTTAGGTATTTTTCCATTTTGCAAAGTAACAAGAAGTTGCAAACTACAGATGAGGTTCATTTAGATGAAAAGAGTTTACATCTCAAGGCAAAAATAAAGTCCTAAAATTTAGGGGAAAGGAGAAGATATTTTTTTGTTTGTTTCCATTTCTGTCTTTGAGGTTCTGCTAACTAAAGCATTCAAGTTCCAAGGCTGAACTTTAATCTGGATTTATTTATTTATTTATTTTAATACTCCTGGGATCTCTGTGAGGAATCTCCAAAAAGAAACTGTGGTGATTCTTCAAGGACAGCTTCAAGAAGTCGGAGTTCTTAAATACAGGCCACACTATTCCATGGTCAAGAAACACATAGAAAAGCCCTGCTTATGAGCCAAATTCCTCTTTTTGTTGGTCTACCCATGTATCAAGACCTCATTGTCAGTGCTTTTCTTTGGAAGAGCTGGTGTCAGGGAACACTTTCTGTCTTCCCTTTTTTCCTGGCTTGAGTATCTTGTGAAATTCTAGTTTTTAGAGCTAGGTTGGCAAGGTAGCACCTTGGGCCTGGTGACGAAGGAAGTGAGACAAAAGTTCATGAAGAAACAGGAAATTCCAAAATAACTTTTATGATATGTCAAAGCTGTGTTCATATGATGTTTCAGGAATCTGCCACAAAGCACTCAACTTCAGCAGGCTTTGATGTACCTTCAGACATCGTCCTGGCACAAAAGCTTACAGTGAAATAGAACTTCCTTGCAGCAGTTTTTTCTGCTTTGTAGAAACAGGACCTTGAAAAGACTTCTGAGAGTGAGCTGATGATTGTGTGGCCTGTTTCTTGTTAAAGTCAGAGTCTTAACATTTTAAAGTTTTTAATAAGCATTTTAGTTTAGTTTGCTAGCATGGAGGCTGCTCATTATGAGCTAATTGTTTCAAAGAATTGCTGAAAGTGCTTAAATGTTAAATACATGCTACTGTAAGCAAATATTCACAAGTCTTTCAAAACAGATGTTTGAGAAATGGTAAGCTGTCTGCTCATGGTGGCAGTACGCAAAGGACATGAGGAAGTGGGATTAAATATGCTCACAACTACATGGATGCTAATCCACAATGCTGCTTTCTTTAATTTTCAATTAAATGCGTAAAGCAGCAATAACACTAATCATTTTTGTAAAGCCAGGTTCACTGCAGACACCAGTAATTTTTGGCTTTCCTTTGTTCTCCCATTCACTTCTTTGTGTGGCTTTTCTACCTACTCATGCCAGGGCAGGGCCTTCCCAGTCCTGACATCCATCCACTCACATCCCTTGTTTTCTTCTGTCAGCTAGGGTTTTGTGTATTTTCAGTCTCTGTGCACACATCCTTTCTTTTTTTTTTTTTTTCTTTCTGTTATTTGTTTGGGAGAGACTAATTTTGGTTTCAAGATATCCTAAACTGTCTAAGGTGCAGTAGCAGGGTTGGATAGGAAGGCATCAAGGGTGCCATCCGTTACAGACAACTGCAGAAGTACTAAAGCTGAGATTCTGCCAAACACATGGCGAAAGCTCCATTGTCCTCTCTTCCCCCTTTTGTTGTTTTTCCTGATACATCCCCAAATCAAAAGCATTCTGCTGACTGATTCCTAGAATATTGCCTGGTATTGACTAGCTAAGACATTCAGCAGATATTGCATTACAAACAGATAGACAGATGTTATTACAGTGGTAATCTGGCCTTACAAACTTTAAAGAATTGGTATTTTTACTTTCCCATCTTTACTTGTTATTCTTGTAGTTTTCAGTTGTTTTTTGTGCTACCTTGTTTACAGCCAGTTTTCTTTGGCAATCTGATATCTGAATACCATATGGTTTTGCTTATGGTGGATACGTTTGCAAGCATTTACATATGTAGCACGTCATAGTACTTTGTGGCCATTAAGGCATCTGTGTGAGAGCTCAACCCCCAGGTAACAGACAGACCCTTATACCTGTACATATTACTATTAAAGTAAAAACAGCCAACTGCTTAATGATCGTCATATTTTTCTCATTAAGTTAAATAGATGGGATTTCTGATTTTAAAGCATTGAACACAAGAACTAATTGCAGTAGTTCAAATCTACTATTAATTTATATCACAAAGTTCCAAGACAGTAAATACATTACTACAGCATTATACTTGGAGCAAGCTTATTTTTCTACTTGCTGAACCTGGAGAATTGTGAGTTTTGTTTTTTTGTTGTTGTTTTGGTTTGGGGGTTTTGTTTGTTTGGTTTTTTTGTTTGTTTGGTTGGGTGGGGGTTTTTTACAGAGCTAAGAAGAACCCCTCTGATCTGATTCCAAGAGTTCATTAGAAAAGCAGCTCTGCACAGGTAAGCAAAACCTGACTTCCAGTTTCCCTTAGCTATGATTTTCTCTACTTCTACATTTTAACCATTATCACTCATTTATTGTAACCCCCTGTGGCTTTTGATATACCCAGAGCTTTTCAGCTTGTCTCCACAAATTTCTCACGACCCTCTACTACTGTTCACAAATGTGCCCCTCCTTTCTATTATTATACCCTTTCTTTTCATGGTGAACCACCCGCAAACTATGTCAGAAGCTCAAAATAAGAAACAGAGTTTGCTGCATCAGCAAGTGTCTTGAAAAATGCAATTGAAAAATACTTTGCTGCTAGGACAACAAAGAAGGAAAAAATTTATTCCTTGCCCAAATGTCCAAATCACACTCCTTAGGCTCCTTGTAATATGAGTACATTCATGCACTAACTTTCTCTGTGTAACGTTTGTAATGAAGTACATCTTGATTCAATATCCCTTCAGTTAACTCTCTCTGGTATCTATAGAAGATTGCACTGAACTGTTATGGTTTATTCTTGTATTTGATGATTTGTCTGCTGTAAACAGGGTATGCCAGGATATTTACCACAACAAACCAGCCTGGTTAGTCTCAGTAGAGAAGTTGCAGAATGTCTGAGCAATCTTTTGCAAGCACAACTTAAACCATCACCACTGCACAGGGACCCCTTTTTTCATTTGAAAATACCTGTGTTCGAAGCAGAGTTTGAATAGCAGAGCTGAATCAGAAAGGCCAGTCATTCATTTCTCCCCATGGGCCTTGCTCTGTTAGGGAACTACGAGAGTAGGCAAAGATTTCGGTGCCTGCAGAAGCTGAAGTTAAAGGCAATATTCCGTACTCGGTATCTTACTTCACCAACCTGATCTGCCACAAGAGGGCAGAGGCTTATGTCACTCAGCTTCATCTACTGTCATATAAGAATGTCAGGGCTCTTTAATGGGCAAATTTATCATGGATTAAATACCAGGGTGAAAAATGAAATTCCATTAACTATTTTTAAATGGCTTTAGGCTAAAAAGCCAAACTCAGCAACACAACTCTGTCATCTCTGCTGCAATGAATACAGCTACTGTAGTGTGTTTGTATGGCATTAATTACTATGCAATTATGCAAAATGGGGGCTATATAGAAAAAGAATTTGTATGGAGAAAGGCTTTGTTAGTTTGAAAAACGTGTCAATCCGAGATGCTGAAACTTTTATGTAAATAGGGTCAATTGTTTCATTGCAATAAATGGGTAGATTTTGGAGTGGGAAAGTGTTGGGAATCCGAAATTGTTATGCTAATTATATGGCAAATCACACTTTGGGTGTAAACTACTTCATGTCTCCTTTCTCTTTGTTTTAATTTTTGTTTTGAAATCTAAAGATAGACCTAGAAAAGTTTAAATTATCTGCATTTGATTAGTAAATGCCTCACAGTGAAATAAACTTTATTAAGACATTTAAGAAGCTGTACTCAGTACTTCACACATGTATACTCCACTTAATTATCTCCTGCACTTTACTGGAAAAAGAACAATGACTGCAGTTTGTATCCCTAAATCAGCAAAAAGATGAGAAAATGTTTATCTGAAACTTGATCTAGTTTCAAATGATGTTCCAGAGTTTTTATTAATAAGGAGTTTGAAAAGCACTAGTTGAACAATACAGTTTAGCTAGCAAAAATGAGTGAATCTGCTGCTATAGGCATAAATAGGCCTTCTTTTAGAAAAGAGAGAATTGGAAACCATGGGTACATGATGCTCTGACCAGCTGTCATTACAACCCACTGCTGGCTTGTGGCTGATTAGGTAATAGGGAAACTATCAATACAATAACATGTTATATTCTGCACTGGTACAATGGTTTTGATGAAAAATGAGGACATGAAAAAAATCAAGCTCACTGTTTTCACACTGGGGTAATTTCCATTGCACACACTGATTTTCATTACATCAAAACTTGTTTCAAGTGCAAGTTGATGGAACTATGACTTAAAGATTTGTAGGTTTAGATTCCTGCCTCCCCACCCCATTTTCTACTGTTGTTTCATGAAAGAAAAAAATAACATAGAATGTTTTCTAAACATAGAAGCTTACAATTCTATCCAGATTTTTGTAACAAGCCAACTTTTCTATAGTTTATCAGCTGATTTAACTACTGAAATGAAACCTTCAATACCAATAAGTGATGCATTTGTCATTAACACACATTACTTGAAAAGAGCAGGATTTTCCATTTCCTCTTACAGATATTGCAGCTGTAAAGCAAGAGCAGTTCTTGCTTGTCTCAGAGTTTTTTTACTAACCATCAGCTTAGTAGAAGACTATGCTGCAGAAGTAAGAGAGGAAAAGTTAATGCTCTTTGCAATTTAGTTAAACCATATTCTAACAAAGTACAGATTTCTGTATAGGGAGATTGCTACCTCATCCTTCCTCCAATGCTTTCTTAAAGATACTAGTGACACAATTAGTGGGTGGAGATACAGCATGAATCCCTGCACATTTACAAGCTCACAAAACTGATGGTGATGATTGTAATTACCAAGGACAGCACAAAAGAGTTAGTTATAAAATTCCGTTAAGATAACTGAGTTAGCACATTGCTTTGTCAAAACCGAAAATCTACCTGTAAGAGAGGAAAAAACTGAACAGCTTTTTCTGTATCTTAAAGAATCTGGAAAAAAAAAATCAGAAACCTTCCTCATTTTTCTTCTTAGGTAAGCAGATTTCATATTCCAGAAACTGGAATAAATCCTTTTCAGAAGATTTTAGGTGAGAATTCTGTTGCGCAATTCCATGGCCACTTCTATCCACCCTGGCTTTTAGATTACAACTTGGAATCTTTTGTCCTAGACCATTGATAAAATGGCTCCAAAAAGTACTCTGCATTAAAGCTACTGGGGACTTTAAAAAAAGTGGGAGGTTGTGGTTTTATGATTGGAAAACAGACTAGTCTGCCATCTGGGAATCTGGATAATCCACAGTCCCTGGCTTTCCCATAGTCCCTGGATCTGCAATTGCCCATGGGCTACCAAGAAGCCAGTGAGCTCAGGTGAGCTGTTGGGAAACTAAACTGGACTTTATCAGAAATTTACCTGGTTTCATTCAAAAGATTGATCACAATTACCACATTTCCATTTTTTTCCCTGACACACCAATGCATTCTGATAGAAATGTTCCATCAGAGATTTTCTAACCAGGCACAGTCTCAGTCTGTGTAATAAATTAATTTGTGAAAGCACAAGTGTGGCTAACGTGGCAGGGACAACAGTCAAAGGACTGATGCCAGTTTATTCTCCCACTCTTAGTCTAGGCCTAAGACAATTATTACTACCCCATCAGCTGTGATTATCACAGTTGATCTGACTTCCAGCACTTGCAAGAATACTAGTACCTGAAAGACCATTTTTGGGGGGAACAAAAAATGTAGTAATAAACAGTGACATAAGAGTTTCCTTAAAGCAAGAGTATTAACTTAGGATGAAGAGGAAGGGACAAAGTATGTCCAACTCAGGCAGCAGCAAAAACTGCTAGCTAGGTGGCTGATTCTAAGAGGATGATCCAGGGGGTCACAGTTAGGTACTCAGGTACCCAACTTTATTTACTCAGTAGTAAATAAAGACAGATAAGAAATTCAGTAGGCTGGCCCACAAAAACCCTTCTGCAAGTGGGGGAGGATACCGATAAACCACTGTGAACATAGCAATGAGCCTAAAACCCCACCAAATATACCAGTGACAGCACTGCTTATTAAGGACCTCCATGTATGCAGCCTCTACAGACTGGAATAATTTTCTGAAGAGAGGCTCTTAATTAGTCGGGACTCCCTTTTTCTGGAACTTAGCTGGCTGATGATACCTGCCTTTTTCAAAACATCTCACCAATTGTGTTAATCTCTTCAAATGCATAAAAACTGTGAATTTGTTCTCCTTAGCCTATGCAAAATCAAATATATGCCTCCTGCTTCCCTAGTGTACAACTTAGCCACCACAGCGTGGGAAAGCTGCTTATAGCAATCATGAAAATCAGGCCTAGTATATGTTACATTTGGATTAGAATACATCAGGAACTCTATTTGCATAGTTTCCAAAAATAAAACCGTACAATAGACACCTTAAGCTCTTCAGTCAGTCTTTTCCCAGTGTCGGATGGCACAGTTTACTGAGTTAAAATCAATTGCAAATTCCCACAGATTCCAACTGAGACAGGTTATCACTGCAAAACAGTAATACCAAAGACAAAGAAATGATATAATGTATTTTCCTTCTATAACTGGATTAATTTGTACTTTATTCATATTTTTAAATGTCATTTTTATATCCAGAAGGTCAGCTATCATTCTTGTACCCTTTGAATAAGACAGCTGTGAAGGGGACTGATTAAAAAAACCTGTCATTTTAATGAAGTTTCCGTTCTCGATTGGTTTTCGCCAAGAATCTTGCACTTGCACAATACCTTACAGCCAGGCCTGACTCCTAGCCATTAGTTCTGCCAAGTATAGAAGACATCCATAAACCTTCACAACATCCTTCTGCTGAATAAAGTCTGCTAAGTTTTATTAATCTTTTTGCCACTTAATATGCCTTTATATTAGACATCTACTTCTCACACTATTCTCTTCAGACTTTTTAATTTCTTTGGACCATTTTCAAAAACTTAAATTGGAATATACTTTTCCCAAAGATTTAATATCAGTGAAGCTGTAAACAGCAAAGAAGAATCTGAAAGGACTCACCTTTTGCAAATTTAGGACAGTACCACAGCAATTAGAACTTCCCAGTGAATTATGAAAGTGCTGAAAAAAAATTAAATTGTTCGGAAGCAGTGATTTAAATGAAAGTTAAATGGAATTCATAAGATGAAGTTGGCCGAAATCATTGCTGGGAAAGGAGAAAAACGTGACTAGCAGAGGTACATCTGTGATTAGCCTACATTCACATTTTCAAAAATGTTTAAGTGACATTGGCAATTAATGGTATGATAAGAAAATCACAAGCGGTTCAGTTAAAGAAACTAAGGAAGCTATTGCACTTTCTCAGGCAAGATGCAGAAAATAACAGTGTGACTGCTCCTCACTAGTTTCACTGCAAAGTGAAATGGATTCACCTCAGTTTAAGCAAACCATTGAAAGGATATGAAAAACATACACTTCATTGCTGAATCTTCGGTGAGCTAACAATAATTCTCAGCAAAAGGAGCGAGAAGTTTTAAAACTGCAACACTTGCACCATTTCCATTCGTCAAGCCAAACCCTAAACTCCTGTTAAAAAAAAAGAGCTTGAGATGTCTATATCACACAGTGAAAAATTATGTAGAGACATCTGAAGTAGCCCTTAACAGCTCACTTTTTTTACTGGAAGCTGCATGTTACTACAGGGCCCTGCTGGCTACAGTCATATGGTTGCATTGATCTTCCACAACATGTAGGCTCTGAAATCTCACAGGTAACCTGTGTTTACCAGGGCTGCGATTTTCCTTTTGCAGGTGGGTCTACAATTGACAATATGAGCTAAAGACTGGTCAAAACTGATGTCAAAGAACACTCTCATACAGTACTTCTGGATAGCTCTCTCCATTGCTGCTGCTTCTGCAGTGCTGAACTGTAATGCAAAAATCCTTCCCTTTAGGATCCAACCCAAAAAACCAAAACATGCGGACACCAGTAACACCCTGTGTGAGTGTGCCATGGGTTTTGGACCAGACAGGTGATATTCCTTCAGTCTTAGATCTGTCTGATTTCAAGCTGATATCAAAGATGTGCTGTTAACAGATACTGCTGTGAGAAAACACACTGTGTCATGGCTGTCTCTGTCTCACTAAAACTAACTATACTAGTACTACAATTTAGCTCATTTGAAAACAGTAACTCAGTGTTAGAGGACTCAAATCAGTATTCTGATACACATGAATGTAAGCATTTTTAGGTAGCAAATTGAATTAATAAAGCATCTTACAAAATATTATTCACTGCAGAGCTTCTTTTTAAGGGAAGCAGTGATTTTAGATGTTGTTTGCTATATCGCAGTAAACTGAAAAAGTAGAAATTATTTAATTTCGAGAGGAACCTTTCAAAGCTGCTAGGTCTGTGCCCTTGAAAATTCTGACCTGATATAATTTTCATTCTTTCTTGTTATGCTGTTAGTTCCACTGAAAGGACCATATTTTTACTCCTCTATGTTGAATTATCTTAACAATGAATTTCAGGGTTGTTGTCTTAACTCTTTCATGGCTTCATAACAGAAATATTTCAACCTGTTGTACTAAATTTTTTTTTATCTGATGCACTGAGCTATTTCAATAGTGCCTTTGCAAGGCACTAAGAAAACTATGTATTATAGCACAGCTCATACATTTCACCAAAGACATTAGTTTTTCTGTTTATGGTAGTATGATCAATGTCCTCAAGTACACAACATTTAAATGCAGAATAAAATTAAGGCAAAATAAAGTATTTAAATCCATACTATTCTATGTAATATCATAGAAACCTATACAACTAGAAAAATAATTGAGAAACCCTTTTAAAATTTTCCAGACATGATCTTGCCTAACTTATGGGAACAGTTTCAAAGGAAAATGTATTTCTGTAGCTGGAATATATTTAATTTCAAAAGATAGAATTATAAATAACACAAGAATTAGGTATCAATGGCTAGCACACCAAACATTTTAGAGAGCATTGAGAGGATTCCAATGAGTTTCCACTTTCAATAATTTTTAGAACTAGAAATTAATCAGAAATATAATTTGATCAATATTCTTCAAACTTACATAAACAAAAGTTCTTGTCTGAGAATAAGAAAAAATCATTGATGTTCAGAATACTATTCGTTTTAAACATCTGATGAAGGGAGAAATTTGAGATCACAAAACTGCTCCAGGTATCAGTCCTTAATCTACAAGACTTTCCCTTGAAAGCCTGGGAAATGCTAATCTATTAAAGCTTTGCGTTTTGGGCATTAGGAGTCTGTGCTGCAATACTATGATCTAATTTTTTTAAACAATCAATCATAATGCTATAAACCAACAGTGAAAATAATTTTACTGAGAACAGAAGATAGTTGGGAGACCCTATGAAACATTGAAAGAGGATAATTACATGGCAAATATCACAAAGAGACAATAAAAGCAAGACATAAAAGATTTCACTCATCACTGAATTAATTAATAAAAACCACAAAACCAATGAATCATTACTACAACTTCTGTGCAGTACAGTTTAGAGGGTTATGTTTCAGCAATATGTGTACTTGTCACCCTCATTATAAATCTCCTTGTAAGGATATGACCCTTCATTTAAGGTTACTATGCTTGTGTTCCTAATTACAGAAACTCACATTTTCATTCACATAATGAATATATGAAAGTGTAATATGAGCTTTTAGCTTTCTAGATGTTATTCTAAGCAAAAAGAAAAATTTGGTGATAGTGCCTGAACTCTGATGGTACCTGGGGCCACAGTATACCTAATTTTACAAAGGAAGATATGCAGGACTAATTTTATCAAAGCAAAAATCACCATGAATTAATAAACCGGGAACAAATCTGTATTGTTCTGGAAGATTTAAGAATAATTTACTTCTGCGCAAAGTCAGTGTAATGCACCATCAAAAAGACAAGTTTTAATATTCCACAGGACATCTTTGATTTTAGACTATGCCTGACAGTAAAGACTCAGGCTGTAAACTATGTTGCTGCATTTAGACTATACTTAAGTATACAGATAGTAGCCTGTGTTTTAAAAGCAGCATAATCACAATTGTGTGCTGCTTTACTCTGTACTTAGCTTGGCTGAGGACAGTATATTATAGTGCTGCCTTCTTCCTGGAATATAAATGGTATTTAAGGGACTTCTACCATCTATGATTACTGGTTCAGAACAAGCACAGATATATCTACGCAGCCTTGCACTGTGTTGTGTGGCTCAACCAAAATTACTCAGTCATCTATGCATTGCCAAGAAAGAAGCTTTCAACTGACTACCAGAAGCCCTAATGTGGAATGCTTCTTTACAGAATTAAAATAAAGTAAAATTGAATAGAAAGCATAAGAACCCCTCAGGGACATCCCCAACCCCACTCCACCCCCGAACCCCAAATTAAAAAAGCAGACCCTGCCCCACCAAAACCTCCAAAACCACAACCAAAGCCCAAACCACAAGAAGGCATCGCATTTTAGAGGGGAAAGTAGTGGGAACAAAAGCTGGCTAATACTTTACCTCACACTTGGGCTTTCTGCACATTCTTGTAACTGTGATTTTTGCTATATTATTATATACATTATAGGATCTGTAATATCCTGTCAACTCAATGTTTATTCAAAACTCTGTGCCTTTTAGCTGTAAGAATTCTAGCCAATTATTCCCATAAAGTTCAGTTCCCTTACAGAAAACAAAACTCACTGAATTATCCCAGCTACTTTGACAGTGCTTTGTCAGTCCAATCTCGTTATCAGGTCCACAGACCTGGTGTGGGTGCCCAGGAAGGATTTGGGGCAAGGATCCTACGTCTACCTAAACTCTACCTTAATATAGAAAAAGACACCAAATAATCTAAGTCATCCCATTCTTCTGATCTTTGACTAGACCAGCCTTTAGCACAAAGCTAAAATTTTAAAGTGAAAATTTATTCCCCAATCTCACCACCAGCTGGGGATTGCCAGAAGTGTTATACCTCCAGCACCTCTTGGCAAAACTTTGGTCAACCAAGGATGTTATCTGTTAGTTCAGTTCTCCATTTCTTCTCTGCTGCCAGAACAATGAAAAAGGTACAAAATCAATCCTGTTGTCTTGGAGCCAGTTTCTTCTAGGAATGCTTCTAGGAATGATCAGAAAACTGGTCATTCAGGAGATTCTGTTAAATGAATGGGAGATGGATGGAAAGCAAATAGTTAGTCCTGTAACTTCCAAATTACCTGCAGCCTTCTGTTTTGGAACAGTGAGTGGCCAGAGGCTTCATCCAGCATCTCAACTTCCTATTTAATATTCTTTGATTCAGTTAAAAGTGATCAGGGAAGAAAACATAAGTCAACTCTGTTCTTTCCCTCCAGCATCTTTTTTCTCCCTTTGCAGGCTAAAGATCCAGCTCCAGCAAAAAAAGTGGGATTTATTATTGTTTTGCTCCCAGAAATGCTCCCTGATAAAAGTGCAAATGGGATTAAAAAATTAGTTTAGTTTAAATATAACATTCATAAATGATCTAACCCCAGCTCTATATAAAATATTAAGTCATATTATTTTTACCATTCATATAACATAATCATTAGTGTTTTCATTCAGAAAGGTTAACACCATGGGTAAGATGAGATTTAAGTCTCAAAACAGTGACAAATGCTATCATCATGCTTGTAAATTAATATGGTAGCCAATGCTAAGAATGCTCTTGCCTTTTTGCATTTTCCCACTTTACCCAAGGCATTTACAATCCAAAATTCTATTTTTCCCCTCACCTTGTTTAGGCTTCTTCTGTAATTATAGTTGTTTAGATGAAGGTAAACTTTCAGTGTGAAAATATTATTACAGCAGTTACAGCATTGCATTCATTAGAAACATGGGTTCATACTGGAAAAGAAAACCAAAAGAAAATTTATTTGCATTTTCCTTGTGGAAAGGCAAGTGTTTATCGATTTCTATAAAAAAGTTCTTATAGTTTTCTCAGCTGAGTTAGATACCTAATTGCCATTTCTACCTTTGAAACTCCTCCTGTAAATCCTTAAGTAATCTGCCTAGAGATGAGGTATCATATGTTAACAGGTGGAGAAAGTAATTTAGTTATCATCTCTGTATGAAAAACAAAGAACACTGGTATCACTAGAGAAAGAAAGAAAATGAGGACATTGAAACAAAATTTGGTTTCATTTCCTTTGTGGACACGAAAGTATAACATGCTTCATAAAATACAAACAGGTCTCTGGAAACAATAAGTGCCTGCTGTTGTAGAGATTTAATGTAACAAAAACTCTCCATAAAACCTTGTGGAAGGGGAAGGTGATACTTATTTTAAACAAAACTGATTCTAGTCATTCATACTCATTCTTTTGGATTTCACTCACTCACATACTTGTATTTTCAAACTCAGAAGCACCAAGATGTGTGTATCTCTGGTCTGGTCAAGATCCTTTGTATGAGCATGGACAAGTGATGGCTGATATCAAGACCTTGCTACACCTCCTAGGTTTTTCTTAATTGCTAAACAATGAACTGGGTTTTGGACTGGTTTTTAGACCTTTTATAAGTCAAACAGTTCTACCACAGCCTTGGAATCTTGCTCACATCAACCTCTATCATTCGGAGGCAAGGTTAAGGTCCACTGGCACAGTCTCCTCATTTGTGTATGTATGGGTACAGTCTGTCTTCCTCTTGGAATAACAGAGGGGAAGTGCTTATGCGATGGGCTGTAACCATGTTGCCATCTTCTGTTCTCAGAGTCAAGGTTACCTGACCGGCAATTCATCCACGATGTGACCCTATTGAAAATTAACCCTTCTAGTCTTGCTGCAAAACCCCCAGTTCCTCAGTGTTTACTGGTCTTAATGCTATCGGTCACCTCCTTGATTGTTGACAGAGGCCTATGTTTTTGTGTTGGTTTTTTGGTTTTTTGGTTTTTTTTACTCTATATTGTTTCTTGTGATGCTTTCAAACTCAGACATTTTAATTTGTACTAAATTCTTAAGTCCTAATAGTTTTGTTACAGATTTTTCTACTTGGCTGCTTTAACGGAATAGGTGATAATAATTTTCAAAAACTTGAATCTCACTCTACGTTGTTTTCAAACACAGATAAATATTTAGATGAAAAAAGAGTAATCTTCATCTTAACAGACGCTTTCAAAGCATGTGGTCAGTAATTACTTTTCTCTAAGGGCACATCAAACCGCAAACCTGACTGCTTTTACAATCAAATAGAAAGACACATCTCTGACTCAGCCTCATGCAGTCACATTAAACATCACATGGTTTCTTCATGGCTTTTCTCACAATGTGGATGGAAAGACCAAACAGGGGAAAAGGATCAGCATAGAGAAGCACTCCCCAGGACAGAATGACAGAATATTCTGCTCTGTGTAAACTGTGAACTGCCACTAACTGATAAGAAAGAAGCATTCTTTTAATGAAACTCCCAATGAAGTTACTTAAATGAAGTTACATGATCAACCAGCTTCCTGGCTTAAAAACAACCATCACCACTTTAGATATTTAGCTAGTGCTGTGGATAAAGCTTCACTGATTTCAATGGTTTATCAGGCCCAAGTAATTCAGGATACCACCCCTTTTATGTGGGGTGTCCAGCCAAGCTAATGGAACAACATAAGTATGACTATTGTTTTATTAACAATTTCAAATTATAAAATTGAGATTTCTCCAAACAAGTTTAATATTGTGGACTGGAGCTCTTTATCTTTGATGTATCATTCGAGAATCTTAGGACTGATGTTAAATTTCTTCTAGCTGTATCAATTGTCCTTATGCACATTTGATTGATTATACAAGGAAAAAACATTTAAAGACAGCACATCAGGTCAGACACTGTGTATGAATCTATAACAGGGTATTGGCCAGTGATTACTTATTGGAGATTTCATGTTCACTACTACAGAACAAATGAAATGGAAATCATTATTTCTCTCATTTCATACAAGACTATATATATGCACACAGGAGATACCTATCTATCTGTGTACCTTGTGCAAAGAAAATCTCAGTAATGAAATAACCAAACATCAATATTACATGCATCATATGGTCCTGCACCTAAGTTCCTCTTTGGAAGGGTGCCTGGGGAGAAAGGAAACGATGGAGACATAGTTACTCTTCATTTCCTGTTGCTGTAAAGTAATATATGGTGCTGTGGATGGCAGAGATTGCTGCAGAGTGCTTCATTCTTTACGATGCTTACACTTTTTTGTAATTGTCAAGGATGCCTAGGGCTCAGCATAGGCACCTCTTTATCTATTTGTATGAATCTAAATAAATACATAGATCTCACAAGTCTGCAACTTTGCGCTCTCATGAGACTTTCTCCCTATTGTTCCTTATAAAATGTGTATTCTTGTAAGCCATAATTCAGAATTATTTTGCCCATGTGCATTTGTTTGCATTCTGCAGCAGTATGCCAATTTAGCTTAGTTCTGAAGATGTCTGCATTTTAGATAACACAGAATATTATAAAGAGTATTATTTACACAATGTCTCCCTGGCCTATTTTGGCATAAATCCTCTGAGGTAAATGGAGAATCCATGAGGGACATTAAAAAGAATGGAATGAGAAGATAATACCTCTGGTTTTCTCTCTATACCTACCATTTCCTATGGTGAAACTATTGAAAACAGGTTCCTCCAAAGCTTCTTATGCCCCTACAGAAATGCAGAAAACCCAAGGATGTAATATTTTCCTGAGCAAAACACATTTTTTTCTTTCAATCTATTTTAAAATAGACACACAGATGTTCAAATTATGAAAGGGATCCTGACAACTTGCTGTGCAGTCCTGAGAAAAGCAAAGTCCTGTTGCCAAGCATATTTGATCACAGCCCAGATCATTCTTTATTCTATGAACCTATTCAATATGACAGGATAAATAATACTCTGAAGTGAACATTGTGGAACAGGGGGTTATCGTTAGTCTGTCTCTGCCACCAAACAGGGAGTTCTACTTTACTCAAAGCTGCTAAGGGATTGGTCATGGGATAAAATAGGAGATGCACCATCCCTTAGTGCTCCTGCAATACAGTGGACACTGTGTACCTGCTGGGTCAGCAGCACAGATTGCCTCCTCTGTGTTAATGGCAGTGAAACAAGGCATTACACCCAGAAGACTTAATGGTGGCTCAGTGTTGAAACTGAGAGTGGTTAGGAAATCTGCGCACATTTCCTGCTTTTTCATTGACATTTCATTTTTATTCAACTGTCAGTCTCCAGCAAGCCTTATTGGTACATTTAGTAGTTACAAAGTTTCAGACTAGTTCAGTGCAATGAATCTGTTGCACCTCTAACATGTTTATGGAAAAGGAAAATAATATAGAGCAGACC